>NW_028080827.1:27031564-28231564 GCF_014824575.4 Sturnira hondurensis | reverse complement strand
GTTTGCAACCCAGGCATGTGCCCTGACTGGGAATCGAACCGCGATCGTCTGGTTCGCAGGCCCGCGCTCAATCCACTGAGCTATGCCAGCCAGGGCTGTCTTACCATTATTGAGTTATAAGAATTCCTTGTATATATTCAGTGTAAGTGCTTTGTCTATACACGTGTTACCCTATCCAGAGAGGCTCTTCACCACGTCATGTCAGCTAATGCTGGAATACCCAAGATCGTGTTTTTATTCACATGTCTGGCACCCATGCTGGGCAGGCTGGAACAGCTGGGAGTGGACAGGTGTCTCTCTCTTCACTTCCCCTGCACCGTGGCTAGCTTGGGCTTGTTCACAGCGTGGTGACTTCCGAGTAGTTATTCCTTTCCTGTGGTAGTTAGATTCACCTGGAACAAATCTTCCAGGAGACCAAGGAAGAAGCTACAAGGTCCGCCTAGGGGGCTTCTTAAACTCCACTAAACATTCATTCAGAGGCACAGACCAGGCACCCATACACGGTTAGCCCTGGGTTCTTCCTGTCTGTTTCCCAGGGTTCAGTGCAGAATGTGACCACGTAAGTGCGTGTGGGGTCCCCCCTGGCTTGGGAGCCTCACACTCCATAGGAGCCACATTTCTTGGAACAACTTCCCAGGCACAGCTGCCAGGGTCCCCACAAAGAACACATTTTTTCCAAGAGTCACTGCTCTCAGGTAAGCCCCAAGCGATGGCTTCCTCTTGGTATTTAGTTTTCCTGTCCAAATACAATTTGCCAGGAGGGGTCGTTTTTGCCACAAGTTACTAATGCCCAGTAATAGCAGCATCTCCGTCACAGCATCTCTGACCGGCTGCCAGAGGAAACGGAGAAAATGCTAATGGAAGATAAGCTTCTCAAGGAGGAGGAGACAGGATTTTGTGAAACCCTTTGTCACCGTGGGCCAGAGTCGGCAGGACTGTGACCCAGGGCTTCCTACTCTGACCGAAGGCACTCATGTGCCAAGTGTGGCCCAGAAGCAGAAACCCTGGACACAAAGCACAAGGAGTATCCTGCTTGTCTTCTAATCCCGGATAATGTCACTGGCAGCCAAACCAGCCCCCCCAGAGATTACAGGGAAAAATCCCCACAACCTCTCTACCTACCTCAGGTTACAACTGCAGTGAGAACTTATTCAGATCATTCTTAGAAGGAACCAGAGTATTTGCAGAGCAGGCAAAAGATGAAAGATATATTCATGACCGTACCAGGCATGTGCTGGGGACCGCTCCTCCTTTGGGCACTTGGCAGTCATAAACCATTTAACCGCTGTTTGCAAAGTATGAGCTGTTCATTCCCAGTGCATACAAGCTCCACGTTATAAGGGAATTCTAACCTCAAACCATCTTTCTTGTCACTTAAAACACCGCTTTTCCGACATGGCATTATTCGGAGCTGTGCTTTTAAAAGATGAATGAGGATCTCATAATTTGAAATGACTGAATGCAAGAACCACTTTTAATACGTATTATGTAAAAATTGTTTTGTTTTAGAAAAAATTATTTTAATTACGGAAGCATCACATCAGTATAGACTCATTAGAACAGGGGTGTCAAACTCATTTTCACCAGGGGCCAGCAAAGGGCCAACATAATTTTAAGACTGTGTAAATGTAACTACTCCCTTAACTGTTAAGGAGTTGAAATTACATTCAGCCCTTTGAAGGCAGCCGAGAGGCTGATATGACCCCCCTGGTGGAAATGAATCTGACACCCCTGCATTAGAAGGAAAAACTCAAATAATGCATTTACAGTTCAAGTCTTCGTGGCCCCTTTCTCAGCCAGCTTCCCTCCTTGGAGATGAGCAGGATGTCACTTTATGGAGCATCCTTCTGTCTCTTGTGTTCTACATTTATAATTTTGTTTTGAAGTACAGTTGACCTTTGCATAGCACAGGTTTGAACTCTGTAAGTCCTCTCCTAGGTGCATATTTTTCAGTAAATGAAGTTGGCATTTCATATCCACTGGTTTCATATCTGCAAACTCAACCAACTGTGGATGAAAAACAGTATTTTCAAAGTTGAATCCACAGATACAAAGAGCCAACTGTTACATGGGGATTTTCCATTATGGTGGTGGGCAGTCCTAACCTCATACAGTTTGAGGGTCAGCTGTACTTCTTTGGGCTCTCAGTACATTCATCATAGTGTCTACCTTAGTCAATTTGGGCTGCTATAACAAAAGACCACAGAGTGGGTGGCTCAGACAATGGAAATTTATTTATCACAGTTCTGGAGGCTGGGAGTCCAAGGTCAGAGCGCCTGCATGGTTGGTGCTGGTGAAAGTCCTCTATCGGGTGATGTCCTCACGTGACTTTCCTTGGTACAGACATACACACGCACACACACACACAGAAAGAGAGACAGACAGACAGAGATCCCTTGTCTCTCCTCTTACTATAAGGGCTCTGATCCCATCATAACGGCTTTACTCTCATGGCCTAATCTAACGCTAATTACCCCCTAAAGGCCTCACCTTTTCCTAATACTATCCCCTTTGGGGATTAGAATTTCAACCTATGAATTCGAGGGGGGGGTGGGGGGGTACAAAAACATGCAGTTGGTAACTGTATAGATTTCTAGTTCCTTAGAAACCATTTGCTATACCGAAAGCCCTTCAGAAAATATATCACCAGGAAATGTTAATCATCTCAAAATTTGCTACACACATGTTCGAGGGACCAAGAATGTGTTATTTTTCTCTTAAGAGAAGGAAGATGTCTACAGTACAGCAGAGGAGCACGGTCAGGTAGCTTCACTCTGTAAACATTCTTAGAACCCCCGAGCCGACCCAGCAACCCCCGTCCCCTCCTGTGACACGTCTGAAAGGCCAGGGCACTTCCAAGTGGTGCAGTGCAAGCTCCGGAGCAGACTGAATAAAGCATTCAGCAAAGCCGACACTGCAGGCGTGGCTCCGGGCTACCACCCTCTCCCCTCTGAAGTTTCCATTACCCACCGGCTTTGATCTGGTAAACAAATCTGCCTCCAGTCACGTGGCAAAGGTTGCCCTCCTCTCCCTCTCCTCTCCCGGCTCGGGAGAGCTGAACAATTAACAAATAGAAAAGTGTTCTGCGGCAGTTCATTATTTCGTACCTGATTTGGGGAGACTGAAAAACAGCCCTTTTCAAACGGTCTTTTTTGCCAATTTCCTCCCTTCCCTTCCCCCAGAACCTAAACTCTGGGATTCTCCCGGGGGATTTTATAGAAACCAGCCCATCTGGAATATTCTGCTGACAGAAAGTCAGTTAATTGATGCCAGCCGGAGAAAACACAGCCACTGCAACGGCTTTAACTGCAGAGAAGCCTGGCCTCCTTTGCAGCTTTCGCGCCGCCAGGCCTCGCCTCACCCTTAACCCCGTCTCCACTAAGTGTTGGTCACACGGAGTGAGTGGCACAGGTCACTTGCTCTCTCTGAATCTCATCTGAAGATGATAATAATGATCCATAATTCACAGGGTGGAAGTAAACATTGTCATTTGATCATATTACTTAGCGTCTCAAAACAACTGTGCTGGGTTCCCATCCCCTGAAAGACAAGTGGGGTGCCATCTGGTGCAGTGAAGTGTCAGAGAGGCTCCAGAGCTCACCCGGTGGATGCCGCTGAGTGGCTACTGCATCTCCCTGAGCTTCAGTTTCCTCATCCGTAAAGTCGGGAAAACAGCACCTACCTCGGAGGGCAATGGTGAAGACTGGACGAGAAGGCACGCAGAGCGCGCTGCACAAGCATCGCGTGGAGCGCTCCGTCAGCACGGACCGTCACTGTTGTGTGCGGAGCCTGCACTTGGGGGCACTGGCCTCGGACCCAGCGAGTGCTCAGTGGGTGGGTAACAGCGAGTGAACGCAGCTGCATCAGTTAGGAGTACGTCGGCTGCACGGGGCTGAGACCCTGCTCTGGTGACTAAACCAAATGCATGGTCTTTTTCCCACGGAATACCAAATCCAGGTGTGGGCAGCCCAGAGCTGATGCAGAGGCTCAAGGAAGTCATGGGTGATCCAGGCCCTTTCTTAGCAAGTGCTCCTCATCCTCAGACTTGAAAGATGCTCTCCTTCCTGGGCTCCATTCAAGAAGAAGCGGGGAAGGGCTTCAGTTGCCTCATCTGGAAAATGGGTACAGGCCGGCTCTCTTTCCAACGGACCAACTTAGTATCAAGCCCTGCTCAGCTGGGATAATGCCTTTGTGGATGCATTGTTCTGCATCCCATAAATGAGCCATATAGGGCTCACTTCACTCACACTCATTGTTTGAAATAATAATTTTTTAAAATATTTCATTTATTTGTTTTTGGAGAGAGGGGAGGGGAAGGAGAAAGAGTGGGATAGAAACATCAACGTGTGATTGCCTCTCACATGTCCCCCACTGGGGACCTGGCCCACAACCCAGGCGCGTGCCCTGACCGGGAATCGAACTGGTGACCCTTTGCTTCACAGGCCTGTGCTCAATCCACTGAGCCACACCAGCCAGGGCTGAAATAATAATTTTGAAAGTATTTGGCAATATAAAGAAACTTTTATGAAAATGTTACGTGAAAAAAGGCATGCTATAACAGTTGATCTAGGTACTGGCTTGAGAAGTTCGAAGATATATTAAGTGTATAAGAGGAAGTCACAGGTAACACTAGCAGATGATGTCACTTTAACAAAACCTAAATTATAACAAAACAAAAACTGGTTGAAGTGAGGTAATAGACACTTTCACTGTTAGCTCTATAGAATTCTAGGTTTGAATTTTTACAGCACATTTATATTCATATATGAACTATCTAATAAAATCAATCTAAATTAATGATTGTAACTACGCAATAACATAGCTATATAAAATTAGGTATGGATAGAGTAGAGCTTGGAGAGGACTCTAGGAAAATGAAAACAGATGTGTAAGGCTGGTAAAATTATAGAAAAAGCCCTTATGTGTGTTATTATTGCTACGCACATGTGCAATAAATATAATTTTCCCCATAGTTGTTCGCGTGAGGCACAGGTGGATTTCCATAACACTGAAGTGGGGCATCTTCGAAAAGAGAACCATGGGTCTTGCTGACAGAGATCAGACCAGTGCCAGAGTTTGGCCAAGACTGTCTGGGATGCGGGAAACCAAATTATTTTAGCTGAACTTGGTGGGGGGAAAAGCTGTCTCTACAGTTTCCTTTTTTTCCTCTTACCTCTGGCACCAAGAGCCGAAAGCACAGGACAAGAACAAGGACGATCAGTACCTCCTCTCTCCCCTCACCGTGGCACAGGGTATTCCGTGCTCCAACTGCATGGCTACGCCGGCTGTTACTGACAGGCGTGGAGGCTGGCCTGAGGAGGCCAGAGCCCGCGGACCAGCCACTCAGCACGGCCCTGTGGCTCTGCCACTGGATTTCCAAATGGGAGGACATTACCTGGATCATTAACTTTGACTCCCATATAAACCTAGTCACTCAGAGCAGCTCAAAATAGAGCAGTTATTATGGGAAGATTGAAGGCTGGGCATGGAAATGTTGGTCAAGAGGTCCCTGCTGAAACATTCACAACCAGCTACTACTTACTGACTCATTAGGTGCCAAGCACTCAGCTACCCATTCTACACGCGTGATCTCAGCTCACTCTCTCTGGAAGACATGCATATACACATATGCACACACTCCCTATTTTTCAGAAAGGCTAAATGACCAACTCGCTTAAGACTACATGGCCCATCAAATGAGCCAAAATTCAAACCCATCAATTCTCATGAATCCGAAATCCATACTTTTAACCTGTATTTAATATTTTCACATTTGCACTTAAACAGAGTTTTGGACCTTTGGAACAAAGGAATCAAGCAAATTTAAGGAGCGTTTCTTAGGTATTGCGGGGGAAAGTTTTCTGAACACTTTCAACGTTGCACACAGAATCTCATAAAATAGTAGCCAGGCTGAACTCTACACAAGTGTGCATGGCACAGCCCTTAGGCAACCGGGTGTGTTTTCCCCCAAGTAATATATCACCTGAGCCACAGTAGCCTGTAATGTATGGCTTTAATATGCTACCGAGGGAAAATGTCCTCATGATTTACTGGGATACACATCACTGGTGTTATGAGCCAGCATTAATCAAAGCTATGGAGTTGGCTTCTGAAAACCATTAGGCAAACCCCAAGCTCTGCATTAATGTATCCACTTTGGGCCACAGTCTGGAAGGAATGGAAAGATCTCATTGCCTTTGCTTTAAAGCTGCCTACCCATCAGTAAAACGTGTGTGTGTGCGTGTGTGTGTGTGTGTGTGTGTGTAGGCACCTACTTGAACTTTTAAAGTGCATTTTAAGGTGGACAGTTGTCAAAAAGTCTCTTGAAGTGTGTCTCTAGGAAGCAAGAAAGGCCAGCCCTGTTGATATGCACTCTGAGGATGGAGACCTGCCCGGGATTTCTAGTTTAGTTGCCAAATATAAGAACCAAAATGTAAAACCAGAAGTCATTCACTTTTAAAAAACAGATTGATATCACTTGTTGAAGGGATAGTTTACGAATACAAAGATGCTGAAAAGCAAACTCTGATGAAGGAAGTTATAGAAGTCGTAGGAAGTTACCACGGGTGCCAGATAAAAACTGGATCCAGCGTGCACGTTCCCTGTGAATACTGTCTCCCTGACTGACTACCCCCTGCTAAAAACAAACGAAACACTGTCTGCCTACTTTCTGGAAATGGACTAGTCTGGCAGAGCCGTTGGTGCTGACAAGAACGAGAGGGGCCCCCAGGATAAGGACCAAATGCTGGTGCTCATTTCTGCATTTTATTTGCACAATGTACCAGTCAGTTCTGGTACAATGTAGGAATTCTTACACTTATTCGCAGTAAAAACTGAACAACCAAAATAATAGGGGTGTTCACCAGCCCTGAGAGGCTGCACCTCTGGATGTGCCCAGGGGACGTAGGGCTGAGGAGGCGAGACACAGCACCTCCAGAGCTCAAAGGGGGTGTTTGGGCTTCGCCACCTCCCTGACGCAGCCGCCGGCCTGGTGTGTGCCGGAGCGGCCACCACAGCCCCTGCCCTGGGCAGACGGCAAAGTGGGGAGTGTGGGTGGCCCCGTGCGGGGAGCTGTCGATGAGTAAGACAGTAGACCATCTCTTTTCCAGGGAAATACCCTCGATAATGAAGGAAAAAGAAAAGAGGTCAAATGATTGCCAGTCTGGGCAGCATTTTACAGCTGATAGGCAAGGAGTCCCTGCTCTCATGAACACACATTCATCAAATAAAAATATAAATAAAATGTTAATTATTAGACACCCTGCAGCCTTTGTGCTCATCGCCGTTTCCTCCAAAGGACCCCCTGGACTGCGGTGAGAAGGGACTCTTTTCAAGAGCTCTGCAGAAGGTTGTTAGTCCCCTTCCTCCTGCTGCCCCTACAGCCTTATCTTTATTTACAGTTCATGTTACCAATTTACATTCTTCAAGGGCAGATGTTCCCCCTGACCTCAGAGAGCTCCACTCACCAGTGGGGCATCGCTATCCCGAACTGATCACCTTGTCCTCTCTAAGGAAACCTACTTCAGGAACAGGTTACTAACCGGGTACTTTAGAACTTAACACATCATTAGGAAAAGACAACTACAAGTGATCCCACAAAGTGTTGGTGGATGGCCACAGCGAGACCCTGTTAAAGGGGCAGTGCACCTGCTGTCAGTAGCTCTCCGTACAATGTCTCTCCTACTCCATAAAAAAATCCTCCTGTTAATTTTCACTTCTAGATTCCTACCCACTGGTGGGAGGATCACTAAGAAACACACCTCCATCCTGCACCAAGTAATATTTAACACACAGCCCGCAAAGCCTGAAGAAGCTGCACATTTTCCCTTTATTTTCATCTACACTAAGTTCTCTAATGACATTTTCAGCTGCTCCAGAGATCATTTATTTGATTGTTTATTTACCCAAATGCACTTCAGGAGCAGAAAATATCTATGCCAGGTGGAGGAGGAGGATGTTAAATGTTTTCTTTCACAAAGCAATTTCCAAATTCTCCCTGGCACACGGACTAATTAGAACTGACTCGTGGGGTGGTAAACCAGAAAAGGGACTTTATTCTTGTTAAAGCCACATTCAGGCCCCACTGTCTGAGACAAACTGTTCCATGGCCCCTGGACGAACTCTCCAGTGGGCCCATAGCTTACCCACTCACTCCTGGACAATAAGCAGTGTCATAATCACATTATTAACTATTATATTATTATTAATTCTTAGATAAGTAAAGTCATGACATAGGTGGACTCCACAGCCATCCACTTATTCTTGTTAATAAAAGGTCCTCTGATCACTTCCAATCACAAAAAAAGAGTCACGAAAACAGAAATGTTCAGCCTGACAGAGAGAACTCCAAACCCCTGCGGGTCAGGGTCCTGCAGCAGGAAGGCCTGCAGTGAGAAAGAGGCAGCTGGTTCTTCGCTGCTTCTACTTCCACGCTCCCCAGCTCACTGTGTGGCTCCTGAAAGGTTGTAAGGTGGAGGAGGGTGAGAGGAGAGGGGCTTGGGCTTACCTGACTCACACCAGCATCATTTGGGGTCGAGCTTCCCTGTCTGGATGGCTTCCTAAGTGGGCCAACGGTTAAAGCCGACCGCCTTTCCTGTGGTACACTTCTTGGTTCCTCAGACATCATGGCAGGAACACTAGACTACCGTTCTTTGCTTTCGTGTAACGCATCTCCCTCTGGTTGGTTTTGTTTCTTCCCTGGGCCACCAGGAAATCCAGTGGTTCGCCCCTGGTTGGGGTCACATCACCCTCTGGGTGCTCCTCCTGGGAAGATATAAGACGTGCCCACCGCCCCACTGCGCACTCCTGGGCCAAGAAAAAAGCTCCCGTACTGCTGTACCTCACCCCCCCCCCCGGGTGGGTGTGCGGCTGGTTCCCGGTGCAGCACAGTTGTCCTTGCTCTCTCTCCCTTGCTGCCTCAGGGGAGTAGCCACCGCTTCTCGCCTTCAGATTCCTGAGACAACAGCTTAGTGGGTTCCCCAAACTCCTGGGAGTCAACAGGCTCTCCAAGTGGTCTCCTCACAAGCTTCTTGCACTGGGCCCCACCAGACTCACCATCAGCCCCCAAAACACCGTCTCCCAAGAAATTCTCTCTAACACCTAGCCCCAGTCTCGTGTACCTTTGAGATGTGTGTTGGGTGTCAGTCTACCACCACCCACTTTGAGGTGGTCTAGCACCTCGCCTTAGAGGCATACTTACCACCTACTACCTAGCCTTGAATTGGGAAAAATATTTATTTTATGCACTTGTTACTAAAGGACCCCTTTATTCCACAGGAAGCAGCTTGGCCCTCCTAGGCCTTAGGAGCGTAGCTGCTATACCAACCCTGAGTCCCAGGATGCCCTGCTGTACTTACTGCCTGAACCCAGTGGGTTGAGTATCGGGCATCACTTGGACCAAAGGAAACAAGATAAAAATCACAGCAAAACCCATTTTGGGGGGGAAACACAATTCACTTTCTCGGCCTTTCTAGAACAGATTCCGAACAAAACACCCAGGTTGCCGCCAGAGGCTCACAGACCCAACATGCACACAAGCAGACCCCCACCCAAGGGGCTCGCCCCTGACTCAGACACAGGAAGAGGCACCCCTTGCTGCCTCTCTCTTAGGCTTTCTCTAGTCTGTTGAATTACTTTTATTGTGATAGAACTGCTCTGTACCAATAAATAGTGCTGGCCAATATCCCGGGCCACTCTTGGCCACCAAGTGCCAGCCATCGGAGTTTAACTTTTATGGAAAGAAGACCTCTAAGGCCAGGTGAGCTTTAACCGCACCTCTTTTGTGAGTCCAGAGTTTCATGCTGTGCCAAGAAAGCATTAATCTAATACCTTATTTATACCAGAGAAGAATGAACGGGGCACAATGGTTCCTTTCCCCTATTTCTAAATCACCCTTTCTTAATAGGTTAAAGCCAACTTATTATAAAACCTTAACAATGAAACATCATACTTGAAAGAGAGCCTCAGGTTCTCGGCACCGAGTGTTGTCAGCAGTGCACGGTAAGATTTTCCTCTTCGCTAGCTGTTCTGCTGCTTTCAGCAGGGACGCTTCTGGGTTTCACAGCCAGCCAGGACGAGAGAAGCACAGCAGCAAGAGGCATTCACGTAGTCACGTTACATTCTATTTCTCTAACACACACACAGGTCCATTAGAGTTTTCTTTCTTCCTTACAAAATACCACTGTGAATACGTGAGGATTTTGGTCCCCTACAGTAGGCCTGCTCCCAAGAAATGGAGATTAAAGAACTGATGTCTCTATAGAAAGAGAAATAACGTGTCAATTGTGTTCATTCGTTGGGTTACATGATTTACGCTTTCTCGTGTGAAGATGGAACCGAGAAAAAAGAACACATGACGTTGTTTAGATAATCCCCCAAGAAAGATGGAGTCCCTCCTTCAGGAAAAAGGCTGCCTTTCATTCAAAATATAAATGGTACTGACAGCTTATGGGGAAGAGAAAGATTTCTTATGTTCTAAGAAATGAATTCAAGATGCACCTAATTTAGTCTCCGAGAAGGAGGATATTCACCATTCTAAGGGAGAAAGAAAACGAAGGGGAGGATTAAGGAAGAAGCCCATAAAAACAGGGAATTTAGGGGCCTTTTTGCAAAAATTTATGTTCATAGAGATGTGGAAAGGACTGATGATGCGATTTGAATCTAAAGTGCACACTTAAAATTCTTTGGTTGCCCAAAACACATTTAACCCCACTCCACCCCTCTGAGTTGGCTCTCTGTTCTGCGTGGATGGCTCAACCAAATAACGATGCTGAGCAGGGGCGTTAGAGAACTCCAGCATGACAAAGAGACAGTACGTTGACCAAGTTTCTGAATAGATAGGCTCTTTTACCCAGCTGTTCCACTGGCAAAATAGGCGGCAAAGAAGTAAAAATTTGAGCTCTGTTTATAAAACCCATGATTTCACAGGGCTCCAAATTGGTGCATATAATTATAACTAATAAATATCAAAAAACCTTTGTGTATTAAAGGACCATGTGCTAGGCGTCCTACTCACTTTTTCTTTAAAATGATTCTCACTGCTTCACAGGAAGTTGCATTCTAACAGAGAAAATCCAGATGTGAATATGTGTGTAGCAAGAAAAAGAAAAAACAACTAGAAAGAAAACTATGGCGTATTGATTGTGCTTCTAAAGGGAAACATCACCACACGCACTTTCTCACTATTGATTAGTGTCCCTGCAATAAGCGTGCAGTGACAGTGAAGATATGATGATGTACCTTCTAGAAATCTACTAAGGGGCAACTCATGCCATTTGCAGCCGTCGGGGGGACAGGAACATCGGCCTGTCACGCCCGCCAGCCCTTCCATGGACGGTCTCCCTGTCCTCAGCTGAAGGCCCCCACTGCGGTCACAGGAGGAGGCTGTTGGTTCGTGGTGAAGCACAGGTCCCTTTTCTTAGTGGGATGTTAAATAAGGGCCTGAGACTTGACATATGTTCATCTTACAGGCAAGAGCTTTGTTTACGACATTTAATAGCAAAGGAGCCTTAGGTTAATGCCAAGAACCAGATTATTACCTCTTAAAAAATTATCCTCCCAAAGGAGAAAGACTCGTGTTAAACGGGGAGGATTTCAAAGTCATTTTTGAATGGTCCCTCTGGGTGTTATTTTTCAGGCACCATAAAGCATTTGTATTCAGCTGCTTTTGGACCCAAGGAAAACACTTCTAAAGATAAGTGAGGTTCGTTTCCTGAGTCAAGGGTATCTTTAACTGACAGATGCAGGACAATGAAAGGCCTTTTTTTCAGGAGCATATAAACTGGAACAAGGACTAACAAATCTCGAGACTGTTGATAGATCGAGAAACCTAGCAGGACACCTTACATCTAACACATTCTCAATGGATTTCAGACTTCCTGGCCATTCCTGGACTATTTGCCATGAAGCAAGGCATCATATATCACTGTCAAAACACACTCCGGCTGATCGTTTCCACAGCACTGGACAAGCCCTCGGCAGCTGGGTGCCCACCAGGACCAGCCTGTGGAAGACGAGGTCGTTTCTCCATTGCTCTGGGAATGCGTGTGTGCCCCGTTGCCAGTTGTACACGTGCATTCTTTCACACATTCATTCAAGAAACGTCCGAGGCCTGCCTCTTCTGGTAACGGTCCCCAGTGCTGGCTAACCTTCAGAATCACCTGTGCCTTCCACCGGCCACACATTTGGGGGGAGTGCAGTGGGGCCCGTGCATCTCGGTTTGTAAACGGTTCTTGACCAGACTTGGAACCACTCCCACAGTACGACGTTTGGATCTCTTTGATGAGAGGAGACACACAGGCAAGGGGTATCCTCCTCTCCAAGTTCCTGAGCCCATTCTGTTCCTTCCTTCGGACTAACTTCCCAGGTCTTTCTAGACAAGCACCCGTGTGGAAAGATTGCTGATAGGGGAGAGTGAAGGAAAAAGGAGAAGGTTAAAAATAAAGGTGTGGCTACTTCTTTCTCCCCATTTATTGCTTCTCTAATTCCAGCTTCCAGTAATGGTAAAGTATTTATAACAGACTAACCTTCCTGCCAGTAACAATGACAAATTCTAGACAAAATATAAAATCCGTCTCCTGAAGGCCCTGGAGAGGGACCAAAGCAGGCGGGAACCAGACAATACTCACACCTCAAAAGAAGGAAAACACCCTTGTTGAGACCCACACTAACCCAGGCACTTCCCAACGTGCGTACCGGGCACGGAGGATGCACTCAGGCAAAGGGGCGGTCTTGTCGGCCTGACAGTCAGACTCAGAATTTGGGGCTCCAAGAAATTCCACAGAGAAGAGAGCCATGGGGGTGGAGCCCTAACATTTGCGCACAAACTTTCAAGTCCAGCTGACTCCTGCACCACACATGTGCTGGGTGGAAAATCCAAATAACCCAGTAGAAAGCAACAGCTGGAAGCCTGGAAATGCTGAGTAGAGATGTCAACAGTGGCCTGACACTGGAAAGGCAGAGTTCAGGGCTCACGCCCCACCCCCTCCCGTGAGAGAGGCTCGGTACACAATTTGAACAGATCACCGAAATCCTAGAAGGGCCACAGTTTAAGCACAAGCACCACGTCTAAAGGCTAAGGGTGATGCTTATTCATGCTGACCCTGTTAAGATTTCAATGGATCCTTATAAATTTCTGCCTAAATTACCCAAGACTTATTCAACCCCGACGAGATCTCATATTCAGTCCCCACCCCCTTGGTTTAGCACGTGGGCTGCTGCTACTTGTACCGGGCCCAACAGTGCTCACGTTGCGAATTAACACACCTAATGGGAAATCTCCCGATTTGTTTGAGGCCTCGGAGAAATCAATAGGATTATGATCCTCTGATGCATTATATTCCCCCCAACACTACCCTGAGCCTTTGTTCCCCCCTGAGTAGGTACCATACAGCAGTAGGGGTGTGTGCAGCCTTCTCTGACTCCTGGGAGTCAAGGCGAGCTGGCGCCTGCCTGCCCCAGGTGCAAAAACCACGGGGCTTGAGGACTTAGGGGCTTACCCTCATATTTTCCTCAATGTCCAAATAAACGATCTTGTTTGACTTTTCCATGAGAATCCACTGCAGTGCAACAGGCATGTAATTTATTGCTATGCTCTCCTGATCTAAGTTGTTTGCAGGAAGATTTCAAACCCCTCTCAATAAAATTGGCAGAAAAGGGACATAAAGTATCTTAGAAAAAAGTTACACCTCTACACAATTTTGGTCTACATAATTGAAAATTTGTAACTGTATATAATTAAAAATAAGTACAAAATTTGAGACTCCATGACTTTGGTCATGACCTGTCTGTCCTCCTCCAAAACAAGGGTGGTTCCATTCCATTCTGGGCCCCCCACTCAGGGACAACCCAGAGGGTTTCCGGGGTCACCCTCACCGGAGCTCACTAGGACACGATTCCCGACCCTTTCCCTGGGACGCGACGGAGGCAGAGGTTTCCCACAGCAACGCCACACTCCCCATGTCCCTAACTGTGCCAAACCCTTGTCTCTAGTGGTTCAGGAAAAGACCAGATTGCCTAATAGGAGCGTTAATCCAGCAGAGAGCCTCACACCAGGAAGCTTATTACTGCCTGGCGCACAGATCTCTCCATCTGGAGCTACAACACACCGTCCCTGCCTGCACACGAGGGCAGCAGCGGCTGGCCGAGCAAAGCTTCGGCTCTAGGCCGACAAGGGCTTCCTTCTGCACTCACTGCATTTACTCCCTGTGCAACCCCGGATACGTCTGGGCAACTCTCAGCTCTTGTTTGTCAGCTGCCGTGCGGAGTAGGAAATCCTTCCAGGGTCCACTCTGCACACCACCACTGAACATCACTCACATTTTAATCTCGCCACTTACTTCCCCTGCTGGGTGAAGAGATATCCATGACTGTTCAGGGGTACAGTGGGGATTAAGAATGCCTAGGTCCCAGCAAAGCTAAAATGCCACCCTACTGCCCAGAAATATACTCAAGAGAACTGATGCATCTGTCCACCAGAATAAATCTATAGTGACACTCACAGCAGCTTTATTCATAACAAAGAGTGCTGACAATCCAAATGTCCATCAGCAATATAATGCATGAATTAATTGTGCTTTATTTATATAATGTAATGCTACATGGCAATAGAAAATAACAAACTATTGATATATGCAAAAACCTGTATGAATCTCACAGATATTATATTGCACAAAAGAAGACAAAAATAAATGACGATACACTGTATGATTCCGCTTCTGTGAAATTCAAGAAGCAAAACTAACTGACGGTGACAGGAGTCAGAGTGGTGGTCAGCTCTGGACAAGGAGGGCTGTGGTTTGGCTGGGCACAAAGGACCCTTCTGAGGTGCTAGGAAACGTTCTATTTCCACCCGGAAGGGATTTACACAGAAATGTATACACATATGTGAAAACTCATTGAGCTTTTTACATTTAGTGCTTTTCTGTATAAAACATATACTTGAATAAAAACATAGAAACTATGCAGACAAGAATGCCCAGGTCAAATCTTAGTCAATTCTGATTTAACACTGTTTAGCTGGGTCTTACCTTAAAAATGACAAAGGCATTCCTACGCAGGACACATTGTCACTGCTGGACACCAGCTAACAAAACTGCTCCTTTGCCTAATGCGCTGGCAAAAAAAGAAACAGTGAACATTAAACAGATGGTAGATGTGGATTTGGAATTGTTTATAACTTCGGGGTGCCATGGAAGCAAAGGGAATTTTTGACTTCTTAAGGTAACTTGATCAAAAATGGTAAAGATAAGATGATTCACTGAAAGCTATTCCATATTGGAAATTACCTGTCAGTTGACGTGGACACTGCTAGACAGTACATTGCCTCAGAAATCAATGAACCAACTGCCTTGCTAACTCATATGCTAACTGAGCAGCTCTCATTACCCCCAAAACAAGCTCCACCAAGTTGACTTCCAACCCCACCAGTCATGGAAGGAGCACTGGCCCCATATATACTGGCTACAACCGACTCCTAACAAGTTGAGTTGGTTGAATCAATCCAACCTTCCAAAACACCACTGCTGGCGATTACAGGGACATTTCTCCTCAAAGACAGGTTCTGACAAATCGCACGGCAGCTGCTCAGGAATAACACAATCCATCCAAGGGCTGGGGATGAAACAGTCCCCTGATGTTTTGCATCATGAATCCAATTAAGTTCCCCAGTTGATAAATACATAAAAATGGAAAAGTGTTTCAAAATTTGACCAGAAGTGGTAGAATCATGTCTTACCTACACTGACATAAGCCAGGGGAACCTGAGAAGGCAAGATGAAACACAGAAACTCTTTCTCAAGACCCTTTGAACATTTACCAATGAATTTTATACAACCATACAGGTTTATATACAAACTTGGGCAGTCCGAGTTTTCGGGACGGCTAAAACCCGCTCCTTGATGAAAAGCTTCAGATGTTACAGAAGGAAAACGCTGCTAGACTTTGAGTTCCCAACACCGGAATCTCTCATCTGTCCAGTGACTGGGGACTCAGGTCGCTGTCAGCGGTCACCCAGGAACTCGGCGGCATTTCCCTCCCATTCGGGAAGAAAGGACAAGGAACAAAGGAGACACTGAGGCTGAAATGGCCTCATCGGGGGTTGGCGAACCACAGCCCCTGGAGGGTCGAATCTGGCCTACAGGCTGTTTGCATATGGTGCACAAACTAAAAACACTTTTTACATATTTTAAAAGCCTGTTTTAAAAATATGGAGAAAATGGAATACGTGACAGACACCATATGTGGCCTGCGAAGCCTCTATCATATTCACTACCTGGCCCTTTACGGAGAAAAGTTGCTGACTCCACTTCTAAACTATCAGAAATCCTTAATCTGCCTTAGCTTAATGTTTTGTCACTGGTGTTAACAGCCTCACGATCACTCCTTCAGAGCTCCTTCAGGTTTTCCCCCTGGACTGGGGGTAACCCCACCAGTCACTGTACGTTGCTGCATGCAGATCAAGCTAACTACTGTCAGGACCTAATCTAGTGCACAGTCTTATGCCCAACATGTACAAGCCACCTTTCCAAAGGAGACATCATCCAATCCTGTGTAAGATATCAGTACGCATTAAATCGCAAAAATGGCCACAAATGCATCCTATCGTATATGCATGCTCCTTTGCATTTGACTTTGCAGACCTTTCCATCGAGAGATGGAGTCTATTTCTCTACTCTTCGGATCTAGGCTTGGTTGTGTGATGTGCTCTGGTCAATGAGGCATTAACGTGACAAGCAGAGACTTGAAAACTGCTTGTGCATTGGAGCTTGCTCTCTCCTGCTGCTCAGGAACCCTCAACCAACATCATGTAAATGAGCCTGAGCTAGCTGGCTGGATGACAAGACACATGGCCCTGTTACCTCCACTGCCCTGCCAACAGCCAGCAACCACTGGACCTGTGAAGGAGGCCATCAACTACCACTGAGTGTGAATGCACTGTAAAGCCACACAATACCATGAGGAGCAGAGCAAACGGTCCCAGCTGAGCCCAACCAAATTGCTCATGCACAGACAACATAAATGGTTGTCTTAAGCCACCTCACTTGGTTTGTTTTGCAGAAAATGCTGAGTGAAACACATGTAAAAACGCTTTAGAACAATCACAGAAAGGAGCCATTTCAGGTCCTCTTGACAATGGCTACACCAGTCCACCCAGGGTTTAGTGTGTCACAGTGAAAATGAACTTCCAACTTAGACCAGTGGACTTGTAGTCCACACTTCCAGTGGACTGTAGGTTGAGACTAACCCAAGAAGCCTCCAAAAGCAGAAGGCATCAGGGCACAAACAGCTTATTCGAGACCTTCAGATCCAGCAGACAACTTCAGAAGGGCAAATTCTACCCAAGACAAGAAAACAAAGACAGAATTTTTTGTTAGGACCCATCAAACTGACAGATTTCCCTGTAACACTTAATGTGTGACTGTGGGCTATTGCTTTCCTCCTCTGTTTTCTGTGACTCCACTTTTCTTCATTTCCTCCCTCCCTTTTCCAAACAAACAAAATAAAACAAAACAAAAAACAACAACACATTTTCTCTATTTTGTTTCTAAGAATGAGTCAGATCATTGCCTCATCTGTCACCCTATCTCTTGCTGGACCGATGGCCCCTTCCCAACTCCTGGGGTCACTCAAGTCATGGCAATACCTCTTAAAGCTAACAACCCATCAAGGATATGATCTGAATTTCTCTTCTATCCTTTAGAACACACAACAAATATCTCTAGATCCAGATGCTGGTTATAATAATTACACAGAACTATAAGCAGCCAATAATTTTATCCAGAGAGAAAAATCAATCCAGTCACCTTTTAAAGTGATCCTGAATGTCTTACAGTACTTCCGTAACTTGTGCAACTATTGAGGAATATGACCAAAGGAAAGAAAAATAGCTACCAACCTTACCATGAAATCCCATACAATTATCCCAATGATAGATATATCTCATCTATTACAACTCAACACTACTCTTCCTAAGGAAACCTTGTGAAAAAGAAAAAAGAAAATTCTTTTGTTCAGGAAATGCAGGCTATAAAATGTCAATTGAAATAGTTATCATTGCTTGTCACAATAACTCATGGGGGGAAAGACATACACTTTTAACTTTTTATGTGTAGATCCTATCAGTTGTGCATGCCAGGTGTGCTCTTTATCTGTGACCTCTGTGTACACCAAGGACTATTCCTGGGACTCCTTACCAGCTCCTTTGAAGATTTTAAACCCTGTTCATTCTCACCATCGGGGTCTCTTCAGAGGTCTCATCAGGTGTGAGACCTCAAGGTCACATAGGTGTGAGGTCTCAAGGTTGTTTTTCTTTTTTTTTTTAAACTGGGTTAGGGTCCCTGAATTTAAGAGATGTATCAGAACCTTATCCCTTACTATGGCTGAAATATTACAAATGAGATCGTTCAATAAATAAATAAATATATATATATTTAAAAAAAAACAAATGAGATCGTTCGCACTATCAAGACCCAATAAGGGAGCTTTGATTTGCTTGCTCTCTCGGTAATCAATGGACCATCACATTACTTCATATTTAGTGGCCTCACAAGTGGACTTCTGCACTCAGGCTAATATTTCCTATTGTTTCTAGGTAAACACGTCAATGCAAAAAGAAAAAAGTCCTTAAAACATCCAGACACAGGATGATTCCTCTCAAAGGTTGGACACTCTGAGACTTGGAATCTGTTCTCTGGGGATGACAAAGGTTAAATACAAAGCTGGCTTCCTGAAACTTTCTGAACGATAATGATGGGATTTGTCACTAATTCTGCTTGTTTTTCTCCAGTGCATCTTCAAACTACTGTGCAACTGATATCTAATGACCAAATGATGATTCTGCACTAGGAAGAGACCAAATTCCTTGCGGTCCACCTTCTCCAGGAGAAGCAGATGACCAAAGAGGGCAGAAGGACAAGCCCTGACAGGGCCGCCCAGTCTGGGCGCCCAATGCACCGCATCGTTAGTGTCTGTTAAACAGGCACACTTAACGCTTCACGGTAGAAAACAATATGTGCTTCAGTGGGTCTCTTATCAGTAAGGTCACAAAAGTCCTGAGGATTTTACTCTCCATTACTGTTCAAGGTACTCATCTATCAGGAAATGATAACATCAGGACATTTTTTTAAAAAAATACACAACTACAGAATTGGAACTGGATTGGCAATGGCAATCTACCATGAACTAAGAAATGCTACCATACTTATTTTATAGGATAATAAGTTTTTAATAGAAACACTATAAAACTGATCTAAAATGGGTAGCATTTAAAAAGAAAAATGTTTAAGAGATCACAAATATGCAAGTGATAAGAAATTTACTGACGTCGAAGTAATCATCTTATGAAGATAAAAACGTGCATTCAATGACTCTGTTAATGTGCAACTTTATGGTTTATACCAAAGGTGTATTTTGAATACTTATAACCCTGGTATTAAGGCATGCAAACTCTGCAGTAGTAACAACCTTAATCTTTACAAATTTTTTTTACTATATTTCGGTTTCGGGTGCACTGCTTAGCGGTTACATATACTTTAGACAGTGTTCCCCTGGATATTCCCAGTACCCACCTGGCACCATACGCAGTTACCGCAGTATCACTGACTGTATTTCCTATGCAGTACTCACTTCCCTGAGACCATTTGGTAACTACCAATTTGTGCGCCGCCTTAATCTGGATGGAGCCTTCCTCTTAGTAGCATGTCTTATGTATATAGTTCATTCTTCCAGAAGTTGGAAATTATAACATTAAATTAAAAATTGTTAAAGCTTGTAACATTAAAAATGCCATTTACTTTTACATACATAGTTTTATTGCAAAAGGACTGAGGTGGCCGGCAGAAAGACAGATGCAGGAGTAACCCTGGTAACCCTGGCCAGAAGTAATTCCATAAAACAAAATTCTGTTGACCAGAGACCAAACTTTTTCTTTTTCAAAGATACGTTCAAGAGCACAGCAGTGGAATAAATCAAAGATTATACTTCCAACCTAAAATTAGAAAAGGCAGGCTTTCTATAGTGAGGGGGGAAAACTACCAATATTTTAAAATAGAAAATACTTTTGCTAAAATTAGAAATCACCTTTTTCAAAAACAGAAAAAGCTCTGGGTAACGTTTGAAATGAAGCAGCACTTAAATGCGTCCCCAGGTTTCACTCTATCCAGAGACTTGGAGATGAACAACCAAAACAAATGGTGACGCACACAATATTTTTCTTCTACCTTTTTCTTGGGTTTTATTTGTTTTTAGATAGGGGGAGAGAGAAAGTCTGATGTGCGACAATCGATCACCCCTCGCAGCCCCCAACCGGGGACCTTGCCCACAACCCAGACACGTGCCCTGACTGGGTATCGAACCAAAAGCCTTTCGGTTTACAGGACGACACTCAACCCGGGCCACACCAGTCAAAGCTCTTCTACTTTTTAAATGGGAACTATGACCAGCAGAGCTGTCCACAAGGCCACAGCAATGAGAAACAGGTTCTCCAGTGAACCTCACGCGTTTACGCAGCCACACACCCGCGAGGAGCCGGAGGCGCTGTGGCACACTGGGAACGGGGAGGCCGACAGGTTTCTGAGTTCCTGCGAGTTTGTGCAGCTTCTGTGAGAAGAAGTCCTTCCCTGAGAAGAAGTCCTCAAACTCTCCCTCAAACTCTCCCTAGTTCCCCAGGCAACGGGCCCTACTGGAAGTTTAACGAATTCTAAACTGCTCTTTGGTAATTCTCAACCTTGACGGGACGTTAAAATCACCCAGGGAAGGCCTTTTTTCAATACCAACGCCTGGACCCCATCCCAGGTCAACAAACCAAGCCCCTGGGTCTGAAACCCAGGCATTTTTAAAGCACCCAGAGGCTGTAAGTGCAGTCAGGGCTCAGACTCACTAAGTAACAGGAAAAATACTGAGAAAAGTTAAGGATGACTACAGTTACTGGGTGCCTGAACTTTAGTGGCAACAGAAACATTTTCAGGGATATATATTTTTCTTGCTAAAGCTAGGCCACCCTTCTTAGGTGCTTACACCTCTAGTGTAAGATGCCAAAATTCCTCGAGATAATGGCACTTACCATTTACTGAGCGCTCATCGGGTGCCAGGCACTGTGCTGGATGCTACCCCTGACATCACTGATAACCCCCATTTTCCTGCAAACTGCATATTAAACCCATTTACCCAGGCAGCCACAAAAGAGGGGTTTATTTGCCCCTATCACAGAGCAAGTAGGGGAAGAAACTGGAATCAGAACCTACATGTGTCTGACTACAAAGCCATGCTTTTATTTTCTTTTAATTTTATATATTGTATTTATTCTTTGAAAGGTAAAATCAGTCACATTTCACAGTTTATGAAGCATAAAGCTTCATAAGGTACCATAATATACATGAAAAAAGTGACCATACTCATAGATTTTCCTGTTACGACTGCAGTTCAAATACACAACAGCAACAATCATCTTTGACTCCTGTCCCGTAGCCCATCACCCGGCCACTCAATTCTGGGGACAAAGTCAGCAGTCCTTCGTTTATCCTTCCAAAGACAGACAATGCATAATAAGCAAATAAATGTAATGTAAGCATATACAGGGTGGGCAAAAGTAGGTTTACAGTTGTTCATATGGAAAATAGTATAAGAATTAATGAATAATAATACAAGAATAAACCCAGTGTTTTGCATACTCACAACTGCAAACCTACTTTGGCCCCACCCCGTATGTCCGCACATACCAAGTGTTGGGAGTCCTCTCGCTCCATTTTAAACATCGGCAGCATCGTGCACGCACTATCTTGCAAGTGGCTTTTTTCACTTTCACAGTATATCTCAGATAATTCCATATAACCCATAAACACTTTTAGATTCTTTTTTGTACCATATGTATTCCACTGTACAAATATATTATAACTTTCTAAAGTCAGTCCCTTACTGATAAGCATAAGACTGCTTACAATTATTCACTGTTATAAAAACTTTGGAATGAAAGACCTCGACTAACCTAATTTCACTACTATGTACAAATAACTACACCTGTAGAGTAAATGCTTAGATGGCGAATGCCATGCATGCCCTGTCCACGATCCCACGGTGCCTCAGGATTCTAAGAAATAACTTACAGCCAGACTCACGATTTACATTTCAATTACTTTATTAAAAAATTCCACCTAACTACCCAAATTATGCTTTCATTTTAATAAAAATTTAGAAATAAGTTTTCAGAATATGCTCAAAGACCAAAACAGTCTGAGAGATGGTTTTATGCCAGAGAAAAATGACCTCAAAGCCAGTGGCGCGAAACTTGTACTGGTTCCCCTTCCCGTTCAGAAGGTATCTGCTCCAGAGGACTCCGTGTCCCCCTGGGTGGCACTGAGGCTCGGGGACGGCGGGCGGTCCGCCTGGTGCACGGAGGGTAGCCGCACAGACATTCTGGCAGGCGACATCTCAGAAGTGAAGAATGGGACTGCTTTACCGCCTACGAAAAGGAGAAACTCATTCAGCTAACTAAGCAGATCGTGAGTATTTGTACTTTAAATTTCCCTCAGTAACACGGGGAGGGGTGGTGTCAAAACAAGGATTGCATGTAAGGTCATTTCTTTCCTCAAGGTGCCCAGAACTTGTCACAGAGATAAAATACACCCCTCCTCCTTCTTACCCCCTCCCCTAGACGGTTAAGACAACATTTTAAAAGCATATGTCATGATATGAATGTGTATGTCCCCCCCCAAATTCATATGTTGAAATCCTGAAGTCTGGTGTGATGGGATTAGGGGTGGGGCCTTGGGACGGTGGGAGCACCCAGAGGGTCAAGCCCTCGTGAACCTTTAAAAGAGACTGTGCCCTTTTAAAAGAGGCCCCAGAGGGCTTCACGGACCCCTCCACTGTGTGCAAACAGTGTGAAGGTGCTGGCTATGGACCAGGAAGGGGGGACTTAATCTGGGGCTTTCAGCCTCCAGAACTGTGAGAAATAACCTTCTGTGGTTTATAAGCCACCCAGTCTGTAATGTTTTCAACAGCAGCCTGAATGGACTCAGACAGTATACGAATAACAAAAGCTGTGGTACAGATGATAAATGCTACAGGTTGTACTGAGCAGAAGAGGTACTTTGGGAAGAAGAATTCATTAATATCTTAAAAAAAACATAAAGTAGACTGTGTATCTATCTGTGTATACCCTAATTCATCCCTTTAAGTTTAAAGCACATCGCCTGGATTTACCATATACACATAATAATAATAAGCATCTTAAAAACAAATTATTTTAAATAATGTTAAACATTATCTCTGAGTCAATAGTCTTAGTAATTTTTATAAAACTCCTTTATATTTTTAAGTAGTTTCCACGGTGATAAAGTGAAAATATTTACAGGGACTGCAGGAAAAGCAGAGTGTCCTGTGGACTTCAACGATGACTCAGTAACAGCTGTCCAAACGACCAGAGCGCTTGTAAAAGGCAACGGACTTTCAGATTCAGAAGTCTGACAAAGACTATTTTAACACTGTGCCAGTCTTTTTGGTTACTTGCATCTTTTTTTTTCATAAAAGAGGAGAGGGAAACGATATTTGGCATCATTACAGCAACATCATAGGCTGTAGGGCCACAGTATAATCCTTTAAGAAATCAATTCTTATGTCAATTGAAACAGAATAACTATTTTAAATAGGAAAGAAACTTTAAAATTTAGCTCTGTCAGGATGTAATAAAAATTAAGAAATGGTAAGAACTACTTTGAAAAGATATCTATAGGATACAAGTATAATTTAAATATTCTGACATTTTACAACTCCATAAGGCAGAATACACAAAATAACCAAGAGGCATATCCCAGGTCAGAGCTTGCCTCGTTAGCAAAGTAAAAACTAACACAGGGTAGTATTATAACTATGGGTGAGAGCAAAATTCATTTACAACCCATAAAATCAACTGAATGTTACTGTCCCCCAATTATTAAGAAAAATTCCATTCTCTGAGTTACACATCTATCAGAAACTACATTGACACCAGATATTCGCCTTTTCTCTGTTATCCAGTTTCACATAGCTGCTAACTAGGTACTATGTGCATTATTAAATCACTGATTAAGTTGTCCATGATATTGCAGGAACTATAACTTTTTGGAGAGGGCACCTCAAAGATGTTTCCAAACATTAAGGCCATACTAAACTCAATGATTGTAAAGTTATGCTATTTCTCATCATTACTGACATATTAATGCAGCAATTAAAATTTTACAAAGATCTTTTCCCCATCATTTCACCTCATCCTAACAGTAATTCCGGAGGTAGACAAGGCGACTGGAGCTCAGAGATGTGGAAGCTGGCTTTCCCGAACGCGCACCCTCACCAAGTAAAGACCTGCACAGTCCACTGTGCGCGCAGAGCCGAGGTGGTGCCAGAGGGTACACGGGTGAAAAGAAAGAGCCCTCGTCTCTATGAAACCCCATACCTAGTGGCGGAGATAAGCGTGTACAGGAATTCTTTGTTTAAATTAGGTGAAAGGCGCGGTTGAGCTGGGACTTAAAAGATGGAGAAGGCAATGAAGGAAAAGAGCACAAAATAAAGTCAAGTCAAAGTTAGTAGATGTTAAGGGCATTCTGAGTATTCTGATATCAGAGTATTGACCAGATAAAAAGGAGTGATGAGAGAGAAGGCTGTAAAGGAAGGTCAGGGTCAAATTCTGTACACAATTATGAGTCATAAAAGACTTTGAACACAGGAGTAATATGAACAAATGTATTTTAGAAAAGAGAATTCTAAGAGCTATGTAAAAATTAGGGGAAAGGAGAGGGATCTGTGGAGATAGTCCATGCAAGAACTGATAATCCTTGAGTGGGAAGAGACTCAGGATATTTGAAGGAAGACTCAGTGCTTTATAAAGAATTGAGCATGGCTCTGAAATGACACGTTTACTTGACTAAGTAGTAATAACACAAGCAAGACTGAGGCTGCGGTGATACAGAGTGGTGGGGAAATACTGGGATCGGTGACATACCTGGTGAATCTGAATGCCTGCAAGATGTGCAAATAGACTTTTTCTAGGCAGCCAGAGTCGAAGATTATAAAGCAGTTTTAGAGATACAGAAATAGCTATCATCCACACAGATGTAATAGTTAGAACGACGAGAACAGTGATCTCCTAAGGAAGGAAAAATAGACTAAGAAGAGATACAAAAACACAGGGAAGGACAGAGATAGGGATGAATAAGGAGAAAATAAAGGAAAACAAAAGGGAAGAGCCAGAAAGATAAGCGCAAAGAGACCCAAGAGTGAAAGATCAGGCAAAATACAAGATGGTTTTCAAAAAAGAGTCCCATATAGCTCATCCAACTCATCATTAGTAGAGCCAAGGCCACAACCCACTGTTCTTTGTCCTATACCAATATCCACAATAAGAAACTACTACTTTTATAGGTTGTTAAGAGAAAGTCCATCTAAGTGGTGGTATGCAATGGTGGAGGCTGAGGAGAGGAGCAGTGATGAAGTTTCAAGCACAAGTCCCTTTATGATAGGTCAAGGGCAAGTCAAGTCACTGTCTAGTCACTTGGGAATATGTTATCCAGACCATCAGTGTGAAGATTCTGTGTGGCAAGGAGTAAAGAGCAGGGTGGAGTGGGGGTCTGGGGTCGGAGAGAGCATGGATTCTGGAATAGGAAAGAACTGGGCAGCTGGGCTCACTCATCTATTCACTCAGCAAATATTAACTAAGCATCTACTATGGGCCAGGCACTGTTCTAGACTCTGGAGATTTCAACAGAGAAGAAAACACTCACTGACATCCTATTCCAGGTGGGTGTAGGAGCAAATGACAAACAAGGAAATAAACATAAAACATGTCGGAAGGTATAGTGCTGTAAAGAAACACTGATGGGTTAAGAGGCAGAGTGAGGGAAAAGAGACTGGGGAAGTTATGTAAGTTCTCTAAACCATAGTTTCCCCATCTATAAAATAAGGGTAAAGTACCTGACGTCAGAGGGTTTGGGGAGCACTAAATGGGATAATGCATATAAAGCATTTTATATAGTGCTGGCACGCAGAAAGCACTCAGAAAAGATTAGTTTGGTTTTTTTTTAGCTTCTTTAACTTTTCCGTAACTGGAAAAGGAAGGAGATCCCAAGGGGCAGCGACTCTGGGGGGTGCAACAAAGGCCGCAAGTTCAGAAAGGATACAATGTTTCACTGAAATGTATGAAGAAAGAAACCTACAGCTCTGGGAGCCTCCAAATAATTATGCTACTTTTAACTCCGGTAATTGTGTTTTAAACAACAAACCATGTGAATAAAATGCAGCTTTATCTGAAAGTGTTTCCTACTGCACATTTTGGGAAAACTTTATGAAGTATTCAGTTACAGAAGCTAAACAGTCACAGTTTTAAGAACTTTAAAAGAGAAATTTTTAGACTGGGCACACTTTTTTAAGCATCATTTTCCTTCCTGTTAAGAGGCAAGAAGAGTAACATTCCTATCCAGTTATGGTTCTCACGGAGTCGGATTTTTTTTTGAGACATACTACCTTAACAAATCATTAGTACAGCAAATATAAATTTCCTACCTATATTACAGTTTGATGCTTTTAAATTTAACTTTTTAACATTTCCAGTCATGTCATTACTTGCTGATGTAATTGTTTCAACAGCTGTTTTCAGGGATTTTTTTGAAGAGACTGTTCCCAATTCAGCGGGTTGCAGTACACCACGTAACGGGCATGCACTTAAGTTGGGATGCCGAGAAAAACCCTGCATTTGAAGCTTCCAAGCTGCATTATAATATATTTTGTAGACATTTGAAATTCAATTTTTTTGGCTTTAAAAATATTTAAAGTTCATTAAGAAATTTTATGTTTTCTGTTCTTTGGTATTGGATTTACAAGACTAAAAACCAGAAAATCTAAAACTAATTTATTATAAGTAATATAAGGATTTTAAATGTCCATTTAAGATTTTGCCTGAATATGTGTTTTGATTTTTTTAGTTAAATTTATTGGGGTGACACTGATTAACAGAATTATGTAGGTTTCAGGTATATGATTCTATAATATAATGTCAGTATATTTTTTAAAATATACATAACTTCTAAAAGGTTTTTTTAAAAATATTTTATTTATCTTTAGAGGAGAAGGGAAGGAGAGAGGAAGAGAAACATCCATGTATGGTTGCTTCTTGTGCATCCCCTGCTGGGAACTGGCCCCTGCCGGGAACTGGCCTGCAACCCAGGCATGTGCCCTGACTGGGAATCGAACCGCGATCGTCTTCTTCACAGGCCCAGGCTCAATCCACTGAGCTACACCAGCCAGGGCTTCTAAAAGGTTTTTAGATTCAGATAATCCACCTTCATCGGCAGGATTATATTCTGACTCTGATCCTCAAGCACGTGACTGGCACGGATTGGCCCAGCCTGTAGTTTGAAAGCGAGAGGAATGCAGACAGAGCACGATTCTCTCCTGAAGCACCAGGGGACCAGCAGTCCCTGCACGCGGTGCAGCCACAGACAGGGACCTGGGGTCTTCTTCTGTGAGATGACGGATGGACATAAGTGCTTTAAACCGCTTGGATTTGGGGGTTTCTACAGGCACAGAAAGACTGGTTTCATAAAACTTAAAAGGAAATAAATATGATAATCTTTGATCCAAGTATATGAAGAATCTTTAAAAAAAATTTTATTTATTGATTTTAGACACAGAGAGAGAAATATCAATTTGTTTTCCCACTGATTTGTGCATTCATTGGTTGCTTTTGTGTGTGCCCTGACCAGAGACTGAACCCACAACCTTGGCTTATTGGGATGACGCTCTAACCACCTGAGCTACCCGGCCAGGGCCAACAAGAAGGATCTTCACCCATACTACATGGATGGGGCCCCAGGGATCTGTGAATACCCTGAAACATTATACATATTATTTTCATGTAAGTACAACTGAGGAGGGAGATACATGGTCATAGCTATTACTGTCTTAAAGGGGTCCACAGCCCCCAAATACTGAAGAATCATTGACTTAAAGGATAGCACAGCCCCACCTGCAAGTGAATCACGTTCTCTGAGGTGTCTTTCTAGCAGTAATGGTGAAATACAGGAATCTTCTCCTGTCAGTTTGTGGATGCCTTCTTTCCAAAGGCAAGGCTACTGCAGCACTCACCAAACCACATGTAACTGGTGATGTGTCTGTCACTTCCAGAGGACAGTATATTTCTGAAGAGCATGGACTGGGACCTACAGCCTCTGTCTTCTGAGTGACTGGTACAGCAGGTACACATTAGGTACCTGTGACCTTCTCATCTTGTACTGCCATTATTCGCTTATGGGCCTGTTGTTCTGTTAAATACGGGCTGCACGAGGACAGCGACTTTGTCTTATTTATCTCTGCATCCTATTAAGTTGTAGCGTCATGCTAGGCACACAGTGGGCCTTGAATGACTGCTGAAGCCAACTGGTTTGTTTCTACCTTGAGTCTGTGACTCCTCATGACTAACGGCCTGCTTAGATTCTCACTGACCGGATCTCGTCTTTAAAATCAGCCGAGTTCCAGCGATGCAGTTGCTTTCCAGCTGTCTATGAAAATGTTACAGTATTTCAGCTGTGTTTTATTGAGCTCTTGAAGTATTTTTCCTGTCCAGCCTGCACACATCTACTCTTGCTTTAATTCCTTGTTTAAGCAGCTGTTAAACCATCCTGCTGTATTCAATTCTTCTCATGTACTTAACCGAGGCCTGCAGATTCTGCAACATTATAGCTGCGGTCCTGAGAACACACAGTACACGTCTTGATGAAGAAGGTGTCCGGTCATTTGATGTTTAGTATGTAATATTTTATCTGCCTCTGCTTTCCAGAATTAGTCACTATTAAACATTTCTTCCTTTCATGTTTAAAAGTGATTTAATATGTTACTAAGTCTCATCCCAAAATATGTTTGGACATAAATCTCATTACATTTTTAAAGTTTCCTATTGCTTCTGTTTTCTTAGTTGACAAGTGCTTATTTTAAAATTTATAATTTAAGATAAAATTCTTCCTATAGGAAGAATAAATGTACTGGCACCTGTAACAACAACTCCAATCCTTTTTCCTCCAAAAGCAACAGTTAATGTGAAAGCTCTGTTTCTTCTTATGCCAGGTTCCAGCTGCTTCACTGTGTTTAAAACTGACTTCAAAGTTTAAACACTGTCCTGTCCCAACAAATAACCTCCCCCCAGACGGAATCATCTCCAGTGTTATCCTCAGAGCTCTGCATGCCACACCTGCAGCCTTTTAATTCAGCATTTTATAAACTTTCCAAAGGGAAATGATAAATTCTTTTCTCTCCCCTAACTTCCGAAGAGTTGAGTTTAGTGCCTGAAGGGACTTCTATACCTGGGGACAGTTTATAGAGATTTTAGGCAAATAAAAATTGGGCGCACACTCCCTGTAGGGAGCGTGCGGTGCCTTTCCCTTCCCTCTCCCCCAGGCTGGTCACCTCTGCTCTCTCTCACCTAAGCACCAAGGGCCCTTCTTCTGCCTCTGTAACTTGTTTCCTGAGTCTACCCAGCCCAGCTGGCTCACTTCTACTACCCCTGTGACTTTCCAAATAAACTTACTCTTATAATTTGAAGAAAAACTGCAATCACTACCTCTACCATGTTGATCTTTATGAGAGAAAGAAATTGCAGGAAAATGAAAAAATCTGAATAGCTCCCAAGTCCAACAATTTTTAAAGTAAAATTCATACCTGTAAATACAGATGCGAGGTACAGATTGGGCTCAATTTGTGTCCGATCCATATCACCTGGTGAAGTTACAGTTAAAATTTTTTGTGTTAGAAAATCAGTTAAGCATAGAAATAATCACAATTCACTTCCCTTCACTAAAAAGGACGCAAACCAAATGCCCCCCACCCCCCCCACCCCCCAGTTGCTCTCACAAAACCAGGTAAACAGAAGCCTGATCCAGTGGCCTTAATATAAAGAAGGAAGTTACACAGCTGGATTTTAATGACTGTCAATAAAATAATACTTTACCTAATAGATTATTATCTTTATGCATCAAAGATTAGGGAAAGGGGGAAGCCAAGGATCATGAGAGAATTCGCATTTTGTATTAAGTAAAAGAAACCCATGGGCCATTTTGCCCAAGGTTAAAAGTTTTCAGATTTTTTTTTAACTTAAGGATTTAATCATTACAAAAAGAATTTCCCTTCTCCCTAGGCCAGCCTGGGGCACGTTGCCCAACACGACCCATGGAAACAACCAATCATGTTGTTGGGGAGCACAGAGCAGCCTACGCTGTTAAACTAAAGCCAAGTCTTAATATTAAAATGAAACAGGCGGGGGCAGGGAACTATCCTTATGGTTAGAAAATTATGAAGCAGAGAAATTTTAAGTAACTGGAGAGAAACCTGTGGGAGATAGAGTTCTCAGGCCAAATGCATTATTTTGAATAAATTCTGGGACAGAATGATTTGGAATAAACTCATAATATGGTATAATAGGTTTCTTTCTGATTTTCTCTTAGGTAAAAGTCAGTCATCTCTCAAGCTCCCTTTATTTCACAAAAATTTCAGCTAGATTTAAGAGAAGATAATTAAATGAATGTGATTTTAAGCATTATGTAGTTCACTAAACTAAGCAATATATTTCCACTGGGGACCAACATTTATGTTAAACTACCACAGTTATGCTCTGGAAAATATGAAAATCAAAGGTTCAAAAATGAAAATGCAATACAGTTCAATGAAGAAAAGAAAGCTTTAAAAGAACAGGTTTAGAAAAAAATTTAGTTTTATAAGAATAAGTTTGTAGGCAAATACAATTTACTTATATGTTGATAATCTGCAGTAGACCAAAACTGAACATCCAACTTTGATATTATTTTTTAAAAATTTGTAACTTCTTTCAAAGTCCTCACTGTGCTGTTACTATTTAGACACTGCCCATGACTGTCACTTCCCAGTCTGCCTCTAAGTTTCTGAGAGTCAGAGAGTTACACGATCATTCCTGCCTGCCCCTCCGGCTTACTAGAGCTACCTCTCAGGTCCTCCACAGCCCCGAAGGGACAAAAGTGGTGACCAGAAACAGGGCCATCGGGACCACCTCAGAGGCCCCTTCCACTGAAGAACCAACCCTTTGTCTGTAACAAGTAAAATAAAGGGGCAGTCAGTCCTCTCTGAGGTGGCTGCCTCAACCCCCCGAATTCAAACTGATCTGCTGTCACGGTAAGAAATCAACCACATCGTTCCCTTTTATACTAAACAAAACTGGGTGGAAACTAAGAAAAAGGAAACCAACTTAGGTTTCATAAATTCAGGTTCATTTAAAAAAAAATTAAGCACCTTTTACGCACCCATCATTCTTACACTAGTGTTGCGAAGACCACAAAGAAGAGCAGGACATTGTATTGTCTCAACCCTCTTTCGCTCCGAAGACAAAACTAACGCAGAGCGGAATAAGGGCGGTCGGCAGGCCTTCCAACCAATGCCCCTGTTCCACCTCAAATATAAGGGATTTTAAAAGCTAACACCTAGTCGGGCTCTCAGCCTTTTCATATTATATCACTTCTATCTGCTGATGTTCCCACTTGGGTGACTGGAACTCTATGCCGGGCAAGTGTTCTCCTCTTCCCGTTCTGTAGCCTTCTTTTTTATCCTCCGTGAGGAGGTGCTAATACTGTACCTGGGTGGCTTCGCAGAAAGGAGCTGTGGAACCTTTTGTGAGTGAGTGCTTTCAACAGCGCCTTGGGGCAGATCAGGAGCAGGGAGTCTGAATCACTGGTGGGCTTTTCCAGGCTGACAAGGGCTCCCTCTGTCCTGAGAGGCCTACACTCTGGGTGTGCCCCCTAAATGTAGATTTTACACACCCCACCAACTTTGCAATAAGAAACAGGCACGTTTCATTTAAAAATTAAATTTCAACTAAAAAAAAAGAGAACTATTGTATTACTCCAAACCAAAGCATACTTCACTCATCTCTCTATATCTAACAAAATTACATCATTAGTAAAAACATCTAAGTTGAAATAACACACAAAATCTGTTATTATTTTTAGGTCTTCACTAAATCACCCATAGGTTGAAGTAAAATTACCGTAATGATCGATTTATTAAGAGGATAAGAAAATAAATGGTTTCCCTCCACCATACTGCTCCATTGTCCCCACAAGTCAGTACTTTGCATATAGTTGCTCGAGAAATATCCAGCTGACCAATGTTTCTGAAATCTTTATGTCAAATAGATATACCACTCTGTGATCTTTCATAGATCATTTTTTAGAGAACCACCCCCCCATTTTTGTCCTATCCATTCCATAGCTGTGGTATGGAAGATAAAAAAAGGGTAGTAAATGACAACTGAACACTGTATTAGAACGACAGCTGTGAGCTAGTGGCTAAGAACACAGACTCGGAAGCTAAGCTGCCTGAATGTAACGCACAGCGCCAATATGAACCAGCTGTGGGACCTGAGATACCTGTTCTCCACACTCTTCTCTTTCATAGTCTCTTAGGATCATTAACAGAAATGATATACATGCCTAACTTAAAGCAGTGTCTACAGAGCAGGCACTCAACAAATGGCTGTTTAATTGTTCTTTAGCCTGTGATTATTTTCTAACTTTTCCCAATTGATAAATCATTCTTGTTAGTCAATCTTGTCAAAAAACTTTTTCACAGAGCAACTTTTTATTTTTTTAAAAAGAAAAAATACTGATCACATATTACAGCAGCAGAGCTACAAGGGGTCTCAGAGACTACTTATCCTCGCTAATAAAGAGAATGAGACTCAGAGAGGCTACTGACAAAGAACCCAAGTCACATAGTAGTGGGGGCTGAAACTCATCGCCTACAGTTCTTTCCCCACCTCCTGCCTTTTCCACGCCCTCCTACTAGAATGCATCTTAAGAATAATCAGAAATGATCTTTAATACTTTTAAAAAATTATTAAGGAAGGAAATATAATATAATGTTTAAGAGCACAGCCTTTGCTTTGGGAGTTGGACTTGCTTTGACTCCCACCTCTGCCATTTATTAGCTATGTGACCTTGGGCAAAATATGTAACCTCTCTGAGCTTCAAGTTCTTGATGTCAAACAAGAATAGTATTACCTAATTAACTGGGTTGATTAGAGATCTTAGCAGAGTGCATCACGTTAGGAAGTGCACATAGTTGGTAGTTATTACACATTCCATATTGGTGCTGTTATTATTAACTGAAACAAAATTCTCTACTAAAACCGGGGGACAATCTTGATTTCTGCAATGATTTCTTCTAACAGTATTTTAAAAAGCTACTATGTCAATATCAGACACTAGGGTCACTTATTCTTATAACAAGTAGCTGCCTCATAATTCTCACTTGCTGGATGATGGGGTTAATAGTAACAATTGTGCTTCGCAGGTGAGGATTCAAGTAGTAAGCACAAAACACACCCTGGCCCACATGATCTGAAAACTGCTTATCAAGTGTGTTGGTTCTTATATTACCTCATCCTGTTTAAAATGGAACAAACCTAATACTCATTGGTATCTAAGTCATAGGATAATAAAAGAAAATATCTAAATATTTGATTTATAACTTTCTACAGAAATTTTGAGTGGGTAATATGAACAAAATTTGAGTCACAAATTACCTATGAATATAATTTATCCTTTCACTTTTACCACAAAAGGTGAGTGTGTTAACCTTAGAATGTTTAAAGACACCACACAGTAAAACCAAGGGACTGAGAATTTGGAAATAGAATCCAAGGATGGCACAGCGGGGCACTGCTGAGAAAGCTTTGGTGTGGGCACACAGAGGGACTGGGCTTGCACCACATGCGCACTGCGCTTCTGAGCACTGGCCTTAAAAAGAACACAGTGGCGGTATCACTCCACCTGACACCAGACTACTCTACAAGGCCACTGTAATCAAACAGCCTGGTACTGGCATAAAAACAGGCGTGCAGATCAATGGAACAGAACAGACAGCCCAGAAATCAACCCACGCCAATATGGTCAATTAATATTTGACAAAGGAGGCAAGAGCATACAATGGAGGGAAGACAGTCTCTTCTGTAAATGGAACTGGAAAAATTGGACAGGTACATGCAAAAAAAAAAAAGAAACTAGACCACCAACTTATACCATACAGAAAAATAAACTCAAAATGGATAAAAGACTTAAATATGAGTCACAAAATCATACAACTCCTAGAAGAAAACATAGGCAATAAAATCTCAGACATCTCTCGTAGCAATATTTTTTGTCAAAACAAAGAAAAAAATAAACAAATAGGACCACATCAAACTAAAAAGCTTTTGCACAGCAAAAGAAATCATCAACAAAATGAAAAGGAAACCCACTGAATAGGGGAACATATTCCAATGATACATTTGATAAGGGGTTAATATCTACATTTATGAAAAGCTCACAAAAATCAACACCAAAAAAACAAATAATCCAGTTAAAAAATGGACAAAAGACCTGAATACATACTTCTCCAGAGAGGACATACAGATGGCCAATACACACATGAAAAGATGCTCAATGTCACTGATCATCAGAGAAATGCAAGTTAAAACCAAAATGAGGTATCACCCCACACCTATCAGAACGGCTGTTCTCAATAAATCAACAAACAATAAGTGCTGGTGAGGATGTGGAGAAAGGGGAACACTTTTACATTGTTGGTGGGAATGCAGACAGGTGCAACCACGATGGGTTTGTTTTGAGGTATAGAGATACCTCAAAAAATTAAAAATGGATATGCCTTTTGACCCAGCGATCCCACTTCTGGGAATATATCCTAAGAAACTCAAAACACTAATTCGAAAGAATATATGCATCTCTATGTTCAGTGCAGTGTTATTTACAATAGCCAAGATCTAGAAACAAACAACCCAAGCGCTCATCAGTAGATGAGTAGATAACAAAGCTGTGGTACGTTTATACAAGGGACTACTATTCAGCCATTAAAATAAAAAAGGAAATCTTACCTATCTTACCTTTTGTGACAACATGGGTGGACCTGGAGAATATTATGCTAAGTGAAATAAGCCAGTAAGAGGAAGACAAATACCATATGATCTCACATATATGTGGAATCTAATGAACAAATAAACTGAGGAACAAAGCAGAAACACAGGCATGGATACATGGATCAGACTGAGAACTGTCAGAGGGGAAGGGGGTTGGAGAACTGGATGAAAGAAGGTGAAAGAAGGTGAAGGGATTAACATATATATACATAACACATAGACACAGACAACAGTGTGGTAAAAGCCAGAGGGAAGGGGGGTGGAACATAGGTGGAGGTGGACAAAGGGAGGGGGGGAATGTGCGGATGGAAAGGGACTTTGCTTGGGGTGACGGGTGCACAGTGCAGCAGGCAGGTGTTTTATTGAGTTGTATGCTTGAACCTGTGTGGTTTGGAGAACCAATTTACCCCAGTAAATCCAAATAAATAAATTAATTAATGGATAGGAACCTGGGATTTACAACTTTTTATTTTTGGTTTGAAAGTTTACCTTCTTTTTAATATTTTCTTTAGTGAGTTTCACTAGTATAGCAATACTTAAATCTGTAAACTTTATTTTATTGCTTTACAAATTCATTATGGATTATTTTTAAAACTATATAGTACCATAAAGCTGTTAATTGCAAAATAAGGATACAAAGATGAAGGCCCCCAAACATGAATTTTTTTAACTCACAAAACAAGATTTTAAATGATGTCTAGCATTTGAAACAAAATCTAATAAGGAGAAATGTAAACTTCAGTAACATTCAGAAAAGCTGGGTCATTTATACCAATTTGAGTTCATTGACAAAAAATTAGTATTATAAATATTATAGCAGTTAAAATATATAAAAAGAAGTTAATATTTTTAGACAAATAATCTGGCTGATTAACTTACTCACTGGCTCCCCTATCTAATAGGTATGCAACTCTCTTCAATAACAGCATTTTTGGAAACAGTATCTTGGTGGCATAAAAGCTTATGTTCAGCTGCCACGAAGCTGATTGATAATTGAGAAAACAGATGATCCACCTATCCTGAATGCAAACCAAGATTTATTTGAATAATGTAGATTTAATTATTAAAGCTCTTTAAAAACCATTTAAGTGCTTGAGCGTATTGCTGTGTGGTGCAATGACAGAGAGAGTTCCTGCCTTTTAGGGGCAGGAATGTCCAGAGGCATTCCAGCATTCAAACCTGTTGAGAGCTGAGAGACTCGATGGTGTAGCAGACAGCTTTATCTGCAATCCACTTCCTGTGCGTGGAACGGCCTGTCACACAGCTACTAAAGTAAATTCCCTCTCAGATAATTCCTCATAAAAGTGTGTCATAATGATTTGAAAACTGAAAGAATCTTTAAAAATAAAACACGTTTGCCTCATGAAAGAGGACTCACATTCCACATGATTCTATCTATTTGAAGGAAAATAACGAGAGAACGCATCGATGCTGTTAGAAGTGAGAGAGCGGCCAATCTTGCCAGGGGGTGGGCTGTGATCGAGAGGGGACCCGAGGGCACTTCGGGTGCTGGCAGGGCTGTTTCCTGAGCTGGGTATCAGTAATAAAAGTAGCTCAGTCTTTGAAAATTCTTTCAGCCGTAACACTTACAATGTGTGCTTTTCTGTATGTATATTACATTTCCATTAGAAGATGATATTAAAAAATTATTAGTTTCAGCAATTAAAAGGTGACTGCTTTATAGTTTTGAGGTTTCCAATGATTGAAATAGCCAAATAACTAACCCAACTTACTAGGTAGCCTGTACTATCAAGTGAATGGTTACTGCCAAGTCCTAAGCCACACCGCCGACTACAAAGACAAATTTCTTTGTTTCTTTTCTTAAAATCTTGAAGTGCCAGTGAGATGAAATTATTCTGAAGCAGAAGGTGAGTTTTTATTATTGTTGCTCTAGTTTGGCTCTCACGAGAGTTGCTACTTAAGACACCTGATGCTCTGCAACAATGTGCCACTCAAATTAAAAGCACAAACTAATATTTTACCTAATTTTGAAAGCAATTTGTTAAACATTATAAAGTAACTATTTCTATAAAAGGTATTTACTTATTTTGGGTGCAAAAAAGCTTGTTGTTTTAGTTCACATCTATAAAAAGCAATGCCATCATAACATTTAACTCAACTTTAACTCTTCCTCAACAACAGCACCGACTAACTTTCATTACGTGAGATCACAGTTTCTAGAGAAGGTCACTATCATCATTCTTATACATGACACTTGACTGCAAACAAAGCTGAAGGCAATCTAATTCCCTAATAGTTACTGAACAGTTGGAACCTAAGTGCCTCTATAATCTACACACAGAAAAATCCAGTTTTTGAGGTGGGAATCCTTCCTAAATATAAAAACTTCATTCAAATTATGGCTTGTGACTATCACTACAAAAAAACTGTGTTATTTGTGTAGACTTTCCAGTGGACTTTTCCATATGTAGCCATTCCTAACTAAATTTGGAAACAAAAATTAAATGTGACACAGTGACCAGTTCACTTTCACAGAGGCCAGGCCTGGTAACTTTTGAAAAAGACTGAAAGAAGGAAGAATGAAAAATGAGCTTTCAAATACAGGAAGCCACTAGAAAATAAGAACACCACCATTCCATACACTGACATTGGAGCTTTAAAGATTTTCTGTTGAATAGTGAGTTTCGGGGTGAGGGGGTGGGGAGGTGAGGGTGGATTTCTGTTCACTGTACACACGACACCAGTGGGAATAAGGGCCAGCCCGAGTTCTGTGTTACCAGCACTCTGGGTAAGAGCTCCAAGCTGCGGGGCACAGCTGCATGGGCGCTGCCAGCAAGGCCTTCGCAGCAGTGCTTTGATAGCGTGGGGCCCCGAAGTGTCAGGATATAGAGAAGGCAGCAGTTGCTGGCTGTGAAAACAGTCTGATACAAACCAGATGGGAACTTACTAGATGGGCAACACAAAGGAAAACAATTGGCTCATTCAATAAAGTCGGGCCCCTGCCCCGGAGAATTCGCAGAAGACAATAACAGTTACCTAGAGTTGATGCAAACAAGAAACAGCCATGTGGTTACAGTTTAAAGAATTGTTTTTCCTCAGACTAAATAAAGTTTTGATCTCTAATTCTTGTGTTCATTAATTGTAGTTTGGTGCACAGGCCTTTTGCCAAAGACAAATACTTCATTTATACAACATATACTTTTGTGACACCAAGAAAAATATCTGGGGACATGGAAACTAATTTGGTGCTGCTTCCTGTAAAGTGCTATGAACACAGGCTGGGCTATTATTGCAGGAAACCGGCGAATTAAAAAATGATTGATCCTGCTGACACAGTGATTAGAAAGTACCCAACACAGTACCTCCAGGACTTCCTATTTCTGAGTTGTTTTAATGTCGGCAGAATGACAGGAAAGACAATAATCATAAGTTTCTTAGAGCTACATTTCTTCCTAAACATTTTTTTTTTACTTCATTAGGTAGGGCACTATTTCTGTAACCATATTCACACGACAGAAGTGTTTTGTTTCTCCCTAACCTTACTGAGTGAGGCTCATCACATGATAAAGTGCTTCTCCATTCTGAGCTGACAAGTGTAACAAAGATTATTAACAATGAGATTGTACGATAACTTCTGACAGTAACATCTCACTTAAAGATTTTTTGTAGGTGGGTATTCCACAACAGAGTGATTTATTTTACTATTTGAAAAGACAGTAAACAGCATTCTAGCTTAAAATAATTCCAGGTAAATTAATTCCTGCCACTGAAAACCCCAGTACACCTTGAGCCTTTGCATTTACTACTAATGCAAAAAATACATCCAAAAAAGCTTTAAATTTTTAAGCATGATTCTTAGGTGATACCTAAGGAGCCCATCAAACAAAGTCTGTAAATAAAAGCATTTTGCACACATACAGTCTTTGAACACATTTCACAAGTAAGCAATCTTGTTTTGTTCTGTGCTTGAATAATAGTAAATAATAACTGGGTTTGCCAAGAGTGAAGACATATCTGTGCAATTGTGAAAATTTTTGTAGTCCATGAGACACACTTGGGCTTCCCAATTTGCATGTGCTGCATTGTTCAGGTTATTTTCACTGACTCTTTCCACTGTAAAAACTGAGGCTGAACACTTACATCTTTCACCCCGGAGAAGCAGAACTGGAGTAAGAACTTGGTGTGCAGGTCGATGCACTCATAAGCATTTCCAGCCACAGATGTTTCCCTCAGCACTATGCTGCACACGCACACTCATACAATTTTTTTAAAAGTCTAAATTAGCCCTGGCTGGTGTAGCTCAGTGGATTGAGCTCGGGCCTGTGAACCAAAGGATCGCAGTTTAATTCCCAGTCGGGGCACATGCCTGGGTTGCAGGCCAGTTCCCAGTGGGGGATGCATGAGAGGCAGCCATACATTGATAGTTCTCTCCCTCTCTCCTTCCCTTCCCCTCTAAAGATAAATAAAATCTTTTTTAAAAGTCTAAATTAATTTGCCACAACAGTGCTGGATAACTGAGTGTTTTGACTAAATGTAATAATCAAATACAAGAAATAAGTTTGTTATTATAAACTGAATTACCATGCAAAATGTAGGAAAAGAAAAACTAAAAAACGTGTTATTTACTGAAGTCTTACATAAGGAGAATTAAGAATAAACACATCACTCAACAATGAATCAAACCTGTTAGAAGTTTGTTAAAAGTTATTTTCAACACATGAAATCAATTTCTTCCAAAATAATTAACAAAGGTAGTTTGGCTTGGATTTATTAGTAAGTTATTTCTTAGACTCTGAGTTAACGCATGAAAAAAACAGAAGTGGCCCTGACTGGTATAGCTCAGTTGGTTAAGCATCGTCCCTCAAAGCGAAAGGTCACCAGTTTGATTCCTGGTCAGGAAATTTAAAAAAATTAAAATTAAAAAAACCCTTATCATTCCAATTATTGGGCATATTGATTATTATTTATGTACTTCTTCAAAAATTGCTCATTTCTGCTTTTATGGGGTATTTATATATATGAAGATATCAAGTAAATGGAGTAGCACAAATTTTATAAGGAAAAAAAAAGAAATTGCCTGTAATGTTTTTGGCTCACACACAGACCTTGATATGATTTCAGAGAATAAGACAAGGGTCAGCTGATGTAGAATTTTTATTTTTAGGTCACGGTGAGGAGGAGTCTGGGCTTTATTCCAGTACAAAAAGAAGTCTCTGAAGGGTTTTGAGCATGGAGTCCCGTGATCTGATTTACATTTTTTAAAAGATCACTCTTCCTCTGGGTGGATAATGGACAACAAATAATAAAAAATGAATATAGGAAGACCAGTAAGAAACTTCTCAGGATAATATTAAGGTTGAAGGATATTGTGTTTTAAAAATCAACTGCACAACTATAGAAGGTAGAAAACTTAGTTTGATATCAAGTCACTGAAATACATCTTGGTGAGTTTATCAGAACACTGAAAACCACAGGATCAGGCAACACTTTTTAATAACTTCTGTGGACAATGAGACAGAGTAGTGAGGTTATTGAACCTCTGTGAGCCTCAGCTTTCTTATCTGTATAGTAACAACAATAACAAAAACATCTTTACATATTCAAAAGTTTGCTGTGAATCTGAAAGCTACAATAAGTGAGAGGTTCTTTGTTGGTTTGTGAAGCATCTGACAAATGTTAGGCTTCACCGCTGTGGGCCTGGGGGAAGCAGCAGACCGACCAGACTTGGCAGTGAATGCATTCCGTCCCAGTGCCAGTCTGTGCAAGATGAGTGGGCAGAGCTTGATCCAACCAGCAGAGAGCTTGGGAAAATGGTGTGAAACAAGGGGGAAAGGCATCAGCTTTGCACTCTGGGAGATACGGGCTTGAATTCCAGATTTTCTACATTTTCTAGCTTTGAGAAACTCCCCTTTACAAAATGGGAATAAAACTACCTGTATGGCATGGTATTGTAAGAAATAAATGAGATAACAATACAGAACTCCTAGTGAAACTTCTGTAAATGCAAACTATTGTTAAGGTTATAACTGTGTTCAGGGCACAAAAGAGCTGGGGGTGGGGTTAAAGAGGAATAAGCCATTTTCAATTGGAAGCTCAGTGAGGATTCAGAAAGATGCTGAGGAACAAAAAGTTTGTAGATGTACAAGTGGGAAAAGAAGCAAACTCCAGATGGAAGGGAGGTAATGTGGAAGGGCACTGAGGCTTAAAAGTATAGTGTGTGGAGAAAGCTCAATTAATATTTATTAAATTGAACTGAGGTGATTACATATTATATTGAATGTGTCAATAAAAATAAGTTTTGAGCTGACGTTCATTCTTTTCTGAAATCTAAAAATTTATTTTTAAAACAAGTGTGTTTCTATTGAGTACTTTAGACTTATTTTAGCACATATACTATCTTTTTTCTTTGTTTCTAGTTAGTGATTAATTACAATGGATAAATACTCAAAATGTTTAGCTTGAATGGAATGTATTCTTAATAAAACGCCTAAATATTTAACTTATAATGAAGATATAATGTATTTTAAAAATATAGCACAATATCTCTTCCTGAAGTGTTTAATATAAGATATGAGAAAATATAAGTGACACACTTGGTGTCACATTTAAACACCTTTTAACAACAAAACCTTTTTATATTCCTTAATAATAAACTTTTAGTACAATTAAGAAAATTCATGAGAAGAGTATCATAAACTCAGTAATTTTACATCTGCTTTAATGAAGCATACTTACTCCTGACAGATTCACATAGTTCTAAGACCACCACCACGACCAAAATCTAGAACACCTCCATCATTCCAGAAAGTTCCCTCCTGCCATTTGTAGTCAAACCCTTCTCCAACTCTGAGGAAACCACTGACCTGCTTGTTCTCCGCAACCATACTTTTGTTTTTTCCAAAACGCCACATAGACGTATTGAGTATTTGTCACACAAACACACTATGTAGCCTTGCGAATTCGGCTTCCTCCACTATTCGCAGTGCAGCAGAGATGCACCCACGCTGCTGTCTGTCGGCATTCCCTCTAACTGCTGACTCCTGTGCTCCTCGTGTGGATGTCACGGCTGATGACCCGCTTCGCCGTCGAAGAACATTTGGGTTGATTCCAGCTTTTGGTAATCATGAATGAAACTGCTAAAATATATCCGAGTACAGGTTTTATGTGAACCTAAGTTTTTAGTTCTCTTGAGTGAATGCCTAGGAAAGGACTACTGGCTTGTGTGGTAAGTTTATATCTGATTCTATAAGAAACTGACCAGTTGTTTTCCAAGAAGGCTATATAGCATTTTGCACTCCTACCAGCAATGTGTGAGAGAATTCAAGTTGCCCAACTTCACCAACACACGGCATTATCGGTTTCTTTGGTTTCAGCCAACCTAATGGGTATTCAGTGGTACTTAATTTTTATTTGCATTTCCCCACTCACTTATGATGTTGAACATATATTTCCATGTGCTTATTTGCCAGCCATATAGCTTTTTTGGTAAACTTTCTGTTCACATCTTTTACCCATTTAAAAAATTGGACTATTCATCTTACTATTGATTTTTCTGAGTTTTATATTCTGGTTACAAATTCTTAATCAAAAAGAGGATCTGTAAATATTTTATCCCAATCTGTAGTTTGTCAGGCATTTTTATTTTGATAAAGTCTAAATAATCAATATATTATTTTACAAACTATGATTTCTCTATAAAATCTTAAAAACCTTTGCTCAACCAAACATCACAAATATTTTCTCCTATATTTTCTTCTAGAAGCTTTGTAGTTTCAGGCTTTACATTTGAAATTTGTAATTTTAGGACCCATATTAAGCTCAGTTGTATACATGTTTGCAAGATGTGGGTTGAGGTTCAATTTTTGCATATAGATGACCACTTGCCTCAACACCATTTGTTGAAAAATTATCCTTTCTCCATTAAAAAATTCTTTGCCATTTATGAAAAATCAATTAATTATATACACATGGACTATTTTTGGAATCTATTACATTCCATTGACTTATTTGCTAATCTTTATGCCAATACTCCACTATGTTGATTATTGCAGCTTTATAATAAACTTTGGAGTCATATAGTATAAATCCTCTCAATTCACTTTTCTTTTCAAAAGTTACTTTGGTTATCCAAGGGTGTCAAACTCCTTTTCACCGGGGGCACATCAGCCTCATGGTTGCCTTCAAAGGGCCTAATGTAATTTCAACTTCTTAAAACAGTTAAGGAGTAGTTGTACAGTCCTAAAATTATATTCTGCCCTTTGAAGGCAACCATGAGGCTGATGTGGTCCCTGGTGAAAATGAGTCTGACACCCCTGTTCTAGGTCCTGTTTTTCCTTAAGAAATTTAGATTAAGTTTTAGTTTTAGATTTAAAAACTCTTGTTAGAATTTTGATTGAGATTGCTCTGAATTTATAGATCATTTTGGGAAGCACTGCCTTCTTAATTTTCATTCTTCTAATACATAAATAAGAAATACATCATCATCTACTCACTTGAGTCCTCTTAAATTTCTCATTTTTTCCAGTTTTTAGTGCACAAATCTTGCAAATATTTTATTAGATTTATACTTTCTGTTACTGAACCTACAGTTTTAAATTACAATTTCCAATTCTCACTACTTCAGAGAAATATCACTGGTTTTTACATATCAGCATTATAGTCTCTGACCTGATAAAACCATCATTAGTTTTAGAAGGTTTTTAGTAGGCCGTGAGGGAGTTTTGCTGGACAATCACACATCCTCAAACAGTCCTGAGTTTATTTTTTCCTTTATAATCTGTGTGCCCTTTCTTTCTTTTTCTTGCATTTTGCACTGGCTAGGACTGCCAGTATGATTTTGAATAGGAGTAGCAAGACTTCATTTTCCTTGTTTCCAATTTGCTGGGGAAGCCTTTAGTCTTTCGAGTGTGACGCTGCCTGTAGGTTTATTGTAAATGTCCTGTGTTGTGTTGTCCTTTGAGTTTTAGTTTTCTGAGATTTTAATCATGAATAGATGTTGAATAATGACAAAACCTTTTCTGCACCTACTGAGATCACTGTTTTTCTTTTTTCATTTTAAATGTTATTTTTCAGTTACAGTTTACAGTCATTATTTTGTACTGGTTTTAGGTGCAGTGGCTAGAGAGTCATACACTTTACTATGTGTTCCCCCAATATTTCTGTTCATATGCGAATTATATTGATTTTTGAATGTTGAACCAAATGTGTTTTACTGGGATAAGACCACTCAGTCATAATTTACTGTTTTTTTAAAAATATTATTGGATTAAAGTAATATTGTATAGAGGAGCTCATAAGGGCTATTTGTCCATATTCTTCTTTTCTGATAATGTTTTAGCCTGGTTTTGGTATCAGGTTAATCACGGAAGAGTTCTTTCCTCTTTTGTTTTCTCAGAGAGTTTGAGTAGAACTGGGATTACTTCTCTCTCAAATACCTGGTAGAATTCTCTAGTGAAACCATCTGGGCCTGAGGTTTTCTTTGTTGAAATACTAGAAACTAAGAATTCATTTTTCTTTAACAAATACAAGATTATTTAGGTTATCAGTTTCTTCTGAAGTTAAAGTAGATAAGTTTCCCATTTCATCTATGTTGCCAAATTTATGAGTATAAAGATATTTGTATTGCCTTATAATCTCTTTAATTCCTGTAGAATATGTACTGATTTCCTCTAATTCCTAATAACAATAATTTGTTAATTTTCCCTTTTTCCCGTCATCATCCTGGCTAGGGTTTATCAATTTTATGAAACATTTCAAAGAGCCAGTTACTAATTTCATTGAGTTTCTGCTATATTTATATTTTCAATTTCACTCTTGCCTTTACTATTTCCTTCTCTCTGCTTATGAGAGGTTTGGTTTGCTCCTCCTTTCTGGTTTTCTGAGGTGGAGGCTTGGAGCTCTGACTTCAGACCTTTGTAGTCTGTTCTTATGGAAACATTTAACACCATGCATTTCCCTGTAATCACAGCTTTAGCTGTATCCCATAAATGCTGGTATGTAGTTTTTAACTTTTGCTCAGTTCAAAATACTTTTTAATTTCTTTTTGACCCTTAAATAAAGGTTTAATTAAATGTGTGCAATTTAATTTCCAAATATTTAGAAATGTCCAGGAATCTGTTACTCATTTTCACTTTAATTCCCCTAAAATCAGAGAATATATTTTGTATGATTTCAACTGTTTAAAATTTATTGAGATTTGTTTCACGACAGAATATGGTCAATCCTGGTGAATGCTTTGGTTGTTCTTAGCAAGGATAATCACCTTTTTATCAATTAGTTCAAGTTGGATAATATTGTTGCTTAGGTCTTATAATCTTACTGACTTTTTATTTACTTTTAATAATTAGTACTTAGGAGTTTTAACATGTCCAACTATGATTGTGAATTCGTCTGTTTTTCCTCAGAGTCCTACCAGTTTTTTCTTCAGGTATTTTGAAGTAGTGATGTTAGATACATACATAGTTAAGACTACTGTATATTTTTCTGATTAATTAGCCCATTATCATTATCAGATGTCCTTCTTTATCTCTGGTAATACTCTTTGTTTTCAGTCTTATTTGTGTATGTATGACATTCATATAGTCACTCAGGTTTCTTTTCATTGGTGTTCGCATTGTTTATCTTTTCCCTATCCTTTTACTTTTAACATATGTCTTTGTATTGTATTTAAAAGAAGTTTTTGTTAACAGCATAAATATTTTTTTAATTTTTTTATTTAACTTTTGTTCAAGTACAGTTTTCTTTCTTGTATTCCCAGCCCTGCCCCCCCCCCCAGTGCTCCCCACCCCCCTCCCATCTCCGCCCCCGGTCTTAGTTATTGTCCATGTGTCCTTCATACTTATTCATGTGAGTCCATCCCCTTTTACTCTGTGCTTCTCTCCCCTCTACCCTCTGGAACAGCATAGATATTTTACTCCAATCTGACAGGCTCCGTCTTTTAACTGGTATGTTTATTTACACTTAATGTAAGTTATTTATATGTGATTGAATTTAAGTCAATCATCTTGCTATCTCCTTTTTGTTCTTTTTGTTGTTGTTGCTCCTTTCCCCCTCATTTTATGCCTGCTTTTGGAGTACTTGAGTAGTTTTAATTTAGTACTATTTTCAAAGTATTTTAATGATTACTCTAGAGTTTACAATATACATCTGCATCTATCCCTTACTATAGCCCACTTTCAAGTAACATTATATCACAACATATACTGTAAGGACCTTTCGTCAGTATACTTTTGATTCCTCCAGGCCATATTTCATGCTTTCATTGTCATTTTATTTCATAGGCTCCATAAATAGATAATATATTACATTATTTTTGCTTTATACAGTCAATTATCTTTTATAGTGATAGAAAATAAAAATTCTTCTATTTATAGCTTCATTTTAACCATGTCAGAAGCTCTTCATTTCTTTAATCCAAACTTTCTTTCTGGTATTGATATAGGAAACCTTTGTTCACCCAACCCCCAAGCACCCCGCGAAGAAGTAGCCAGCCATTTAAGAAAGCAAATAACAGGATGTTCCCAAGGACTAAGTTAAGCCCGGTAGCCAGAACTAAGTTCCGCATTCCGCTTCTGTATCTCGCTTTGCCACATAGACAGGAAGACCCTGCAGACTATATAAACCCCAAGAACCCTTTGTTCAGGGCTCAGAATTTGGAGACTGACTCCTCTGGGCCCGTGCGCGTAATAAACTACTTATGTTTTCCGCTATCTCCTCTCGGTGTGAGTTTCTTCCCACAACAGTATCACTTAATTTTTACCTGAAAAATTTCCTTTAACTTCTTTTGTAATACATGTCTGCCTCTTAGGTTTCATCTACCTTTTAAAAAGTATTTTTTGGCCTTCATTTTTGAAAAGCATTTTTGCTAGCTCTGAATTCTGGATTGACTTTTTCCTTTCATCAGTGTAAAACGGCATACGATTTGTCTTCTGACTGTGGGTTTGTAATGAGAAATTGATGTATTTCTTTATTTTGTAAGTAATATACCTTTTGCATCTGGCTTCTTACAATATTTTCTCTTTCTCTTTGGTTTTAAGAAATTTGAATATGATGCGTCTAACTGTTTTTCCTTTTAATATTGCTTGGAGTTCTGAGATTCTTGGATCTGTAGTTAATTTTTCTTAAAAAAAACCATTGGTCACCATCTCTTCAAGCACTCTTTCTTTTCTGTTTGCTTTCTCCTGCTGAGATTCCAATTATTGTATGTTAGGATAATTGATACTGCTTTTGGATGTTCAGACTTTTTTTTAACTTTTCTTTCTCTTTGTGATTCAGTTTCCATTGACTGTTGTCAAGTTTATTCATTCCTTGGCTATGCTGAGTCTACTGACTAAGCCCGCTACAGTCATTCTTCATTTCTCCTACTGCTTTCCCCCTCACATTTCCATTTGACCCTTCCTTGTCATTTCCACCTCTCTGCTCAAATCCTCATCTGTGCATGCATGTTTTGTCTAGTTTCCTACTAATGTAATGATTTCTACATTCATGATAATGATTTTAAATTCCCCGACAGTTCTAACAACTGGGTCATCTGAGTCTTACTGTCTTAACTGCTTTGTCTCTTAAATGTGAGTAGTTGTTTTCTTGTCCTTTCATGTCTTTGATTTTGAATAAATATCAGACATTGCTTGTTAAGACAACAGAGAATTGGAAATGGGGACACTTCTTCTTCAGGTAGACCATCAATGTGTGGAATTGAGTCAATCAAATCCAGAGTTAAATTGGTTTTGAGTTTTGTTGTTGCTGCAGTTAACTTCGGTGTACCACCAGCTCCAAAATCCTCTAATGCTGCATTTAGGGTGGGTCTTAGGATGCCAGAGAGTTTCTCTCAATATTCCCCTTCCACCTTCGGCTTTCATCTTCACTGTGCACTTGCAACAAAGGGGGTTTCTCCTCTTTACACTCTCACACCTCGCCCAATGTTAAGACTGCTGCTGCTTGTTACTCGGTAATTGCTGATCACCTTGCAGGAAAGGACTCGTTCTCTGTTGTCCTGATACAGTGTCACTCTCAGGCAGATCCTGTATGCCTTGCTCTTGTGATGGGGCTTTCTCAGTGATTCTGTCTCTCTTCCCTATGGCAGCCAGACTCTGCCTTGTTGCTTTAGCAAGTTTTATGCAAGTGAGTTTCCTATTGTCTTCTAGCAGTAAGAGACCTCTAGTAGTACTGATATAAGATTGTGCGACCAAGACTATTTCCTCCCTCTTCCCTAAGTGGGGATGATTTTTTCACTCAGCCTTCCCCCAGCCACAATAGGTTTTCACCTATACTTTGGAGGTAACAGATATGCTGCCCCTTTTCCAGTGACTTAAGGCTTTTGTTTTTACAGGAAGAGTCTAAATGGGACGTCCAGTCTTTCCAGAACTCTCTTCTTCTAGGCCTGTACGCATGAAGGAGAATCTCTCTAGTGTCTTGCCCTGCCTCCCAATCCTCCTTTTTCTAGAGGTCTGTGGAGAAGAGGGAATACACTTCCCTTGTATCAGCAGCTACCAGTGGTTCTAACAACCCATTAAGAAGGTTTAACCAAATACATTTTATCTGCTTGTAAGGTGCACTGTGTCTCCTCCTGTGACCAAACTCTGGCACACTGAGATCCTGCTGGTGTCCCATCTTCAGAGACGATCTGTCTTCCCTTGGGCCACTTCGTTACTCTTCACCACCAGCACTCTGACAGGTCTGAGAAAGCGGATGAGTTCCTAGTTTACGTGCCACTTTAGTACAGGTGCGATGAGAGTGGCACTCTGTCCACCTCCCTCATGCAAGCTGCAAACATTTTAAAGTGATCGTATAGCCTGGATTTGTAGGAGACATCTGTTCAGGCAATGCCTTTCACAGATTTGTATTTATGGAATTGGGGCAGATTTATTACTCTGTGCTCCACCCTCTTCCTATCAGAGAGCCATATGCATGATTTGGAAATCAGTTGTCACTCCTTAAGAACAAAAAAAATCCACCTAAGAACTTTTAACTGTGATTTTGAAATTACTAAAATCAATTATAATTCTGATAAATATGGGAGTTTAGCTATATTTCAAAGGCAAAAAATGTACTACTTCACTGAAGAAAGATGATTTCATTTGCACATGTGTTTGGAAATACTTTCTAAATATACATAAGCTTTGACCTCCCTAATTCTCATATATTTAAAGTCACCATTACTATATGTGAGATATAAAAGGTGCTAACATAGCTAGGCATTAAACTCAGGACATAATGTAAAAAAAGCCATCTATGATTCTGTAAATTTATTGCCAACAAAAATGTAACCTGCTTTTGATAAATTACTGCAATTATGTTTATTACTTTTAGCATTTGACACACATTTTCTGAGCAACATACATAATTTACAAATAAGAAAACTGAAGAACGCTGTGATTTTCACAGATATTGAAAAGGAATCTGTCTCAGCATATAAACACGAAATATATGATCTAATTTTTCCCATCGATTATAGTATAGCATGATTGATTTTATCATTATAACTTATTATAATAATCTTAACATTTTAAGAGAAAAACTAGAGGAAGAAAATATATTTTTAAAGTTAGCTATTTTAATATATCACTGTAGAATTTAATTGTTCCTGGGTTCAGAACGAATAAATGGGTTTAAACCCAGTCTCTCATTTGTATTGAAGAAAGTGAACTTGCATAGTGAAAGGGAAAATAGTTAAAATGACTTATTAAAATCACTTTAAAGGTTGCTTTCACTATAAAACCTTCAGACACACTAATTGGGACATAGAATCAGATAAGTGGTATCATATGGTCAAAATTTACCCAACAAATTCAATACCAAATGAAAGAGTTTTACTCTTAGACTCCAAAACGTCATCTGTCAGAACAATCAGTTCAATCTCTCTTATGTTAAAATCTGACAGTAACAATCAAGGGAGTAGGGGAATAAGGATTTTACAGATTTCCCGGAAGCACAGCGCTAGGATCTGTGTCCTAACGTATCTTCAGTTACACAGTGAAATACAAACTCTCCCCTGGAACAGCCATAATTTGGGTTCAAGTATTCTCAGAAGCATTTATCTACCAGACAAGATGTGGTTTTGATTCCCTTGTGAAAAGGTGAATTCCCTTCATTATCTTCAAGGCCTCTGTAGGAGATAGGATTGGATTCTTTCAAAAAGGTCACCCAAAGGGCTGGGGACCCCGAAGGGTTATTTTGGCACTCTGGCTCTCCTAGTCTCTGAAACATTTGGCAATGTCTCATCCAATAAAATAAAACCCCCCAAATGTATGGAAATAAAGTCATAACTGACTGTATTTGCCAAGGCAATCATATTCACTCAAACAATATTCAGGATAGAGATATGTATCAATTCTAAAACAAAACACTGGATTTTATTTAAAATACTCTACTAATAGCGCATGATATTTATTTATTCGTCTTAGTCAAAGCTGACATAGGTCTGCTCTCCTAACTCCTGTATTAGATGTAAAACTGAATTTAAAAATTTACACAGATCAAGTCCACTGTTCTAAACGCTAAATAAAACTTCTCTCTACTAGTAACACCTTGGTTTCTTTTATTATGATTTTATTAATTTATTAAATGTTAACTGGACATTATTTAATGATCTTGTGGTCAGACATTCGGTTCCATGACAGTAAAAACAATGTCACTTTCCTGAAGAGAGATACTTACAAAAAAAGGTATTTTCCTACTTGTTGAGAAAAGTCATCATTTTATTACATATAACATCCCCAAGAAGATAAAATTCATTTATAATTTTAAGAAAGTATAGTTATTTATTTATTTTATTTAAATAGTTTATTTATTTTTAGATAGAAGGGAAAGGGAGGGAGAAAGAGAAGGAGAGAAACATCAATGTATGGTTGCCTCTCATGTGCCCCCAACCAGGACCCAGCCTGCACCCCAGGCACATGCCCCGACTAGGAATCAAACTGACGACCCCATGGTTTGCAGGCCCACACTCAACCACTGAGCCGCACCAGCCAGGGCAGAAATGATAATTTGTTAAAAGCTAAGTTAAATATACAGTTACTGGACAAGAATGGTAACAGCACTCAGGAGAAGGACACCAGGCCAACCCTGGTACTGCATTAGAGGCATTCCCGTGCTCTACATACTGTCATGATTAATTTTTAAATACCATGAGGAGAGCTTCACAGGTAAATTTTCATTGGAGTCTAAAATATAATGTTAACACTACTACATTGTGGTTAGGTTAAAAAAGCAGTCAGGAGGGCAAAGTTCTGAGAAGCTGGAGCAAGAGAGGTTCAGAAAACAAATGTAAAAATCTAAACCTCACACAGCATGACCTTGATAAATATCTTGGTGCTACCTAATTTAGGTCTTCCCCCAAATGCCAAATGATTAGTCACATTTGCAATTATACTGGCATTCAGTAAATGAGATTATAAAACATGATTATAAAAACAAAGAAAAATATACCACTGCTTAAAATAGTCCTAACACTCCTTCCTGGTTTGTGAAGAGAAAGTTCTAAACACTAGACATCTTAAGTTCTATTGCCAAATTTCAGAATATATGTTATTTAAAATTTAAATGACTAAGAAACTAGAAGGCAAACAAAACAAAAAGCCAAGTGCCTTGCAGAATCTTCAAGACAACATCAAAATGCTATGAGGCAGGTTATAGAATTAAGGTCAACAACATAATTTTGATCATCAAACAACAGTACAGAAAAGTTCATCCGTGTAACAGCATTTAACATGAGAATCCTTTGCTTTTTTAGTTATCCTTGTTCAACATCACCACACAACACTAACTAGCCTTTACAAAGCACCTTAACAGCCATACCCCTGCCTTTATCTTAATTTTTTTAATTTTAATTTTATTTTATTTATGTATCTTTAGAAGGGAAGGGAAGGAGAGAGGGACAGAAATATCAATGTATGGTTGCCTCTGGTGTGTCCCCTGCCGAGAACTGGCCTGCAACCCAGGCATGTGCCCTGGCTGGGAATTGAACCGCAATTGTCTGGTTTGCAGGCCCGCGCTCAATCCACTGAGCTACACCAGCCAGGGCCCTTTATCTTAATTTAAAGCACACAACTACAATAGAGATATAGACCTATTTATAGATAAAAAGTCAGACATGCAATTGTACAAGAACCAAAAGGTAAGATTAAAAAGAAAACACTATCTGAGAGTTTTAAAAAAGTCATTAGAAACAGTTTATTGGTAAAAAGAACAAATACATCCTCAAATAGGATGCCAAATTCTTTATTCCAATACACTAAATGAGAAAAACCAAACAAAAATGAAACCTAGAGACAAGATATAAATAAATTAAAGAATTCTCATAATATATTTGTTCAGTAATCAGGACAACTATCAAACTATTATTACATTATCACAAGAAAACAAATCTTACCTTGTTGCTCTGAAAGTGCATTATCAGGTTTACTTCTGACATGTATTATATGAGTCTGTGCTGGCCGGTGTTGAACTTGAGTAACATCTTGGTCTTGCTTTTGTTGATACTAAAGAATTTAAGACATGAAGTCACAGCATTATTTTTTTTAAGATTTTATTTATTTATCTTTAGAGGGGAAGGGAAGAAGAGAGGGAGAGAAATATCAATGTATGGTTGCCTCTCATGAGTCCCCTGCTGGGAACTGGCCTGCAACCCAGGCATGTGCCCTGACTGGGAATCGAACCGCGATCATGTGGTTTGCAGGCCCGTGCTCAATCCACTGAGCTACGTCAGCTAGGGCCCACAGCATTATTTTTAAAGTTACTTTAAACTAATTTGAGCAATTAAATTACTTAGGAGTATATTATATAATATTTGAATATTTCACCTGCCTTCTAATTGCCAAAATGTTACTATGGTAAAGACATTGCAAATAAAACCATTGAAAAGATTTGAATAGCCATGACTGGTGTGGCTCAGTGGGTTGAGTGTCGTCCTGCAGACTGAAAGGTTGCTTGTTCAATTCCTGGTCAAGGCACCTGTTTGGACTGCAGCCCAGGTGCCTGGTTGCGGGCATGCAAGAGACAATGGAGAGATGTTTCTCTCACACATTGATATTTCTCTCCTTCTCTTTCTCCTTCCCTTCCCCTCTCTCTAAAAAATAAATAAATAAAATCTTTAAATCATTTGTCTATTTTTACTAGAAAATTCAGAGCTACTTCTAAATCAAACTATTTTAGGTACTTGTTGGATTTAGACAGGGTAAAAGCTTAATTTGGAGAGTTGTAAGCTCTCCCATATAACTATTTTTGCACAACATGAAAACCTGCATACCACACTGCAAATTTCGCAGAGTTTTTACATACAGTAACACCATTTAATTCTCACGAGTGTGAGATATGCTGCTACTCTCCTTTGCCATTTAGGAAGCGTGCACTGCACCACACACCCAACGAACGCTGCTCCTCCTTACCCTTAACTCATCCAAATTTGAAGTTTACAGCAGCCACATATCCCATCACAATTTCATGTCACAAATTGTGACAACTTGAGGCATTTTCTTCCTCCCTTTCCTATTTATGAGCCTAATTATAAACGAGTCCCTGAAAACAACTATCAGATATACTTTGACAAGAACTTAAAAAGATATCTCTAGACTCTTACCAACAGATAAGAGCAGAGAAAACTCTGAAACACCTGTCCATGTGGACTCAAACGGAACCACCCCGGCGCTGGCCAGGCACCTATTCATCCACAGATAAAAGTGAGGAACTTTAGACGGCAGTAGTAACTGGTCTTCTAAGCTTGGAGTCATTGGTTCTGTAGGGTTCTGCCTTGAAGGACATACTGCTTCGGTGTGCATCTCTAAGATGGGTACTGTGACTACGTCTGCCTGCTTCAACTCAGGACACCTCTGTTGGCTCCCCTCCATCACCGCAGTGATCGAGAGCCAAGTGCTGGGGGGCTAACCTGCTCGTGTTCAAATCTGGCTATCATTTTCTAGCTTTGACCCTGGGCAAGTTATTAACCCCTCATACCTCAGTGTCCTCATTCATAAAATGGGAATAATATTAATTCTCTCATTAGGTTGTTATAAGAATTAAATGAATTAAATATGTAAAGAACTTACAACAGCATCTGGCAGAGTAAACACTGTAAGTGTGCTATTATTATAACTCACCATATTTCTCTGTTAAAGAAATCTAACAAATGATTTTTTGAGGCCCATTCTTCCAGTAACTTCATAGTTTTATCTTAAAATAGGCCAACCATTAAAGGAAAGCAATTGTTCTTTTATTTTTAAATACTTTCATTGAGGTATAATTGATAAACAATAATCTTCATATATTTAATGAGTACCACTTGCTAAGTTTTGGCATATGTGTATATCCATGGAACTATCACCAAAATCAAGAAAGAGTAATGAATATATCCATCAATCTCAAAAGTTTTCTCATATCCCTTTGCATTCCCTGCCATTACTACTGATGACTTTGCATTTTCTAGAATTTTATATAAGTAAAATCACAGAACATACACATTTGGAGAGGGGTCGGCTTCTGTCCTTCAACATAACCTTCATGAGAATCACCCATGTTAGTGCATGTTTCAGTAGTTTGTGGCTTTTACTGCTGAGAAGTATTTCATTGAATGGATTATACTATAATTTGTACATTCACCAACTGATGTCAGTTTTGGGGTACTAACAAGTAAAGTTACTGTGAACATTCATATACTAGTCTTTGTATAAACATACATTTTAGATTCTCTTGGGTAAATACTTAGAAGTAAAATGCCTGGGTCATAGGGTAGGTATATGTTTCACTTTTTAAAGAAATCGCCAAATTGTTTTCCAAAGTGGCTGACTCATCTCATATTCCCAACCACCGGTGTATGACAGTCCACTTGATCCACGTCCTTGCCAACACTTGGCATCTGTCTTTCCAATTTTAGATATTCTAATGGGTATGTAACAGTACTTCTTTGCGAGGCAACCTACTGAAATTAGAGAAGATATTCACCAATAACACATCTGATAAATGGCTAATATCCAAAATTTGTAAAGAACATACATGTCAACACCAAAAAGCGTACCATCCAATTAAAAAAAATGGGCAGAGGATCTACAGAGAGATAGACAACATACATGTGAAAAGATGCTCAATATCACTAATCATCAGTGAGATACAAATTAAAACCTCAATGAGGTATTGCCTAACACCTGTCAGAATGGCTATCAAAGATAAATCAACAAAAAACAAGTGTTGACGAGGATATGGAGAAAAGGGAACCCTGGTGCACTGTTGGTAGGAATGCAGACTGGTGCAGCCACTGTGGAAAACAGTTTGTAGTTTTCTCTAAAAATTAAAAATGGAACTATCTTTTGACCCAGAAATCCTACCTCTCAGAATATATCTGAAGAAACATGAAACACTCATTCGAAAGAATAAATGTACCCACCATGTTCATTGCTGTGTTATTTACAATAGCCAAGATCTGGAAAGAGCCTAAGTGCCCATTAATAGAGGAGTGGATAAAAAAGCTGTGGTACATTTACACAGTGGAATACTACCTGGCTGTAAAAAATTAAAAAATAACAAAAAAACACAAAAAAAAACAAAAAAAGAAAGGAAAAGAAAACTTTGTAAAATATATGATTGTTTAACCACTATGCTGTACACCTAAAATAATACTGAATGTAAAGTATAACTCAAAAATAAAATTTAAATTAAAAAACAGTATTTCCCTGGCTGGTGTAGCTCAGTGGATTGAGCACGGGCCTGAGAACCACATCATCGTGGTTCGATTCCCCGTCAGGGCACATGCCTGGGTTGCAGGCCAGTTCCCAGCCGGGGACTCAGAGAGGCAACCATACATTGATATTTCTCTCCTTCTCTCCTTCCCTTCCCCTCTAAAGATAAATAAATAAAATCTTTAAAAAAATAGTAGTTCATTGTACTGTTACTTTTTTCTTCATGATTAATGATGTTTACATTCTTTTTATATGCTTACTTGCCATCAGTATATCTTCTTTGGGTAAGATATTTGTCCAAATACTTTATCTACTTTTTAACTGGGTTGCTGTTTTCTTATTCTGTTCCTCATATATTCTGGATACAAGCCTTTAATAAGATAAGTGATTTGCAAGTATTTTCTCCTAGTCTGTCCCTGTTCTATTTGGTCTCTTATCAGTGTATCCTGAAGAGCCAAAGTTCTTATTTTTTATAAGACAAATTTACTAATTTTTCTTTCATTTCATTTTTGCCCAAGCCAAGGTCAAAAACATTTTTATTTTACACAGAAATTATTAAAAAATATTTATTCATTAATAAGTAGTTTTTAAAATCTTTTCTTGACTACTGGTTACTAGTACTAAACCCTATATAAGGGTGTGCTGCATAAACAATCTTTATTTTACATATTTTTGGCTTTCATCCTCAATACCATGCGATGCCACACAATACCATGCAATGAATACTTACTGAGTACATTAACCCACAGTGAGAAATCCATTGCTATTACACAGACATAAAACTGTACTTAATGCCATGAGTATTTTTTTTCCTCTTGGAGAGTAATTATCCTATTTTTTCAGTATGTAAGATAACATGACCCACTGGCTAAAACTCAGTTTGAAATTCCTTATCTTTCACGGTAACACCTTTTCCAAATTTTAATGTGAAAAACATTTATTGAATACCTACTATATAGAAATTACTGAGCTAGATATGCATAGCCTTACAGAGGTGTGAATGCCAATGGCTGCCCAACAAGGAAACAGGCATTTAATACACATTATTTTTAATCTTTAATTTAAAGATGAGGTCACTGAGGCTTAGAAAAAGGCTAAGTAACATGTTCAAGTTCATGCAGGAAATGAAGCAAGCTAAGATTTATCTCCAGGCTTAAGTAAATAGAGGATTCATGATTTGATGATATCTGACTCCAAAGAATATGCTCTTGAGAGCATACCATGCCAAGGCAATACTGTTACCATTCTCATTTTAAATAAAGTACAAGTGCTACTAATTAGATACCTGAGAAAAATCTTCTTCTGCTACTGATAATTTAACATCATTTTCTTGTGCTGTCAGACGTGTTGTGGGAAGAGCCAGATGCAAATCTGGCTGCAGCTCCAATTCTTTCAAACTCATTGGACCACGACTAGCACATGAATCTTCATAACCGTCACCTGTTTCAAATATGTAAATGAAAAGTTAAAATAAATTGTTTCATTTTACTTAGACAAAGAACAAATAATTGGCCAAATTCATCAATATTTCTTACCTGCTGAATGAGAAAAAGCTACCAAACACCTGGTACCAAGCCTTCCTTGCAATTAAAACCAAAGCTTATGGAGAACGCAACACGTGCTTCCCCTCACACAAATCTGTGGAGAGCACTTTGGGGCTGCGATCAACAGCCTGCTTGCGCAGTCGACACCCAACCCCTATTCCTACACACCAACTCCTAACACTCCAGCTTACCTCTCTATCATTAAGAGTCAGTACAGTGTTTTCCATCTAAAATGTAGTCTTAAAGCAACGGGCAATTTCCTGGCTACAAACTGCTTTGCTCTGTTCTGTAAATATTTTTCTTCAAATGATTAATTAAATTCTTTTCCTTATCCAAATGGCATCTCAATCAAATCAATAAAAAGAAGATAGCAAGAATAAGATATACTATAACTGTCTTTCATTGACAAAGCTAAGTCGCAGGGAAGTTAACTATCCAAAAATAAAAGAGCTAGTAAAAAGGTACAAAGAAATAAAAACCCTCATCTTACCACTCTAACTCACTATTCTTTATTTCGCATTCTTGTTAACATTTCTAAGAAAATCCCATTTTTCCTAATTAGTGGCCACTTTTTAAATATAGCACAGTATAGTCTATTTCATTTTAATCAACAGAAACACAGGGTGGGGCAAAAGTAGGTTTACAGTTGTGAGTATGCAAAACATTCTTATATTATTCTTGCATTATTACCTTAATTATTATTTTAGTTCCCATACAAACCATTGTAAACCTACTTTTTCCCCAGCAGTAGGCATGAAGCATTATACAGACACAATTTATTGTTTTAAATAAAATAATATTTTGAAGACCTCATACATTTTTTCCATTTAAAGGTCATCTGTTGAGAATTTCTTAGGTTTGGCAAATAATCATCCTCTAATATTTTTTGTTAATTTATATTTGTTGGTAGGTCTCGCAAAAAACAAAAGGCATACATTGAGTTTTTAAGTTTTTGCGTGTATTAAATATTTTTCATTTTTATTTGATTTAATCTTTATTGTATTTTTCCCATTTTCATTTAACCCCCTTATACCCCCACCCTCCGAGTTTTAAGTTTTACCTTTTAATCTGTACAAGACAATTTCTCAACATCATTACCTGTTTTATTCTCATTATCTACAATAACGTAAGATTAATTTATACAATGATTATAATATCCATCATTCAGAGTAACTCTTGTTCCAGGCCTTTATGGGCCTCTGTGTTCATTACACCTCTTTCTAATCCTATGTCACTTTCCCAACGTTTTCTTAAGACTGGCAAATGAAATAAATAAAAGAATGAGCACATACATATATATTTTTAAAGATTTTATTTACTCCTTTTTAAAGAGAGGGAAGGGAGGGAGAAAAAGAGGGAGGGAAACATCAATGTGTGGTTACCTCTCTCATGCCCCCCATGGGGACCTGGCCCACAACCCAGACATGTGCCCTGACTGGGAATTGAACTGGTGACCCTTTGGTTTGCAGGCAGGCACTCAATCCACTGAGCCACACCAGCCAGGGCAGCACATATAATATTAAAGAAGAGACTGAAAACTTTGCACTGATCATACGGTTATATACCTAGAAAACCCAAGAGACACTAGTGAGGGGAAAAAACTCTATTACAATTAATAAGAGAACTTGATAATATGACTGGATGCTAAATAAATATGTGAAATGATTGGCTTTTCTCTATATTGTAGTAATACACACATAATAATGAAAATATAATCCTTTATTACTGTGACAAGATCTATAGCATAATTAAGAATAAAATTGTTTAAGAGGTATAGAATCCACATTAAAAATTATAAAATTTAATGGAAGAACACAAAATAAGATCTGAATAATAAAATATACCACAAAAATATCAATTTCCCCCAATATTAATACATAAAGTAGTACAATTCTAAACAGGATAATTTTAGTTGGGAATTTTAGAATTTGTATGGGAGAATAAATGCCTGAGAATAGCCAAGAAAAGTATAAAAAATGATTTAAAAAGGGAAACTTGCCCTATCAGGTAACAGAATGTGCCATAAAGACATAGTAACAGAATATAATTTTAGATCACAAAGAATGTTTTAGATCTAGAATAAAAAATACAGAAAATTACTCCAACATCTATGGGCATTTAACATAAGAACTGGTTAATATTAGTATTTCCATTCAGTAGGAAAAAGACAGCTTACGTAATAATTGATACTGACACAACTGGCTATCTCTCTGGAAGAAAATCAAACTGAATTTCTACTTTACACCATTTGTAAAAATAAATTCCAATTAGACTTAAAATACAAATATACACTAAATAATGGAAATCTTGCAAAAACAAAAATCTAGGAGACTATATGCAGAGGCTCGTGTGAGAGGAAACTTAACCAAGCCATGAAAACACAAAAAATACAAAAAACAGAAATAACTATATAAAAATATATAAATTATACAGGAAAGAAAGATCACATATAATGCCAATGAACAAAGTATAAATTTGGAAAACAAATGACAGAAAACACCTAAGATATAGAAAAATCATAAGAAAAATATAAAATCTAGCAGATGGAGAAAGCCCTTATGTAGGTAATTTATAAAAGAGCAGATTCACATGGCCAACAAACATGAAAAGACGTATAAATGCACCAGTGGTAAGAGACATGTATTTATATCTGAAGTGACCCAGACAGAAACAGTAATGTACACAATTTCTGGAGGAGACACAGGGAAAAGCCTCTAATAAATTACTGATGAAAATAAACCGGTTTGAACTTTTAAGACAGCAACTTGGCATATCCATTTTAAAATTAAAAATATATTTGCCCTTGGACCCAATAACTACTTCTGGGAAACTCTTCAAAGATTATTTTGCATCTTTTTGTTACCCAACCCAACCTGAGGGCCTCGGAATTAGAAACAGTGGGGCGGGGGACAAGGGGTTGCAGCAGGGGTGGGGAGAGGCAGAGCAAGAACAGACCAGGCTCTGTAATCAAAGTTATTAAAAATCAACATAAAAGGCATGAGATTAGCCACCAGCAAAAATGATGATACTCAGGCTTCATTCTTCCACAGTTAACCATTACGTAAAAAATACTTGAAACAAGATAATTCTCTACAGGTACATTCCTCTTAGGTGACTGTAGATAGTTTCTTATTCTATTAAATACAAGTAAGAAAGTATTTTTACATTAACCAAGTATTATAAAAGACAGTAACAAGCACTGTGTTAATGACTTTATATGCATTCTCATTTACTACTCCTAATAACTTCATGATATGGATACTATTTATGGTAACCAGACTCCAAGATACCCCCTGATCCCTGCTCCTGGTATTCACACGTTTATGTAGCCCCCTACTATGTTATTCTAGGATTGGTCTGTGTTATTGATAGCATGTGGCATAAGTGATGGCATGTTCACTTCTGAGATTAGGTGATAAAAGACACTGAAGCTTCCGTCTGGTTTGCTCACTTTCTCTCAGATGGTTCTCAGATCTCTCAGAGCAGACGCTCTCGGGGAGGCTGGCTGCTGTATCATCATCAGCGCTACAGAAAGGTTCATGTAGTGAGGAACAGAGGCCTGTTGCCAGCAGCCACATGAGTGACCTTGGAAAACAGATTCTCCAGCCCCAACTGAAGCCTCAGGTGACCTCCGCCGCAAGCAACAGTTTGACTGCAACCTAATGAGAGATCCTGAGAAGCAATCATCTAAACCACTCCGATTCATGACTCTCGGAACCGTGTGAGATAATAAATGTCTGTTCTTCTGCTGCTAAACTTTGAGGTTATCCATTACATAGCAAGAGATAACTAACACACTAATATCATCCCCATTTGATAGATGAAATAACTTAATATCTCTGATATTAAGAGTTAATATCTCTTAAGAGATATTAAGAGATAATATCAGAGATATTAAGTTACTTGATGCAAAATACACAGACCTAGAATTCAAATTGATATCTGAAACTTGAAAAGCCCAAATTCTTAGCTACTCTGCTATAATGCCTAATCTATATACTCAATCTTATGCCACATAACTTATTATTTTTTCCAACTAAATTAAAACCAATATCTACAGTGTGTGCCTACTATTAAAAATGTACTGCACTGTAGGTAATCTGCTAGTCCCTATCACAGGTACAAGGAGGGTTGAATAGGGTATGTTCTTGTGGATTTTATTCTGTAACAATTTAACAAGCGTCTAGTTGCTCTGGGGTACCTATCAGCTCTCAAGCGATCTGCGAGAGCCACCTAGTGTCAGTTCTGTTTAATTGCAATCTGCACAGATAGCTGGATACAAGTGTCACACTTTGTTTCTATACAGAACGTAAGTACTGCAGATAATGAGAATCAACTATGCTGGTGATTGGTATTCTCTATTCTATGCTGATACTCAAAGTATAAGAGCAGAAACTTTCATTAATGAAGTTCTAAAATAGTCCTGAGAGCACTTAGCACTGAGTCAGAAGTTCAAACAGCACAAAGAGTAAATTTCTATAGTATTATCTAACTTAACCTTGTCTTAAACAAAATCTGCTAGGTCACAGTTTTGATATGCTAGTTACGCTTTTCATGTTAAAATCAATATATCACCATTAAAAAATTTAAGTGTACATATGCATATTACCAAAATTATTTCATGAACCTCATGTGCCTACTGATAAATGAGTTATGTTTGGAAAAACACTGCTGTATATACCACAGAAAAAGGTGTTACCAAACTTTTCAATTATGAATACCCTTTTTAATAAGGAAATCTTGCAAGTCCCCACCTGAAAATAGTTATGCTCTTCTCCGTTCAGATTAGGAACACTACCATAGATTATAATATGAAACAGAATACAGCTTGAAACAAGGACGGAACAGCACAAAGAAAGTATGATGGGATTCATGTGAATATTCTAACAGACATACACGAAGAAGCAGTATTTTGGTGTATACCTGTCACTGTGTCAAACTGCTGAGATAAAGGCTTCAGAGCACATTTCTGATCCAAAGACTTAGCTTTAGCGACAAGCTGCTGCTTGTTGCAGACAGGATGTCCCATTAAGTTCTCTGCTGCTGCTGCTGTCAGCCTGGGCCTTCGTCCTTCACCCAAACTGCTTTCCAAGTCCTGTAAAAAGTAGAAACAATCGTTAAAAACCATTATATTAAAATCAAGTCAAAACAGGAAGTATTTAACACCATGTGTGATCCATAGCACCTGATGACTTAAAGGTATTTCGGAGGGTGCTCATTATGTCACAGACAGCCCACATGAAAGGGAAGTCTAAACAGTGAGTTCGGTGAGGCATCTAGCCATAGGCTTTTGTCTTATAGCTTATTATTTTATGAAGTTAAATAACCATGATCTATTTTCCCAACCTTCACATTAGATACCAATAAAACACACATAAGAAAATTTTATAATTTAAAACACTAAACACTAAAACATATTACATATGGTTCAAAAAGCTTAAAATTAGAACAGAAAATTTATCTCTCATTCTTCATTAATAAAACTTGTCTAAAGTTGTTAGTGTAAACTTTATAATTAAAAAACTGATTAGAATATAGCTTAAATGATCTAAATATTACCCTTATCAAATAATTACATTTTTTCTAAGTATGCAGATTAAAGGAGACTATATTTAACCTTCTTTAATAAAGTTCTTTCCCTAGGAAAGTATAACAGTAAAAAAAGTACAAATATGTTTCTTTGTTAAATAATGAAATAAACAACTTAAAAAATTAAGACTTCTATTTTCTGTCTGCATTAAAAATTAGATACCTAATGATTACTGCATTTTGTGACTTGAAGATATTCTAATTAATAAGTTTATTACTCAAGAACTCAATAAAAATTCCATATATAAAAGCTCTCATGTTTTTCATTTAAAAGCAGTTTAATTTCAAAAAAATGGGATATTTTTTACTAGAATATATGAAGAACTCACTGATGAAACATCTTTGGTTATTCTATTGCCTACAAAATAAAATCTAACTTCTTAGCTCAGCAGTTAAGATTTTCAACAGCTGGCCCTAATTCTTTCCTGTGCATCTCCATCTCCCCTAATTCCCTAATCTGACTCTTCTCTAGGGACACCAATTGCCTTAACGTCCTTTAAATAGAAAAAGATTGTTCTGCAATTAATCCGAAATTCTTGAAGGCTCTTGTGCTAAGTCTAGAAAGATGGCAGATGCATTTTCTCTAGAAATTAATTAGAAATATTCCACAGCGCCTCTATTACTCTACCACTACCACATAAAACGCTGTGCAAAGCCCACCACCTTTTCTACTGAAATCAATTTTCTAGGGTACTTGTAACTGCTGACGCCTTAGGGCTCTCCAACTACTGAAGACTTACCTTGCCTATTCACAAAATGCTCTAGTCACATATCATTTTTGTATTATACTCAAAGCTTGTCATTTTTTTAACCTCACCCGAGAACATTTTTCATTGTTTTTTAGAGAGAAAGGAAGGCAGAGAGAGAAATACAAACATCAGTGCAAGAGAGAAACATCAATCGGTTGCCCTTCTATACGCGTCCCAAACAGGGATCAAACCCCAGCCTGCACATGTGTCCTGACTAGGAATTTAACCCACGACCTTTCAGTCTACAGATGACACTCCAACCAAGCCACACTGGCCAGGGCTATACTCAAAGCTTAGATTCATGTAGTTCTAAGTTACGCTGTCTGTAATCTATAGTAATTAACATATCTAGCCCAAATACATAAATGTACAATTCGCAGTTTTGCTGTAAGACTGCTCTTGCTGATGTGAAACTCCCTCTGGGCAAGGAGTTGTAAGCACACACACACAAAAAAGCACCACTATTTTCTTACCAAAGCAACATTTTAACATGTATGTGTATCATTACTACTAGTTCCTATTATAAACAAATACTGAATAGTTCTGTACACATTTGAGAATATGCCAAATGTCACTGTTGATCAGATTTGCGAAAATTTGAGAGTAAGAACACCGTCTGTCTGGTACAAACAGCTAGGGGCTGGGAGAGTAGAGAGATGCAGCTTAAGGGCACACACTTAAACTAGCAGATGGGAAAGTTCTGGAGACCTAAAACACAGCACAGTGAGTATCGTCAAAACCATATGATAAACTTCAAAGTTTCCAAAAGACTAGATCTTGATTGTGCCCACCACAAAAAGGAAGTAACAACTATGTGACATGATACAGGTGCCAGCTAATCCATTGCAATGTGTATTAATGTATCACATTTTTAGCACAATTGTACACCTTAAACTTGCCCAACGGTAGATATCAATTATACCTCAATAAAAATAAATGTTAAAAACAAGAACACCACCTGTCGAAATGGAAAAAGAGCCTCATTTAATTAGAAAACAATTTATTAGTACCTACTGAAATTATAAATGCTTGTACCTTTTGACCCAGCAATTCCACCTCTTATCTGATCTAGAGAAATACTTACTCGTAAGTGCAAAAGAGGAGTTTCTTCTTATTATAATTTGAATAGAATTTCAACAGAATAATGAGATTATGGTATACGGGGCATATACTGTACATTAAAAGAGTATGGTAGATCTTCCGAATTTACAGTTAAATTTAAAAACCAGGCTGTAGAACGATCCATACGCACACCTCAAACGTTTGCACATGCACGTGCACACACACGCACACACACGCACAGGCGGAGATCCTCAGAAACAGATCTAGAGAGGATGAACTCCACTTCTGGGCTTCTGGCTCAGCCAGGACTGCACACTAACAAAGGCTGCCAAGCCCCTATCCCCAAGTAGACTTTAGAGACTGCAGAAATGAGAAGAAACTTTGGATTCTGAGATCTAAGTCAAAATTGTGAACAACACCTGGGAACGAATGACAGCTAACTTGGTCTGGCAAGTGTGTGAAGAAAGGGGTTGAGTCCTAAGGAGGAAGGCGGCTGGAGAGGTTTCGTGAGAAGAATGAAAGGAGCAGAGCCCTAGCTTCTTTCCCTCATCAACGTGATCATCGCTGCTTCCCCTTAACCACAAAGGTCTTGGCCAAAGCCCAGGACGAAACACTAGCAGCCCAACATCAGGGAGCACGAAGGCCCAACTGGGGTAAAAAGTCACAGGCCAAATCTGACCAGGAATCCATGGACATTTACTCCTTCACCCTCCTTCCCTCCAAAGCCCACGGCCATATTACAAAACCTCCACACTCCTTAAATATCTAAGCTTGTGACTCCCTCGCCCAAAAATATCATAATGGGCTCCACAGAGCCCAAACCTTTCCATGGCCTAAAAGGTTCTCTAGGACTATATAGTTCAACCTACATCTCCAGACTGGTATCTCTATCTATAGCTCTAGCAACACTGAGATTTTCAACACTTTCTAAACATGCCCTAATCTTTCTTGGCTCTTGTCCCTTAACACAGTGGTCCACAACCTTTTTGGCAGCAGGGACTGGTTTCATGACAGTTTTTCCACAGACCAGAGTGTGAGGGATAGTTTCGGGATGGTTCAAGCACATTCCATTCAAGCTCATCTCCTGCTGTGTGGTCCAGTTCCTAAAAGACCCGGACCAGTACCAGTACCCCACCCAGAGGTTGGGGACCTCTGCTTTAACACATGCTACTTCGGCTTCCAAAATGTCCCCCTCACTGCTGTCCAGAAAAATTCTATTGGGTCTTTAAAAACCCACATCAATATCATATCCTGTATAAAAGGTCATCAGGCTTCAAGCAGAGCTTTCCATTCTTTGAGCTCATATACACTTGTTAATACTGCTGTTTGACCAGTCATTGCACTGCACAGTAGTTGTTTAAGTCCTTTGTCCCCTATACGACTGTCATCCACTTTTAGGCAGGAGTCCTGCCTCATTTATTTAACTTTCCTGAGTTTGTGTCTGGCATATAGTAGATATTCAGTAAATAGTTATGGAAAGAAAGAAAGAATGAATGAATGAATGATCCTCACAAATCACTTGAAAGGGCTTCAGTTTTTTTAGCTGTAGAACTAGAGGGTTGGAACAGATTGCCCAAATTCCTTTTAGCTATAAAACTGTGTATTATTATAACTCTATGATTCCAGGTTAAAGTTACTACAAGGATGATCCCTGAATAAAATGAAGTAGTAGCATACTTCAGCTAAAAGTAGGAATATTTCATTATTTTTTCCTGTATGTAGATCTAACAAAAAAAATTACAGTTAAAAAGTACCTCTGAATGATTGGCAGCTTGCTGAGGAACTAATGTTTCCCGGTTTTCTTTCGCAAGAGAGAGAGCTGCATCTAAATGGAATGTCTTATGCCGCATTCTAATCACTTGTCCTTCACTGGGAGGATCATCTTCCTAAATGAAATATAAAGACAATAATACAACAACAAAAAATGCTATAAAACTACTGGATTTTTCTCAATTTATAATTAATAAAACTTAGTCACCATGAAAATGGGCATATTAGCACTTTATGGAAATAAGATGGACTCTTTATTTTCATTTAGTTTTCATTCCCATTCAACTAGACTAAAAACCTTCTTTGCATGCCTCAAATATAAACAATAATATTAAGTAATTTGGCTCCATTTAAACTGGAGATTTATTATAAAAAACACATAAAAATTAAACCCTCTGTCATGCAACTGGAGTTACAATGATTCACGAATGTTTTCTATTTTGGCCCCCACAATTTCTGGCTTCCTATTTAGGCAGGACACAAAAGCAATGCCATGGTGTGGCGCTGAGGCAAAGCACTGTGGGAACCTGCACCACAGGCAAAGGGGAAAAACTGCAGAAATGGGCTAAGGTGCCTGTAAGACCTCGCACTGCGCTCCTTTGCCTCTGCGCCGATCTCCAGTACTTGACTAGGGAGCAGATAACTGGAGACCCTCATGGGAACACCCAGCTTGGGCTTCTTGGTGCCTCAAAATAGAACTCTCCCCAAAACGAAGGGCAGTGTGGGCCTAAGAGTCAGAGAAACTGCATTCCCTTATAAATGCAAGCATTAACATGATTTTAAATCCCATTCATATTTTTTACTTAAACAAAGTTTATTAACTCTGGATTACAAGTCCTTATACCCCAGTCTTATACAGATAAATACTGGTACATGACTTCAAATTATTCCCAGTTTTTCAAGATTGTACCTCCACATATGACTTTATTATGAATTTGTAGCATACCTGATTTAGGCTTGGTAAAAATATCAAAATTAGAATTTACTTTCAAACGTAGAAAAAGAGAGATGTTCTAATTTAGTCCTGGTTCAGTTTAGCTATTTACTTTGAACAAACTTAAACATGCTTTGGCACCATGATAAAGTTCTAAGAATGAATAAAGATGAAATAATGACATATTAAATAGGCTAAATGTTAGCATAATGCTTCTCTGAAAATTCTTATTTATGACTTCCTTCCATTTACCTTATAAATTATGTGTATAAAAAATATAATTTTTAAATGCCATGTTTTTCTTTTATAGAGCTGGATAATGACTAGGAAGAAATAAGTGCCCCTGGGTCCTATTTCAGTATTTTTTTTAAGCCACTGGATTCAATTATCTTTAGCACCAAGAATTACAATCATGGTTAGGAAAAAACAGCAAATGTACTCTAAGAGAGTTCATTTAAACAGCTAAGGTTCTGCCTAAAATATTGTAAAGGTGACAAATCAGGTGACAGTTTTCACTGAGCTAGATTTCCAATACCTAGTTACATTAACTGCAGTTTTCAACTACTGGAGACACAGAAGTTAATAATTTTCTTTTCACTGTCACAATTATAATTATGAGATGTACAAAAAAAGCAAACTCCTTCATGGATATTTTACTAACTTTTATGTTTAACTCAAATATTTGAGGAAAAACCCTGATGAACAGAAGTTCATCTAGATAATCGCCATGTCAGATGTCAGAATTCAGTGTGAGTCAATCATTTCTCACCAAATCATGGGCATCGTGCAGCGTACTGGACAAGCTGTCACTCAGGTTTGTCAGGTGCAGTCCTCCATCTCCTGACACTAGAAATTCAAATGTAAAAATTGAGAAATGAGAAACATATATTTAGTAAATAACCTGACCATAAAGCCATAGAACATGACTTTAAACTTATACCATAAAAATACTGGCAAAGTTCATAAATAATAAATCACAAGTTAATCTCATCTTTTTTTAAAGTACACTGTATAATAAAGATAAATTTTTGTTTCACCTACCAACTTGTTAGAAATGAAAAAGAACTATAAATATCAACTGTTAGACTATGAAATTGAGACAGAGGCACTCCTATGCTATACTGATGTAATTAATAACCAATCAGCCTTTCTGGAGAATATGTTGGCAATATGTTGCTATTTTTTTATTTTATTTGTTATTTTTTAAGTTCATTTTCTATTGTATTTTTTCCATTACCATTTATTTGCCCTACAGCCTCCGTATGGCTGTTTTAAAGGCACACACCTCGACTCAGCAGCCCCACTCCTAGGCATGTATTCCTGGAAGCTATAAGTGCAAGGACGGCCATGGGAGCATTTAGCATAATGTAGAAACACAAAGCAATCTAAATGCCCACCACTGTGGCCTGGTTTTCACAGACTACACAGCCACTGCCAAAAAAATGAGGCAGAGCTCTATGTATTGATATAGAACGATGTCCATAATATATTATTAGGCTAAAAAAACTGAGGTTTCAGAACAGTATGTATAGTATAATCTTATTTTTAAAGGTCAAAACGGCTACATATACAAATATATTCGGTTATCTATATGTGCATAGAAAATAAAAGACTGCAAGGGAATAAATAATACCCTAAACTATTAAGAGTGATGTTCATTCTGGATTTAATGAGGGAAGATTTTACTTTCTAAGGTTTAGGACCAGAACTGTTAACTTGCACAGAGTCCATATTCTTTTTACTACACAATGGTAAATCTTAAAAATCTAGTAAACACTTTAAGCAGAAAAGTATTATTTAGGAACTATCGAAATCTAAATATGACTTAGGAATTATCACACTCTAACCAGTGAGGTCCAGTCACACAAGCTAACTCACTGCTGGGAGCCACTTCCAGACTGTGGTCCAGTAAAACCTCCCCCGCAGAGATGGGTCTGTCAGTGTCCGTGACGGTGAAGCTCGAGGTGCTCTCCACGGTGGAGGAACCAGAACTTGGCGTGTGCACGGGGCCGGGGGCGCTGGTGCCAGCAGGGAGCGGCACCGCGGGAAGTGGCTTCGGGGGAACAGGGAGAGCAGGGAAATCCATACTCTCAGGTTCTTCATCTTTGGCCACAGACATTACACTAGGAAGAAAAAGGTATTTTGAACTTATTAGGTCACTGAAGGTCTGTATTAATTTTGATATTAAAAAACAGATTCAAAGACTGTATTTCCTTTTAGCAAAGTATTTCTATTATCTACGCTACTATAACTAATTAACAAGATTTATTTCTCCAAGATTGTTCTCAAGCCTAAACACAGACCATCTTGAAAGTCCCACCACCCACAAAATGGACCTACTTGGGACATGCGGTACAGTACTATAAAAGCAAACTTATCAGGTAAGTCAAGATTCATACTGGGAAAAAATCATTTTCTATTTTATTAACAGTATGATAGATTTTAATCTCTCTGAAAAGTCTGTTTTAAAAAATGGAAGGTATACATTTGGTAAAAATTTTTAAAACTTCATATTTATGAAACTTCTTTCTACTACAGTATAAAGTAGCTTGTGGTTTATAAAGCTTCATTTATCACTTCTGATGTTTTCAATGGGTCACATAAGTCAGCTTAAGAGGAAAAGCACAGTTACTAAATGGAATATGTTATCTTTACATAGCTCTCGGGTGAAGTTCTTCTTGAAGAGAGTTAGGGTTCTCTTCCTCCATTGGCAGGTCTCCGTCACCCCACGGCATGGGAAGCTCTGGGCCTGATACCTTCAGTTTGTCAGTGGAAACCTCTGACAGAGCTGGGGTAAGGGCAGCCGAAGGAGGGGGGGTGGCGGCAGGGGTCACCGCAGGAGTGTTAACAAGTGTGACAGCAGACAGGTCATTTCCTAAAAATTATTTTTAAAAGAAAAGAAAAGGTAAAATGATACCATACAAAGGCAAGATAAATTGTTTCAGAAATCCCATAACATTTTGGCATGCAAATAATGGCAATAATAATAATAATAGCTACTAATGGAAAATCCCAAATTAATTTAGTAAAGTATAAAAAATAACCTTGAAAATAGAACACTTTTAACACCACCACGAACTTAAAGTAGATCTTAATGTAGCTTAAAGTGTTTATTAGATTAGATATTTTAAAATGTGGAACAAATTTTTTAGTTTCCACGCAAGAAAAAAGTGATTTGATAAAACCTAGTAAGCAACAGATATCTGTATGCTAATCTATAAAACATTTTATAAAACAAACCATAACATTGTATTTAATTGTTGCCACTATTAAAACTGAACGACAGAAATAAGGTGTGTACCTTTTTCAGGAAACACTTCCTCCACAGGAAAAGCCAGACCATGATCTGAACCACGGGGAGAAGAGCCCGGAGTTCCCACCGACACGGGCTCCTTGGGAGATGGAGGCGAGTGAGGAGGAGTTGGCTGCGGGGTGGCCACTGGGGTCTGCACTCTGGCCTAAATTAATTAATAAAATAAGGTAAATGGTGCTCCTACTCACCCAAGATTGAGATCTTCCCAAGTCCCAAGTCCATGCCCTTAATAATTACTTATACTGCCTATTTACACTGAGTTTTCGACATTTCCTCACTGAATCACCCTCATGTAGTAAGTAAATGCAATACACGGGCAGAAAACAAACCACAGTTAACCAGCGCAGAGAAGACCACAACCCCATCAACATCTGCACTGCACGAGCCACCAATGACCTAACAAAGCGCAGACCAGGACTACGTGCCAAACCTCTGACACGCTAATCACACTGCACCAGTTCTACTCTGTATTTGAATTCTATGGAGACTAGTGTACATTTATGTTTCTGCCTCAAATTACTTTAAATTTTTTACCTATATAAAATGATGTCTTTGTGATCTCTAGGACCAGAAGTGACTACAAATTTCTATTTGTATAATTTCATGTTGTTCTTATGGGATTCAGAACAAGTCACCCTAAGATGTGCCTCTGTAGTATGAACATTGTTTTGAGATAAAGGCAATGTTACCTGCTTCTGTTCCTTCCTTAATTAGGGGCCTTGCACATAATAAGAGATTATCATTACCTCTTTTGACCTACCTATATGTCAGGACAAACTACTAACTACAGAACATGTGCTCTCCTGGCAATGACCTTCTGAAGCCTTAGTGCGCCTTACCTCCTCCCTAACCAGGAATGTCACGAATACCTCATTCTCCCCGTCTCTGAACCTCTCATGCCTGTGGGGGCTGACTCTCATATATGTGGGTCCCATACATACCTATGTATTAAATTTGGTTATTTTCTGTTGTTACTATCTGCTCATAACTATTTGATTATTAGGCCAGTGGAAAGAACTCTGAAGACAGAGGCAAGTTTCTTCCTCCACCACATTGTGATAGATTAAAAACTCAACATAATACAGCTCATTAAACAAATAATAACCAAAGTTCTAAAATATAAAGACTACCAATATCAGTTTACATAATAACTAAAAACAACCTGTGATCATTAGCTGTATCTTGAATTTTTTTTAAAAAAACTAGAAAGGGTACTTTTGGGACAATTGGGAAAACTCAAATATGAACTCTATATTATATATGAATGTTAAATTATGGGGGAAAGATAATGGTGTGACTGAGCAGAAACTTCATTTCTTTAATATGACCTTTTTTTCCTTCTTTTCTTTTGATTAAAACCGGCCTTGTACAGCCAAAAAGCACCTTAACTCTCCTTTGCACCTCCAGTCCCTCCGTCATTAAGCCCTCAGGACAATGAGGTTCTGGTCAGTGGCATCAAATAATCTTAGGAACAAAGCCTCAGGTCTGCTGACCAGCCACAGACACAGAGTTTCAGTCAAACTACAGATGCCATCTAAGCCTCAGTCGTGTTTCAGTTGCAGAAAGACCCCACTGACCACATCCTTGCAAAACCAGACAAAATAACACTATGGCTGATATCAGGACCAGACACTATGCTCAACTACCCCCTACCCTAGGGCTGACCAATCAACAGAGACCACAACCCTAACCTCTTAGTCCCCTGTGTAATCTGTCCCCTAGAAGCCAATGGGGAGCCAGGTCTCGGAATATGAGCTTATCTGTGACTGCAGGGTTGGCACCATTTCCCTAAAAATAACTTATTTTCTTGCTGCAAACTGTTCATCTTTGATTGGGCTTTGGGGTGTGTAGGCAAACATATCCTTCATTTCAATAACAACAGTATTTTGGTCAGGTAAGAAAGTATCTTGTTCTTAGAAAATACTGATGATTCTTTTGCAAGTAAAGTGTCATGGTATCTGAAACTTTCAAATGATTTTAAAAAACTATAACATACAAAGACAGATAAAGTGTATAAAAATGTTATCAAGTAGTAATTACAGGTAAAGGGTGCGTGTTCATTGCCTCAAACTTTTAATTATTAAAATAAAATGCGAAGGAAATGTTACTATAATTGTAACAAGGAATCAAGCTCCACCACAAACTGTGTTTTTATGATATCCAATTTAAAATTTGTTCATTTTACTGCTCTTTAATAAATGTATCAAAAATTCCCCAAGCCCTCAAGATATGAAAGGAGAGTCACACCTACCGGCGGGTACATTTTACGTGGTGAAACGTCCCCAGAAATGCCTGCAGCAACCGGATCTTGCCTTTTTGCTTCTCTGTCGCCCAGCATGACGGCGACAATCTCAGCAAGGGCTTCGTTCACAAAGTGGCTGATCGTGTCTGAGTTCACAGGAACCCCGGCATCAACAAAAAGCTGGAGGACACCGCCACTCGTTCCCTCCACTACGAAAGGAAAGAATTCCAGGGTGAGTGTGCAAGGAAAATGCAGGCAACCCAAACTTTAATTCTTAAAATTTCAGAGATGCGAACATATGTGTCAAAGGGGGTGGGAGGAGAAATAAAAAATGAAAACAAAAATCTACTTATTATGAAAGAGAATAAGATAATAAGGAACATTCTAAGCAAACAAAAAAGGGAAGGAGACAGACATATGAAAATTTGCTTATATGGCCCCTTCCTTACCATAGAATTTAGTGATAAAAAGGATTTACATCTACATTAAATGTTCTATCTGCAAACAATCCACATTTCCATGAACAGGCCACAGAACACCCTGTGATGGATCTTGGCCAAAACACAAGGACCTAGTGACTAGGGCGGAACTTCAGAGAAAGGGTTGCTGCTTTATACATATGGAGACGAACCTTTCTTCCTTCCGGTTTCAGACACTAACTTTACAGGCGAATCGTCCTCAAACTTTTAGTTTAAGTGCTTGATATCATAAGCTCCACAAGTGTATTACTAATATTCATATCATAGCTTTACTTATAATAGCCCAAAACTGAAAGATTACAAATGTCCAACAACTAGTAAATGAATTACAAATTGTTATGTCTGTACAGTGTAATATTATTAGATGCAATAACATGACTATCAAAGTATTATGAAAAATAAGATGAACACAATAGTTTATGTACTGTATAATTACACATATGTAAAATAGTAGAGAAAGCAAAAATACAGTGATAGAATGCAGATGAGTGTTTGCTGGGGCCCAGTGGGCATGGGAGGAGGTTAGGAATTGACTGTAGTGTAGCCAACTTTTTGGGGATGATGGAAATGTTTTTCAGTATCATGGTCATGTGTCTAATATACCAATGTAGCTGTGTTTACTTATCAAAAGTCATCAAACTGAACTTTCGCCTACATGGAGGCATAGGTGGAAACACTGTGCTTTCTCCCACAACCAAGTTTGAATACAACAAAGGTTTAGTATACAAAGACGCAGCCAAAGAACAGAAAAATTGAACTATACAGAAGTCTGACAACAATGAACCGTTCAACAGGGACCAGTAAGAGGGGCGGAGCCAGCATCGGAGCAGGGTCGGGCAGGAAGGATCCCCCAACCCCGGCAACCCAGGCAGCAGGGGTAGCAGCGCACAGGCAGCCAGAGTAGCAGCACGAACCCAGTGAGGGTGTGGGGCAGATTGACCGAGTTCACACATTCGCGCACACAGATAAACCAGCAGAGTGAGCAGTGAGACGGAACCACGCAGGCCCCAGCAGGCAAACCCAGCAGCGGAGGGCTGACCACGGTCGCACATTCGCGCACAGTGGGACGGAACTCATGGGCCTCGGCGACAGTGGCAGCTGCGGCAGCAGTGGTGGGAGGCGGCAGACAAGACTGCCACTGCTGCTCTTTGACCCCGCCCCCATGTACAGCATCACAACCCAGTGACTGAGTTGCCCTGCTCCGGTGAACACCTAGGGCTCCGCTCCTCATATGAAACAGGCACAAACAGTCCAAAAGATGGCTCAAGAAGAACTCAAAGCCCCAGAGCCAATAACTCTAAGCAAAAAGAAATAGCGAACCTCTCAGACGCACAGTTTAAAACACTGGTAATCAGGATGCTCACAGAACTGGTTGATTATAGTCACAAATTAGAGGAACATATGAAGGCTAAACTAAGTGAAATGAAGGGAAATGCACAGGAAACCAAGTGACGGAAAGGAAACTGGGACTCAAATCAATGGAATGGACCAGAAGGAAGAACAAAACATCCAACCAGAAAAGAATGAAGAAATGAGAATTCAAAAAACTGAGGAGAGGCTTAGGAACCTTCAGGACATCTTTATACATTCCAACATCTGAATTATAGGGGTACCAGAAGGGGGAAAGAAACAGTCATGAGTGGAAAACTTATTTGAACAAATAATAAAGGAGAACGTCCCCAGTCAGGCAAAAGAAATAGACTTCCAGGAAATCCAGGAGGCTCAGAGGGTCCCAAAGAAGTTGGATCCAAGAAGGAACACACCAAGGCACATCATAATTACATTAGCCAAGATTAAAATGAAGGAGAGAGTCTTAGAAGCAGCAAGAGATAAGGGGACAGTCACCTACAAAGGAGTACCCATCAGACTGTCAGCGGATTTCTCATAAGAGACCTTACAGGCAAGAAGGGGCTGGAAAGAAGTATTCCAAGTCATGAAATCCAAAGACCCACAGCCAAGACTGCTTTATCCAGCAAAGCTTTCATTTAGAATGGAAGGACAGATAAAGTGCTTCTCAGATAAGGTCAAGTTCAGGGAGTTCATCATCACCAAGCCCTTATTATATGAAATGTTAAAGGGATTTATATAAGAAAAAGATGAAAAATATGAACAGTGAAAGGACAGCAAACTCACAGTTATTAACAACCACACCTAAAACAAAAGCAAACTAAGAGGACAGCTAGATCAGGAGTGGAACCATAGAAATGAAGAACACATGGAGGGTTAGCAACAGGGGAGTGGGAGGAGAAGGGGGGAGAAGGTACAGAAAATAGCATAGACAGTAGGTAGAAAATAGATAGGGGGGAAGGCAAGAATAGTAGGGGAAATATAGAATCTAAAGAACTTGAGACACATGGTCATAAACTAAAGGGGGGGAATGGTGGGGGAGGGGTGTGCAGGGTGGAGGGGAATGAAGGGGGGGAATAGAACAACTGTAATGGTATAATCAATAAAAAAAATATATATATATAAAAAGTCATCAAACTGTACACTTAGAATTGGTCTTATGGCAAGTAAACTACACCTCAAAAGAGCTGTTGTAGAAGAATGGGGAAAAGGGGGAAGGATGGGAGGAAGAAGAGGAAAAAGAGGAGGAGGAAGAAGAGAATGATGTGGACTTGGAGAAGAAAGAGGCTCGTTTATCCATTCCATGACTTCTTAAACTCTCATCAAGTGTTGGTTAAGATCTAAGTACTAAAGAAAAAACATCCTTAACCTCAAGTAATTTATAGTCTACAGAGTGAAACAGGTATGTAAACCAATCACAATACAATGTGGCAATTACCACAACGAAGACATAGACAAAGTGCTATGTGAAACGGTGGAGAGGTTTGGAGTGGGAGGGATGGAGGGTGGCACGATCATCTGAATGCTGTAGTACAAAATGAGGAGTCGAGGGAGGACTAACTGCCTTGAAAAAGAACAGGGAAGTGATTGAGAAAATAAGAACTTATCTTTCGTCAGCCGAGGAATACCTCACCTCTAGAATATATCAATCCACAATGACCTGAAAGTTTTGTCTTTTAATAACAGAAAAGTTAGAGAGATTCCACTTCACTTACCAATGTCAGAAGTCAATGGTTCACTTGCCTCGCTGGCTGTAACACTGACATTAGCTATGGCCCGTTGCTGGACTGGAAAGAGCCCGGAGATAATTCTTGACATTATTTCTTGTTCTACCCTAGAAGATAAAAGTTAAGGGTTCCTAAACTTGATTGAAATGTATGCAGGTTAGACATACCACCCTCAAAAATAAGATCTAACCATGAACACAAACATGTACGTGTGAAAGCAGACATTCTAAAAGCAGAATCTGGAGAGAAGAAAAAAAAAATCAAATGTGTACCCTAGCAAAAGAAAACACATAAAACAGATCTTCCTGTGGGAGGCAATTCATTAAATCAAACTGAACTCTTTCAGATTAGTCTACTGAAAAGTTATACAAACCTAGTAAATTCATAAGGAGGTTTAGGTCAATGATTACCTAGAATACCATGAACCTCAAGTGTTGGGTCTCTGCCCTGAAAGCACACGTACAAAGCCATACACGATCAGAGCTAGAAAAGAGATCCAGCTGCTCTATCTTTGAGGAACAAACACATAGCTGCAATACGGGTAGGTAGTTTTCCTCTTGAAAAGGAAAGAAAATTTATTTCCAAGGTCATTTTTAGAAAGGAGAAAGGAAGACAAAAGGAAAAGAAAAGGAATACAATAGGAGAATGCTTCTGTACATTATAGCAGCTAACAGACTGATTAAAAATTATTATTATACAAGTAATAGATGCTCATTATAGAAAAATCAAATATATAAAATATGTTAAAAATAGATAAGGCTCACTCATAATCCCAGATTCAAGGATAAATACAGTTTAACAATTTTTAATGTATTTTTCCAATTTTTCCCCTATACAAATTTACTTTGAAGTCCTTATAAACCATGGTTAAATCATTAGTATCATGATTCACTTATACTCCAGTGTATTATTAGTATCTTTCAACATCATTAAATATTTTTCTAAACCTAATCTTGATAACTGTGTTAATACTCAGTATAGTTTATTCCATAACTTCCTTAAGGTTTCTCACAGGTAAAAATAGGGATGAAAACAGAGTTCAGGAGTGTACAGAAGTAACAAATAGAACAGCGCTTCGTTTGTAATAAGTGGTAAATCTGCAAAGTCACCTACGGCCTAGTGGCAGCATCGCAATTATTTCCTTAGGATTCATTTCTAGAAGTAAATCCCTTGATTGAAGAACACGTACATTTTTAAGGCTTTGTTGCTTGACAAGAGCCTCTCCTGCCATAATAGACAGTTTAAGTACAAATATTTAAGGGCAAAAATAATACCTCCAATAATCAAACACTAAGCATCATATCAAATAGTTCCCAGTGACTACAAAAAAGGAAAAAAATAAAAGACAAGAAAGATTTTAACCAAAGCTCAATACTTTCCATTTATATTGCTACTATGATTCTGTTAACATAAACACCACTGAAAACTTACCACTGAATTAAACTATTTTCCAATGTTTCTTTTCTCTGAATTACTTTATTCAGAATATCAGCAGTGGGCTGAAAAGTAGAAGCAACTGGTGGAAATGGAGGACCATTATATTTTGTAGGAGCAACTTGATCATTTCTATTAAACTCCAGAACTGGCTCAGAGTATTCTGGGATTTCATCACATTGTTCCTCTTCCTGGTAATAAAAAAACCCAGAACTATTTTATTCACATGTTTGTTCAACATTTGCTGAGTAACAAGTATAGGCAGGGAACTTATACAGATGAATTAACCAACACTTGTAAGTCGGCAGTGTTTCAATGAGGTTGATAACATTATTTAGAATATGCACATCTGTCTCTCATGTGGAAAAATGCTGGTAGAGACCTTCAGGAAAATGGCGGTAGAGTAGGACAAAGGATTTCACTTCCCTGCACGCGCCTGAGAAAAACCGGGCTGATCTGCAGAGGAGCACAGCGGATGGCCAACAGGGACTCAGCATATAGGAAGGCAGGACTCCAGAGAGTGTAGGGGACACTGAATGACCAGAGGTTGAGGAGAGGAGACGACCGCAGATCAACAAATTACGAGGGAACAGCGCAGAGGCAGCGGCAGGCCCTCTGCCGGGCGGCGCCTGAGTCCTGGCCAGGCCACCTTGGTCTCTGAGAGCCGAGGGCAGGCAACAACAACCCTGGAAGAGAACTAGTCACCAGCACCCTCCCTATCCCGCAGGGCGCAGACTGGAAAACACTAGGAGAGATCGGTTTGCCTGTAGTGGCAGAGAGAGGAGTGGGCATTGGGAAGCAAACCAGAGAGCTCTGATAACCAGTGGAGTCAGGCTGCGTTGCCGGCTTGGGAGAACGGAGAGCCGCCCGTGCGTTCCCTGTAGCGCGGGGTCAAAGCCTGGTCTGCCACAGACCCTGGGAGTCTCGGGCTACTAGCAAGGCCCCTGGAAGAGAGCCAGCCAGCAGCTCCATCCCTACCCAGCCGGGCGCAGACTGAGAAGCACCGGGAGTCAGGCTGTGGTTGCCAGCTTGGAAGAATTGTGGGTTGCCCTGTGTGTTCAGCCACAGCACTGGGAAAGGTCCATGCCCAAGCCTGGGAGACCAAGAAAGCCTGGCTGGGAGCGCACGCCCTCACGCCAGGCCAGGTCTGGGAAGCTTGGGGAGAAACCTGCTCTCAGTGGGGCACGGGAGAAGGGCACCAGTCTGAATCTTGGGAGGGCACTAGCGAGACCAGTTGAGTTCACCAAGACTCGAGAAAGGCCACACTAATAGGCCCTCAGGCTGCTGCAGCTAGTGAGACCAGAAGAAAAGGTTTGACCAGCTGGAAACCAACCAGAGGAGTAGGTGGAAGTGGAGAACACCAAGATACCTGCAGGAGACTGCACCACTGAATTTCACAGGCATCCTACCACAAAAGTTCACACCATAAACCCAGGGAACCAGAACAGATCAATTTAAGAGTTGAGGCCAACAAGAAGAGCAACACAAACAATGGGAAGACAAAGAAACAATCCCCAAATGAAAGAAAAGGAGGAAGTCTCAGAAAGAATGTTAGATGAAAGAGAGGCAAGTCAACTATCAGATATTGAATTCAAAGCACTGGTTATCAGGAAATTCAAAGAGCTTAAAATGAGCTATCAGAAACGATAGGGGAGCTACAATGAACTCTCTGCAAACTATACCAACATGAAAAAGGAAATAGAAACCATCAGCAAAGGCCAAGAGGAAATGAAGAATACAATTTCTGAACTGAAGAACACAGTAGAAGGTATGAAGAGTAGGATTGAGGAGGCAGAAGACCTCATAAGCGAGCTAAAAGACAGGGTAGAAAGAATCTCACAGATGGACAAATTAATGGAAAAGAGAATCTGAAAGAATGAGGAGACTTTAAGAGAAATGCAAGACAATATGAAACATAATAATATCAAAATAATAGGAATACCAGAAGGAGAAGAAGAAGAACAAAGGATAGAAAACCTACTTGAAAGAGTAATAATGGAAAATTTTCCTAAGTTGAGGAGAGATAAAGTCACACGAATCCAGGAATCGCAGAGAGTCCCAGGCAGGTGGAACCCAAAGAGGCCTACTGCAAGACACATCATCATTAAAATGGCAAAACTCCAGGACAAAGAGAGAATCCTAAAGGCAGCAAGGGAGAAAAAGGAAGTAACATACAAGGGGGTCCCAATAAGGTTGGCTAATGACTTCTCAACGGAAACATTCCAAGCAAGAAAAGAATGGCAGGAAATATTCCAAGTAATGAGAAACAGAGGCCTACAACCGAGACTGCTTTATCCAGCAAGGCTCTCAATCAAGATAGAAGGCCAAATAAAGAGCTTCCAAGACAAAAGAAGTCTAAAAGAATACGCCTCCACAAAACCTGCTCTACAAGAATTACTAAAAGGGCTGCTTTAAGGAAAGGAAGGAAAAGAGAGAGACAGAGAGGAACACAGGTACATAAATGGCAATGAATAAGTACCTTTCGATAATAACTTTAAACGTAAATGGATTAAATGCACCAATTAAGAGACATAGAATAGCTGAATGGATAAGAAAGCATGACCCACACATATGCTGCCTACAAGAGACTCACCTGAGGACAAAAGACCACCACAGACTGAAAGTGAAAGGATGGAAACAAATTTTCCAAGCAAATGGACATGAAAAAAAAGCCGGGGTAGCAATCCTCATATCAGACAAAATAGACTTCAAAAAAAAGGCTATAAAGAGAGACCCAGAAGGTCACTTCATAATACTCAAGGGAAGAATCCACCAAGAAGACATTAACATCATAAATATATATGCACCCAACACAGGAGCACCCAAATATATAAAGAAAATCCTAGAGGACCTCAAGAAAGATATTGACAGCAACACAATTATAGTAGGGGATTTTAACACCCCACTGTCAAAAATGGACAGATCTTCCAAACAAAATATCAACAAAGATATAGCAGCATTAAACGACACTCTAGAAGAAATGGACCTAATTGATATATATAGAGCCATCCATCCCAAAGAAACTAAATACACTTTCTTTTCAAACGCACATGGAACATTTTCAAAGATAGATCACATGATAGGACACAAAACCAGTCTCAACAACTTCAGGAAAATAGAAATCATACCAAGCATCTTCTCTGATCACAAGGGACTGAAATTGGAAACCAACCCCACAGGAAAAAACCCAAAACACCCAAAATCATGGAGACTGAATGGTAGGCTATTGAACAATGAATGGGTCAAGATTGAAATTAGGGAGGAAATCAAAAAACTCCTTGAAACAAATGAAAATGAACTCACCACAACCCAAAATTTATGGGACACAGTGAAGGCAGTCCTGAGAGGGAAGTTCATAGCGATACAGGCTCACCTAAAGAGGATAGAAACATTTCAAACAAACAACCTAACCCAACGCCTGCAAGAACTCGAGGAACAACAACAAAGACAGCCCAGAGCAAGTAGAAGGAAGGAAATAACCAAGATCAAAGCAGAATTAAATGACATAGAGACTAAAAGCACAATTCTAAAGATCAATGAATCCAGGAGTTGGTTTTTTGAAAAGATAAACAAAATAGACAAACCTTTAAGTAGGCTCATTAAGAAAAGAAGAGAGAGGACACAAATAAACACAATCAGAAATGAAAGAGGAGAGATTACAACTGATACCACAGAAATAGAAAGGATTGTAAGAAATTACTATGCGGAACTGTATGCCAAGAAATTTGAAAACCTGGGTGAAATGGACAAATTTCTAGAAAAATATAATCTTCCAAAACTCAATGAAAAAGAAGCAGAAAACCTGAACAGGCCAATAACAGCAAATGAAATTGAAGAAGTAATCAAAAAACTCCCATCACACAAAAGCCCTGGGCCAGATGGTTTCACAGGAGAATTCTACAAAGCTTTTAAGGAAGAGCTAACCCCTATTCTTCACAGACTATTCCAAAAAATCCAAAAGGAGGGAAAACTCCCCAACTCTTTCTATGAAGCCAGCATCACCCTAATCCCAAAGCCAGATAGAGACACAACAAAGAAAGAAAATTACAGACCAATATCACTGATGAACATAGATGCTAAAATCCTCAACAAAATATTGGCAAATCGCATCCAACAATATATCAAAAAGATCATACACCACGACCAAGTGGGATTCATCCCGGGGATGCAAGGATGGTTCAATATACGCAAATCAATAAATGTAATACACGAAATAAACAAAAGCAAAGACAAAAACCACATGGTCATATCAATAGATGCGGAAAAAGCTTTTGATAAGGTACAACACCCATTTATGATAAAGGTACTCAGCAAGGTGGGAATAGAGGGAACATTCCTCAATATAATAAAGGCCATATATGAAAGACCTACAGCCAACATCATACTCAATGGGCAAAAACTAAAAGCTTTTCCACTAAGATCAGGTACAAGACAAGGTTGCCCACTTTCACCACTTCTATTCAATATAGTATTAGAAGTTCTAGCTGCAGCGATCAGACAAGAAAAGGAAATAAAAGGCATCCAAATCGGAAAGGAGGAAACAAAACTGGCATTGTTTGCAGATGACATGATAGTGTACATGGAAAACCCTATAGCCTCTACCAAAAAACTGCTGGAACTAATAAATGAATTTGGCATAACAGCGGGATACAAAGTTAATATCCAGAAATCAAAGGCATTTTTGTATACCAACAATGAAGCAGCAGAAGCAGAAATCAGGAAAAAAATCCCATTCGATATAGCAAAAAGAAAAATAAAATATCTGGGAATAAACCTAACCAAGGAGGTAAAAGACCTGTATGCAGAAAACTACACAACACTGAAGAAAGAAATCAAGGAAGACACAAATAAATGGAAACATATACCGTGTTCATGGATTGGAAGAATTAACATCATCAAAATGTCCATACTACCCAAAGCAATTTACAGATTCAATGCAATACCTATTAAAGTACCAATGGCGTATTTCACAGACATAGAACAAACACTTCAAAAATTTATATGGAACCAGAAAAGACCCCGAATAGCTGCTGCAATTTTGAGAAAGAAGAACAAAGTAGGAGGGATCACAATACCTGATATCAAACTGTATTACAAGGCCACTGTAATCAAAACAGCCTGGTACTGGCACAAAAACAGGCACATAGACCAATGGAATAGAACAGAGAGCCCAGAAATAAACCCAACTCTCTACAGTCAATTAATATTCGACAAAGGGGGCAATAACATAAAATGGAGTAAAGACAGCCTTTTCAACAAATGGTGTTGGGAGAACTGGACAGCTACATGCAAAAAAATGAAACTTGAGCACCAACTTACACCATACACCAAAATAAATTCAAGGTGGATAAAAGACTTAAATATAAGCCGTGAAACCATTAAAGCCCTAGAGGAGAGCATTGGCAAGAAAATCTCAGATATTCCACGCAGCAATATTTTTACTGATACGTCCCCTAGAGCAAGGGACATAAAGGAAAGAATAAACAAATGGGATCTCATCAAAATTAAAAGCTTCTGCATGGCTAAGGAAAACAGTATCAAGATAAAAAGAGAAACAACAGCTTGGGAAAACGTATTTGCCAATGATACCTCAGACAAAGGTTTAATCTCCAAAATATACAAAGAACTCACTTGACTCCACTCAAAGAAGACAAACAACCCAATTAAAAAATGGGCAAAGGACTTGAACAGACATTTCTCCAAGGAGGACATACAGAGGATCCAGAGACACATGAAAAGATGCTCGATATCACTAGCTATCAGAGAGATGCAAATTAAAACCACAATGAGATACCACTTAACACCAGTCAGAATGGCCATCATAAACAAAGAAACAAACAACAAGTGCTGGAGAGGTTGTGGGGAAAAGGGGACCCTAGTTCACTGTTGTTGGGATTGCAGACTGGTACAACCACTATGGAAAACAGTATGGAATTTTCTAAGAAAGCTAAAAATGAACGTGCCTTTTGACCCAGCAATTCCAGTATTAGGAATATATCCTAAGAACCCTGAAACACCAATCCAAAAGAACCTATGCACCCTGATGTTCATAGCAGCACAATTTACAATAGCCAAGAGTTGGAAGCAACCTAGATGCCCATCAGTAAATGACTGGATCAAAAAGCTATGGTACATTTACACAATGGAATTCTATGCTGCAGAAAGGAAGAAGGAGCTCCTACCCTTTGCAACATCATGGATGGAACTGGAAAGCATTATGCTGAGCAAAATAAGCCAGGCGGTGAAAGACAAATACCATATGATATCACCGTTAACAGGAATCTAAACAACAAAACAAACAAGCAAGCAAAGTATGACCAATGACACTCAAATACGGAACAGGCTGACAGGGTCCAGAGGGGAGAGGGGAGAGAACCAGAGGGGAAAAGGGGATGGACTCACATGAACAAGTATAAAGGACACATGGCCAATAACTAAGGGTGGGGGGCGGATATGGGAGGGAGGTGGGGAGCACTGAGGGGGGCAGGGCTGGGAATATAAGACAGAAAACTGTACTTGAACAAGAATTAAATAAAATAAAAATAAAAATAAAAATAAAAATGAAGAAAAATTCTGGTAGAAAGTGGTTTCTCAGATTTGTTACCTGTATGACATCAAGTACTTCATCAAAGTTAGTTCCTGGAAACTTCACCTCTTCTTCATCTACCTTCGTAAATTCTGGAGTCTAAGAAAGCATTTTCAGAAAGCTTTTGTTGTGCTTAATATTTTTTATTTATACATTATTTATAATACTTCTACCCATAGCATAAGCCTATGATACTTGGCCCTATTTTTAATTTTAATATCTGGTTCAGAATTTATTTAATTACTAAATGAAATCCAAGCTAGTCCCAAAGCGATTCGGTTCTCATTTCAATAGTTACAAAAAATTAAATATAAGTTTTTCTGTCAAGGAGTCCCTGAGACTGCAACATAAGTCAGGTTGATATTGTGCTTTCGCTCCTAGAGTTAAGATAAAGTGTTTGTCTGTGTAGACATATAAGTATACACACAAACAAACAGAAGGACTGACAGAGAATCAAATAATTTATAAAGATAAACAAAATAGTTATCTTACAAATTTAGTCTCCAGGCCTCACTATATGTAACCTAGCCACCAAAAATCACAATAGTCTCTTCCTGATTGCAGAACAATAAACAGTCCAAAAATTACTATTTGTAATCATATATGTTTTAATAAATTTCTGGTAAAAAAATTACTGATAAAAAATTACATGAGGCACAAATAATTTAGGGTCAGTTCCACTTTACTATTTTTTTAATTTAGTTTTTATTTTTTATGCTGTTAAGAGTTGTTCCTGCTCTCCCCCTTTCCCCACCTCCACCCAGCCCCACCTGCCTCCCTCCACAAGCCAATCCCCATATTGTTGTCTGTGTCCACGGGCTGTTCACAAATGTTCGGTGGTTAATCCCTCCACTGTCTTTGCCCTGGCCCCCACGCTGCCTTTCTGGCAGCTGTCAGTCTGCTTTATGTACCTAAGCTTCTGTTACTATTTTGCGCACTAATCCTGATTATGAAAAATTGTTGGTGTTCTCTCCTTCTCCTTAAGACTTTATCCTTGATGACCAAATTTGCTCATAAGAGATGAAATGTGGGAAAATTAACAGTGCTATTTTGATATATAGTAAAGTCATACTTTCATTACTCAATAGCAAGTAAGTACCAGAAAAAATGCATAATTTTCTATACTATCAATAGTATAATGGCAAGGTAACATCCCAAACAAAAACTATCATCACTATAAAATTCACATTCAGAAAAACTACATTTAGTTCGCATTTAAATCAAGATTCTTCTCCAAAGAGATGGAATTTCTTTCTTCACACAGGAGAGTCTTATGACTTCAGTGACCAAAAAGTTACGCTAGGGATTATCACTTTTGAAATGCTTATAAATGTAAGAATCTTAAAGTTTCTTTTTCAAGCTCACTAGTAATTCCATATTCATTCTGAATCTTCTTTTTGAAACCTAAATTATTATAATAAATTCTAATTATAATGAAAGACTTTGCAGGGAATAACAGTTAAAATATATAATGATGGAATAACAATAAAAAATTTTTAAAAATTCTGTCTAGATGGAAAAAAATCTATAGTGAGACATTACTTAAAACTATGTAGTAAGTTTCTGAGCAATACCTGTACCCAGGTGTTCAGTGGAGGCGTAGATGCTTGTCCGGGCCTGGGCAGACACGGACTGGCAACCTCGCTTCCACCTGAAGTGCTATCGATGTCCACACTGGGTAATACCTACAACAGAGCACGACATCTAGCTTCCCGCTCACCGCTTTGAGTCAAATATATGTTAATCTATATATACCAACGATACATATTTAACTTCTTATTGCAAAGTCAATGGATAACAATTTCTTAACTATGAAAGGATAATTTACAAAATTTGGAAAATATGGGGGAACAGCAAAATCCTACTATCTTAGGAAAACTTTATTTTCACTATTCCCTTTATCTTTTTATCATTCACTTGTGCATAGCTAAAATATATTCAGTTGGCCAAAAGTCCATATAGGTTGTTTCCATAAGATACAGTTTTTTCATTTTCACCAATAACTTTATTGATTTGGATAGTTTGAGCATGTCTACTATCTCCTGCATAATATAACATTGATTATTCTCAATTAATTGAGAATTAATTCTCTATTCAATTGCTATCAACTTCAACTGATTTACCCGACTGTGGAGCATCATCCAGAGAGAAATCTCCATCTTGAGAGAAATCACGAAACTTTACAAACCTCTTTTGACACGTTGGATCAGTCACAGCACCTTCTCCATAGACTGCACAAATGGTTTTTTGTGTTTCAACTGTGTTTTTACCTTTCTTGAAATTTTTAAATCATAATGTGCCAAAAATGTTGCATATATTCTTCCAGCTTCAATATTAAGATGGCTACACAAATATTCACCAATTTTGATGTTTTTTTAAATTCACACTGATATGACAGCTGTCACAATACCATCTAACAAAGTTGTTTTGAATGAAGTTAGAGACAACTGAGCGCTACTAGAGCCATCTTAAGGAAGAAAACCAAACTCTGGCCAACCCACCCAAAAAAATAATTTCATTCCTGATTTTTCAACTTTATTGGATCATAAACATCTTATCATGCTTCCATATAGACTTCAAAATCATGTTTTAAGTGACTGTATAATATTTCAACAAATATACATGCCTCAATTATTTAATCATTTTCTGGAATTGGTAAACATTTAGGATATTCCTAATATTTCCTATATTAAATCTATATCAGCAGAAAAGAATACTTCTTCATATATACAGGGTTTATTTCCCTAAATTTTAAATCGTATCATTATACTAAATAGCCAGATACTAAATTAAATTATTGAGCCATAGGGCATGAATATTTAAGATTTTTGGGTTACTGCCAAAATGCAATCCAAATGAGCTCTATTTACATCATCAAAAAACATAATCAATTATAAATTTTACCCCACTTTCACCCAAATTAGATAAAATCATTGCTTCACAATAACAGTTTTAAAAGGAGGTATATTATTTTAATTTGTATTATCTGGGTAACTACCAAGATTTAAATTATTCAGTTGTCTTGTTTACAAACTGTATTTCCTCTTTGGTATAGTCTTATTCATGTTCTTTAAATATTTCTGGATTGCATCTATGTTTTCTTGTTAATTTATAAACGCTTTTATATTTAAAAATTAATCCTTTCTAGCATATTTCTTTCATATGTTTTCATTATATGTTGATTTCCTTTTCATTTAGGATTTTTAAAAATATTTAAGTTTTAGATTTTATAGATTCAAATCTATTTTTGTATCATATCTAAGTTTTCTTCTCTGATGTTCAAACTTAGCTTCAACTTTGATAAAGATTCCATACAATTATCTTCTAATTCTTCTATATTTTTATATTTTGTAGTTACGTTTTACCTTATTACCTACTTGGAACTCATTTGCTCTATGCGGTAGGAGTTCTAGAGTCTAAAATTGATCTATTTTCCATATTGCTAACCAATTACAGCATGTATTTTTTCATTCACAAGAAGACTATTTCCCACTGATTTAACCATCACATATTACTGGTACATTCTCTTTTAAACAACCAACATGATTTCTGAAATACTATTTAAACAGGACCAGTGTCAAAACACTCTTAACTTTACTAAACACTTTGTTCCTTCAAATATCAAAATGACCCTTAAGTTAAAGATAATGTCATTTCTTAAAAATGTATAATTGTACTAAAATTATACATTAACGAAGGAAGAATTGACTACTTGAATATTTAATCTTCACATATAAATCCTTTCTCCATTCAAGTCTTCATATCTAGGTTTGCATAATGATTGAATTCCTAATTGTGTAAGTCACAAACACTATTTTCTAAATTAGTTATAACATACTGTTCAACTGTTCCCTTTGGAACACCATAAAGCCACCTGGACATGAGTCATTGGCTTAGAAAAGGTGCTTAAAGCATATGAAGCGAGGACAGAGACATCACATGAATACCAGAGTTTTCCAAGCAAAAGACCCATGATGAAAGCAACGTTTCCATAAAGAAATAGTTTTTCTTCAGCCTCACTGGAGGATATGTTTTCATTGATTTTGGAGAAAGAAGAAAGGGAAGGGAGGGGGGAGAGAAAGAGAGAGGTGGGGAAAGACAGAGAGAAACACTGATTGATTTCCTCTCGTATGTACCCCGACCAGGGATGGAACCCACAACCTAGGTATGTGCCCCAGTCAGGAATCAAATCCACAGCCTTTTGGTGCACGGGACAATGCTCCAACCAACCGGGCAAATATAATAGATTTTAAGTAGTAAAGTTAAGCCAAGTATTTTTTTTTCTGAAAACCTTCTGTTCATGCACCATGGCATACCTGTACAGTAAGCTGAGGAGGATCCTTTTTTTCCGACTTCATTTCTACAACTGCTATGTTAGGTTTCTTTACTCCAGTTCCTGTTCTTTGAGATGATGGAGGAATAGAAGTAGTCACTGTTATAGGGTGTGGCTTGTTCACAATTACTCCAGCAGGTGGCATGGAATCACTATTACTTTGGGTTTGTCCTAAAAAGTTTGAGGGAGAAAATGAGTCAACCACTTCGGAAATAAGGGGAAAACTCTAGTACACAACCTAGGTCTTTCTGGCTGAATCCTCACATGAAAGGAAAGCACTATCTGCAATCACCTTTCCCTCTAGACTCTCCACTGCCAACAAAACACGTCATCCTTTTAGCACTAACACTCATTTGGTATTCACGTACTAAACACTTCATGCACACCAATGAATTTAACCTCAAAACAAGCCTATGTGGTATTAATACCCATACTTTACAGTTGAGAAAGCAGAGGTTTAGAAACATATAATTGACCAAAGGTCATAACTATAAGTTCCAAACCCAAGACTACAATGTATTGCCCTATATTGCATTATTTTTATTCTCAAATCTTCACAGAGCAATAATGGACAGAAATAAAACCAACAACAAAATACTAATGTTTAACTACCAGTAAATAGCATGTAGACGAACTCTTTGTTAATTATCATAGCTGTGAAAACCTTGTTAGCTTTCAGTTCAAAAGCCCCACTTGTTTTCTATATTTCAAAGCAAAGAGAAAGAGTACAGTGTGCTCGTTAACAGCAGACTCTGAATAAAGCCAGACTGCCTGGGGTTGAATCTTGACTCCACTCTGGCTCTGTGGCCTTCGACAAATTAGCTAACTCTTCTGTGCCTTCGTTCTTTCACCTATAAAACTGGTTCATTACTCCGTGTTTTATAGGGTGAATTAAATAAGTTAATGTATGCAAAGTACTTAGATCTGTATCTGGCACACAGTAAAAACTTTATCAATACTAGCCATTATATTAGTGGAAGGGATGTTTGAACAGACATACCATTAACCCATAATATCAAAAATAAAAAATTCTGGCCCTGGCTGGTGTAGCTCAGTGGATTGAGCGCGGGCCTGCAAACCACATGATCGCGGTTCAATTCCCAGTCAGGGCACATGCCTGGGTTTCGGGCCAGTTCCCAGCGGGGGACTCACGAGAAGCAACCATACATTGATATTGCTCTCCTTTCCTCCCCCTCTAAAGATAAATAAATAAAATATTTAAAAAATAAAAATAAAAAAAATTAAAAATTCTGTCATGTTGAAAAATACTCATATTTAAATCATTCATCAAAGTTAAGAAAGAACAGCAATGACACTAAAAGAAAATATAGCAAATAAGAGCAAAATAATTTGATCAATTTTTATAGCAATAAGTCTGAAAGACTTCACATAAGGAAATAATCAAATACTGGCTTAGGACACAAAACCACACGACTTGACTTATCAGAGCCTAGTTTATAGGAACATAAAAGGTATTTGAAAGTCCTTCCCCTAGGACGTGATGATAATAAACATGATAACACTAAAAATTCTTGAATTCCTTAATTTTATGAATGTCTATGACATGTAAACATTTTTAAAATTTCACTTCATCTACAACAATGTATTATAAACACCAAAAGAATGTTTCCCGTGAGCAGGAACTCATATCGGAGACATTAAGGCCACAAGTAAAAATAATACATAAAGAAAAAGGTGACTATTGTGTCAACACCATTTTGTAAGTTTTGCTACTACTAATGTGAATTCTAAATTTACCCACATATTTTGTTGATCTTACCTAAAAGAATCGCCATAGGAATTAGATGACCTTCCAGTGTACCTGAAAGAGTAGGCATTTCTCTGCTTGGGCTGAACAAGTACTGCTGATCACCAGGAGGCAGCGTAGCAACGGAATGTTGCAGTTTAGAATCTATCTTCTTGGGTTTTGCTGCATAAAAGTCAGTTTGTGTTCTAATTGACTTTACTTTAGTACCTATAATAATCATCATAGGTTACAGATATTTTTCAATATTGTTTGAACATAAACTATCCAGCTATCTAGAAATACACAAGTCTTCTTCACAGAAAGATCTCACTCTATACAAGGTTACAGTGACACACAGACTAGGGTTTGGCAAACTTTTTCTCAAATGGCCAGATAATAGATAGTTTAGTCTCATGGACCATGTGGTCCTCAGTTGCAATAATTCAACTCTGCCACTATAGCATGAAAGCAGACACAGACAATATATAAATAGAGCATAGAAATGTTCCAATAAAACTTTATTTACAAAACAGGCAGCTGACCTATAGACCACGGTTTTCAACCACTGAATATAAGTAACACTTATCCAACTGCTGTGACAGGATAGATACAAGGACTAAGAAAAAGTGTTGAATAAAGGCCCCTGGCTGAATAGCTCATTTGGTTGGTTAGAGTGTCATCTTGCTATGCCAAGGTTAGAGGCTTGATCCCCAATCCGGGCACATATAAGAATCAGCCAATGAGTCCATAAATAAGTGGAACAACAAATAGATCTCTCTCTTACTAAAAAAAATTTTTTTGGAAGAATATTGAATTGAGTCTATTATTTCCTACTGTCTTGGAATGGTCTTTCCATCCTTAAACATTACATAATTTGAACTGTACTTCTCACTAATAAATAAACAACAAAAATTAAACTTTACATATTAAACTGATACCATAAAAAATGAGGTTTACCATTAAAAAATGAGGTTTCTTACCTTGAACCCGTTCTATTACTTTTGGTCTCTGTGCTTTGGACTTAGGAGATGGAGAACTGAACCTGAGATACGGTCCTTTTTTAAGAGTGCTGCGATGGCCCTGATAAACTGGTTTCCCATAGACGTGTAACATGCGATCTTCATCTTCCATCACTGTGGTTGCTTTCAAAAGACCCTAAGTATGCAAAGTTATTCAACTCACCAACAAAATAGTTATCAAACACTCATCTCATTTTTCTACGGCCTTGTTTTGCCAACTTAAGTACCATAACAAGTGTGATCTGGCCAGGAAAGTCCTCTACATCAAATGACCCTTAAACTCTGGATACAGTTGTGTGTTTTTTTGAGATTTTATTTATTTGTCTTTTAGAGAGGAAGGGAAGGAGAGAAGGAGAGAAATATCAATGTATGGTTGCTTCTTGTGAGTCCCCTACTGGGAACTGGCCTGCAACCCAGGCATGTGCCCTGACTGGGAATCAAACCGTGATCGTGTGGTTCGCAGGCCCGTGCTCAATCCACTGAGCTACACCAGCCAGGCCTGGATACAGTTTTCATACCACAGTTCTGAAGTTTTATAGTTCTTAAGAGCATAAAAATTAAATATAAAAATCATCTACCCAAGAAACATGAAAGTTATTATGCTAAGAATATTCACAGTAAAAAGAAAGGTTTAAATGCATTTTATTCAAGTATAAGTCAAGTCTTTAAGTGATTCTCTACATTTCTGAGCCTACCTACAATCATAACCAAAATGCCACTGAAAGGTAGCATTTATTGAGCATATACCAAATGCTAAGCACTGAATCAGATACTTTATTAATCTGCCCCCAAATCTGTGTTTGGTAATAAGAAAGTTCCAGCCTGGTCAGAGCAGCCAACACATTGCCTCCGTAACACCTGGCACTATGCCTCACACTCACTAGCACTGAACATACAGTTATTAAACTGAAAAACAAACAACATACAAATACACACACAGGATAAAATACAATTTTGAATACCACACATTACTAATTTGTAGGCTAGATGATCTCTAGCTATACCCACTATAACTAAAATACTACGGTTGGCAGTGTGAGACCTCAGAAGGAAGAAATTATGTATTTTATCCAGTGATTTCTACATCATGGATATCTAAAACCCTTAATAGCAATAGTTTAAAATTAACATACATTTGCATAATCCTAACATTTTCATATTCACTTCATTGTATGTATCTTTCAAGAAAATAATCAGCCCTGGCTGCTGTGGCTTAGTGGATTGAGTGCGGGCCTGGGAACCGGGGGCACATGCCTGGGTTGCAGGCCAGGTTCCCTGGTGTGGGGTGTGTGTGAGGCAACCACACACTGACGTTTCTCTCCCTTTCCCCCTCCTGTCTAAAAACAAATAAATTAATTAAATTTTAAGAAAGAGAAAATAATCAGTTTTAATGCAACATTTATGCCACAAAACCAGAGTAGTATCTTACTTCTTTTCTCTCTTTCTGTAAGCTTGAGGCAGTCATGGTCCTCATAGGTGGATTTCTAAAATGCTCCTCTTTTTGTTTTTGACAATGTTTTCTTGGAATTACATAATTATTTACTGTTTTGTCTTGTTTATTGGTTTTAAATTCTTTAATCATATAAGGAGCTTTCTTGGTCCTTTGATTCTTCTGATCAAATTTCTTTTGTTCATTATCTTTTTTTGTCAGTTCATCCTTAAAAAAAACAAAAATTAAAATAACTTAAAATCTATCTAAGCAGTAATGCTTTCACATCCAAAGTAATAGAATTTTTCTGTTATAAAAATATCATCTAGCAATTTTAAATGCCTTATAAATAAATGATATTCACTTACATATGAAAATTCTCAGGAAGAATGAACAAAAAACAAAACATACTGGTGTCTTAAGGAGCAGGGTGAATAAGAAATAGATGAGGGAAAGCAGTAGGAGGGCAATGCTTCATTCATTACAGATCTTTTTATGCTTTGTGATGATTGAACCATATGACTGTAGAAACTGCTCAAAAATTAAATGAAAAAACTAAGTTTCCAAGAGAGTAAACAACTTTGCAATAAAAATTGGAAATATTTATAAATGAAAATTGCTTGCAGGTTTAAATAAATATATTTTGTATAGAAGCCACAGTAATAGTGACATATATTGCTAATTGTCTGCAGAACCAGAGCCGATCTCCAGCTTCTCTGGTGCATCACACAGTAGCTGCCATAAACTCCTAACAACCACTTTAGAAATACTCATTTATACTCATATTCTTAAACAATAAAGTATAAAAGTATATTTCCATATCCATTGCTGTGGAAACCGAACTGATACTCGTCTTGCTACCACTGTGTATAAACATTTTTACACATCTTATAGTCAGGAAAAAAAACACCTGTACCCCAAGAAAAATAGGGCTACCTCTCTAGTTCTGCTCCCTCAAAACCATAAAATTTTAAGAATTTCCTTTAAAGTACTGACTCCCTAATAAAAATAGCTCTCCTAGAGCTAGATTTGACTTCAGGTGGTGAACACAAAATGCATATAGAAATGAAGTAGTATAGAATTGCACACTTGAAAGCTATATTTCATTAACCAATGTCATCCCAATAAATTTGAATTTAAAAAATAAAAAGTAAAAAAATAACTCTCCTAAATTTTTGCCATGCTAATGTCTGAAGACACCCTGTGGATGTAAGAAAGCCGTTTTACCATCTGCCTAAGTTTTTCTACCTTACAAATCTTATGGGTATTTTCCCTTCAAACAGCTTTGGTGTTTTTACTTTGGTAAGCTAATGCTTCTAAATCGTGTTTTGAAACATTTCTGAAAGTATACTTTTTTCCTAAATGCTTTTGCTAGATTTTCTTTCAAATACTCATATTCTATAATTTGCCAGACAAGAGACACAGAATAATTTATAAGATAAAGCACTTAAGTAAAATGATAGATATTACTAAATAAATATAATGACAGAGTAAAATTAAGAATTATAAGTGGACTTGTAGATATATATAAGGAATACTTTGAGAATAAGTATAATTCTTATAAATTGGAAAAAATTATCTCCTGAGAATTAACTTGGTTCTGTTTTTTTCTAAAATCTACCTGAATTTCTGCAGAAATAGTTTTAATCCACTCATCCACTGTCTTTTTGATCCGAATCTTCTCTGACATCTCTCTACAAAAAGAGAATAAAGGATTTTCTTAAATTATTATTTAATGTTCTGAGAACAGAACCTGGAGCAGATCTCTCATACAGTTTTGAATCTATTGATAGCCCAATATCCTTCATCTGAAAAGAAAAAAAACAATGATATTAGTTTTCATCAAACATTTGAAGGATGTTTGGAAAGCACGTGTAGATCCCAGAAGATTTTTTTCAATATTTATGTTCATTTCTTTTTTCTTTTTTTATTAAATACTTTTTAATTTTATTGTTGTTCGAATATAGTGTTCTGACTAGAAGATTTGTACCAGAGAGACAAACAAAATTAAAGGGAAAATTTATAAAAGTGGTATGTATTGATCCAAATTCAACTCCATACATCAAAGTCAATCAAGAACCTTTTCTAAACATTAAAACACAACACAAAATAAAATGTGCAGAAAAAATTTGAGAAAAGCTGTAAACTGGAGGTTTCAAGAATAACCTCGTCTGTCAACGTCCCGTCTTACCTGTCATCAGACAGAGCACTGATAAATGAATACACAGCGGTTCCATCCTTGGCGCGAACGATAGCTTCCAGGTTTTCTTCCAGTAGTTTTTTATTGTTTTGTACTCCTCTCAAAATCTTCTCAGCTTCTTTCAATATGGATCTTGTACTGGTTGTTGGAGGCTTAGTGGCATTCTGTGGAAGACAAACAAGCCAAAAGAATCTCTGATTCTGTTTATTGCAAAGTTGTTTACTCTCTTGGAAACTTAGTTTTTTCATTTAATTTTTGAGCAGTTTCTACAGTCATATGGTTCAATCATCACAAAGCATAAAAAGGTCTGTAATGAAGCATTGCCCTCCTACTGCTTTCCCTCATCTATTTCTTATTCGCCCTGCTCCTTAAGACACCAGTATGTTTTGTTTTTTGTTCATTCTTAAAAGAAAAGAAAGGAAAAATGTCACCTTGTAAAACTCATTAAGTACTTTAATCCAAACAAGTGCTATTATTCTAGTTTGGGCCATATACTATGCCAATATATTCTGAGGACTCAACTTGTCAAATTCAAAAGCTATAAAAGAGTACTTGGCAGTTTAGTTTTCTTCCCATTTAGAAGTACTAGTGTGAATGTTAAGTGAAATTGGGCTCAGAATTATGGACTGGTGGTAGGTAGGCAGTCCAGCAGCCAATAAAAATTATATCTGGTGAAGAAAGCTAAAAAAAAAAAAGAGAAAGAAAGTTGGCTCCAGCTAGGCATGGCAGACCTCAGTGGACTGGATAAACAAGGGCCGCCCACAGCTCCCCCTCCCCTTCCTTCCTCTCCAACAGAAAGGGTAACGGGCCAGAGGGGGCCATGAGGCTCATCCTTGCTGAGGAGCAGGAAGTAGAAATCACTAGGGGAGGGCTTCCAGAAAAACTCTGTGAAGAGAACAGACTGTACCACATGTCTCTCTGAAGTGCTTTGAGTTCATCTTCACTCTTGCTTTGTCTTGATAACTTTTGTATTTCTTCATAATTTTTATCTTTACTAATCATCGATTTTAATGTCCTGTTGCCCCTTTACCTGGGGTATGAAGTTTGTGTCTTTCCTTGTTTGGCCAAGATCATGAAGAACGTTATCAGACTTTTGCCCTGTCGCTTTAGCTATTCCTAGTTCCTCGTATGAAGGAAATCTTTGAGAGAATAGAGAATCATTGCTGTAAAAGATTTAAAAATAAAGTTTCCTAAATTGTCATAAATCCAGAAAATATTTGAATGCATAAATCTTTGATACATTATTAATTATATGAATTCTAAATGGTGTCGTATTAAAACTGTACAATGAAATTACTCGATTATATGATTAAACATATATAACACAGAATATCACAAGAGACAAAATTACTCAGATCAGACTGTTTAGGTATAATAGGAAAAGAGCAGAAAAAGGTTTTATTTCGAAGAAGCTAAAATGCAGAATAAGAACCTCTAAAAATCCTCTCCTGCATAAGAGCAAAGAAAATACTATCCAAAATAGTCAGAACAACTTTTTCAGAACTCAGGAAAGTAAACAAAGGTTTGCAAAATCCAGAAAACATTAATCAAGAAAATGGCTGATTCTCAGTGAGAACAGGAAGATTTGTGGCATTTGGAACCTGCTCCATTCCCCCTGCCCTTTCCCAGAAGCCTTGCAAACACTAAAAAGGGCAGAATGGGTTTGGAGCTCCTCAGAAAGTCCCCTTCACAAGGATTCTCCTTATTTGACTTGACTCAGAGCTACTTCAGTAAGAAACCCTATCCCCAGGTCATTTTTCAAAAAACAGTGGCAACTGTTTCACATCTTAGCTGCCTGAGGTAGCCATATCGGTTGAGGCAAATAAAAGGGTTGGTAATAAACTAAAAATCTGAGTAGTGAGATGTCTGATGTATAGCTTTGAAAAGTTCCAATAAATTATTGGAAATCTAGAAGGTCATGTGCACATGCATGCCCAAGAAAAGACCTGAGAAAAGACTAATCTCTCACCTCTAGCTGAACCGAGGCTCTGCAAGTACGAAGTTAAGGTTAACAGAGACTGCCAGACTACTGAAGGTGTGCTCCAATACACACACATACACACACAGCCTGCTTGGCAAGAGATGGAGACTTTTTACAGGGGGACTCTGCTTTTTTTTAACTGTTATTCTATTACAGTTGTCCCAATTTTTCCCCCTTTGCCCGCCCAGCCAAGCCCACCCCTGGCTCCACAGTCAATCCCTATGCCATTGTCCATGCCCACGGGTCATTTATACATGTTCTTTGAGTACCTTTCCTCTTCTTTCCACCATTATCTCTCCTCCCCTTTGGACACTCTCAGTCTGTTCCATGTTTCCATGCCTCTGGTTCTATTTTGCTCATTAATTTATTTTTTGTTCATTAGATTCCTCTTAAAAGTGAGATTATATGGTATTTGTCTTCCACCAACTGGCTTATTTCACTTATTTCACTCTAGTTCCATCCATGCTGTTGCAAAAGGTAGGAGCTCCTTCTTTCTTTCTGCTGCTTAGTATTCCAATATGTAAAGGTACCACAGTTTTTCAATCCAGTCATCTACTGATGGGCACTTAGGCTGTTTCCAGCACTTTGCTATTGTAACTAGCACTATTATGAATACTGGGGTGCAGGTGAGTAAGTTCTTTTGAATTGGTGATTCAGGATTCTTAGGGTATATTTTCAGCAGTGGAATTGCTGGGTAAAAGGCAGTTCCATTTTTAATTTTCTGAGGAAATTCCACACTATTTTTCACAGTGGCTGCACCAGTCTGCATTCCCACCAACAGTACACTAGGGTTCCCTTTACTCCATATCCTCGTCAGCACTTGTTCATTGATTTATTGATGATAGCCATTCTGACAGGTGAGGTGGTATCTCATTATGACTTTAATTTGCATCTCTGATGGCTAGTGATGTTGAGCATCTTTTCTTATGTCTCTGGGCCATCTCTATGTCCTCCTTGGAGAAGTGTCTATTCTGGACCTTTGCTTATTTTTAATTGTTTGTCTTCCTGGTGTTGAGTAGTGTGAATTCTTTACATATTTTGGAGAATAAACTCTTGTCCGATGTATCATTGCCAGATACATTCTCCCATACAGATGGTTCCCTTTTCACTTTGATGATGGTTTCTTTAGGCATACAGAAGCTTTTTAATTTTATATAGTTGCATTTATTCATTTTTCCTTTATTTCCCTTGCCCTAGGAGATATATCAGCAAAAATATTCCTATGTGGGATATCTGAAATTTTACTGCCTGTGTTTTCTGCTAGGACTTTGAGGGAAGCATGATTCATATATAGGTCTTTTATCCACTTTGAGTTTATTCTGGTGTATGATGTAGGCTGGTGGTCTAATTTCATTTTTTTGCATGTATGAGAGGGAGCCTTCCATTCAAGGTAGCTAGGAAATTTCTTTCCAAACATTAACAGACTTTAGTTAACCAAACAGACTTGCTGCACATGATAAAGAATGCAGGTTTTGCTGAGTTAGCCCAAGAAAGAACATCAAGAATGACAACAAACCCTGAGGAGAGGGTCGGGGAAGAATCTAATTTCCTGAGTTGACATATTATGTTATTTTAAATGTCCAATTTTCAGCAAAAAGTTTTGAGAACACAAAGAAACAGGAAAGTTGGATCAGTTCAGATACCAGAAAAAAGACAGTCAATACAGTCTGTCCTTGAGAGACCCCTGACATTGGACTTACTAGACAAAGACTCTAGGTTAGCTCTTCCTTTAGGAAGGCATGTTCAAAAACTAAAGCATAAGAATGAAGTCCAACACACACAGAACAGCAATAAAAACAAAAACTATTAAAAAGAAAAACAAATTCTGGAGCTGAAAAGCACAATAACAAATGTAAAATTCACTAGACAGACTAAACAGCATACTTGAGCTGACAGAAGAAACAATCCGTAAACTTAAAGACAAGTTAACTGAGATTATCCAGACTGAAAAACAAAAAAGAAAAAAATGAATGAAAAGAAATTAAGAGCCTCAGAGAACAGAGGGACATTAACAAGTATACCAAAAGACAATACAGTTCTAGGAGAGAAGAGGAAGGTCATACGTATCATTTCACTATATAAGAAAATAATGGTCCAAACTTCCCAAACTCAGTGAATATTAATCTATTCATCCAAGAAGCTCAACCAACTCCAAGTCGAATGATCTCAGAGACCCATGTCTAGACACATCANAGACTTTAGGTTAGCTCTTCCTTTAGGAAGGCATGTTCAAAAACTAAAGCATAAGAATGAAGTCCAACACACACAGAATAGCAATAAAAACAAAAACTATTAAAAAGAAAAACAAATTCTGGAGTTGAAAAGCACAATAACAAATGTAAAATTCACTAGACAGACTAAACAGCATACTTGAGCTGACAGAGGAAACAATCCGTAAACTTAAAGACAAGTTAACTGAGATTATCCAGACTGAAAAACAAAAAAGAAAAAAATGAATGAAAAGAAATTAAGAGCCTCAGAGAACAGAGGGACATTAACAAGTATACCAAAAGACAATACAGTTCTAGGAGAGAAGAGGAAGGTCATACGTATCATTTCACTATATAAGAAAATAATGGTCCAAACTTCCCAAACTCAGTGAATATTAATCTATTCATCCAAGAAGCTCAACCAACTCCAAGTCGAATGATCTCAGAGACCCATGACTAGACACATCAGAGTCACACTGTCAAAAGCCTAAGACAAAGGAAGAACCTTGAAAGCAGCAAGACAAAAATGCTTCATCATATACAAAGGTTCCTCAACAAGATTAACACTTTACTTCTCATCATAAACCACAGAGTCCAGAAGGCAGTTAGATAACATTTTCAAAGCATTGAAAGAAAAAGAAACTCAACCAAAAATTCTATATCCAGAAAGCCTATTCTTCAGAAGTTAAAAAAAAAAGAAATTAAGACATTTCCAGATAAACAAACTGAGAGAATTCATCACTAGCAAATCTACCCTACATGAAATACTAGAGGAAATCCCTAAGAGTGGAATAAAAGGGCAGTAGACACTAACTTGAATCCATATAAAGAAATAAAGAGTACTGATAAAGGTTAACTTATAAAGGTAAAATGAAAGCATAAAACACATTTTTATTTATAACCTTTTTTTCCCTCCCATCTAATATAAAGGACAACTACAGCTCCGGCTGGCGTGGTTCAGTGGTTGAATGCTGGCCTGCAAATCAAAGGGTCACCACTTCGATTCCCAGTCAGGGCACACGCCTGGGTCGTGGGCCAGGCCCCCAGTAGGGGGTGCATAAGAGGCAACCACACATTGATGTTTCTCTCCCTCTCATTCTCTCTCCCTTCCCCCTCTAAAAAATAAATAAAATCTTTCTTTATAACAAAATAAAATAAAAGACAACTACATAAAGCAATAATTACCAACCTATACAGAAGGCTTTATAATGTATAAAAATGTAATTTGTAGGACAATAATAACAGAAGGAAAGGGGGAGGAAATAAAGCTATATTGGAGCAAAAGTTTTGAATCCTACTGGATTAATATTAATCCTAACTAGATTGTTTTAATTTAAAAGTTAATTGTAATCCCTACAATAATCACTAAGCAAATAACTCAAAACATATAGTAAACAAAACAAAGGAATTAAAATGTTATGCTAGAAAATACCTATTTAATACAAAAGAAGCCTTTATGTTGAAAAGGTGAAATAAAAGAAGACCTCAGACATACAGAAAACATACAGCACATAAAAAAACATAAAGCACATATGGCAGACATAAACCTTACTGTACTGATAATTACACTAAATATAAATGGACTAAAATGTACTGGGTTGGCCAAAGAGTCTGTTTAGTGTTTTTCTAGAAGATGTTTAGTGTTTTTCTAGTAGTGCTTATTTGTCTTTAACTTCATTGAAAACAATTTTGTTAGACTGCATTGTGACAGCTGTCATATCAGTGTGCATTTAAAAACTTTTTTATCAAAGTTGATGAATTTTTACACAGCCAATTTAATACTGAAGATGGAAGAAGATATGCTACATTTTTGGCATATTATGCTTTATTATTTCAAGAAAGGTAAAAATGCAACTAAAACGCAAAAAAAAAGATTTGTACAGTGTATGGAGAAGGTGCTGTGACTGATTAAATGTGTCAAAAGTGGTTTGTGAAGTTTCTTGGTACCATTGACATTTTGGCTAAATAATTCTTTGCTGTGGGGCTGTCTTATGCACTGGAAGATGTTTAGCAGCACCCCTGGCCTCTACCCACTAGAAGCCAAAAGCAGGAGATAGCCAACATACTCAAAATATCCTAATCAATAAAGTGATTGATGAAAATGAAAAATGTGTCTTTTATTCTACAGAAAAAAAAACCATAAGAACTTTGCGGCCAAACTAATACAATTTCTCCACATGATGTTACTCAAAATGTGGCTCACTTAGTTTTCATTACTATTGTTTTTATTACATTCAAGATAAATAAAATTATAATGGCCTAGATTTATTTGATTTAAAATACTTTTCATGTAAGATTTCAAACACACATCAAAGTAGAAAGAATAGTGTAATGACTTCCATATATATACCCTTATTTAACTATAGTGACCACTAACTCATGGCTGTCTTCATTTCATTTATACTTCTAATCCTGTTTCCTACACTCTGCCATGGATTATTTTTGAAGCAAATCTAAGATAGCATTTCATCAGAAATGAATAATATGCATTTGTTAGAAATTAATAATCTTCATTTTGAGAAAGTTAGGTATGTTCATTTTGTAACTACATTATAGTAACGGGGAAGATACATTCGCAGCAGCATACAGCAACTAGATCTAAGATAATTTTGAAAGGCAGTGTTAAAAACTTATTAAGATTCTTCAAGAAATTTTAGAAATGTGAACAAAGCTCTATAAAGTCTAGCTTTTATTCCAATATCTTGTTTTTACCTGTCTCTCCTTTCAGGATTCCAACTTATTTTTGACCTACTTAGTGAGGTTTTGTCTGAAGATTCACTTCTTCTTGTCAAAGAATCTTGATTATTCAAAATTTGTTCCAATAGTCTTACAGTTCCTACAATAAGAGAAATATAGTGTCATTTTTCAAGTACTACTTCATTTGTCTTTTTTATAACATCTCACATATTTATACTAAATTAGCTTTTTACAGTGATGATCAACTCAACTCACTCTGTGATGTAGATTATAAATGCACTCATCAAATTAAACTGAATTTTATAACTCATGAAAAATATGGGTATAAGTTTAGGCCGGAATTTATTTCCATTACAGAAAAAATGAATTTGAAAGAAAAGTTTTTCTTCATAGCAACTATTAGTTGAATCTTCTCTTTAGTGAAACTCATCTTTAATGAAACTACATAACTTTTATGTAGTAAATTTGGTTTTTTAAAGATTTTATTTTTAAAATTCCTTAAAACTCTTTAAATGTGTCCAAGACTTAAATGCATTTAAAGAATACCAAGAATTGCCCTGGCTGGTATGGCTCAGTTGGTTGGAGCATCGTCCCATAGACCAAGAGGTCACGGGTTTGATCCCCATCAGGGCACACACACAGGCTGTGGGTTCCACCTTGAGTCAGGGTACCTATAAGAAGGCAACTAGTTGATGTTCCTCTCTCACACTGATGTTTCCCTGTGTGTGTCTCTCTGTCCCTTCCCCTCTCTCTCTCTAAAATCACTGAAAAAATGTCCTTGGGTAAGGCTTTTAAAAAAATTAAATAATTAAAAGACTAAAAACTTATACTTAACATTGTCACTTAATTTTACTAGAAGGACTACAGTTAAGGGTCTTAATTATTTCAGGTCAAAGTTAATATATGAACACTTTCTCCAACTGAATATAGTAATTACTGTTAAATTTCTGAGTTTTATTATTGAAATACACACCTAAAAACATAAGAAAACATACTCATTAAAATGATCAGCAGAGCATTATTTTTTATTTATTAAAAGCTAAATTTGTTCATTAAAGGTTTAAGTAACGACCTGTAAAAGACAATCAGAATATAATCATAGTGTATATCTCTAACTCCTTCTACAAAGAATCTAAAGAAGCTTAATTTGCCTAGTACCATTTTTATAAAAGTATTAAAAACAGAGGGCCCACTTTAGTTACTTTGATCTAGGTCTAATAAAAATAGTAGATTCTAATAATAATTTCTTTATTACCTGTATGACCTGGTATCTCCATATTTTCTTTTTCTTCCACAGGATTTTCCTTCTTTGATATTTTACCATCCTTTGAAACAGGTATAGGAGCAAACCTGCGAGGCGCTGGTGTCTCCAAAGGAGATTTCTGTTTATCAAAACCTGTACCTTCAACCTCTCTTAGAAGTGCTTTAAAAAAAAATAAACATTACTCTTTAAAAACTATAAATTGTAGAGTGTTACTCTTCCCCATATTTTAAAAATAAAACCAAAAGTATACAGGACATACAAATTATTACCAAGTATAAAAATAACTGTATCCTCACTAGAAATCAAAAGAAATACAGATAATATTTTATACTTATAGCTAATAAATAAAACAAATCAGTATGGTATTGTTCAGCGCTAAGCTATGATGGAAACAGCATAGCCCAGACACTGCTCATGGTAATAAAAACTAGTGAGACCATCTGGCACTAAGCATAGGAAGTACTAAACTCAACAGACTATCTTTTAGTCATTAAAAGTTAATATTATGAAAATAATTATGCAAATGTGAGAAATACTTTTGGTATGCTAATAAAGAAGCAGTATCACCCTGGCTGGTATGGCTCAGTGGATTGACCAGCAGACTGAGAAGCAAAGGGTTGCCCATTCGATTCCCAGTCAGGGCACACGCCTGGGTTGTGGGCCAGGTCCCCAGTACGGGGTGTGCAAGGCAACCACATAGTGATGTTTCTCTCCCTCCCTTTCTCTCTCTCTAAAAAGAAATAAATAAAATCTTTGGGGAAAAAAAGAAGCAGTATGAAGTTATATTTATGCTATAACTACAAGGACATAAAAATAATGTATACCCACAAAAAAACACAGAAAAACAGTTTAATTTAAATTTTTAATTTGCCCATTAAAAAAATTTTGTTACTGTCACTAAAATACCCCAAAAAACAATTCAGTATGTAATCAATAAAACAAACATCGTTGTTTCTTTAAACTCAAATCTGAAGATAACAAAATTATGAACAACTAATTCTCCACAACTGTAAAGTGGAGAACAAGTGTCTACTTCTATCGAAAGCGCAGGGCTGGGTCACAGTGAAACCTGAGTTGTGGCAGTAGCTCTGACACTTTTACTGTCAGAGCCAGATGACCTTGACCGGGCAAGTCATAACATTTCTGTGCTTCGTCTCCCTCCCCTCACAACTTAAAAATTGACTCACTACCCCCGAGTAGCTTGGTTAAGACCACTCATTTATTGTAAAACATAAAGCACCTAACAACTGTAAAGAATCTTTAACGTGGAAGTACTACAATAATGTTTGAACAAATCAAATGCTGCAGATATTGTATCACATGGATCTGTGTATCATCAAAGGGATAACGCTTGATTTTCATTAATTTATTATTCAAATATCAATAATTTAGAACACATTTATTCATTTATTTTAAATTCCAAAGGTTTAATACAAAAAGCTATGTATTCCTATTACTACGAAGAAATTCTAAAAATCCCATTAAGATAGACAAACTTACATTATTAATTCTTTGGAAATACTTAAAAACAGTTCATAATTATGAACTAAGAGCTTTAAGAAAAATGGTAAATATTCTGTTTGTGAGAGAACTGGAGAATTGATAAGTATGTTTGATACTAGATAAGTAAAATAAAATGTTTCTAAATTTATAAGTGCTTCTGACAACTTATGTTTATTCATTTAAAACCATAAAGTAGGACATGATCAAATTTCCAAGTGACCTAAAAATTACATGACTTACAAAAAGAACTAATTTTATAAAACAAAGACTTGATTGACAACCCAGTAACACACCACAAAGGAAATTTACAGCTGACATTTTTAATTCAGAAAGAACTGGGTATTTTTACCTTGTCTGGAGCCAAGTGTGTTATGTGCAGATAAGTGACTGCCACCGAGATCAGAACAGTCTGGTTTCACAGAAGAGTTTTCCACGGCTCTGGGAGGAGGCACGGTGATAGGCGGCAAACTACTGGTCTTGAGGGCAGCACTAATGAAATGAGTCTAGAAGAAAATTATTAATTTCAAATATTTGAAAGGGTTAGACGACAAAATACAATGAGATTCATTACAGGACTTAAAACAATTCATTAGGTTTAATAAACAATGAAAATACGTACACTGCACACAACCACCCACTGTGGGTATTCCCATCCAGAGTATCCCAAAGGCCGGGAGTCAGCCTGGCTCTGTGGTGTGACCTTGATCATTTTACTTAACCATTCTAAACCTCAATTTCTTCCTTTCTAATCCAGAGATGGCTCAGGGGGCACTGCTACAGGCTAGGAGATGACCTCTACTTCAATCGCATAATTTAAAACCCAAACATCTCATCTTTTATATTCTGAATGATTTTGTTTAAAATAAAGGATTAAAAACCATTATTTTTAAGCACTCAGATGGTAGCCATACTTAGTAGCAGCAATAATATATGCGCTTATGTATGTATAGGTGGAAACTACAGTGGTGACTGTTTTCAGCAGCATTTGTTAAAATATCTGAAATGTGTAAGTATCTTACTAATAAAACTGATTTCGAAAGAGAGTTTTATGCCATCTAAAAAAACCCCCTAAAAATACTCATTCTTTTATAGAATTCTTACAAATGTATAGCTACATAAAGCAGATGGGAGAGACTCAATAAATTTCAATTCATTAAGCATTTATGGACTACTAATAAACTTAGTATGTCACTGACATCTCAACTGTCTCTGTAATTATAAGCTTTATAAATAAAACATCTGAATTAACAAAGATTCCATTCTTCCAAAATCAGAAAGCCAATAAATTATGGATGGATGGCAAACAGACGCACAGGGTAAGTAGAAGCCTCTCTTTAAGAAATCAAAGTGCCTTCCAAATGTGCCATCTCATTTTGTCTAGATCAAAAACGAACAATTTCCTAGGTAAGGAAATCAAGGCTCAGAGTACAATTATTTGCAGACTAACAGAACTCTCACAGACCCACTCCCAGGCTCTCACTAGATGACATGAGGCACACTCAATTTTAGTTATGCATGGAGTGCTTACTAAAACTTTATTTTGTATGCCTATAATAATCCCAATAAAAATACTATCTTAAACCACATGAAAGCTCAAGACAACTCATTGAGAAGTCTTAAAAATTACAGATTAGTGTTTATGGTACTTTGTGATAATATAACAAGCTATAATAAACTTGTTTTTGAATATTCTTCTAAATGTAATATTTAAATTTAATTTTTTAAGTTTTAAAGTTGCACATTAATTAGAAAAAAGTATATTAAAACCAATGGAGTTATAATGCTGGTCATTTACTCATTCAATAACAATAAAATATAATAATAATAATAATAATAATAATGTACACTGAGTACCTGAATGCTGGGTACTATCCCAGGACCTGGAAATTCCACAAGAAATAAGAAACTATACTAGCAGCTTTTTGTGAGAATATCTTCCTTTTATAATAGCTCAGTGCTTCATATTCAAAGACACTAAACAATGTTCATACTTTTAATGAATTGCAGAAGCAAAATGTATACTGGGTGGTTCTCACCCAAAGGTGTGCATCAGAATGCTTAGAGCTTTCGCTCCCCAGACCCATCTCAGACCTATGGTCTCAGAATCTCTGAGAGGTGCAGCATGTGTATCTCTATAAAGTTTTCTAAGCGACGGTGACGCACATTCCCAGGCTAAGCAACACTGATGCAATAAATAATCACAATGTGAAATGAGCACTTTAAAAATGGTGTGAGGAGAAATGCCACAAAAGCAGAAGCCAACTATAAGGAGAGGTCTTACAGAACTACTGACATTTTAACTAAAATGTGCTCTCCCTCTCCATATAGAGGGAACGAATGATGAACAAGCAATCATTGTTTAAGAACTGAAATTGTTACAACCTAATGAGCTACTGCAATAACCAATGAGTATTAGCTTAGAGATCCAAATGCTAAAAAAACATGGAATGTGCACTGGCCTTGCTATAGATACCTGAATATCTATTTGTTGTTGCTGTAGTTTTTCAAGATGCCTAATGTGCTGCTCCATAAACACATTCATTTGCTTCTCATGATCATGACAGTGTCGCTTCTCATGTTTGTCCTGAATGTTTGCTTGCTGCTCTGTCACACGCTGTAACTGCTTATCAGTCTCCTGTAACTTATTCAGTAATTCTGTAACAGAATTGACCTTTGCTTCCAAATCACTCTGCACCTAAGACAATAAAAATATCAGAAGATATCAAAAATATGGTCAATTACTGGAAAGGTTATTTATAGTAATTGGTATTGAGAAATGATCAAACCAGATTTTTACCATCTAAATCTGATGACTTAAATGCCTTTATTTTTACAAACACAGAAATAAAAGGTTCAACTTTAGCTATTCTTAAGTAGATCTTCTCTCTCATAAGAAAAAAATACCAGATCTGCCACACAAGTTTTATAATGCCAGAAATAAAAGTACTTAAGTGGAAATTAAAAAAAGAAGGAAGTAACAAAACAAAGCAGCTTCTGATATTTCGCAAATCTCAGGCCTGGAGTCCCGGTCTTGGCTCCGCCACCTAGTAGCTCTGCAACCTGATGCTGCTCTGACCTGCTTCTCAGTTTTCCCATTCACACACTGAGGGGGGTGGCACGGATGATTTCTAGGGTCACTCTTGCTCTAAAATAACAATGGTAGAGTATCCCAGGTTGCCCAGGACTGCAGGGTTCCTGAGAAGAGATCTTTTCCGTGCTAAAACCAGGAGTTAACACTGGGTTCTCTAGCATTTTCATAGCAACTGGGGGAAGTCTCACAACTCCTGGGAGGCAATACACCGCCACAAACAAAAACTTCAAATTCAGAGCAACTAGAATGTCCCTAACCTATAGTTGAACACAATAATTTCTAGAATCAGTTCCTAAAAATATTTCTGCATTTTACAAAGTCGTTACGAATGAGTATCTGAGGAGAAAAATATACTTTTATCAGAGGTGCTGCTGTTGCAATGGCGGCAGCAGTTGCTGCAGCCACGGTTGTAGCTGAATCAATGCCACTGGGTGAAGTTCTAGTCTCCTGAGCAACGGCATCCTTTTCTGTGCCTGCATCCTCTAAAAGCCGTACCTTTACTTCCTTAAAAACAGGCATGCTTTGAGCTCTGTAATTAAAAAGGGAACAAAAATATATTCAGTAAGATACTTTGAACCATTTCAAGAAATACATACAGTGGTAATCTGCGAACAGTGGATCTTCTTGGTTTTTTAAAAAGTAAATTACCTAGTTTTCCCAATCAGCATCTTTTCAGGCATTTGGTTATTGAACTCTATAAAGGCTCAGGTCACTAAAGAAATAAGATACTTCCCTGAGGGAGTGGTATAAGACACACATGAAAAAGACATGGACACAATAACAATGATACATAATCAAGAATTTCAAGTTTAAAACATAAAGAAAAGGCTGTAAGAATTCAAGTACCAAGTTTTATTCCCAAAGGAAAACAACCCAAGGAGGATTGCTACACTGATGAAATTTTTTTTTGAATTGTGGCACCTTTAGCTTAAATTTTTCAAATGCCACATGATTTCTTAAAACAGGCACAAAGCACACATTATTAAACAACCTGAATTAAAGATGAGCCCACCAAGTTTGGACTTCTGGCAGCTGGGAAAATAGCACTTAAGAGGGGAAAAGAGAATGTACTGGGATGGGCTCAGACCACCAACCTTCCAGTGAACAGTGAACATGCTGACTGCACCCCAGTACACTTGAAACCTATATAATTTTATTAACTAATGTCACCCCAATAAGTTTAATTAAAAATGAATAAAAATGAGTCCAGCAAATTATATGCATATTTGTAATAAGGTATTTAAATACTAAAAATAAAAGACTGGTCAATTTCACTCTATATTTGGCCTGAAGAAGACAATAAAATAAACCACTGACAAAACCGAAGAGCCTCTGGTAAAAGAATCTAAGTAAAATCAGTGGGAATGCACTCCATCCCCAGCAGCTGGATTTTTCCCCCTGGATTTTTAAAGAAGGCACAGATCAGCTTTCCAACTTACTCTTCTTTGATAGTTCCTCATTTCTACTAAGAACATCACTTTCCTGTCTCAAAATTTTGAAGTTATCTTGACTTCTCTATCTGCTTAACATTCTCACACCTACCTGAGTCATCAAGTTGTGTCAATTATTCCATCACAACCGCCGGAATAGTGCCATGGAATTATAAAAGCGGGGCATGGGGGGGTGAGCCAATAGGCCGTCTGTCCCGATTTCCCAGGGTTACAGATGAAGAACTAGTGACAGCACTCAGGGCCCGACTCCCAGAGATCATCACCTCCCATCCCGCTCATCACCTCTTGCCAACTGTTTTCATTCTTCCAGTTTTTACTTGCTTAAAAACTTGCCACACACATTTCTCCACCATTCAAAAATCTAAAATCATTCTGTACAGGCAACTAAATAAGCTGATTTCTCCTGGCTGGCCTTCCACCTACTCCATGCTCTGGCCCTGCCCTAGCTTCCTAGATATACCTCCTACTACTTCACAAAACAACTCTCTGGAGTCAGGCTCCTCACTTACCACACCATACCATTCCGCAGCTGACTCCTTGCTTTTTGTCACTCCGTTCTCTCAGTTTTCTTCTATCTACTTATTATAACCTTCTCCTTTAAGATCCAACATTAGCCTTGCCTTTTAAAATAAACCTGTCCTTGTAACACTTCCTCTCGATCTCTCCCTTAACTCCTTTTGCATTTACTGCTTACATCACACAGCTGATTCTCGACAGTCAGCCATGCTAGGGTTTAAATGTCTGTACAGAATAGTTTAATTATATAGTGAACGCAGTACTCTTTCCTATGAGTTCTGATCACTCATTCCTCCATTTATGTACACAATTAAGACACAAATTAATTAAGCTCTCTCAATTAAGCTCTAAATAACCTAGGGTAGGGGCAAGGAGGGAGACGTCTTTTATATCCAACGGCAACTAACAAAGAGCTAAGCACATTGCAGGCACCCCATATACATATATTTAACTGAGTGCTGTGTTAAGAAAATGTAATTCAGATATTCCCTCTCATTTCTGTGTGAATTCTGAATATGACTTACCCTTTAAGATCTCTCATTCTACATTAACAGGCTAATTGACCAATAAGAGAAATAACATTATAATGCTAGACATAAACTTTTTTTAAAACATAATTAAATTTATTTTTAGAGAGAGGGGAGGGAGGGAGAAAGAGAACGCGAGAAAGAAAAATCGATGTGTGAGAGAAACATCCACTGGTTGCCTCTTGCACACCCCCACCTGAGGACCTGGCTTGCAACCCAGGTACATGTCCTGACCAGAAATTGAACCAGCAACCTTTGGTTTGTAGGCCAATGCTCAATCCACTGAGCCACACAAGCCAGTGATAGACATCAACTTCTTTATAGGCTTTTAAATTTTATTTTTTCCAATTATCAAATTAATAAACACTCAATGTAGCAAATGTAAAAAGCTTCGAAGTGTAAAAAAACTGGAAAATACACATAACTCTCCCATTCAGAAGAAATTACTGTATTTTGCCATGTATAATGTTCACCTTTTGCCCAAATTTTTGAAGGAAAAACCAGGATGCGCATTTACATGTGTATGATTGCATACCATGGGTATAATAATGGGTATAATAGTCCCATGGACAATGCACACAAAAACGTGAGTGTGCATTACACACAGCAAAATACAGTATTTTCTACTAATATTTTTAAAAAATCTTTTTTCTTCATTCATAAATCCTGAATCTGGCAATTACCCCAACAATCTGCTGAAACTTCTTTTACCAAGGTCACTAGTAAGTCTTGCTCAATTCAATGGCCACTTTTCAGTCCTTATCTTTTTTTTTACCTCGGAGCAGCATATTGAACTTAGAACCTCATTGCCCTTGGCTTTGTTAACACCACAGCCCCTACAACTCTGGACAAACTTTCTGAATACCAACTAACAGCTACCTTGCTATCTCTGCATACCTCTTTAAGAGTTCTGGTTTCCTCGGTCCTATCCTATGCCATCTTTCTTCTCACTCTCAGACTCTGGAGTCATACCAACCATTTCCAGAGCTTGGACTACCATTTACATACTGATGACTCCGAATATGGATTTCTAGCTTAGATCCCTTTTGTAAACTTGACCTTTATATTCAATTTCCTACTGGACATTTTCACCTGTACAAGGCCTATCTGGAAAAAATAGACATCTTTGAGTTAGCATATGTATTGTGTGGCCATCATACTCAAAATGACTGAGCAAGTAGAGCAATGATTCTGCATCAAATTTTGTGGGAAGCTTGCAGCTATGAGCAACTGGTGATTGACTGGCAGCTTCACCACGAGAACACATCCACTCATGCATCACATCTCATGCAGTTTTTTGGTGAAACATCAAATCAGCCATGTGACTCAGCCCTCTACAGCCAAGATATGGCGCCCTGTGACTTCTGGCTCTTCCCAAAACTAAAATCACCTTTGAAGGGAAGAGATTTCAGACTGTCTGTGAGACCCAGGAAAATACAATGGGGCAGCTTATGGCAACTGAGAAAACTGTGAGGTCTCAAGGTACCTACTCTGAAAGGGACTGAGGCATCTCTGTCCTATGTACAGTGTTTCTTATATGTTGTATCTTCTTCGATACATGTCTCTTTCTCATATTACATTGCTGGATGCCTTCTGGACAGACCTGGTATGTCTCATAGGTCCCTGCTCATACCCAAAATAAAATTATTCCTCCAAGGATTTTTTTCTCAAGGATTCCCTTTCTCAATGACTAATACTAATGACCATGTACTTCAAAGCATGATCCCCACCCTCATTCTACCACTGCTCAATGTTTTCAAGACTTATCTAACCCACCTCTCAAAGAGGTATTTGAAAAACATATAACCAATTGGGTTCCTATACTACATTCCAGCCCATTTCCAATCTGTTCTTTGATATAACTACCTGAGTGAGCCTTTAAAATTTTTTAAATGATTTGCCATCTTTCTTAAAGTTCAAACTCCTTAAAGGAGTTCATAATCTGGCCCCTTGCTTACCTGTCCAGACACATTTTAGTACCTTTTCCCTAGTTCTAGACACTCTGGCCAGACTCTTCATTCCTAAATGTCTCTAGTCTATTACCTTTTATTACTATAGCTTTGGAGCATATTATGCTATCAAACAAGGCAAATTTTCCATCATTCCATTTTTGTTTCTCAAAACTTAGCTGTTCTTAACTGTGTATTCTATATATATCTATTCTTAACTGTCTGTATATACATTCTCAACTGTATGTCCTTCTAGGTAAATTTTAGAATCACTTTGCCAAATTCCATTTACCATTTAAAAAAAATCAATATAGACTACAGAGAAATTTATTTCTTCTGACATAATTAAAATGTCTTTTAACCCAACATGAGAATTACTTTTATAGTTCTGATTCAACTATTATTCTCCACATTTGCAATTATCTTCTCAGAAGCCCTTCCTACACTCTTTCCCTTTTTCAAAAAGAAGCCCTGGCTGGTGTGACTCAGTGGATTGAGCGCAGGCTGTGAACCAGAGGGTCGCTGGTTCCATGCCCAGTCAGGGCACAGGCCTGGGTTGCGGGCCAGGTTCCCAGTTGGGTCCACATGAAAGGCAACCATACACTAATGTTTCTATCCCTTTCTTTCTCCCTTCCCCTCTCTCTAAAATAAATAAATAAATAAAGTCTTTAAAAAATTTTTTCTGTTCATCTATCCTGAAATGGGGAGATAACTACTGTCTGTCAACAAATAAGAAGAGCAGTGTTCACCGTTACCTCTTACTGTCTGCTTGTTCACAAAAACTTCTCCCTCTTAGATCTGTTAAGTTTTGAAAAGTCTAGGAGATTTCAGTTCGGAGAGTTCTGAATTAAACGCAAGTTGATAAACTCCCTACTATAGTGACAAGCAGACACTACATCGGAGGACAGCTAGATAAAAGCGATAATCCCTTTCTGTCTGAGTTAGAAGTGATTCACAACATTTAGTTCAAGTACAAAATTTAGGAGACTGCACTACCCCTCATGCCCTTTTCTTATATATTTACAAACCCCAGTATACAATATACTATCCAAATTACTTTCCTAACGACCAAATCACACACTGGGAATTGCAGACTGAACAAATGCAAAGAAAAACATGAGGAGGCCAAAAACCAGCTGTGAAACTCTGGCAGGCTCACATCACACCTTGGTAGTTTGGAGATAGTATTTATTTTTGTTTGTCCAATATTTTCCAACAACTATAGCATGTATACTATGGATAACTAAGTGGAAAAAAGAATAATATTTTTATTTTAGTACTTGTGTATTTATTTTAATTGCATTATTAGAAATATTAGTCTCCAAACTTTAGAACTAATACAAAATCTCCTTCTTGAATAAAGTGAGAGTTCAAAAGTCAGTAAAAAATTTTTCCTATTTTCCAGAAGGTTTTCCATGCTGCTCTGGTTCAGTAGAATACATTTAGCCTAAGAATATGATTCTCATTCCATCTCCACTAATGACAAAAACAATGAAAACTGCCTCCAGAGTAGGGGATGTAGTCTTTCGTGTTTATCATGGTGCTATTAACAGGGCTGGTTTTGTATTCTATGGGTATTTAAGATAAAGTCGAGAGGGAACATTAGGCAGAATAGTAGCCATGGTCTCCCTTCACTCCATCCAGATACTAAGCTTGTTCCTTTCCTCAAATCTTGACCAGGAAAAGTCTAAATATCCTTGGATGGTAAATAAGAGGCCTGATGTATCTGGAACGACGTGACCACTGCTACCAGTGGTACAGTGATGTGACTAAGAGCACAGGCTATATCTATAGTCCAACTGCCAGTGTTTGAATTCCAGCCAAGTGTCTACCTGCTAAATGACATAGGGAAAAAAATCATCTCTTTGTGCCTCAGTTTTCTCATCTGTAAAATGGAAATTCTGTAAAATTGGGATGGTAGTGGGATCTGTTGTTAGATTTTCTGAGTATTAAAGAAGTTAATTTGCATAAAATACTGGAACAGTACCTCTCCTATAATAATCCTTAATAGCTATTGAGTACTTTTTATGTGCCAAGTACAATGAAAAATGTTTTATATATATTATCATACATGTTTCACACATTGCAAAGAAAGTTTTTCCTATATCCAAAGTAAATGAAGCTGATTTTAGAAAACTACATAAAAATACAAGAAATGGCCCATCTATTTTTCTCTAAATGAAACTTACTTTTGTTTTAAAACTGCTCTTAGAGCATCTTTCTGTCCCGTGTTGTACTGGGAAATAAAGATATCATTTGCTGCAAAATCAAAACATAAAAATATATTTCAGAGTCCTGAAAATGTGTTAAATTGTAATAAGCTACTCAAAAAAACCTTTTTAACTAAAAGAATATTTAAGAATTCAGCAACAGGATTTCACAATTTCAAAAGGACAAGACACAAGTGACTAAATAACAAGTCACAACCTGAGACGTTAGGGGAAAATTGCATCAAAAACACCTAGGGCCAAATTAGGACCATTTACTCAAACTCTAAAGAGAAAACTAGTTAAAATAAAGCAAAACTAACTTCTTTTAAAAAGTCATTAAATAAAAATTTCAAACTACATTTTTAAGCTACTATTTTACCAAAAACTATGTAAAACCCGAAATCAGAATTTATAAACAGGTTTCTAGCACCAAACCTATGCAGTAGTAAAGGTTAATAGTAAAATTACCTTTACTACTGCAAACCCTTTATCAAATTTTAGAGATTCTATTAATTTAGAAGGAAAAACGAATTAAAATAAAAATAAGAAGAAAAAAACAAGACTGCTTAATCAATGTCTAAAAATCAATGAATATTGTTAAAATTCTACCGTTATGAAGGAAATTCTGACACATTACAATATGGATGAACCATGAAAATATGCTAACTGAAACAAGTCAGTCACAGAAGGTCAAATATTGGATGATTCTGTTTATACGAGGCAGAGTGCAGTTCACAGAGACAGCAAGGAGAACGGTAGTGCCAGGGCCTGGAGGGAGTGGGGAACAGAGAGCTGGTGTTAATGCCTAGTAAGAGTTCAGCTGAGGAAGGTGGAAAAGTTCTGGAGACGGATGGTGGCGAGAGCCGCACAATATGAAAGGGCTTAATGCCACAAAACTGTATGCTTAAAAATGGTAAGTATGGTAAATTTTACAATATGTAACTCAAATTTATCCTTTTACCTTTTTGTCCGCTGTTCTCTTCTGTTTCACCCAAAGGTAATCCTTGCACTGTAACATCTTTAGAAAAACCCTTTAGGATACGAAAGGAACAAATGAAGGGCTAATAAACTTTATGGTTTATTACTTACCAAGTGCTATTTAATAGCCATGTGACTACTGTTTTGGGAGCACAGGCCTATGTGCTTTATATACTTAATTCCCAGCACCACCTCAGTGCTTAAATACCCTGAAGCTACTCAAGGGTTTATTGAATGAATTAGTGAACTGTCAGAGAAGTGAATGAGTAAATTAACAAGCAAGCGCCCTAAAATTCACCTTCATACCCCAATTTGCCACTTCTAGAAGAGAAAATTATGTAACATCTCAGTTGCTACTGAGCTGAACGTGAAAATCTGATTCCCAGTGAGTCTAATGGATTACATAAGGATGGCCAACGCATGACACAAAATCACAAATTAATCACAGCATTCTTTGTCAGTGAGCTTGTGATCTCTAATCTCAGAAGGCTTCTCTATGTAGGTCATACCTACTGACAAAGAGCCTTCTGTTCACATGTGCAACTTCATCTGTAAGATTCTATTGCCTGTTGCTAATCAAACACAATTTAAGCACACATTATTTGACAATACCAAAATTTTTAATGCTAGCATAATTAAGAATCTTTTGCTTACACTTTCTGACACAGGGGAATTTTTTAATGGAGGCTGGTGATAATTTCTAGCAGAAGCTAAGTCTGATGGACCTACCAAAACAAAGAAATCAATTTTAGTGATTTTCAAATCAGAACATTACATTTAGTAACTGTACAAGCATGACCCCAAAACTATAAAGTCCATATTAATGTGCAAGACTTAAATTGGAAGCCATTTTTATGCAAAAATACTTAAGAAAACAAAGTTTTTACAGCTCATATTTTGGGAAATATGGGTCAGTACTGACAATCAAGTGAATTAAATATAAAATGTTTTAAAAGATATCATTACATTGTTAGACTTGGACTAACTAGGACAGAATCACTTGTCATAAGTACATATGTACATAGTACATATGTACTATGTACTATGTACTTGTCATAAGTAAAATATGTAATATAAAAGCCTGATTTAACATCAGGCATATCATATGCTGTACCACCACCCTGCCCAAAAGCAGCATTATAACAGCATTTTTGTTTTTGCACATATATTCATTACTTTGACTTAACAACCATGAATTGGGTAAACACATCTTATCCTCCTTTTCACAGATCTCCTTGCAGGTTAAGTAAATTGGAACGTAGAAGCCATCAAATGGCTAAGTTGTGCTTTTCTACTATGCCAAGCTGGGTATCATAATTCAAACACAAGGTAGGGTATTTGATAAACAGCCCTAGTGATGAAAAAATAAGTTCAGCATGCAAGTTAAGTATGTCTGTCACAAATGTGAACATGAACAGTGTACAAAAGCCATACAAAGAAAAAGCACAATAGGAAATGCTCAAGTTTCATTCTTTCTGTCCGATACTATTAGATGCGGACTGTGCCTGGCCATTTTCCCAGGGAAAATGGTGAGTTTTCGACATCTGTACAAACTAGACATACAGTAAAAATCCTCTGAATTTTTAAACACAGAGACAACTAAATGAAAATAAATATTAAAGACTTCAAACATGAAAACTGGAAACACTATTTGGCATCACATACCACGTAACGTTCCATTCAAGCTAGTTCCCGTTCTAAAAGGATGACGTTTATTTGCAGACAACGCTGGAGGAACACAGGACAACTCATCTTTCAGCAAAGTCAAATTATCTCCCCGATTTGGAGAAACTACCTCACGAAGCCTCTTCGCTGGTATTTTAACCTTTTTTTTCTTTTCCGGGCTAACCTCAGGAACTTTCATATTACTGTTAATAAAACTAGTCTCGCAGTTCTGAATAGAATTTTCTCCTGGGTCCATGAAACTTCAGAACAGCGTTGAGGACTGGGGAGGAGGTAGGGTAAGAAGCAAGGGGTGAGGGGAGTGTGATAAAGAAAACGTGAATTTCAAGTAATTTTGAAATATGCAGTCATCAACTTTTAAATAAAACAATGTCTAAACAGAATATTCGCAAAGCTAGAAATTGTAATTTTGGTATTTAATCCAGCATAAGAGACTGGAGCACCATTTTTACCCATCAATCCCACTTAGTCTATGAAATCTAAAGACGAGGATGCCAAGAGAACAGCTGCATGAGCAATAACAACAGTAACAGTGCATTCCCCAAACCGAAAGCTGTTGGCAGGCAAGGCAAAATCAAACAGATGTGGAGGCGGAGTTAAGATTTGTTGAGAAAAAGGAGCCGAGCGGGTAAAACCCAAATGCTACTTTTCAAAAAACATCACCCACGTAAGACGCTTAATAGCTTTCTTCTGCCAATGAGTCTCACAAAAACCCCTGGCTGCAACCGCCGGACATAAGAATCCACCCCTCCAAGTCACCAGAACGCACGGACACCGCACAGCTTTCAAACAACAGCTTCAGTTACCCGCGGGTCAACACCCACTTCCTTTTAAGCCCGCCCTTTAGATGCAGCACGCATGCGTATCTAGAAAATTGTCTGAAACAGCCAACCAAAAATCTAAAGGTGCTTCTCCCATCCCTTTCCGGGCGGAAACAAACTTCCAACGTTAGAGGCTTAAAACAGGTGTGAATTTTTTTAAGGCAGTACATTGCCCTACAAGATTTAAACATTGGATAAAACCCGAGAGAGAGACTCATCGAAGACCTACAGAGCTCCTGACATAACGGGTAAAACCACTCGCATTTATTAGGGAGTGATTACTGCGTGGCTCCTGGAGACCGTTGGGGACGCAAATTAAGTAAACTAGTCTTTGAAAAGTTTCGGCGGATTCGGGTTAATGTTGGCGAGGAAATTAGGAATGGGGAGCATTGTTTAAGGGGATAATCACAAAAAATTACTTTCTGGGACTTTTAGAATTATAGGTTAATACATGCTTTTTTCTCTAAAGTTCTCCTTCTTATAACGAATCGGCGTCAAAGCGTCTGAGGGCTACTTGACAACGCTGCTCCCACGTGTTCTTTGCCATCCAGCGGCTGCGCCGCTCGCCGTGACCCCGACCCTCTGCCCCTGGACTTGACTGGCAGCGCAGCCCCCCGAGCCTCGTACTGTTGTCCGAAGCGAGAGCCTGTGCTTAAGTATGATCTCTTTTCTCTGCCCTGAGAATNTAGAATTATAGGTTAATACATGCTTTTTTCTCTAAAGTTCTCCTTCTTATAACGAATCGGCGTCAAAGCGTCTGAGAGCTACTTGACAACGCTGCTCCCACGTGTTCTTTGCCATTCAGCGGCTGCGCCGCTCGCCGTGACCCCGACCCTCTGCCCCTGGACTTGACTGGCAGCGCAGCCCCCCGAGCCTCGTACTGTTGTCCGAAGCGAGAGCCTGTGCTTAAGTATGATCTCTTTTCTCTGCCCTGAGAATCCCGGGTTCCCGGGCGGGGGGCGGCAGGCTACGCTCCAGAAAGGTGTCAGGTCTCTCAATGAGGCCGCAGCATATTCTTGGGGCTGTGGAGGGCTGCGGAGCCCGATAGAGGGTCATCCACCCCCAGAGCAGGTTTGAGACCTGCCTGGCGACCGTGTTGCTGGGGCTAGGGCCGTAATTTGAGGCTCTCAGGCACACCAACCTGGGTTTGAGGAGTCGGGGGTCTTGTTCTGAGACAGTGAGACTGAGGCATCCACGCCTTGACCTTGAGCTAAGAGGCAGGAAGAGCCTCCTTTAACTGAAAAATACACCCTGGGTACTTACTGCAAGGCCAGTATCTTTACTGGATCTGCTCATTTTCAAGGACGTACTACTTAGACGATTCCCTTTAGGCGTTATGAGAGGCTTTAGAAAAGATCAAAGCAAGAAATGTAATCTGATGTAAAAGCTAAATAGCACATTTGATGTTTACATCTCAGCTGTCTTCTTTTATAGAAGAAATCCTAGAATCAAAAAACAGCTTAAGGTCTCAGCTTTGGAGAACCTTTTAATTCTCTGCAAGTTATGTCTTGTTTCAGTTACATTTCCTTCTTCATTACTGGGCTCTTAGGTAGTTAGTACCTGCTTGTTCACAATTTGGTTTATAATATAGGTGAATTAGAAGATAAAATGACAATGTCAGAGTTGTAAGAAACTTTGGAGATGATTGAACTCCCTTATTTTCTAGGTGTACCTTAGATGTGAAAGAAGAGGTCTGTAAAGTGTGAGCATAGGCAGTCTTTACGAGTCGAAGAATGACTTGAATGGGGTTGAAACCCAAGCAGTCTTAGTCCAGTGCTCGTAGGATTATCCTTTAAGACTTGAAGCCGACCTTTAAAACCGAAACCAGTATACAGCCATCTTTCAAAGGAATTTTTTGCTCCGATTAATTAGTCACCATTTAATTAGACATAACTTCCTAAATGTGCTATAAATAATGTAAAGGGACATGTGGTAGAGACCTATTAAATTGTATCAAGCAAACAAGTTAGTTAAGGTCCATTTAAACATCTATTGAATAAAAGACACTGATAGCTCTGGAGCAAAAAACATGGCTCACAAGATTATTTTTTTATTGTTGACATTTTTTCCTTATTTGCTGTCTCTTTTCCACTCTCTGTATATATACATAGAGGTTTTTTGCTGAACCATCTGCAAGTCAGTTGCAGACATCATGACCTTTAACCCTAATTTCTTCAGTCCATTAAACAGCCAGGATAAGGTTATCACACCTAAAATGATGACATAGTCAGATTTTCTCCAACCATCTCCAAAATGCCTTTTTTTAACTTAAAGATGTTTCTTTTTTTATTCAGGATCCAAAGTTACAATTGTATTTGGTTTTCATGACCCTTTTGTTTCCTAATCTAGAACAGTCCTCCATGCCTCTTTATGACTTTTTTTAAAAAGACCAGTCTAGTCTTACAAATTGTCCCATATGCTGGATTTTCCTAATTGTTCCCTCAGGATCAGAGTCAGACCATCCATTTTTTGCAAGAACACCACATAGGTGATGCTTTGTCTGTTGTGTCTGTGATGCTAGGTATAATCACTTGTTTCAGGTGACGACTGCCTGATCTTTCCACTATAGAAGGACAGTTTTCCTTTTGTGATAAGTAACCTCTGGAGATGCTTTGAGACCATGGATATATCCTGTTTCCCAGCAACCTATCACCCAGTGGTTTTATGATCCATTCATGATCTTTGACTGAATCACAAGATTACCAATGATCAGTACCAATCATGCAAGTACAAGGTTAGTGAAGGAAGCCAAGGATATCAAAAGAATCATTTGCTTTAATTATTTTAACAGAACTAGAAATTTGGCTCCAGACCTAGTACCAATCTGCTTATGATTTTTTTAAGAGGGCAGACATCTTTCCCATAATATCCTATAGTCTGTCAATTTCTTTCTAATAAGTATCCAGAAGTTTCTGGGAATTGTTTTTCTTCTACGATCACCTGAACATACTTCCACATTCACCTGAACATACTTACTACCTGGAAAGTAAGGATATTGTGTATTTTTAATACATATAGTAATATGTTAAATATTTGTAACCTCAGAATAGATTGAGGAAACTAATTTCACTTATTGAAAAGGAACAGGCTTTTTTCTTTCTATATAACACTTAGTTTCAGGTGTACATCTGTGTATGTTGCAAAATGATTGCAGTAAATCTAAGGAAGAGGCTTTTTAAAAAATGATCTAGCCAACAGAAGTTTAGATTTCATCAAATAGATATTAGCGTTTGAAGGGGTCTCCCAGTCATTGTAATCCCATCATTTTTCAGATAAGAAATCAGGCCTCACTGGAGTCATTCAAGCAAAAGTTGGACAACTACTTTTCCAGAACAGAAGGGAAACTCATGCATCAGAAAAGGTTTGAGCCTGACGGCTGATAAGACTTCCCTTTACTCTTAAGTTCCCTGGTTTTGTGATATATTTGATTTGGCACAAAAGTAATTTAGCATTGCTGCAATCATTCTCAAGACCTAAGACAAGGGATTCTGGAACTCGCTTATTCCCTCCCTCCATCTCCTGGTTTCAGGAATATAATCAAAAGGTACCCCTCATTGCATGTTTACCTCTACAATAACAAACATTGGCTGTAATATCTGGAAACTAGGTCCAAGTACAAGGGCAGCCACATTGCCACTGCCTATTCTCGCCATCAGTGGTTTGCTTGGCTGTTGGAGTTTGTCAGTCAGCATAATTTATGATTAAATAACTGCAAAAGAATACTGAAAGACTTACAAGATACCAAAGTAGCAAATAAATCTGCAAATCACTCCTTCAATCATCTTCAGTATTTTCTAGGAACAGTTGCCTACCTACCATATATACTGTAAGCTTGACACACTGATACTCCAGAGTTACGGCGGGTTCGGTTCCAGACCACTGCAGTTAAGGGAGCTGTGATCTTTTTGCTGGTGGAGGGTCTTGCTTTGAATTGTAAAAATACACATCTGTGAAGCACAATAAAGCAAAAGCACGATAAAATGAGGTATGCCTGTACTGATGACTACAGAGAAGAGCTTTAGAAATTTAGGCAGACTTAAGAAAAATGTTGACTTCGTTCTTCAGTTCAGTGGTAGGTCTGGGAAGACATTTGAAAAATAAAATTTATAACTGAATGATTCTAGAGAAAAGGAAACTATAATGTTAATACAGTGGTCTTTGAGTAGTAGAACTATTTCTCTTATTTTTCAGATTCTCAAGAAATAGAGTGTATTACTTTTATAATTTGATAAATTTTATTTCATTTTAAGGAAATATATACTGTTAAGAACTGTGTGTTAAAGATAATACCAAGAAAATTTTAAAGATTCATACCAATACCACTGGGGCATTCCTCATCTATGTCTTGTCAAATAACCATCATTTGTCACCCTGGTTACATACTACTAAGGGGCAACTGGGATGGTCAGGAGAGTGGTAACAGTCTCTGACACTTACAGAACATTCAAAGACGTCATACTTTCTGCCTCCGACCTCCAATTGTAAAAGTTGTCACATATGAATTTTAACCTGAAGAGATACAAGGATAAGAATAGGAAAAAGAACTAGATTTCTGGCATCGCAATTAGCAAACGTGTAAATTTCCTGGGTTGTTATAAGTAAGGAAATCAGATGTTTTCTTTTTGGTGTGAGTTGTAGAAAGTCCAGGTCGCTGCCTGTCCTGAACTACAGCAAGTGTGCCCTACAGTTCAGTAATTCAGAAGGGTCTTATGGGCGCCCTTTTGTGCTGTCAGCTAAAGCCTATTGGTAAACGAAGTTCCTTAATGCATGTTTTATTGCCAGTGTATCTTTTTAAATTACCAGAAAACAGTGTGTTTCACTTAATACTTACTTCCACGAAAGTTATCTTACCAGTTCATGGATTTTTTCAGATTGTTCTGAACTGTAGGCCAAAAGAACTCTAGGATAGTCCGTGTTTGCTGCATCTACCACACTGCATCTCACTCTTCTGGCAGGCTCACTTTCTTCTTTTTTATGAGGCTTTTTATTTTAAGGTTATTGTACATTCACATGCAGTTGTAAGAAAAAATAGAGAAACCGCTTGTGCCATTTACCCAGTTTTCCACAATGGTAACATTTTAAAAAACTATAGTACAATGTCACAACCAGGATATTGATATTGATACAGTCAAGGTGCAGAATATTTCCTTCACAAAAGTCTCTCGTGTTGCCTTTTAAAGCAACACCCATTTCCCTCCTACCCTGACCCCTCCTTGGTAATCACTAGTATGTTCTCTATTTCTGTAGTTTTGTTTACTGAAAGATGTTGTATAAATGGAATTACACAGTATGTGACCTTTGGGGATTGTTTTTGTGTGTTTTCATTCAGCATAATGCTTCAGAGATTCGTCCAGGCTGCTGTGTGTATCAGTACCTCATTCCTTGTAATTGCTGAATAATGTCCCACGTACGGTTCAGTGACTTAACCATTCACCCGTTTAAGAACAACTGGGTTGTTTCCAGTTTTTGGCTGTTACAAATAAAGTTTCTATAAACATTCATGCACAGGTTCTTATGTGAATATGAGTTTTCATTTGTCTGTGATAAATGCAGCTGCTGCTAATGCAGCTGCTGGGTTAGATGTTTAATTTTGTAACACACCGCTGTACTGTTACCAGAGTGGCTATATGATTTTACCTTACCGCTAGGAATATGTGAGCGATCCAGGCTTCCACATGCTCACTAGCATGTGGCATTGTCTCTCTATATTTTTAATGGCTAAATTAAAATTCATTTTAATAGGTGTATAATGCTCTGTCCCTGGTTTTGTGTTTCCCTAACAGACTAATCATGGAGATCTTTTTATGTGCCCATTTACCATCTGTATTTCCTCCATAGATGAAATGTCTTCTAATGTCATTTGCCCATTTTCTAATTGGATTGTTTGTGCATTTATTGTTGAGTTTGAGATTTCTTTATAGTTTCTAGTTACTAGTTCTTTGTCAGTTCTTTGCCTTGGATGTCAGGTCTAAGAACCCCTTGTCCTAAAGCCCAAAGATTTTCTATTTTTCTAAAAGTTTTAATATGTTCATGTTTTACATTTAAGTCTCTGGTCCATTTTGAATTAATTTTTATATAAATTTTCAGAAAGACCTAGTGTGAGGTTAAATTATTTTTATAAAAAGGTTTTGTTTTTTAAGATTTTATTTATTTATTCTTCCAGGGGAAGGGAGGGAGAAAGAAAGGGAGAGAAACATTAATGGGTTGTCTCTTGCAAGAACCCCTACTGGAGACCAGGCTGGGAACCCAGGCAGGTGCCCTGACTGGAATCGAACCAGCGAACTTTCACTTCGTGAGCCAGCACCCAGCCAACCAAGCTACACTGGTTGGGGCAGTTTGAGGTTAAATTTTTTGTCTGTGGACATAGAATTGTTCCAGCGCCTTTACCAAAACTAGGTGGACATGGTTGTGCAATTCTATTTCCGGGTTCTCTATTCTATTCTGCGGATCTGTGTGTCTGCCCCACCACCAGTAGCACCACACGGTGGTGACTAATGTAGCTGAGTCTCCATTTCATCGGCACTTTTTAACTTCAGTGACCATGTGTTAACTGCAAGCATATAGGAAGTAATTGATATTTTAAAATTTATCTTACATCCTGTGATCTTGCTGAATTTACTAGTTCTAGGAATTTCTTCGTAGGTTCATTTTTTAGATATTCTATGTTTGCAATCATGTCATCTGTAAGTAGAGACAGTTTTGTTTATTTTCTTCCCTTAGAATCGGTATGCCTTTTATTTCCTTTCTTGCCCTGTTACTGCACGAGGTAAAACGTCCAGTAGTAGAGTAAGGGCAGTGCCAGCAGACTTTTCGCTTGCTCACAATCTTAGGGGAAAGCGTTTAGTTTTTCACTGTTACCTGCAATGCAGGGCTTCTGTACAGGCTCATTATCAAGTTGAAGAAGTTCCCCTCTTTTCCTGATTTTCAGAGAGTTATAAACGTAAATGGGTGTTGAATTTGTCAAGTAGTTTTTCTGCATCAAATAACATGACCATGTAATTTTTCTCCTGTAGTCTATTCCTTTTACATGCTTTGGGTTTATTTTGCTCCTTTTTAGGTGCTTGAGGTAGAAGCTTAGATTGTTGATCTGAGAGGTTTCTTTCCTAATGTATGAAATTTAGTGCTATAAATTCTCTTGGAGCTGAGTTAGCTCACTCAGTTAACACAAATTTTGATATGTTGTATATTCAGTTTCATTCAGTTCACTGATTTTACCTTTACCCTTGAGACTTCCTCTTTGACCCATGGGTTGTTTAGAAATGTATTGTTTATTTACCAAATGTTTGAAAATTTGCATGTTCTCTTTATGTTACTCATCTCTAGTTTGATTCATTGGTGGTCAGAGAACACACTTGGTATGGTTTCATTTCTTTTAAAATTTGTTGAGGCTAGTTTTATGTAAACCCAGGATATTGGTTCCCTGGGCACTTGGTAAAAGGTATTCTGTGGTGTTGGGTGAAATGTTCTGTAAGTAGGATTGTATCCTTTTGGTTGGCGGTATTGAGTTTTTCTACATCTTTGCTGATTCTCTGTCTAGCTGTGCTATCAGTTGTTGAGTGGGATGTTGAAGTCTCCAACAATAATTGTGGATTTGTCTCTTCCTCCTTTCAGTTCTGCCAGTTTTATGTACATATTTTGCAGCTCTATTTGATGTATACACGTTTAGAATTAACATGTCTTTCTAGTGGATTGACCCTTGCTGGCCTTTTCTATCTCTAGAATATCTTTGCTCTGGAGTCTACTTTGTCTTACATTAATATAGCCACTATTTTCTTTTGATTAATATTTAAGTATATTTTATTGATTATGCTATTACAGTTTTCTCAATTTCCCCCCCTTTATCCCCACTCCACCTGCACCCCCCAACCTTCCAGCATTCCCACCTTAGTTCATGTCCATGGGTTGTACATATAAGTTCTTTGAAATCTGTTTTCCTATACCATATTCCACCCCCCATCTATTTTATGCCTACTAATTATGCTGCTTCTTCCCTGTACCTTTTACCCCAATTCCTCCCTTCCCCCTCCCCACTGAAATCCTTCCATATGATGTCCATTTCTCTGATTCTGTTCCTATTCTAGTTGTTTGCTTAGTTTTTGTTTTCACTGTTTTTCTTTTTTTTTAGGTTCATTTGTTGATAGTTATGAGTTTGTTGTCATTTTAATGTTCATATTTTTTATCTTCTTTTTTCGTATCTAAGTCCCTTTAACATTTCATATAATAAGGGCTTGATGATGATGAACTCCTTTAACTTGACCTTATCTGGGAAGCACTTTATCTGCCCTTCCATTCTAAAAGATAGCTTTGCTGAATAAAGTTATCTTGGATGTAGGTCCTTGCCTTTCATAACTTCAAATACTACTTTCCAGCCCCTTTTTGCCTACAACTTTTCTTTTGAGAAATCAGCTACTAGTCTAATGGGAACTCCTTTGTGGGTAACTGTTTCCTTTCCTCTTGCTGCTTTTAAGAGTCTCTTTTTATCTTTAATCTTGGGTAACTTAATGATGATGTGCCTTGCTGTGTTCCTCTTTGGATCCAACTTCTCTGGGACTTTCTGGGCTTCCTGGAAGTCTGTTTCCTTTGCCAGATTGGGGAAGTTTTCCTTCATTATTTGTTCAGATAAATTTTTAATTTCTTGCTGTTGTTCTTCTCCTTCTGGAACCCCTATAATTTGGATATTGGAATGTTTCAGGTTGTCCCTGGGGTTTAAGACTCCCTTCATTTTTTTTTTGAATTCTTGTTTCTTCATTCTGTTCCGGTTGGATGTTTCTTTCTTTCTTTTGTTCCAAATCATTGATTTCTGGTTTCCTTCCGGTCACTGTTAGTACCCTGAATATTTTACTTTATTTCATTTGGGGTATCTTTCATTTGTTCTTTCATTTTTCAACCAAGTTCAATCAGTTCTGTGAGTATTTTGATTACCAGGGCTTTAAATTCTCCATCGGATAGGTTGGCATCTCCTCATTGCTTGCCTCTCTTTCTGAAGTTTTGCTCTCTTCTTTCATTTGGGCCCTATTTCTTTGTTCAGGGCCCCTGTTAAGTTGTAAAGGGGAAGGGTCTTAGGTATTCACCTGGGCAGGTGAATACCCTTGCTGCTCTGAGATGCTGCGTGTTGGGGAGGAGCCAGGGAGGGAACAGTGCAGCGGGCCTGCTCTCCTTTAGTGCACCTTCCAGGGGACTCTATTGTGAGACTTGGAGCTTCTCCCACAGCGGCAACCCCACTGTAGCCCACAGTCAGCTCTGAGTTCCAGTTTCTTGTTCAGCTAGCCCTGCCACCTTGCTATGGTTTTTCTCAGCCAGTCTGCTGGCATGGTCCACTTCCTCGCCATGGTTTTTCTCCATCTGCCATCTTACTGGTCTGTTTGGGCTGGGTGACTGTTTCTTTAATTCCTTGGTTGTCGGAGTTCCCATGCAGTTTGATTTTTCTGGCACTTCTGGTTGTTTATTGATTTTAGATTGGTTGTTATTCTCCTTTTGGTTGTGCAAAGAAGTGAAGGGTTTCTACCTACACCTCCATCTTGGCCAGAACTCTCTGTTCATTAATACTTGAATGATACTCTTTTCTATCCTTTTGTTTTTCAACCTGCCTTTATCCTTATATTTGAAGTCAGTTTCTTGCAGACTGCATGTATTTGGTCATTTTTGAAATCCACTCTGCCATCCTCTGTGTTTTAATAGATTATTTAGACCATTTATATTTAATTGGTTATCTATTACAGCTTAAGTTTGCTATTTTATTTTTTTGGCTCATTTTGTTCTGTTTTTGTTTCTCCCTTTACTTTTCCTTTCATTCCTGCGATTATTTGAATACTTTTTAAAATACCATTTTGATTTATTTATAGTGTTTTTGAGTGTATCTCCTTATGTATTGTTTTTAGTGGTCCCTGTAGGTATTACATGATATATGCATAGTTTATCACAATCTAATGGTGTCAACATATTACAGTTTCCATGAAGCAGAGAAACATTACCTTCCTTTAGCTTCACATTTATAATATGAATTTAGAACCACATAATGCACAGTTTTATAATTTTGCTTTAACTGTCAAACATAACTTAAGAAACTCAAGAGAAGAAGGAAAGTGTATTATACTTACTCATATTTATCTCCTTTCTATCATTTCCTTTCTGTTTAGAACTTTAAACCTACTTTTAGAGTAAATTTGCTGGCAACAAATTCTTTGTTTTTGTTCATTTGAGAATGTCTTGATTTCCCCTTCATTCCTGAAAGATATTTTTTCTAGATACAGGTTTCTTGGTTGGCTGTTGAGAAATCTGCTGTCCTCCCAATTGTTTTTCCCCTATAGGTAAGAGGGCATTTTTCTCTTACTGCGTTCAGAATTTTTTATTTTCATTTTTAGATGTTTGACTGTGGTGTATTTTGATATGGACTTCTTTATGTTTGTGTTCTTTGGAATCCATTTAGCCTCTTAAATCTGTAAGCTTGTCTTTTGCTGAATTTGGCGAGTTTTCAGCCATTATTTCTTCTGATACGTTTTACATCTGTGTTCTCATTCTCCTCTCCTTCCAGAACTCCAGTGACACAAATGGTAGATCTTTTGTTACAGTCCTTCAGTACTCTGCTTATTTTTTCATTTGTTTTTCTCTTACTCAGATTGGATCATTCTTTTTTCTGTCTTCTAGTTCAGTGATTCCTTCCTTTGTCATTCTGCTGTTGATTCTGTCCATTGAATTTATTTTGGTTATTAGAGTTTCATTTCTTACAGCAGCCATTTGAAAATCTTTGTCAGGTAATTCTAACATCTATCACCTCAGTGTTGGACATCTGTTGATTGTCTTTTTACATTTAGTGTAAGAGCTTCTAAGTTCTTGGTGTGATGAGTGGTTATTTTATATTGTAACCTGGACATTTTGCATATTGTGTTATGAGACTCTAGATCTTGGTTAACCCGTCTCCTCTAGCTGGTTCCCTTTGGCACTACTCCATCAGAGGAAGTGACGCGTGTGTCACCTTGTTAGTGCCAGGTCAAGGGAGGAGTCCAGGTTCCTCACTCTGTCCCTTTGCAGGGAGGGATCTTCTTATTACTACTTAGTGAAAGTAGTTCTGGCTCTGCGCTGGGCCTCCACCCGGGTTTCCCTGGCTGAGGGACTGGGGTGCCTCTTCACTGCTCCCCAAACATGGCCTCCACCAACACCAAAAGCAGCTGTGTGGCCTAATAAAAGTGGGGCATTAATGCAAGTCCTGAGTCGCAACCTGGCTGCCTTTGATACCACCACAGAAAGGAGGACGGGAGAGGTGTATCTCATTACTGCCGCTTGAGATGGAGGTTCAGGCTCTGCTTGTGGTTTTAACTGACACTTGACTGTGGGGGTAGGGGGGTCCTTATTAATACCCAGTAAGGATGAAAGTCCCTACTCCCACCGTGGTGGGGGTATTGGAAAGCCTCATTGCAACCTGGTGTGAGTGGAAGTTTGGGGCCCCGGACCTAGCTTATTCTGATATGGGTGGGGATGGGGGCCCCAGGTTTTTCTGTGTTTGCTGTGAGTATGGCAGTAAATTACCTAAAAGTTTCTATGTGCTTCCCCTTGCTTAGCCCCTTGACTGGAGGGGGCAGGCTGATGGGGGTGGCCAGGTGAGGGAGGGCTTTTTTTTTTTTACTGTTTCCATTGGCATTTGCAGATTGCCAGCTTCTTTAGCTCCAAGTCTGATGGATGAGACAACAGAGAATTCACCATAGTGCTGTTTGTCAGGTCCCAAAGTTCCTAGCCAGTGTGCTTTCCTTCTCCCATTTCTCAGGGTCTTGTGTTCTATATTTAATGTCCAGGGGGATTACCTAGTGAGAGGAACGAGGAAAAGCACATCTGCCCTGCCTCCCTGGAAGTACAAGTCCTAAACGACCTTGTTGATGATACACTGACAGATTCCTCTGGTTCTCTGACTGGCCGCTGGCATTTTACAGCAGTAATGAAGATGCATGTTGCCTCCGAATCAGGACTGGTGTCATAACTAGCACAGAATATACTTGGTACATTTAAAAAATGTTTATTGAATGAGTATCCACCAGTTAAAATAGTAACTGCTAAGACTCCAAACTATCAATAAGTTTGAAGTTGATATTCAAAGATGACACAACAATTTGGTTTGACTTTTATGCAGTTCAGTAGTTGGAGGGTATGGAATCAGTGAGGAGTCCAGGTTTCATGACTTAAATGAGCTCAGGCGAACTCTAATGGATAGTATCTTATCTGGAGTATATAAATGATGATAGTTCCAGCAACATCTGGGAAACCGTGAACTTATACGTTCCAGGTAGTTTATGTGGTTAAATATAAATGTGTGTGTGCATATATACATATTATTATTATTATTATTATTGACAAAGCTTTTAAATGAAATAGGAATAGAAAGCATTCTTGTTAACTTTTTAAGTGTTTATGGACACAAAATTGCCTAAATGTTAAGGTAACCTAAGACCTCCACTGCACTGTCTGTAGCAGATGGAAGAGTTTTAGTAGAAAAGATTATCCTGTAACCACTAAACCAAAGATTCTCAGAAATACAGACAATTGTATTGGGTTGGCCAAAAAGTTAGTTTGGCTACAAGAAAGATCTAGTAGCTCTTAGTTGTCTTGAGCATCCTTCGAAACAGTTTTGTTAGATTATATTGTGACAGCAGATGTTATTTATTTATTTTTAGGGGGGGGAAGGAAGAGAGAAAGAGGAGGAGAGAAATACCAGTGTGTGTGGTTGCCTCTCACGTGGCCCCCACTGGGGACATGTGCCCTGAGTGAGAATCGAACCAGCAACCCTTTGGTTTGCAGCCCGCACTCAATCCACTGAGCTATACTAGCCAGGGCTATCAGCGTGTATTTTTTTTAACTTACCAAAATTGGTGAATTTTTAGTGTAGACATTTTAATGTTGAAGATGGAAGAAAATAAGTAAATTTTTAGCATACTGTGCTTTATTATTTCAAGAAAGGTAAAAACATAACTGAAATGCAACAAAAGATTTGTGTAGTGTATGGAGAAGGTGCTGTGACTGATTGAGCATGTCAAAAGTGGCTTGTGAGGCTTTTATGCTGGAGATTTCTCTCTGGACGCTGCTCCACGGTCACGTCAGATAGACCAGTTGAAGGTGACAGTGATCAACGCAAAACATTAGTTGAGAACAATCAACGTTATACCACATGGGAAATAGCCAACGTACTAAAAATACCCAAATTAGTCAAGTTCTTGGTGAAAATGAAACGTGTCTTTTTTACTGGAAAAACGTTTTGGCCAACCTAATACTTTTTATTAATCATTACTTCAAAGATAACTATGGGCAATAATGCCTCAAATGGGATGAGCATAGAAAATAGAAAAGAACTGATGTTTTCCCTTACATATGGAAAAAATGACTTAAAAATGTCAGCAATACTAACTTATAGAAGAAGGAAGAAAGAGAAGGGAAGAATAAATGCAAAAGAGTGGAAGGTATATACACGGTTGGAAATGCTAGAATGGAATTACCATTGATTATAATTGTTAATCAAATAACAAATTTTTTTCACAGTGGTAGCACTTTGAATTTCCTAATTAGTTTCATCTCTATAACAGCTTCATAAAAATTTTATGTTTTACAGAGCCACTCTAATTGATGAGTCAATAAGAATGACTCATCCAGTTTACCTTTTTGCATTGGTAATTGTGAAACTCAAAGCTAAATATAATGCATAGAAATTCTGTTGTCTGCAGTGTACAAGATTAGTATTTGCCCTGGCTGGTGTAGCTCAGTGGATTGAGCACAGGCCTGCGAACCAGAGGATCGCGGTTCAATTCCCAGTCAGGGCACATGCCTGGGTTGCAGGCCAGTTCCCTGCAGGCCAACTCCCAGCAGGGGATACACAAAAAGCAACCATACATTGTTGTTTCTCTCCCTCTCTCCTTCCCCTCTAAAGGTAAATAAATAAATAAAATCTTAAAAAAAAAACTTAAAAAGATTAGTATTTGCTTATCCTACCTTTTACATGCTGTTTAATTTCTATTTTATTTTCTTTATTTTATTTTTTAATATATTTTATCGATTATACCATTACAATTGTTGTTCTATTCCCCCCCTTCATTCCCCTCCACCCTGCAACACCCCCTCCCCCACCATTCCCCCCCTTTAGTTTCTGACCACGCATCTCAAGTTTTTTAGATTCTATATTTCCCCTACTATTCTTGCCCTCCCCCCTATCTATTTTCTACCTACTGTCTATGCTATTTTCTGTACCTTCTCCCCCCTTCTCCTCCTCCCACTCTCCTGTTGCTTACCCTCCATGTGTTCTTCATTTCTATGGTTCCGCTCCTGATCTAGCTGTCCTCTTGGTTTGCTTTTGTTTTAGGTGTGGTTGTTGATAACTGTGAGTTTGCTGTCCTTTCATTGTTCATATTTTTCATCTTCTTTTTCTTATATAAGTCCCTTTAACATTTCATATAATAAGGGCTTGGTGATGATGAACTCCTTGAACTTGACCTTATCTGAGAAGCACTTTATCTGTCCTTCCATTCTAAATGAAAGTTTTGCTGGATAAAGCAATCTTGGCTGTAGGTCTTTGGATTTCATGACTTGGAATACTTCTTTCCAGCCCCTTCTTGCCTGTAAGGTCTCTTTTGAGAAATCCGCTGACAGTCTGATGGGTACTCCTTTGTAGGTGACTGTCCCCTTATCCCTTGCTGCTTCTAGGATTCTCTCCTTCATTTTGGTCTTGGCTAATGTAATTATGATGTGCCTGCCTTGGTGTGTTCCTTCTTGGGTCCAACTTCTTTGGCACTCTCTGAGCTTCCTGGATTTCCTGGAAGTCTATTGCCTTTGCCAGCTTAGGGAAGTTCTCCTTTATTATTTGTTCAAATAAGTGTTCCACTTGTTCCTGTTCCTCTTCCCCTTCTGGTACCCCTATAATTCAGATGTTGTAATGTTTAAAGATATCCTGGAGGTTCCTAAGCCTCCTCATTTTTTTGAATTCTTGTTTCTTTATTCTTTTCTGGTTGGATGTTTCATTCTTCCTTCTGGTCCACTCCCTTGATGTGAGACCCAGTTTCCTTTCCATCACTATTGGTTTCCTGTGCTTTTCCCTTCATTTCACTTAGTTTAGCCTTCATATGTTCCTCTAATTTGTGGCTAAAATTAACCAGTTCTGTGAGCATCCTGATCACCAGTATTTTGAACTGTGCATCTGTGAGGTTCGCTATTTCCTGGTTTCTGGACTTTGAGTTCTTCTTGCGCCATCTTTTGGGCTGTTCGTGTCTGTTACGTATCAGGATCGGAACCCTAGGTGTTCACCAGAGCAGGGCAACTCAGTTGCTGGTTTGTGAGGCTGTATGTGGGGGCGGGGTCAAGGGAAATCAATGGTGGTCCCCTTTGCTGCCTCCTGCCGCGGGGGCTGCTCAGTCCAGTGTGAATGTGTAACCTCAGTCAGCCTGCCCCCCACCCTCACTGGGTTCGCTGCTGGGGCCTGCAGGGTCCGTCTCACTGCTTATACCTTTGCTGTTTTATCTGCGCATGAATGTGTGACCGCGGTCAGCCTGCCCTGCACCCTTGCTGGGTCCGAGATGCTACCCTGGCTGCCTGGGTCGCCTGGGTCGGGGATCCTTCCTGCCCGACCCTGCTCTGCTGCTGGCTCGGCTCCTCTTACTGGTCCCGGTTGAACGGTTCGTTGTTGTCGGACTTCCGTATAGTCCAGTTTTCTGTTCTTTGGCTGCGTCTTTGTTTACTAAACCTTTGTTGTATTCAAACTTGGTTGTGGGAGAAGGCATAGTGTTTCCACCTATGTCTCCATCTTGGCGGAAGTCCCCTAATTTCTATTTTAAACAGCTTTATTTTATACAAATCTTTTATAGAAGATGTTCTTCCTTTTTAGAACTAGCCAGATAGAGTAAGTAAATAATGTGATACATTCTTATATCTGAATTAACTGAGCCTGGGTCCTCCACTTAGGATATGTGAAATCCCAGTAATTCAGAAAGGGGTTTTTTTCACTTCCTTATCTTCACTTCTCTTGGCCCCCCAGTCAGATCGTAAGTGTCCTGTGTTTGGAAGTTTCTGTTACAGTGATTGCCCTTTTTGAACTGCAGAGTGTACGACACCTCTAATATCCTTTTCGAGTATGTTAGAGTCTGTTAGAACTCTGAATATCTTTCATTTGGGTCGCTGATTGATAACTCGGGATGGTGTTTGTTAACAATTAATAGGATTTTGCATTTGCATTGAGTAAGGGAAAGGAACATTAGTAGCATAGGTCAAAGTTCTGTTAGCAACCAGTGGAATAGTTAAGCATTTATAGGAAAACAACCAAGATCTCTTGGTTTCACTGAGAACCCTACTAGGAATGGACTTTAACAAGTGGCTTTTTTGCAAGGTAACAGAGCAAATTGTCTTAAAATTGGAGATTTTGATAGACGGGGTGTTTGGGTCCCATAGGTAATAGCATTAAAAAATCTAATTCTAAAGTATGATTCTTTGCTATCATTAATGATGTGGGGGGTTGGGAGAGTGACATATAATTACATACACAGTTAGAAATTCATAAAATATGAACAGTATTTCAGGTAGACTTGTTTCAGTTCTATTTCATAAACTATTCATGTTTTGATTACCTAATTCTTTAGCTAGCCTAAAAACGTTTGTTTATAGATTGACAAACTTTTTTTTTATTTTTAAATCAGGTGACTGATAAACATACCAAAAGAATATGGCTACACAAATGCCAGAAACTGATCAGATAAAACAGGTAAGGTATTATAATTAAGGAAAGAGCATTTTACAAAACATTTAAGGCACTGTTGGATGCAACCATGTCAGTCAGTGATTTCACAAAATAACGTTATTTTTCAGATAACCCAAGAAAAAATATTCAACAGGAATATCTGACTATATTTTGTAGCCCAGTCAGAGGTGTCCAAATTTTTGGCATCTCTGCGCCACACTGGAAAAAGAGAGCTGCCTTGGGCCACACATTAAATACACTGCAACACATAATCACAAAAAAAGTCTCAGAATGTTTTAAGTAAATTTATGACTTTGTGTTGGGCCACATTCATAGCCATCCTGTGCTGCACGTGGCCCGCGGGCCGCAGGTTGGACACCTTGAAGATTACAAAGAACCTTTGATTTCAGATATTACTGTATATTTTGCCTAAATACAAACTTCAGTAATTAAAGTTTTAAAACATCTTTGTTTTAAAGCCCCAAGTATTAAAGAACTTTCTACTCTGTTTGTAGTTTAAAGAATTTCTTGGAACCTACAATAAACTTACAGAAACCTGCTTTTTGGACTGTGTTAAAGACTTCACAACAAGAGAAGTAAAACCCGAAGAGGTATGGAAAGTCTTGCCCACTAAAAATTCTCTAAGCTTGTGACCAGCGATTTAAATGGGATTCCCCTAGTACTTTGCTTGTCCCTAGTTATTGGAACAAGGAATTTGGCTGCCTCTTATGTTCCATTGCTTGGGAAGCAGCGGAGGACCCATAACATTGAGTGTAGTGGTAACAAACTGAGTATGACAGTCCCATTGACCCCAGACACACTGTGTTTTAGAGAAGATGTCCGGGGCTTGCAGAGTTATTGTTCCATGGCAAACAGTCAAATTACTAATTAGCTTTTAGTCAAGATGACCTAGCTAGAGAGACTTGACATGGCTTTTCTATCTGACCCTGAGAATTCAGGTTAACTTTGGAAAAGGCAGAGCTTGAATTTGGTGGCTTATATTGTGTAGGTAGACTCTGAAAACCCAAGCTTAGTGGAAATCATAACTTTTAATGTCCTGTTCAAAATATTTATATATTGGCTTAAAGTGATAAAACTTCTTCCACTGGAAGGTACTAATAAACATTCGTGCCGAGAACTTGACATGTAACTAGCAATAAATAAATACTTGTTAAACAAATGACAAAGTCTGATAGATGTTGGATGTAATATTCTTATTGGTAAAAAGTGAAAGTTAAATTAAGGATGGAATTTCTCATTTAAAAGGAACCAACTTGCTACTGGGCCTAGTTTAACAATCAGAATAAGAGGGTGGGAATGTGGGCTTTTGTTGATATTATAAAACACACCTGCAGAAAATCCAGTCCAGATTGCAGGGACTTAGCATTGTGTGGAAGGCCTACAACCTCGTAGGTGTTCTATGTATTAATTCTTGTGTTAACAGTTGAAAACCATGGTCACCTGCTACTTATTCATACCATTTAATTCTCTGGCATATTGAAAGAAAAGTACCCACTGGTTGCTCTTTTAGAATACATGCATTTTTTAAATTAATCATTTGTGTTGCCTCTTCCATCTTCTCTGTTTAATTCTAGACCATCTGTTCAGAACATTGCTTACAGAAATATTTAAAAATGACTCAAAGAATATCCATGAGATTTCAGGAATATCATATTCAGCAGAATGAAGCCCTGGCAGCCAAAGCAGGACTCCTTAGTCAGCCCCGATAGAGTCCGGAAGGACAGACTCTCCATCGAAGCCTGCCAACAGCTGCTGCCCTGGAAATGAGCACTCATCTGACAGAACCCCCTGAAAGCAACCACCACCATGTTAACCATCTGTCATGACTGTTTGGCAAATGGAAACCACTGGAGAAAACAAAATTGCTATTTGCCAGGGGTAATCAAAAATAGAAGGTTCAAAGAAAATAGAAAGATGCAACCTTTGTTGAGGCCTTATTTTTCAGGAGCTTAGTCACTTGATTAGAAAAATAAACCAATGTTTCTTAAATTGTGACTTAATTTTAAAGCAAAATATGTGTTCAATCATGAATGAGATAGAAAAGTTTTTTATTACTAAAAGTAAAATAAATGGAAGTGTCACTGGGCAGTTGTTTTTACTGTATAGAACCATATTACTCTGACTGGACTGTGGATACGTTGAAATGTTTTTCAATCAGGATCATCCTCCAAGTATTCCTGTTCATTCATGTCTGCCTCAAGTTGCTGGTGAACACATAAGATGGTTACTTGCTAATCATTTCAATGCACGATCCTTTTCTTGCCTCACGTCTTGTGTCAGGGTGGGCATTACACATTCTAGCTGCATTTCCATATATATCCTCAGGAAACAACCCACCTGAGACTAGCTTGGGGATGTTTGAGAGTTGGCTGTTACGCTATAGTGGAGTCTCTGTTTTGTTGAAAATATGAGAACATGAATGACTGAGTCAGACCAACAACAGCATATTCTCAGCCATGACATGTGATCAGTGCAATAAAAAGTGATCCAAAGTTAGTGTCTTGTGGCTAAGTGAGTCCTAAAACACAAGCATGTTTAGGAAATCCTAATTGATGTGTAAGCATAACAAGCAGTTTAGTAAATGTAAGTGGATTAATAATACCTAATAATAACTTTATGAGTGGATTTCATATATCAAACTCAAGTTGTACTCAAAACACTAATTAGCCTGTGTGTTTAAATTTACCAAAGTGACATCTATGTTTTTGCATACTAATGTAAGTAGAAGTGTTCTGCTTTGATAATTTACTGTTTTCTATGTTACATCTAATTTTTAAGCCATTAGGTCATTTAAGTAACAATAACATTTAATTTAAAAGGCCTCCATTGACATTACAGTCGGTCAATAACTATGGTATCTTTTTAAAGCACAGAGACAAAATACCAACAATGCTATCTTTAAAACTGAAATGCTGAAACCTGTATAATACTCTATAATTAGTGTCCAATACAGTATAGTCAAAGAAACAGGAAAGTATTGGCTTATTTTACCTTAAGGCAATAAAAGGCAATAAAAAATAAAAGATTTGGCTCATTTAAAACTTTGGGCCATTCACACTCATACTTTACTGTTTCTGTGTACTGAAGCCCAGTGGGATTATTCTGTTCATTTCACAAAGATAAATACGTGCTCACCTGGCAAAGAAGGGGAATTCTGTGTAATAGCATCTCAAATACCTTGGGAGGCAGCGTGTGCTTAAAAACCTTCAGAAGCTCCCTCGGCTGCCTGCACACTAAAAGGGCACCACTGAGACGTTCAACCCCCACTCGGTGCTCTCCTGAAACACAGTAAGTTCACAGCAAAATTTTAATGTTCTTTAAAATATATATTATTTTTGCCAAGAAGTCACCAAGCATTAAAACTTAAGAAGCATATAAAGATAAAGCCTCAGTAAACAAATGTCATAAATGGTATAAATGTGGGTGGAAGTATTGAGCTGCCAGTTAGATCCACTGTGGTTAAGGTGAAATATGAATAACTATGACCCAAATCACAGTAAGTACGCTCGCTGTTTGAAAGTACATCCTTGCCTTGAAAATACTCTGCATTTTGGGTATTTAGAAGGTGGGTGTGCTTCTTTCAAAGGGTGTGTTCTACTGTTAATTGACATGAGGCAGGTTTTCTTTCCATGTGTAACTGCTGAAATTGTAGATAAAACATCTTTTTCTGGCCAAAATGACACTTCTTAAAAATTGAGTTTATTGGTTGAAACAAGATTTAGTGTAATGTGAATTATGTATCTGGAAGAAGAAATTTAGAGATGTATGAACTTTCATTTTTAAGTGAATTTTTAAAATGAGTTTTAGGATGATTGGCTATAAACTAAGAATGAAAATTTGTGAAGAGTAGAAATTAAAGAATTTCTGTTTAAGTTAGAACATGAAATCACTTAGTCTCACTTCTTGTTTGGGGAAACTGAGGCAAAGATCAGTGAATGATGTAAGTTTTCAAAGCTAATTAAATCTGGGTCATTCACACACACTTGACTGTTTCTGTGTACTCAAGCCCACAGATAGGTAATGAACCTGGGGACTGTTGTGTGCTGCGTCTCTTCCAGTGCTAGGCAGTGACTGAAATTGTGACATTCATTTAATATAACTAGTTAGGAGATAAAAGATACTTCTCTGTAGTTAAACATAATACTAAATTTTATTGAAATGAATTTTCCATTTGTTGGCTGAAATACATGGTTATATGAAAAGTGTATGATAGACAGAAAAAAATGTTTCCCAAAGATTTGTATTAACCTTAAAAACTGTGAGGAAGCCATGACCTAACCTAGATACATAGACAAAAAGCCTTGTGGATACGTAGGTTTTATTACTTAAGGTTTTATGTCTATAGACACCTAATTTGACATTTTTTAAAGATTTTATTTAATTATTTAGAGAGAGGGGAAAGGTAGGGAGAAAAAGAGGGAGAGAAACATCGATCAGTTGCCTTTCACACACCCCCCCAACTGGGGACCAGGCCCGCAACCCAGGCATATGCCCTGACCAGGAATTGAACCAGCAACTTTTGGCTAAGCCATGCCAGCCAGGACTAATTTTACATTTTCAAAATAAGAAATATTCATTGCTGGGCTTCTGGTAACTTTTCTTAGGCATTTAAAGAAGCTATTTTTATTTTTAACATTTTTAAAAATTGAGAGAGAGCAAGAGGAACATCTATTTGTTGTTGCACTTACTTATGCATTCATTGTATATGTCCTGACCAGGGATTGAACTTGCAACCTTAGTGTATGGGGATGACACTAACCACCTGAACTAACCACCAGGACTAAAGAAGCTATTTCTTAGATGAAGGATTTCACTGTAGTGTTTATTTTAAATTAATAAAATTACAGCTTTGTGAAAAATGATGCATTAAGTCAAAACACTTTGAATGTATTGAGCATTCTAAAGAAAAAGATACAGTGACTGCTCTCAAGTTGATGGAACTAATGTGACACAAGAACAATTTGATCAATTAAGTCAACCAGTACACTCAGTCGAATCACTGGCTCTGTGGTCCCATACACACATCACCACAGCTGCGGTGCCTATAGGAGAGCTGTACAACCTGACGACAAAGTGATGAAAATGGGGTGGTAGCAGGGGCGGGCGGAAAGAACTGAAAAGGATTGCAGAAAACTGGGTGAAAAGTTAACTGCACTAGAACACTGGTTCTCTGTGTTCGATTTGTACTGTCATAGCCTAGGAAGGTTTAACAAATAATGCTTGGGGTCCACGCCCAGAAATTCTGATTTGACTTGGTTAGGGTTTGGTGGGGATTTAAAGAATGAGCAACCAAGATTGAGAACTGCATGAGAAGTAAAATACAGAAATAACATAATCCTTAAAGAGCTAATTAATCAGTTCGGGGGTTCACAGATAAAATGTTACCACCTTTGAAAGGGAAAGATTTTAAAACAAGTTTGCAAGTACTGTTTTAATCATCTCAGTATCTGTAACATACTCATCTCAGAGTCTAAACTATTACATGATCGCCCTTAAGCAGTGAATAAAAATAAAATGTAAAGAAATAATTTTTTTCTTTTGACTTAATATTCAGAATTTTCCTCTCCATATTTATACTATCCCAATTCAATAAATATTAAAGCTGAAAGGTTCTCTTTTAATTGCACCTATATCCAGTCAGTTATCCATATGTATGGATTACTCAAGATTTTGTGGGGCCCCAGTTTATATAATTTGGGGGCCCCTATTTTAAGAAAATATAAAATTATGAGTACCAAATTGGTAGGATCCCTCCCAGCACCTTTAAAGAGGCCCATGCAAATGAAGGTCCTTAATGCTTCTCCTTCATTACCTTTGTGTAAAGTCACTCCTGTTTATATCATTTAAGTCAATTCTATGTATTCATGTTGTTGTCATTAATATTTACTAGATATTTTAGTCCATTTATAAACCTACCTAAAGGAAAACTACCTAAAAGTACCTAAACTGGATAAAATACTAAAATTTCACACTCTGGTTCATGTGCAACAATTCTGAATGGCTGCAATATATTTTTAACTTCTCAAAGCCTTTACCGTGTTTTTTTGTTAATCCGTTTTTAATTTTATTTTTAGAGAAAGGGGAAGGGAGGGAAAGAGGCAGAGAAACATGGATCAGTTGCCTCTCGCACACGCCCCAGCTGGGCATGCCACAACCTAGGCACGTTCCCTGACTGGGACTCGAACCACTGACTATGGGGGACAATGCCCAACCAATGCAGCCACACTGGGCAGGGTCTCTATCTTGGTTTTAAGCCATGTATTAAAGTAACAATCTTGGGTATTGCTATGAATCGTCCAGGATCTTGACTTCCTTTTTATCTTTATAAATCCTGGAGAATGCTATTCTCTTCAATGCAGGTTGAAAAACAAAATCTTAAAAAAAAAAAAAAGACTAAAAAATCTGAAGCAAAACAGGTACAGGTAATGACAGATGCAAGGGAATTTGTAATACCTGAAAAAAAGATACATAAATGGGTGTAATGCTCTTTATCCAGCAACATCATTTACCCCTTGGATTAGAAGCCCCCACCCCTAAAATTTCCCTTTCCAGTGTTTAACACCAGAATAAAAACATGGTCATTATATGTAATAGCTATACAACACTATCCAACGCCGATATTATTTACCATCATTTTACCTGTTTTCTCTCAAATCTATCTGGAATTGGCTGGGGATAAATTACAGACAGGAAAAGAATGCCCATTCAAATAGTTTTATCATAAAAAGTGTATTATTAAGAATATTCTAAGAAGACAGGAAAATTTTTATAAAGCAGTTAGTCATTTGGAAAGTTCATTTACTCAGAACTGTACCTGGCAATAGATGAGGTCTTTCTGCATTTGGCTTTGCTTCTCCATTGGCACTTCAAGACTGCAGTGTACACTGGAGCAATAACTGATATATAACACATGGGAGCTGGATAGTGTGGTGCAGTGAAGATGCTTGCACAGTTTCTCTTTAAACTGAAGTACATTGATTAACACAGCTAGCACCCTGGCTGGTGTGGCTCAGTGGATTGAGCACCAGCCTGCAAACCAAAAGGTCACAGGTTTGATTCCCAGTCAGGACACATGCCCTAGTTTCAGGCCAGGTCCCCAGTTGAGGGCATGTGAGAGGTAACCAGTTGATGTTTCTCTCCCTTTTTCTCCCTCCCTTCTTCTCTCTAAAAATAAATAAATAAAATCTTAAAAAAAAACACACACATATACACATCTAGCTAGTTAAGTATTTGACATAGATATGAGTCAATAAATGAACATAAACTACCATAAATAACTGCTTACAAAAAAATGTTTACATTCTTACCTCTAGATAACCAAAGTTCTCCCATTAGTACCTCTTGCAGAAAAAGTTCTTGCAATTTTTCATTCCTTGCTGGATCCCACAACTAAGATTCACAAAATATTTAACAATGAGTAATGAGTGTCAGGAATATGGTTACTAAGCACAATTATTTAGTTTTTACTTTAAAACCCACATCAAATCTAGTTGCTAAATCCAAAGTATGACAAAGGTATTTGTTCTTCATAACATTTAAACTGATTTCTTAAAATGGAGTACCACTTCAGGTGATAAAAAATACATGTCATATTCAGGTTAGATTGAGATGCTTGCAATAACTCATCCATATTTTGCTCAGCTTATTAAGTACACATATCAGAAATCCTACTGTAATTAACTATAACAAAGGTTGCTTTCTTTGTATGTTGCAAAACTACTTTCTTGCCTGGGGTATTAGCATTGCGCGTTGATTTGGCAAAGAGCATGGTGGAGAGCTGGCAATGCAGTTGGTGTTGAGAGGGTTGTTTTGGTTTGCTGCAGCCTGGTTCATGAAGGTGACCAGGGTCACAGGATGCCACATCATTGGTCCAGTGCCCAGGGCTGGTCTTTCAAGGTAGAGTGAGCAACCCCTAGCCAAAAATATCGACTCCACTGCCAGTCATTTAAGCTTCAGTCTTTTACATCCGGAGGGGTTTTGAGTTTGTTTCCCAATAATTTTCTTTCTAAACTGGGATGAGCCTGGGGAAGGGAGTCATATTTTAAGCTTTTATCAGCAAATGTGCTAATGATCAATAACAATCAAAAGTTCCATTCCACAGATACTTAATGAGCACTAAAGAACGAGCCACTCTGGAGAGAGATGGAAAGGGAAGGAGACTAAGTCCCCTGTGCCCATCCCAGAGTCTGACCAAGGGAAGGGACAAACATGTTAAAGATCAATAGCACATCAGCAGCGTCACCCCAATGGCTCCCCTGAAACCAAGACCCACATTTAACACATCCTTCCAGGCCCAGTTCAATGCCACCTTTCCTCCAAAGTCTTCTGTGGGGAACTGCGTGTTCCAAAGACAGCCACAGTAGTATTCCCAGTTCCGCCTGCACTCTAGAAACTTGCCTCCCCTATGAAGAGGTGGAGTCTATTTCCTCTTCCCTTAAAACTGAGCAGGCTTCAAGGTGGGTGTACACACACACACACACACACTTGCTCCTTGGGACCCACTATGAGATTTTTTGTGTGATTACGTGTGGCAGTGTATTTAATGTGTGGCCTAAGACAATTCTTCCAGTGCAGCCCAGAGATGCCAAAAGGTTGGACACCCTTGGTTGTATAGCTAGCTGCCTTATCATAACCCCCAAATGGTTCTCCAGTCCCTCCTTTGCCACCACACTTCAAGGAAGACCATGCCACGTGGGGCGGACTTGTGTAAATGTTCTGGCCGTTCTGTAAACGGTCCCAGCTAAATGGACACCCAGCTTGAACTGCCTGCCATGTGAGGGAGTGAGCCTCCAGACCACCCAGCACTTAGGCCTGGAATCAACCTGCCTGGAGCTGAGTGGAGCAGAAAGGTGCAGTCTCCGCGGGACTCGGCTCACACTGCAAATGCAGGAGCCAAACAGACACTGTTTTAAGCCACAGTGCCTTAATGCAGCAACAGGTAAGCAGAACTCTCTCCATACTTCTGCTCTGAATATGATCCTCCCCCTCCTCTGAGCTCTTGTTAACACTGGGGCTGGGGGTCACTCTTCTCCTATTGCTAAGCTCCTATTGCCACCGCTAGGACGATGCCTCACACACAGGAAGCTCTAGGCTAGGCAGGTGTTGGCCGATCAATTGAATATGAAGGTTAAGACTTAATTCCTCCTGAAAATTCATAGAAGAACCTCAGAACACCCCCCCATAGCACTTTTAAAGCTATGTGAGTTAGTTAAGTTGGGTCACCCAAGATGATTGTGATTGATATCTTTTCTAAAAAAATTTATTCGTTTCTAGAGAGAGAGGAAGGGAGGGAGAAAGAGAGGGACAGAAATATGGATGTGATTGCCTCTCACACACCCACTCCTGGGGATCTGGCCTGCAACCCAGGCATATGCCCTGACTGGGGATCAAACCCTCGACCCATTGGTTCACAGGCCAGCACTCAATCCACTGAACCACACCAGCCAGGGCTGATTGATCTCCTTTTTAAAGATTTTATTTATTTATTTTTAGAGAGAGGGGAAAGGAGGGAGAAAGAGAAGTAAATAAACATCGATGGGAGAGACACATGGAAGGTTTCCTCTAGTAAACGCTCCCCCTGGGGACCGAACCCTCAACCTAGGCAATGTGCCCTGACGGGGGAATCCAACGAGAGACCTTTCACTCTGAGGTATGAAGCCGAACCCACGGAGACACAGCGCTCAGGGCGTTGTTGATATCTTTAAAAACGACTAATCAATTCCGTTTTGAAAAGAAAAGGGGCTGCGCTCTGCTTCTGAGCTAGAACTAGGCCCTGCAGGACAGAAGCGGGAGTTCCGCCAGCGGCAGCGCGGTGCCGGGCGGGGTCGGCTGTGGGAGGGCAAAGGCTCCTCTGCCTTCTTCTCATAAAAGGCACCTGTTCCTACGACGTTTTCAAGCAGGTGTCCAACCTGTGGCACGCCGGCCCCCAGCGACCCAGGATGGCAGTGAATGCGACCCAACACAAAATCGTAAATTTACTTAAAACATTATTATCTTTGTGATCGCGTGTGGCAATGTATTTACTGTGTGGCCCAAGATAACTCTTCTTGCTCCAGTGCGGCCCAGAGACGCCAAAAGGCTAGACACCCCTGGCTGTATAGCTGCCTTTTCATAACCCCCAAGTGGTTCTTCATTCCTCCCCTTTGTAAGCGACGAAAAAATAAAATAAGCCCTGAACTCAACATGGGATCAGAAGCGTCTGCTCGGGAACCAGCCAGGGGCACCCCGAGCCACAGCCGGGACCGGCACCCACAGGGATGAGGGTGGGGGCCGGCTACTCACTGCAACTCTACCTCCGCGCCCCTAGGCACCTACCTCACCGCCGCGGAAGCACCTCACCTGGGCGCCCTGACCCTCGCTCTTTTGCTGCTGGGCTCTTCTTTCTGCAAACACAAGGTGGCACGCGCTGGCCATCCGGACGCCGACGTGCGCCCGAGGCCCCTCGGTGGCTGCGGCGCCCGCGGGCCCGCCCGTCCCCTCCTCCGCGGGCGTCGCACTCACTGTCCCGCAGGCGGCGCTTGAACGCGGGGTCCCCACGCCGCTTCCAGTCGAAGTAAACACAGTATCCCAAGAAGGCGACGGCGCCACAAGCCGCCAGGGCCGCCAGAAGGCGGAGGAGGGAGCAGACGCAGGGCATCCGGCCGAGGGCGACCCCTGAGCCGAGCGTTGGGCGCGGGCCCGTGGGCGCGGGGATCGGAGCCGGCCGCCAGGCAGGGGACGTCGTCCCGGCGCCCTCCCGGCCTTTGGGGCTTCCAGCGCGCAGAGCCGAAGAGGAGACCGAGGACCGCGGAGGACGTGGGTGGGAGGTCGTGCCGTCACCCAATAACAGAGCTCTGTTTGAACTGGGCCCGTCGCGCTCCAAATACTGAACCCCATTTACCCAAACACACCTCTGTCCCTATCCCTAGGACTCCCAATCAGTACGGGACTCCCAATCAGTACGTTCTGGTTACCCAGGTAACTGGATCCCCCTTGGTCCTCTGTTCCCTCACCTACGAATCTAAATTGATTCAACGCTTTGGTCATCACCTGGACTCTGGAGCACAGCACTCCCCACTGAACTCCAGAACATTAGCCATGCTCCCCAACCTGCTCTGCGTGATCGCCACCTGAGAGGATCCAAGGTTCAAAGTACCCAACCACCTTAGCTCAGTAAGACGGAGGAAAGAGGGATTTTGAAGCAATAATATTTAGCCTAGGGGGAAAAAAAGTTACCTAATTTGCTGGGCTGAGCCTAACAGCCAAGGGTCCCAGAGCAATCCCAGTGAGAGACCTATACTTACTAGCCCAGAAAGACAAGACTTTATTCCAAATACCAGGGTTTTGATTTTTATACTAAGCCAAAGAGAAGGCACAAGCTAGGTAAGAACCTAACGAACTAAATAATTTATTTTTTGGCTATATTATTCAATTGCTCTTTTTAAAATATATGTTATTGATTATGCCATTACAGTTGTCCCATTTCCCCTCCTTCATTCCCCTCCACTCTGCACACACCCTCCTACTCACATTCCCCCCTTTAGTTCATGTCCATGTGTCACAAGTTCTTTTGCTTCTCCATTTCCCATACTATTCTTGCCCTCCCAGTATTTATTTTCTACCTACTGTCTATGCTACTTATTCTGTACCTTCTTCCCCCTTCTCCTCCTCCCAATCCCCTGTTGCTAACCCTCCATGTGATGTCCATTTCTATGATTCCGCTCCTGATCTAGCTGTCTTCTTAGTTTGCTTTTGTTTTAGGTGTGGTTGTTAATAACTGTGAGTTTGCTGTCCTTTCACTGTCTGTATTTTTTATCTTCTTTTTCTTATATAAGCCCCTTTAACATTTCATATAATAAAGGCTTGGTGATGATGAACTCTTTGAAGTTGACCTTATCTGAGAAGCACTTCTATTCTAAATGAAAGCTTTGCTGGATAGAGCAATTTTGGATGTAGGTCTTTGGATTTCATGACTTGGAATACTTCTTTCCAGCCCCTTCTTGCCTGTAAGGTCTCTTTTGAGAAATCCGCTGACAGTCTGATGGGTACTCCTTTGTAGGTGACTGTCCCCTTATCTCTTGCTGCTTCTAGAATTCTCTCCTTCATTTTACTCTTGGGTAATGTAATTATGATGTGCCTTGGTGTGTTCCTTCTTGGGTCCACCTTCTTTGGGGCTCTCTGAGCTTCCTGGACTTCCTGGAAGTCTATTTCCTTTGCCAGACTGAGGAAGTTCTCCTTTATTATTTGTTCAAATAAGTTTTCACTCATGGCTGTTCCTCTTCCCCTTCTGGTACCCCTATAATTCAGATGTTGGAACATTTAAAGATGTCCTGGAGGTTCCTAACCCTCTCCTCATTTTTTTAAATTCTTGTTTCTTCATTCTTTCTGGTTGGATGTTTCGTTCTTTCTTTTGGTTCACTCTTTCAGTTTGAGTCCCAGTTTCCTTTCCATCACTATTGGTTTCCTGTGCATTTCCCTTCATTTCAATCAGTTTAGCCTTTATATGTTCCTCTAATCTGTGGCTAAAATCAACCAATTCTGTGAGCATCCCGATCACTAGTGTTTTGAACTGTGCACCTGAAAGCTTGGCTATTTCTTGGTCACTTAGAATTATAGGCTCTGGGGCTTTGAGCTGGTTTTTTTTTTCCAATTTTTTTATTTAATTATGTTTCAAGTACAGTTTTCTGTCTATTAAAAATATGGAACACTTCACGAATTTGCGTGTCATCCTTGCGCAGGGGCCATGCTAATCTTCTCTGTATCGTTCCAATTTTAGTATATGTGCTGCCGAAGCGAGCACTGAGCTGTTCTTGAGTTATAAGGTTTGTTCTGTTTGCACCTATTATGTTTGAGGGGCGGAGCCTTAGGTGTTCACCAGGGCCGGGCGACCCAGTTGCTGGGTTGTGACACTGCATGTGGGGGCGGGGTCAGACAGGGGGAAAAAATGGCGTTGTGCTCTGGTCTCTCTAAGATGTCTGTCCCCTCTGTGGCTTCTCACAAGCAAATTGGGCCCCTCTGGTGCTGGTTCCCAGGTGTGTGGGCCCGTGTACCCTCCAGGACCCTGTGGGTCTCTCCAACGAACTCTCTGTGAGCCTGGGAACCTCTCTGGGCCCCTCGACTCTGAGAAAGTCTTTCCAGTTGGTGCTTTCAAGCTCTAATTCCCGCTGGGGCCCTACCCTGAGCGATCTGTCTCACTGTTCACTCCTTTGCTTGGTTTATCGGTCTGGCTGAGTGGTTCGTTGTTTTCAGACTTCCGTACAGTTCAATTTTCACTGTTTTGGCTGCACTTTTGTTTCTAAAACTTCGCTGTCCTTAAATTTAGTTGTGGGAGAGGGCACAGTGTTTCCGCCTACGTCTCCATCTTGGCCGGAAGTCTTCATTCTTTTCTGTTTGTTTCTTGCTTCCTTCTGGTCTACTCCACTGATTTTAGTCCCAGTTTTGTTTCCAACATTATTGGTTCCCTGTGCATTTTGCTTCATTTCACTTAGTGTAGCCTTCATTTTTTCATCTAATTTGCAACTAAAATCAACCAGTTCTGTGAGCATCCTGATCACCAGTATTTTGAACTGTGCATATGATAGGTTGGCTGTCTCTTTGTCGCTTAGAAGTATTGGCTCTGGGGCTTTGAGCTGTTCTGCTTGAGCCATAATGTTTTGGTCTGTTCACGCCTGTTATGTATGAGGGGCGGAGGCTTATGTGTTCACCAGGGCGGGTCAACCCAGTCGCTTGGTTGTGACTGGGGGTGGGGTCAGAGAGGGAGCAATGGCGTTCATTCCACTCTGTCTCGGATTTCGGTCCCCTCCGCTGCTTCCCACAAGCAAATCGGGCCCTTCTGGTGCTGGTTCCCAGGTATGTGGGCTTGTGTATGTTCTAGGACCCCGTGGGTCTCTCCAACGAACTCTCCTGTGAGGCTGGGACCCTATCCCGGCACCTCAACCCCTAAACGTTTTTCTAATCGGTGCTTTTGGGCTTTATTTCCTGTCGCTGGGGCCCTGGGTTGCAAGGTCTGTCTCACTGTTTTTAAACCTGCCGGTTTATCTATGCGTTAATGTGTGTCCATGGTAAGCCAGCCGCCTTGTAAGCCTTTCTGGGTTTTTGTCTGCACCCATCTGGCCCACTAATCACCGCCTTTTCCTGCCAGGACCCTCTCCACCAACAGCCAACTTCACCCCTCTTATCGGTCTGGATGACTGGTTCGCTGTTTCAGACTTTGGTACAGTTCAATTTTCTGTCTGTTTTGATTGTGTTTTTGTTTCTAAATCTTTGTTGTCCTTAAATTTGGTTGTGGGAGGAGGTACAGTATTTCCACCTATGCCTCTCTCTTGGCCGGAAGTCCTTTCAACTGCTCTTTACATGAGTGTGATATTTCTAGTATGTGCATAGCAAGGTGCTCATCACTGCAGGGGCTACTGCAGCGGCTGAGCAGCAGCCCAGGCCCTCCCAATTTGAGGCAGTAGTGCAAATTACGTACAATTGTTTTGAGTGCTGTGTGTTTTTTCCTAGGATGACTCAGTTTGATAGTTGGGAACTTGGTTGTAACACAGAAATAAAGGACAGCCTCAGCATCCAGTGTTACTGGTGATCGCGAGGCAGTTTTTGCTTCAGAACCTCGGTGATGGATTTAACCAGGCTCCAAATGATCCATCTCCTTTTAGGCTGACTGCTCTTACCTTCTAATAAAACCACTGTACCACCTTACCACCCCTTCCCATCCTTCATTTCTGCTGCACTCATCGTCAAGCCCAATGGTACGTGGAAGGAGATGGAGCCAGGGAAACTGTGGACCAAGGTGGGTGGGTGGGACGAAGTACACAGTGACATACATGTGACCGTTGGAGAGTCATTGCAGCAGTTAGAAATAAACAGATTCCTAGAGTCCAAATGACCATAGAGACCACATTGGAAAGTAACTGGAAAAACTTTAAGGCAAGTTTCTATGGTAAGTATACATTTTTCTTCTCAAATATAGACACCATTCTCGCTAATTTGGTGATCAGAATTCCTAAAAAGCTTTGGTCATTTTCCAAATTGAGAGAGCACAGTTGTCCCCAAAGCATAGTTCTATGCCAGATAATAGCTCTCTCATTTTGTTCAACAGCTTTATTGAGGTATAATTGCTATACAGTAAATTGAACATGTTATAAGGTACAACTTGACACATTTTATGTAGCCATCCCTAAAACCATCATCAATATCAAGACAGTGAACACATTCATCCCCTGGTTTCCTTAAATCCCTTTTTAATCTTCCAGCCTCCTTCACCCCCCCCATCCCCTACTTTGTCACTGTAGATTAGTTAGTATTTTCTAGATTATTGGATAAATGGAGTCACACAACAGGTACTCTTATTGGCTTCTTTCATTCAGCATAATTGTTTTGATTCATCCGTATTGTTTTATCAGTAGATCATTTTGTTGGTAAGTTTACATTTTTGTTGCTAAGTTTATTGGTAAGCTTACATTTTATGGCTATACTACAATCTGTTTAACCACTCATCTGTTGATGAACATTTGGATTGTTTCCGGCTTTTGGTTGTTAAAAATAAAGCTGCTATAAACATTTGTATATAAGGCCTTATCTGGGCACATCTTTTCTGTTGTCTTAAATAACACCTAAAGCCCCAGCTGGGTAGCATAGCCAGTTAGAGCCTCGTCCCAACGAGCCAAGGTTGCACATTCAACTCCTGGGCAGGCCACATACACGAATCAACCAATGAATGCAGAAATACGTGGAAAAACAAATTGGTGTCTTTTTTTCTCTCTGTCACTATCCCCTAAAGTCTATAAATGAACCCTAATATAAATTATATTCTTCAGGTTGTACAGATATATTATGGTTGTGACAAATGTATTACATGTATTCATTATATTATGCAGAATAGTTTTACTCTATCCAATACACATCCAATCCCTTCCTCTCCCAACTCCTGATCTTTTTCCTGCCTCTATAATTTTGCCTTTTCCAGTATGTTCTATATGTGGAATCATACATACAATATGTAGTCTTTTCAGATTGGCTTTTTCCATTTAGTAACATGTATTTAAAGCTCTTTAATGTCTTTTCATGACTTGATAGCTTATTTCTCTTAGTGCGTAATATCCCATGGTCTGAATGTTCCATGGTTTTTATTCATTCACCTGCTGAAGGGACGTCTTGGTTGCTTCCAAGTTTTGGCAATTATGAATACAGCTGCTGTAAACATCTGTGTGCAGGTTTTTGTGTGGATGTTTTCAACTCATTTGTATACACACACACACACATCATGATTCCTGAATCATATTGTAAGAGGATGTTTAGTTTTGGAAAAAAGTAAAGCCAATCTCTTTCAAATTGGCAGTGCCATATTTTCGTTCCCACCAGCAGTGAATGAGCGCTCCTGTTCCACGTTCTCACCAGCGTTTGGTATTGTTTTGAATTTTTGCATTCTAATAGGTTTGCAGTGATGCCTGTTTTAGTTTGCAGTTCCGTTCTTTCATTTGCTTACTTGCCATCTGTGTAACTTGTCGGTGAAGTGTCTGTAAAGGACTATGGCCCATTTTAAAATTGGATTGTTTTATTTCTTGTTAAATTTTGAGGGTTTTTTTTTTGCGGGGGTGTGTGTTGGTATATTGCAGATAATGACAGTTTGCTATGGTCTGAATGTTTGTCTCCTCCTCCCCTACCACCCCCAATTCCTATGTTGAAAACTTAATTCCTAATGATGATATCAAGAGGTGGGGCTTTTGGGAGATCATTTAGTCATCAGGATGCAGCTCTTCTGATCGAGATCGGTGCCCTTAGAAGAGGTCCCACCAAGCTCCCTACCCCTTCCACTCCAGAAGGCCTCAACCAGACCATGCTGGCACCTTGATCTTAGACTTCCTGGCCTCCAGAATTATGGGAGATGTTTGTTTAGAAGCCTCCCAATTTATGGTGCCTTTGTTATAGTGGCCCAAACAGACTACTACACAGTTCCTCATCAGATGTCTTTTACAGATACTTCTTCTGGTTCAAGTCTTGTCTTCTCCTTGATGAGCACTGTTTATAAATGCTGACTCATCATCTGTGGGTCTTCTTTGATGAGGTGTGTATTCAAATCTTTGTGAAAAGAACCCCAAAGACAACTTTTAAATGTCTGGCTTTGTACACAATGATCATTAGTAAAAGAAAAAAAAAAGAAAAAGAAACAATAGCATTTCAAAAGTAATTTTTCTCGATATAAGTAAACATAGTTTTTGAACTTTTTACTAGGTTAGATGCTGGACCAGGCACTTTGCGGGATTCAGCGGTGACTAAGGAGCACGTGAGGAACTGAACATATAGTAGACACACACATAAGTAAATATAATACAAGGTAAGTTGTTAAGAAAAATAATAGATTGAAAATGCTACCAGAGCATAAAAGAAGGTGATATTTTGGAAATGGTAAGTCAGCAAAAGCTTCATGGAAAAGTAGCTGCTGAGATATCTCTGGACAAATAAGGATCAGCGTTGTGGGGGGGAACAGAGGGAGCAAAAGGGTAGAGGTGGGTGGGTGCCAGGCCTGTGCACTGCCTTAATAGTTCTGCTTGACCTGGCTCCTGCCTCAGGTCTATTCTTGTCGTTTTTTTCTACCAATTTCTCCTCCCTCATGTGCTTGGAGCACTTCACTCTCTATAATCTTTCTCCTCCCATTTGCCTAGCCAATACATAATTGTAATTGAGCTCAGTTTTACTGATCCACAAAGCCTTCCCAGACCACCAGTACCTTCATACTTGGGCTCTGTATCATTAACTAATGGTATGCCAAAATTCATATGCTTATCACACCTGCAGTAAAGAATTACATGGGTTAAATGTTTAACATCTACCTCACTGGATTACCCATTCCGGGAAAATACAGGGACTTTTTTCTGTCTTATTCGCTGTCATGGCTCCTGGGCTTTAGCACAATACCTGCCACATAGAAGATAATTAGCTATTGATGCTGTATTCTGGTAACAGTTTTTATGTGTGGTTAAATACAGCTTCAAATGCTTTCACAATGTTTATAGCTATGTTAAGTTACAGCGCTTGTAAGAAAGGCATATAGGCAAATTAAGAGCTTAATCCATATAGATTTCCATAATTTAAAGCAGTTTCATAGAAGACATAGTATGTATATACTAACATAGGTACAAACATCCTTTTGAGTGAAGGACTGGAAAACTTGAACTTCAACACAAATAACAAAGAATAGAAGTAAACAATGAACACTAAAATTGAAATCTCCATAATCTTCAAATAACTTGATTTTAATAGATAACACCTTCCATTTTAAATAGCAAAGTGCTTTTATACTTTTACTGTTTTAATCACATGCAAGACCTATCTATTCAAAGTTTAGCTAAATTCAAAATATGCCAATATTTGAATTTAATACCTAACCAATATTCACTTACTTTCATAAGCCTTTCTAGCCCCCACACAAAAGGATTTTAATAGTGTCCATATACCCATTCAATGAATATATAATTTTGTTTTCTGTAACAAGGTCTCAATACTTTATTACCAGATTTATATCAATTAGAAGGGACAATGTTCAAGATTTACTAAATTGCTACTGAAAGAAATCATTAAAATATCTAATGTATGAATCAACGATTAGCTGCTTCTTCCTACTTCCAACTGGATTTGAAAGACACACTTTTTTAAATAATCAAACATCAGAAATATTTTATTGTGAAAACTGAAGAATATATTGAATATGTTCTGTTTTGTGAAGCCTGCTTTTCCAACTGTAAGTTACTGGCACTTAGGAAAACAACAATCACTTAAATGAAAACTAAATATATAAAGCCTATGTTTAAAACATGGCCTTTATTAATACCGCCCACTGAGCTCCATTTTCATTTTACATGGAAATACTTCAGCTTCGCAAAGAAAAGACAGAGAAGTGCATTTTACAAGAGTACGTTTTTGTTTTTAATTCTCTGCGAAAATGGAAGGAATCTGAATCACAAAGTCACAATGTGGTAAATGAAAGTAAGGAACAATGATCTTAGTAATGCTATGCCATCACTAGGGTTTGGCTCTGACTTGGTTCTTATAAATCAGACCCTGACATACAGTCTAGAGCGTCTATGTTATTACTCTACAACATATTAAACACAGAAAAGGAGGTTTTTAAAAAAACCCTTTCAATGTACAAACATGAATTTAAAAACTGATTTTAAAAAATCACTTTTTTACATAATGTATATGGCAAAACTGCTTTAAATACATGATTCTGGAAGAATTATTTACAGAATGTATCAGTCTGTGGAACAATTCACAGACATGACATACATAATTGCTTTACTTAGTTGTTGCATCTCAACTTTGGGAGATATAAATTTGTTCGGCAGTATAGCAAAAATAAAAACTGTGACAAAGTATCTTAAGGGCAACCAAAAATCTGATCCTCAAAACAGTTTAAATACTAGGACTGCCAAAGTGTCTAAAGGAGGACACACTTTAATGATCCAGACGCCCATTCATAGTTCTGTACGGCTGGGAGGACTGAGACAGGCTCCCTTCAACACAGGCACAGCTGCTGGGCGCAGCCTCCTGGAAGAGGGACAGCTGGAGCTATTGTCATCCAAAGAGTGAATTAACCTACAATTTTCTTTTTTTCAATTTTATTAATATTTTAAAAAATACATAAAAATACAACATCCAATGTCTGAATAAATATATTTAACAAGTTGCAAGATAATACCTTATTTTACACAAAATTTTCAGCTTTAGAAATCTTGTTAAATAACTTCATTGTTGTTATATATTTCATTTTTGTATTTTTGTAACAAAATAAAAACTCTGAAATTACATAGAAAAAAGACAAAATATTTTTGTCAAGGGATAAGATAGTCCACTGAAAACTTATTCACAATTCCACTGTAAACATTAATAAACATTAAAATATTTGCATAATTGTGTGCTCAAAAATACTATAAAAAGTGGAAGACTTATTACAACTGTAGTTTTCAGTCAACTACACTTCCTTTCACAATGTATTTTGTCCCATTTACACCTTTAAGCCTGGGCACACTGCTGAACATATACTTTGGCAGTTCTAAATAGCAAGTGCTTCCACAAAAAAAAAAAAAAACTAAAAAAAAAAAAAAAAAAAAACAACCAAAAAAAACAAACCAAAAAACAAAAAAACAAAAACAAAAAAAACCCCACAAAAAACAAAAAAACACGAAACAACAAAAAACCCAAAAATGACAATAAAAAAACACATATAACATAAACCCCCTACTCACCAAGTGTTCAAACACATCTTAGTGAAAGTGCAACAGTAACTATTCAGCTGGATAATATTTTGATATTTTTCATGTGCACTTGTCTATGATTTCTATTAACACCTGAAACTTTACTATACAAATTCAAATTTGCTAAGTGCCCGTTTTCTATCTTCACAAAATAATGAAAAAAATTTTGAGGAAAAAATATGAAAAATATGCAGGCGGCCTAACCTTCAGTTATTAATCAGCTTATTTTTTTTTTTTGCAACAGAAAAAAGAAAAGAAGGGAATAGATACAATCCAGCCTGGAAGAGTAGACAGGATATACTTAGCAATATCAAACCAGTTGAGTGCTTTCTGTGGCTGTATTTCAGGATTTGGGGATTTATGTCCATGGCAGCAAACTGCTGGGAAGGCAGAGAAAATGAATATCACCTGCATTCTACAGCAAGTACATTTTGGGGGGGAGATGATGATGAAGGACTCATTCCAGTGTCTGATGACGCAGATGACATGGAGGCTCCTGCGTGAGACACTGTGGAATCAAAACAATTATATTAGACTCAAAAGCTGTCATGCAAAGGTACCCAGGCACTGGCAAATTAGAAAACCTTGACATTATTCACTTCAGTTATCATCATCTTAAATGCCACATGAAGAAGTAACAAACTGTCAGCAAAAATCTTGTCTGGCTCAAGTGAACTGAATTAGTCTCCGGTCAGTAAAGTCACTCAGTTCAAAAAAACATGCCATAAAATTTGAAGATTAAAGAGACAGATTCTTAAAATTCCTTCTTGAAAGATCCCTGGAAGGAATTCACCTTGCCCCAAATCAGAAACAAGATCAACCAGAGAATTTCCCATAACCAGCTAATCACTGGCCTCCTATCTTTGTCCTGTCCCAGTACAGCTGATGGACACAATACTGCTGTAGGTAACAGAAGTTTTCTAGGCAGGTATCAAATCCTATGATTTAGAAATTGAATTTCCTGACCAGATCCAATACTTCTCATTCTTTTCACCTATCCTCTTTTTGATCTTCTTTTGGGATTCTTTAACCTTGCTGTCTATCACTTCCATTACATTTGTAAAAATTCCTACTATAATATACATATATATCCTGTTATATATCATATAGGATATATATGTGATATACACACATACATGTATAGCATATATATTTTTTAAATCCTCACCCAAGGATATGTTTATTGATTTTTAGAGAAGACAGGGGAAGAGAGGAGAGGAAAGGAAAAGAAAATGTTGGTATGACAGAGAAACATGGACTGGATGCCTTCTGTACTGTAGGTACCCCAACAAGGAATCGAACCAGAACCTAGGTATGTGCCCTGACGGGTAACTGACCCTGACACCTTTTGGTGCACGGGATGACGCCCCAACCAACTGAACCACCCAGCCACTGCAATCGTATTTTGTAATTTGAATAGATTTGTGTTATTCTCTGAATTCTACTAATACCATATTCTTGTTTCAAGATTAGAGTATTTTCCCTGTATCTCTGGATATTAATTGTAGTTTGGTATCTTTATATGGCGCATCATCTGCTTTATTCCACAAGTTCCTTTTTATTCTCATTGTATACTTTGTTTTCTGTCTTTTTGTACACAGAAGCCTTCCTATCTGGTACTGTGGTTTTAGCCTTCCCTTATCTACCATGACAATTACAATGGTTATCTGCTCCTCACCTTCCAAAAGATAAGCTGTTGACAATTCTTATCTCTCACAGTTTGCTGTCCCTTTTTCCTGTCTTTGTAGGTATGGGGCTTTTGATTTTCCTTACTGTCATTTTACATGCCGATATTTAACTAGAAGTTAACCCTATAGAATTTTTTAAAAATATTTTATTTATTTATTTTTAGAGAGGGGGGAAGGGAGGGGAAGGAGAAACAGTGGCAGAGAAACATTAATGTGTGGTTGTCTCTCACATGCCCCCCACCGGGGACCTGGCCTGCAACCCAGGCATGTGCCCTGACTGGGAATCGAACCCGTGACCCTTTGCTTCACAGGCCCATGCTCAATCCACTGAGCCACACCAGCCAGGAACCCTACAGAATTTTAAGGTCTAGGTCAGACACTACTGTCTCCATGATCAGTCCAGAGTAAAATCTATCCTTCTACGGAATTCTAAACTTGTTAATATCACTCTTGAGACCCACATCACCCAATGTCCTACTAAACTTTAATATCTTTGAGAGCAGAGTCTGGATCTCATTCACCTTCATACTTTGACCACCTAGAAGAGGGCCCAGCACATGGTATGTATGCATTAATATTGTTCATCTGAACTATCTTATATGGTAGTTGCTTAGGAAATGACTACCCCAAAAACATAATCTCAAGGATAAACCATATGCCTATTTGTTTTGGTGAACCTCTTCATAGCAAATATAGTGCCTAATAACAGGCAACCAGTAAATGTTGAGCAAAGAGTGAATTCAGAGTAAGCTGTTCTTGAGAACCCACCACATTTAGTAAAATCACACATTTTGTAAAACAGTTCAAAGTGTCTTTCAGGAGTGTCACTCTGATTAATTCAGTTGTTGGGTCACCTCAATAACAGCAACGAAGAAAATACTAGGAATCAAAAAACAATAAATGTATACTATATTCTAGGAGTGACAAACCTAAATCTTCTAAAATAATAGTATATTTGAAAACAGAGGGAAAACAATTATAATCAGATTACCTTCTCTGTCTTTCTTTTTTAATCTTTTTCTCCTCCTGTCAATAGTCGCAACTTCAGACTTCAAAGACATGTAATATTTTCTGATTTCCTGTAGTTTTTCTTGGAGAAAAGAAATTCTCTCTGTACTGTTCATATTATCTAATTCATCTAAAAGGGAAAAATTAGCATTTTAAAATAATCCAGAAAAATTATGGCAGTTTTATCAGAAGTCCAACTCATAAATTATTAAAACCTTTGGTTTATTAAAACCAATCATATTAAGCTAATAAGTCTCTGTAACAAGGAAGACACTAATTAAATTCAAGTAAGATTTCCTTATATATCCCAATATTTCTACACTAAATATTACTTGATTATTTTTACTAAACATTACTTGATTATTTAAATGATCAGAAAAACAAAAGAAAACATCAACACATAGCAACTCTGATCTATAACTGTAGTTACTTATTGAAATTGTTTCTTCACATTGATGGTTTCATTTATTTATTTTCAATTGTCCACACTAGAAAGGATGTTCTAGTTTCACTGATTTATGTAAATCCTACATCTTATTTCATAATTAGAAATAATTCTTCCAGTGAATGTTTATCAAGTTAGTATTATGAAAAGACATGGATTTGTATTTAAAGTAATGAGTGATGATTTATTGGTAAGACAATATTTGGAAACCTAAATAAATGAACTTGCTAATCATTACTCCTCTGACATTAAAAAAAAATTTTTTAGACTTTATTTACTTATTTATAGAGAAAGAAGGGAGGGAGAGAGGAAAAGAAATATCAATGTGTGAGAGAAATATCAATCAGGTACCTGTCACATGCCCCCAAATGGGGACCTGGCCTGAAACCCAGGCATGTGCCCTAGTTTAAGAATTGAACCGATGACCTTTTGGTTCACAGGCTGGTGCTCAAGCCACTGATCCACACCAGCCAGAGAATTCCTTTGACATTTTAAGGTATATACTGCATTACAATATACATTCAAGGTTTCTATAAGTTTCTTACTGAGTTGAAAGCTCCACTTATATGTCCTAGGGGATGAATTCGGATGTTTTTCTCTATGTTTATCTTTTTCTCCATCTTTGATGTGAGGGGATATTCTTGCAGGAGATCGTGCAAGCTTCTGTGGCTTAGATACACTAAGATGTTTTACTGGGGTACATTTACTTGAATTGTCTAGGACAGGAAGATCTTCACTATCACTGCTTTGTCCTAGAATAAAAAAATGCACACAGATTATAAATTATAAAAATCTCAAATATCAACATGCAACAGACCCAGCAATCACAAGTTTTGGTATCCTATGGAAGTAAGTGCAAAATGCACAAAGTTTTTAACAGTAAAAAAGAAAGAAAAAGAAGGAAACAAAGAAAATTTAAGTGCTTATCAATAGGAAAATGGTTAGAAATTTTATATTATTGAATACTTTAAGTGGTTAAAAACAATGAGCAAGTTCATGAGAACAAAAATGACAAAATATCCTATACTCTTAAATGAAAAAGCAAAGTTATAAAACTATATACATGGTATGCCCCATTACGTTTAAAATGAAACCTAACTACCTAAAAGAGCAGAAACCTAACTACCTAAAAGACCCTGACGCACGCATGGCCTGTGACCCATAAAACAATGTGAGCAGGTATTCGTTTGCAACTCTGTGCATCCTCACCAAATTTGTACTTAGAGATGCTTTCAGTTTTCACTTAATAACAAATTAGAATTCTCCATTTTGTGTTTTTCAAACTCTATACTCTATTTCCACCCTACCCACTCTCAAAAGCAAATCTTGTTTTTTACTGAAAAGACAAAGTTGAGGGTTATACGTGCAATTTTACAGCTCCTCCCCTACCTGTATCTGTCCGTACTGCCCCTTTTTTGGCCTCAAAAAGAGTTTCTGGCCAAGATAATCTCTTCAGCTACTCTTAAAACCACATACTTCTCTGAAATTCCTAATGTCAATTAGCCAACTTCTTTTATCTTCAACTTCTTTTCTCAGAATCTACAAACTTGCTTAGATGTTTCCTACCCTTAGAAGAGGGAGGAAGGAGAGGAAAACCTTTAGCTGGCACCTTCTTCCTTCTCTTTAGGGTCAAATTTCTTCAAAAAATTCTTTGTCATCCAGATTTCCATACCTTCTGATGACATCACTGTGCTACTGTTAGGGTCCCAAACAATGAATATACAGAGTCCGGCAAAAATAATGCCCCTTTATATCACAAAATCATCAGCATGTACATAATTCTGTAACACAACACTATCACACGCAAGCAAACTACATATGACATTTTAGGTGAAATGTTCAAATGAAAACTATAAATTATTACACCGATATTAATAGCATTACCCTACCAACCACACTCAAGCAGGCATCACTTCTGCCAGACCCTGTACTTTAATCCCAGTGAATATTCTATAGCATATGAAACTTTTTCTTATTCAAATCTACTAATGTTTACTGATTTTCATTTATCACCACCAATCAGTTTCTACTCTAGTCTTCCTGGCTATCCCATATAAAGCGATACCCTGTATACTTCTACTGGTCCTTTTTCTTCGTTTTTCAATTACAATTCACATTCAATATTATTTTGTATTAGTTTCAGGCTAAAAGCTTAGTAGTTACACAATCACCTACTTTGCAAAGTGTTCCCTTAATATTTCCAGTACCCATCTAGCTCTATACAGTTATGACAACATTACTATTTCCTATGTTGTACTTTTACCTTTTCTTCTCATTTTACTCCGACAGCAATCTTATCTTGTAATACTTTGACAGCTACCTTCTAAAAATAGACTTTCTTCTGAGCTCCAGGCCCCAATTTTCCTAACACTGGTACCTCTAACACAACAATGCCTGTTAGTCTCCCAACAACCCGCTGGTATACCTGTATTCCATGTCAGTTAACCAATTCCTCCTATTTATAATTGAGTCTTTGTGATTTTATATCTCAAATTTTTTCAATTAATTCCTTCTTTCACTGTCTTAGTTAAGACAAAGACTCTCTCCAAAAAGTAAAACTGATCTGTTTCCTTTCTGCCTTCAATCTTCAAACTTACAAAAAAGTTGTAAGGACAGTTGGCAAAAAAAGTTTTTCTCCTTAGAAACTAGAATATTCTCCTGTGTTAGTTATCTACAAATTACCCCAAATCTTAGCTTAAAATTACCAATAGTTTTTAAAAAAATATATTTTATTAATTATGCTATTAGAACTGTCCCATTTTTTCCCTTTTATTCCCCTCTGCTCTGCACCCCCCTCCCACCAGCATACCCCCTTAGTTCATGTCCATAGGTTGTACATATATTTGGCTTCTCATTTTCCATACTATTCTTAACCTCCCCGTTGATTTTGTACCTACCATTTATGCTACTTAATCTCTGTACTTTTTCCCACTCTTTCCCTCTCCCCCACCCCGTTGATAACCCTTCATGTGATCTCCATTTCTCTGATTCTGTTTTACTTGTTTCCTTAGTTTGTTTTACTTGTTTCTTTTTAGGTTCAGTTGTTGATAGTTTTGAGTTTGTTGTCATTTTAATGTTCATAGTTTTGATCTTCTTCTTTTCTTTAGTTATGTCCTTTTAACATTTCATATAGTAAGGGCTTGGTGATGATGAACTCCTTTAACTTGACCTTATCTGGGAAGCACTTTTATCTTCCCTTCCATTCTAAATGAAAGCTTTGCTGAATAGAGTAATCGTGGATGTAGGTCCTTGCCTTTCATGACTTGGAATACTTCTTTCCAGCCCCTGCTTGCCTGTAAGGTTTCTTTCCAGAAATCTGGTGATAGTTTTATGGGAACTCCTTTGTAGGTAACTGTCTCCTTTTCTCTTGCTGCTTTTAAGATTCTCTCATTTTTAACCTCGGGTAATGTAATTGTGATGCTTCCTTGGGTCCAACTTCTTTGGGACTCTCTGAGCTTCCTGGATTTCCTGGAAGTCTATTTCCTTTGTTAGATTGGGGAAGTTCTCCTTCATTATGTTTTCAGATAAGTTTTCAACTTCCTGCTCTTCCTTGTTTCCTTTTGACACCCCTATGATTTGGATGTTGGAAAAATTAAAGTTGTCCCAGAGGTTCCTAAGCCTCTCCTCATTTTTTTTTTGAATTCTTGCTTCTTCATTCTGTTCTGGCTGAATGTTAATTTCTTCCTTCTAGTCCAAATTGTTGAGTCCCAGTTTCCTTCCTTTCACTGTTGGTTCCCTGTATATTTTTCCTTATTTCACTGGTACGCCAGCCACTGCCTTGCTACATGTCCTCTCTGCCTCAGGTGCCCATCTCTGCTCCTCCTAGCAATCTGAATGAATGTTTCTTTTTTAACTCCTTGGTTGTCAGACTTCCATACAGTTTGATTTTCTGGTCATTCTGATTATTTTTTGTTTTTGAATCTGTTGTTGTCTTTTTGGTTGTGTGAGGAGGCAAAGTGTGTCTACCTATGCCTCCATCTTGGCCAGAATTCTTAATAGCTCACAGTTTCTGAGGGTCAGAATCTGGGAGTAGCTTGTCTGTGTGGTCTGGCTTAGGATATCTTGTGAGACTGCAGCCAAGCTGTTAGCTGAGGCTGTGGTTCTAAAGACTTGACTGGAGCTGGAGGACAAGCTTCCAAGGTGACTTACTTATGTGGCCGTGGTTTCTTGTTCACTGTTGGCAGGATATGCGCAGTTCCTCACAACACGGGCCTCTTCATAGCCTGACTGAGTGTTCTCGCAACAGACAGCTAACTTCTCCCTGATGAAGCTATCCAAGGATGAGCATGCAGGAATCTGCAGTGCTTTTTAGGACTTACTCTCCGAAATCATGTTCTATCACTTCCACTTTGTTAGAAGTAAATCACTAAATTCAGCCCCACACTAAAGGGAAGGGAATTAGGGTTTGTTGCTTGAAAGGAAGAATATCAACAAATTTGTGGCTATCTGTTTGAAAAACCACCACACTCCTACAGAACCATAATACAACCACCAAAACCAGGAAGTGAGCACAAATATATTACCATCGTCTAATCCTCAGACCCCATGCCTGTTTCTCTATTTGACCTGATAGTGTCCTTTTACAGCAACAGGATACAGGTGAGAATCATATACTGCATTTAGTTGTCACATCTCTTAAGTCTCCTTCAATCTGGAAATCAAGGTCATGATTTTCATGACTTTGACAAATTTTTAAATTGCAGGCCAGTTATTTTATAGAATATCCTTCAGTTTGAATTTGTTAATGGTTTGTAAGGATTATATTCAGATTATGCGTCTTTGCGAGGAAATCACTGATGTACTACTACGTTCGTGTTGCAGCCTGTCAGGTGTTACATGATTTCAATTTGTCCCATTATTAGTGGTGTTCACTTTGATCTTCTAAGGTGGTGTCCACCAGTCTTACCCACTATAAGGTTACTCATTTTCCCTTTGTAGTTCCTGCTACCTTTCTAGTCTCATCTCCCATTACTCTTTCTCAATACTCTAGTCCTCTGTACTCTTCAGCCAAATAATGGCAACTGAGAACTGAAATGCCCTTTATCTTATATAAATTATATGCTCCTTTTTTGGCACATATCCACACTATAACCTAGAATTTCACTTTCAAACTTGTATGAAGGCAGGTTTTGAAGGTAAAAGTTTAATTTGTCAAAATCAACCATGTTTTTATTTCTACTATATTCTATAACTTAATTTTATTCCTTACTGTACAGAAGTCTGTTTTTTATGTAATCTATTCATATCAATTTACTTGTTTTTCAAGTGAAAATTTTATTTCTCCATGTTTTGAAATTACTGTATCATTTATGAGTAAGGTTTTCTACAAAAAAATTCCATTTAGAAATGTAAACTTAATCTGCTTTCACCATTACAGCAAATGTTGTTCTTCTTTCATTCAAGTTTCCCAAATGTTCCTGTAATATTAAACTACTTTACCTAAAAAAATACAAAAAATAGGCATAAAAATAATCATAGCTATCCCAACTCTAAATAAAACTGACAAGAGCTTCAGATTAAAAATTAATGGAAAAACTGCTATTTCAGAACATAATAAACCAAGTTTATTTTTAAACTGACACAAATGATCAAGCTAACAAACTGCTGAAAATATTAACAGTGTACTAAAACCAGCATTGAAAAGCACCAACCTGTTCCATTTTTTTCATTTTTGGCTACAGCACTTGTTCGCTTTGGGATACGCTTTTGTTTTTTTGCCAATAATCCACTATTTCCATCACTTGGTCTTTTCTGACCTGAAATAAGGGGAAAGAGAGAGATCCTGAAAAGTCCATAGCAAGTATATTTATTCGCCTGTCTACATAAATTTCTATGTATACATTTTTAAATGGGTGGGGGAAGAGGGAATGAAGAGAGGAAGGAAAGTTGGAAAAAAGGAAAGGAAGGAAAGGAAGAGGAAAGAGTACTTTACAAATCAAGAGTTCATTTACTAATTTTTGGCTTCAATATAAAGTCTAATTTTCTCCCTATAAAGTCCTTACCCTTCTCTCTGATCTCTCTTTCTTGAACAATTATACTACAGGTACCAGAGGCAATGTTGGCTTCAAACCCATTTGCTGATTCCCTCTCACAGAGGCCTTCTTGAGATTCTTCAGCAATACTATCAACTTCAATGGTTATGTCACTCTCACTTTTTATACTTCGAGACTCATCTTGACTGAGAGTAAGGGGTGAAGCTACTGAAAAGTTATGCTGTACTACAGGAGGGAGGGCAGGTGGAATAGAAACAAGAGAGTTAGATTCGGAGCTTTCCACTACAGCATCCTCAATACTGGTCTTGTCCTTTTCATCCAAATCATCCAAATCTACTTCATGGCAAACCAGGGTTTCAGGCCCAATCAGAGGCATTGCATCCTCTTCTTCTTTCAGTGGAGTATTTATAGTTTCTTCAGCTCGACTATCAGATTTCTCACTAGTCAGTTCTTGGATGCATTGGTTTGACTCTGCTATTAATGATGGCATTCCTTCATTTTCTATTTCAAAATGTTGTTCAAAATTTAAGTTTTTTGTCCCCTCAGATGCAATACAATCACTGGTCCTTTCTTGAGATATGCTATTTACCATCTCCACTCCATTCTCAATTCTTATTTTTTTCTCTGGTGATGACTGTCCCAGTATTTTCCGTTTCAGCTTTTTTTCTTTTGCACATTGGTCAATTTCATTTTCAGCAGCAGCAGGAAAGTTTTTATTGTCTAATGAAGGAAAGTCTAGACTGTGAGTTTCTATATGAGGTTCACTTCCTGCTTCATCTTGGCTAAACGAAGAAATCTTTATAATTTCTAAAGAAAGATCTTTTGTCTTGCTTCGTCTTCCCTTTCCTTTAGGAGATTTTTCTGCCTCTTTCTTAATGTCTTCTACTTGTTCTACTTTATTTCCAAAAATCTGTACTATTTGTTCATTCTCTCCAACATCTAACTTCAGGGTCTCTAAAGGGTGCATTTGAGTCCTTTCATTTTCCTTTAATATATGTGCAGCAATCTTTGGATTTTCTTCATCTAGTTTATCGCTTAAATTTTTGTTTTTTTCTAGTTCTTCTTTAATATCAGGAGAAAGTTCTTCAGTCACCAAATTCTTTTCTAAAAGGTCTTCTGTATCACTATCAGATGAACAAGAGTCTGCAAGAGGAAATGTCACAAAGGTTTCTATCTTAATTACCAATATAATTTTATAATAAAAATTCTGCCAAAGACAAAACTCTTAATCATGTACCTTGAATACCTCCCTATAGAAATTTCTGATATAAAATAAATCATACACTTGAGCAAAAAATGTGGGGGGAAGAAGATTTCAAGTTAAGCTTCATGTAAGAATATGTTACATAGAAAGTATTACTATTGTAATTCTGTAAAAGAGCTATCTTGCAATTTTCACCAGTATCATATTTAGGCTATGATACTCCTTAGAAAATGCAAAGGACTAGTGCTGAGCTATGACATCGTAAAGTGGTTTGGTCTGAGATCTAGTAGGCAGTGTGGTTCGCAGGTCCGCGCTCAATCCACTGAGCTACACCAGCCAGGGCTGAGATCTAGTAGGTAGTGATTAATAGATGTGATGGCCATTTTGTGTCCTTAGAAAGGAATCTGACATTCTACTTAAAATAATTCTGGAAAGGAGATACACAAAAGGAGCAATCTGAATTCTCAAAATTTTAAATACTCTTCTGATTAAGAGACATGGAAGTATAGGCTATCTACCATTTTGCAAAAGAAATCTTTCACTTTAAGTCAGGTAAGTTTTAAATTAAGATCAAGTAGAGTTTTAAGACTGTATAGGAGCTGTAAAATATAAAAATTCAGCTCACATGCTGCTTACATTCTAAATGAGTTCAAAAGGGTAAACTTACTTAACGGTATTTTGTAAATGAAAAGGTACACAGTTTTTATTTTGTGATTTTACCATATACAGAATTAAAAATTCATTTGTTCTCGGATTAAAAAAACAACTTCTTTAGTTTAGCAAGACTACTATATATAGTTTTGCGGGTGGTACACTGCACAAGGGCATGGCATGCAAGAGAGCATCTTTCACTTTGTGGGTATCTTGCATTTATATAATATGGCAACCTTCCAGCAGATGGCAGTAAAGAGGAAGAAGAATGCCCTTTTCTAATGTGCATACAAGCAAACATCCTATGGACAAATAGCAATCCTGTAGGTTCAAAATAACTTTTTCCTTGAAGGAAGGGAAATTTTTATAAGGCAACTATTTAATGTTTCTTAAATTACATGGGAAAAAATACAAAGATAGAAAAGTGGGCAAAAAGTGAGTAAAAGCAGAATAAATTATGTTCACCTGTTAACTCATCACGAAACATTTCCATACCACATTAGTTTTTGCTCTCTCTAAGCAACACAGTCTCAGCTTTGCTGAAAGATCCTAGGGGACAGCACTGAATTACAAGAGACACTGGTGCATGCTTTGAAGGACAGTGCAGCACACAGCTGGATGCATGGCTTGTCAACCCATCCTCTATTTAAAATAGAGTATGTCTATTACAAAAAAAGGTATTCTAAATTAAAGTAAAACATCACTAAGTTTTAAGTAATCACAATATACTAAAATAAACATTTTATTCAAATAAAATTTTAGTTTAAGTTATATATGAGATTAAAAACTTAGATAACTTTCTACCAGTCTCACACAACTGACATTTTATTATCTATGTTGGTTTTTAGAAAAATCAGTGATCCTCTAAACTGTGCACCCTCCATTCTATTCGACAGCGATGAGCGGTCTGCCACACTGCTGTGAGCGCTTCTGGTACCTGATTTTCCTTCACTGTTTGGAGTCTTAGACAAACCATATGGCATGTTTGACGAAAGGGTGGATCTTAAAGGAGGTCGTCCCCGTTTTGACTTCTGCCTCTCTTCCTCCCTCTTTTCATCTTTTTCGCTCTCTTCTTTATTCTGGATAACAACAAAATATAGGAGAGAAGAGCATTCCTTATGAAAAATGGACATTCTACTTCTCCAAGGAAAACTAGAAGTCAAGAAATGTAGATATTTTATATGTGAATTCCTAATCTGTGCTTACAGAAAAATTATAAACAAATAGTTTGTTAACATTTTTTACTTATATCAATATGATGGTCTACACTATGCAACACTGCGATTGTAATTGTGAAGGTCAGAGTCAGGGCGTTACAAAGCTATACAACCACTCGGCACTGCCTCCCCCTATTATTCCCTGAGGAGAAGAAAGATATCTACCATAAAATAGACAACACATTAAGTGACTCTACAGCAAAGGCTGAAAACTGAGGGTGTGGATGAGGATACAGCTGGCCAGCAGGTATGTGCTTTAAAATTTAGTATTAGATTCCAACAAATAAAAATCAGATTGCACACTTTTAAAAACGTGTGGAAAAATCCTAAAACCTGGCAACCCTGATTGCATCCCACAACAGTGTTTAGCCCCATCCTCTCTAGATGAGAACACGTCTTCGTGCTGGTCACGATCAGACATAATTCCCCTCTGTCTACACTCCAGCCGCTATAGGCATTTCAGTTTAAAGCCTATGTCCCAGGAGTCACTCACTGGTTTTCATCTTTCCTGAAACAACGTGTTAATGTGTTTACATTTTTTCACTTTTTTTTAGCTTCTGGTTTATAAGAGAGAAAAACCACAATTACCTTAAAAGAATCAATATGATTATTACAGTGAGGAAACAAGATTTAGAAAACACAAATATGAATAATTCCTGGACCTATCATAAATGATACAAATCTGTGAACTTACTTTAGCTTTTTTCTTCTGTTTTTTCTTTGGTCCACCTTTGTCCAAAGGCCAGATTATCCTGTCAGCCTTCACCCATTCATCATACCTTAAAATAAAAAATATATTTAAAAATTTACAATAAGACCATATTTGAAATGTGTTCATCAAATTAAAAACAAGAGTAGCATAAACTAAATAGCTTGTTTCTAGTGTTGGCAGAAATGTGAAGGGCACGGGGCTGATTTGCTGGTAACGTGTGCCAGCCACTGTACTAGCGAGGAGCTCTGTGTACCTGCCACCAATAAGGTGAAACAAGACAATTTCTGAGAGTAAACAGGCTTAAAGGGAGAGCTAGGTAAAGCACATTCTAAAGAGATTCAAGACCACGCGAACTGCTTTGTTTTCTATAACTCCCACAGATTTGAACTTAATGAAATAAACCAATTCTGTGCTGGAAATCATTTTATTTACCAAATAATTTAAAGATAAGTCAGGTAAATTCAAACTTGTAATATCAGTTCCCAATGTATTTTATGAAGTCCTTTTCAATGCTCTTCCTCACAGAATTCTCTAACCTCTACTACTTCTGGTAAAATTTTATTCTGAACTATATCACCAACAAGACTCTGACATTTTTAGAGATATTTCATTTTCTTTATCCAAGTTTATTCTGTTTAGATCAAGCTGAAAACTCCTTATATCCCCAATACCTTTTTCCGAAATCCTGACATCACTTTTAAAAAAGCTTTTTAAAAAAATCTGCACCTGAGGATATGTTTACTGATTTTAGAGAGAGGAAGGTAGGTAGAGAGAGAAAAAAAAAGTGAGAGAAACATCAATGTTAGAGAGAAACATAGCCTGAGGATACATTTATTGATTTTTGAGAGAGAGAAGTATGATGTTAGACAGAAACATCAATTGGTTGTTTCCCACACACACCTGAACCAGGGATTGAACCCACAACCTAGGTAGGTGCCTGGACTCAGGATAGAACTTGCAACCCTTTGGTGCATGTAAGGGTGCTCCAAACGACTGAACCACCCAGCCAAGGCTACTGACATCACTTTTCAATTTCTTCTTTTTTTAAACCTTTTTTAAAAATGATTTTATTTATTTATCTTTAGAGGGGAAGGGGAGAGGGAGAGAAATATCAATGCATAGTTCCTTCTTGTGCATCCTCTGCTGGGAACCGGCCTGCAACCCAGGCATGTGACTTGACTGGGAATTGAATCACTGTTGTTTGGTTCACAGGCTCGCGTTCAGTCCACTGAGCTACACCAGCTAGGGCTCACTTTTCAATTCAATATAGTCAGCCCAAGTTACTAATTAGGGGCAAATAAGAAGTTAAACTTTTAGAACTAAATAGAACAGTTCTCACATTATATAAATATCCAAGTATTTGTAGAGCTCTATCAAAATCTAAAATCTGAACATTTAAGCAAAAGACTATAGGGCAGTCCTTGCTTTGCACTTGCTCTGTATCATGTGAATGCAAACCATACCCTTATTTTGTAACACAAAGCAAGGACATGGTTCCAATACCCACAAGTTTTGCTGAACATAGTACCATGATTACTTATACTATGGTTTGAAAACTATCTCAAAACCATCTCCTCCCGGATCAATCCATTATCTTCATTTTGCCAGGCTAAGTATCTGTACATTCTGAATGTATTTAGAAGTATTCATTCATTTGGACATTTACTGAGGGCCTACCTAAGATGCAGAAGTATGGAGAGAATAACAGAGAGGACAAGGAAGGCCCTTGCTCTCATGCAATTTGCAGTCTGGTGTGACAGACAGACATACAGTAAAACCAAGTCAGTCTGGTAAATGCAGTAAGAGGGTTATTGTATATCTAGCCCAGGGCTAACACAGGAACTCTGTTACTAACAGAGTAACTCTGCCCAATTTTTAAATTTCATAGGACATATCAGACAACCAAGAAGCACCAGGCTCAAAACAAGCAAGCAAGCAAGCAAGCAAGCAAGCAAGCAAGCAAAGATAAATGGCGGAAGGAAGCAGTACAAGTCTGATCTGGACTATACCTGGTCCTGGTCACGATGGTATGTCACCTAGGAACTCCCAGCATTAATACTGCCAACCAAGGGTGGTCTGAAGATTTCTTGACTAAAGAGCAGGACTTTCCTCACAGTTTTACACGCAACCTTGAGTTAGATATGCAACCAGATTTTCTACAAACTATAGTGGCTCAATGTCAATGAACTGGTACGAATTATACCAGCTTTTAGGAGTATGGAAATATAACAAAATACCATGAACTAGCTCAGTAACCAGTTAAGTAAATGTTTAGGAGCTTAGCTAGTTAGGAAGAATGTGAGCACATGATAAAATGCCTATTGAGAAGAGTGATACAGCAAAACATTAAACAGATGAGGAAGAGGGATGACAGCAAGGGCAAATTCTAGAAAGCCAAACAGAAGAACAGACACACATTAATGGTAAGTGAGAATGGATGAGTGTGAATGGAACAGAATCTAAGGAAAAAAGATTCTAATATGCTGTACCTACAAAGATAGTTACTCAAAGCTGGTAAAAGTAGTCCTTCCCCAGATTTCCGCCAAGATGGAGGCATAGGTGGAAACACTGTGCCTTATCCCACAACCAAGTTTGACTACAACAAAAGTTTTGGAGAACTAGGACACACCCAAAGACCAGAACACGGAATTATACGGAAGTCCGACAACTACGAACCGTTCAACGAGACGGTAAGAGAGGCGGAACCAGCAGCGGAGCTGGGTCGGGCAGGACAGATCCCCCGACCTAGGCAAGCAGGCAGCCCGGAACCAGTCGGGGTGTGGGACAGACTGACTGCGGTCCCACATTCGCGCACAGTGAGACGGACCACGCAGGCCCCAGGGGACGAACCCAGTGGTGGAGGGCTGACAGCGGTGGCACACTCGAGTGCAGTGGAATGAAACACGTGGGCCTGGTGACAGTGGTGGCTGTGGTGCCGGTGGGGGTCGAGGCAGCGGTGGCAGAGGGAAGCCATTGTCCCTCTTTGACCCCGCCCCCACATACAACGTCACAACCCAGCGACTGAGTTGCCCTGCTCTGGTGAAAACCTAGGGCTCCGATCCTGCTACTTAACAGGCAGAAGAGCCCAAAAGATGGCGCAAGAGGAACTCAAAGTCCCAGAGCCAATAACTCTAAGTGAACAACAGATTGCCAGCCTCTTAGAAGCCCAATTTAAGATACTATTTATCAGGATGCTCACAGAATTGGTAGATTACAGTCACAAATTAGAGGAACATAAGAAGGCTAAACTAATTGAAATGAAGAGAGATGTCCAGGAAACCAATAGCGATGGAAAGGAAACTGGGACTCAAATCAATGGAATGGACCAGAAGGAAGAACGAAACATCCGACCAGAAAGGAATGAAGAAATGAGAATTCAAAAAAATGAGGAGAGGCTTAGGAACCTCCAGGACATCTTTAAACGTTCCAACATCCGGATTATAGGGGTACCAGAAGGGGGAAAGAAACAGCCACGAGTGGAAAACGTATTTGAACAAATAATAAAGGAGAACTTCCCCAGTCTGGCAAAGGAAATAGACTTCCAGGAAATCCAGGAAGCTCAGCGAGTCCCAAAGAAGTTGGACCCAAGAAGGAACACACCAAGGCACATCATAATTACATTAGCCAAGACTAAAATGAAGGAGAGAATCCTAGAAGCAGCAAGAGATAAGGGGACAGTCACCTACAAAGGAGTACCCATCAGACTGTCAGCAGATTTCTCAAAAGAGACCTTACAGGCAAGAAGGGGCTGGAAAGAAGTATTCCAAGTCATGAAATCCAAAGACCTACAGCCAAGATTGCTTTATCCAGCAAAACTTTCATTTAGAATGGAAGGACAGATAAAGTGCTTCTCAGATAAGGTCAAGTTCAAGGAGTTCATCATCACCAAGCCCTTATTATATGAAATGCTAAAGGGACTTATATAAGAGAAAGATGATGAAAAATATTAACAGTGAAAGGACAGCAAACACACAGTTATTAACAACCACACCTAAAACAAAAGCAAACCAAGAGGACAGCTAGATCAGGAGTGGAACCATAGAAATGAAGAACACATGGAGGGTTAGAAACAGGGGGGTGGGAGGAGGAGAAGGGGGTAGAAGGCACAGAAAATAGCATAGATGGTAGGTAGAAAATAGATAGGGGGGAGGGCGAGAATAGTGGGGGAAATATAGAATCTAAAGAACTTGAGACACATGGTTATAAACTAAGGGGGGGAGAATGGTGGGGGAGGGAGTGTGCGGGTGGAAGGGAATGAAGGGGGGGAATAGAACAACTGTAATGGTATAATCAATAAAATATTTTAAAAAAAGTAGTCCTTCCCCCTTGAACTCAACAACATGTATATATATAAAAAACAGCCATGGCTGGTATAGCTCAGTGGATTGAGCACAGGCTTGCAAACCAAAGCATCTCCGGTTTGATTCCCAGTTGGGGCACATACCTTTCTTTTTTCTCCCCTTCCCCATCTCTCTAAAATAAATAAATTAATTTAAAAAATTAAAAACAAAACAAAACAAAAAACAGCGAGACAGACTAAGTTTGTTTCTAATGTTGGCAGAAATGTGAAATATGAAGGGCTTGGACTGGTTTGAGAAAAAAGAAAAAAGGTTTATATGCAACAACCCCATACTTTTAAAATCTTTTATATGTGATAAATGCAAACTCTTTTAAAATGATGTGAGATGAAAGAAACCTAACTGTCCCTCACTTAACAAACAAACAAACAGCCCTGGATTGTGTGGCTCAGTAGGTTGAGTGCTGCCCTGCAAACCAAAGGGTCGCCAGTTCAATTCCCCATCAGGGCACATGCCTGGGTTGTGGGCCAGGTCCCCAGTTGGGGTCATGTGAGAGGGAACCACACACTGATGTTTCTCTCCCTTTCTCCCTCCTTTCCCCTCTCTCTAAAAATAATAAACTCTTTAAAAAACAAAACAAACAACAGTTAACATTTACTTGAGCACTTACTAAGTGCCAGGCACTGTTCTAAGCACTTTATATGTTAATGTAGGTAATACTACTATTTCTCACAATAGCTCTACAAAGTAGGTACTTTTTCTTTCCCAATTTAGAGATGAGGGAATCCAGGTATAACAGACAACACTTAAATATGCAGGGAAACCTTGGAGGTCTCTGGCATCAAACACACAAGGATTTCTAAAAAAGAGAAAAATAGTCCCTGACACTCAGTAACTAGCCTGGTTATGTCAGGAGGGCCCTGGTGTTGCTACAGAGGTGATGTGACATCACATCTAGGTTGCCATCTTCTGTAGAACACAAACCATTTCACAGACCATCAGCATCTGACAATTCTTGCAATGTGACCAAGATGCATCAAGACAAAAACAAAACCACTCCCTAATCAAGTATAAACAAAGAAAAAACAGGAACACCGTCCAAACCACAAGTATGACCAAACATCTTTCTTTCCTGACTGTAGCTTCTTTACCAATTTACAGCATTAACACTGGTCTAGTGTTCTTTCCTTATAGGTAACTTTTATTATTAATCAATTTAGAATTATTACAATGCTTGACATAGTTTTGATTTCTAATAAAAGTCATAAGTAAAAAAACAAAAAACCACTTGCACTGTTGGTAGCTATGGTCCTGGCTCTTTGTCCATGTTCTGTAGGATGTTCTTACAGAATTCTGGGCTATGGCTATTCCAAAAGCTGGTGCCCTGGGCTTTAACTAATTGTTTAACATGCTCTTACTGAATCACCCTACAGTCTTCCATGCTGTACACTCTCCCTCACTGCAAATGAGTTACAAATCCAACTTGTTAAACTACAGGCATGATCCAGGTGACTTTTGGCTGCAAGTATTGACATGACTACTACAATAGTGGGAACACTGGAAGTCTTAGAAAATTAGGATACAAGGTGTGCTTTGTAAATACACATATACCATTTGCTTTGGTTCTTCACAACATTAATTTTACCTTTTTGAACCACTGAGAGAAATTTCAGTAGTAAGAAAATACATTCTTGCTTACCTGACATTCCATCCATAGTAATGTACCAAATATAAAACTTCTCCATCATCAATTTCAGTGCTTTTAATACTGGCTTCATAGATTTTTTGCGTTTTCCCTCGTCCATATTTTACTTTCACTTTGGTTCCTGTTAGGCAGGGTTCCATGTCTTCCTCATCTTCCTCCCCTTCAGAGTCACATTTGGTTTCAGTTTCTTCCCTGCAGTAAGTTATAACATTGATAATGCTACTAATAACTTAATGGAAAAGAAACTAATATATGCAAAAAGATTCCAACATGTAGATAGTCACAACCTAAGGATTACCTTAATAGCATGTCAGTGGAGGAGGAGAAGAAGGAGGAGAAGGAGAAGATTTTTATGGACTACTTACTAAGGAATATATTTACTGTATCAAGGTGCACTTTACCAGAAGTACATCCAGACTTCTCAAAGGCCAGTCAAAAATCACAGTTAATAATGATGTGGAGTCAAATAAATCGCTTTTGTTAAAACAAAATGAGAACCATGTGCTATGAAAAAGTTTTTAGAATTCTTACTCAAGTGTCACCTTACATGCAAAAATTACCTAATGAGTTTATAACCTGCAACTAAACTGTTTTACATCTACTTTATTACTACTTTCTACACAATTTAGAATGGTTCTTAGGAAACTACTTTTTGGTGGATAAAATAATGAACAAGAGCTATCTACTTGCATAACCATATCTTTTAAACTAGTTTATGTCTTAAAGGTTTCCCCATCCTAACAAAGAAACAGTATTTCAGTATCAGGTCACTTATTAAACTGTGGGAGAGCACCAAGAGAATAAAGCTTTGTGTATGTTATATTGCTTTGTCTTTTTACTCATCTCCCATTAGTTTTCTTTGTTCTGATAATCAGTTACAAAGGAAATTCACACTGGGTGGTCCAATTATATTTTTAATATTTCTACATATGAACATTCTGTGTTAACCCTGCAAAGATTCAGAAGAGATCTGCATCAAAAGCCATTCTACTGTCACAAGAGTATTAAACACTTAAAAGGGCCCTGGGCAGTGAGGCCCACTTGGTTAGAGCATCATGCCATAAACTGAAAGGTTGCAGGTTTCATTCCAGTCAGGGCACATGCTTAGGCTGAGGGTTTGGTCTGGGGGGGACAAAAGGCAAACCCACTGATGTTTCTCTCACATGAATGTTTCTCTCCATCTCTCTCTCCTTCCCTTTTCCTCTCTCTAAAAGCAACGAGTACTCAGGTGAGGATTAAAAAATTGCTTAAGAGGAGGCACTGTCATCTATAATAAACATAGCGTATTATTCTGGGAACCACTGGGGGACCAGCCATGAAAAGCTCTGACAACCCATTTGCCTTGGGAATGTTTTTTCCTCTAAGGTAGGTAGCTACCTTCCAATTATATGCTGATAGAGTAATTTCAAAACACTAAGAGAGAAACTACTTAAAACAAGTTTCTATAGATAGAAACATCTCCCATTTCCATTTCTGCTATAGAATGAGAATACAGACTATGTTTGTCTATATATCCAGTTTTTATTTAATAAAAAGGGACTTTTATTTTTTGCATATGTCTCTTATTTCCTTTAAAATATTTGCTCCATTTATATATCAATTATAAAGGTTTTAAAAACCACATATTTGCCCTAACTAGTATGGCTCAGTGGGTGGTTGTCATTCTGCAAACTGAAAGAAAGGTCACTGGTTCGATTCCTGGTTAGGGCACATGCCTGGGCTGCAGACTAGGTCCCCAGTTGGGGGTGTGAGAGAGGCAACCAATCTCTCACACATCCCTTCCCCCATCTCTAAAAAATATAGAAATAAAATCTTTTTTAAAAGCCCCACATATTTTATATTGTAACTTTTTATGTATTTTTATGTATTATATATTTTGATGCTTATTATTAACAAATCTTCAAACTATAATTAAGACCTACTTTTAAAGTGGGTCCTACCTTTGCTGTTCAAGTATTTGAAATATCATTATACTTAACACCAATTATTTCCTCCCACTTTTCCCAATCTTAATTATATTTCACTATAGAACTTTCTTTATTCACTAATCTAATTCACATATAATTGGGATAGCTCCCGTACTTACTTTTACTGAACCATAAAATTTACCTCCCCCATTCACCAATCATTCCTATTTTTCTAAATATTTTGTCAATAGTTAACTTTCAGATGGATGTTAGCTGCTAGATGAATGCAGGCCACTCTTCCCAAACTTTACTCAACAACTCAAATTTCTAGAAAACTTAGCGTTATATAATATAATTGAAAAAATAACTAAGGAGGTGAGCTTACATTACAAATGTGTTATGCTTTTGTTGCTGAATTAAATTTCTTAGTAGTATATAAAAATTAGTAAATCTATTTGACAACACAGAAATGGCCAACTAAACACTGTTGGATATTACTTTGATCTAGCTGGATTGACTGTCTAATTGGTTATTTTTAAGTCAATTCAGCCCAAACATGTATATAATACATGGGAAAAAATAAAGTTTTCACTAAACAGCAAACAGGATGGACATTAAAAAGCTGCAATTGCTTGGTGTGATGTGGGGCAAGAACGTATTTTCCAAACAAGAATCAGGGGTGCATGCCACTTAATCTAATACAGTAACTTGAAAAAGAAAAATGTCTTAGATAAAGCTAACACACAGAAACATCTGCTAGTACTGTGCACCCATGTGTTTGTTAGCTTTCCCACATTGTACCTTTTTTAAAATGGAATTTTTGCTGTCGCTGTTTCCTCTTGTCCACTTCCTCCATTTTTCTCCAGCTCCCTTCCCTGCTGTCAACTGCAGGACCTTTCTTTTGACTGGGTGACGCAGCCTTCTTTGAGGCCACTGTTTAGGGCACAAGTGCTATTAAAATGGTGCGACCAGTATATTCTCCAATTCCGAAAGGCGATACACATCATCTTCACAATGTGTTTCACCTTCATTAGACAAGAGGAATGGAAGTCCCAATAAGAAAACATTCCCTCAAACCTGAATACCTAAGCAGGAGCAGAGTGCCGCTGTGCCCCAGACAGGTGCTTCTGGAAACAAATATAAGATAATGTACCTCTCGTGGCTTTTCTCTTCCTCTTCATCTGAGTCTTTGTCAGAATCCTCCTGCTTTTTAATTTTCTTCTCCTTTTGCTTTGGTGTATTTTTTCTCCCCAGTAGGAGCTCATTTTCTTTTTTCTCTGCAGTTTCATAGTCATCATCTACATCCTTATTTTCTGTTTCATTATCTTTTAATTTGTCTTCTATTTTCTCTTCTTCAATTTCCTTTTTAATAGAATTTGCATCTCTAGCAATTCTCCTTCGTCCCTAGTAGAGGGGACAGAAGCTTTAAAATAGCTATCTATCACTACAGGGGAGGTGGGGTGGCAGGGGGGATGATGACGACAACAGAAAAATGTACCTTTTTCTTAAACCTTCATAGCAATGACTAGTCTCTCTGGCTTGAGACATGACAGTGACAACTCTTGTGTACTTTTTTCTCTTCCTCTTCAAAGTAAAATAGTACCTCATGTAAATTAATTACGTTCAGATCTACTATGACCCTTGGCTACAGACGACTTAAAAAAGAAAAATGGCCCTGGCTGGTGTAGCTCAGTGGATTGAGCGCGGGCCTGCGAACCACATGATCGCGGTTCGATTCCCAGTCAGGGCACATGCCTGGGTTGCAGGCCAGTTCCCGGTTCCTGGCAGGGGATGCATGAGAAACAACCATACATTGATCTTTCTCTCTTTCTCTCTCCCTCTCTCCTTCCCTTCCCCTCTAAGATAAATAAATAAAATCTTTAAAAAAAAGAAAAAAAGAAAAATGTTTGGCCTTGGCTTGGCTTGGCAGTTAGAACACTGCCCCAATACACTAAATCTGTGGGTTTGAGCCCCAGGCAGGGAGCACACAAGAAGTAACCCACAAGCGCATAAATAAGTGGAACAACAAATCCGTGTTCCTCTTTCTCTCTCCCTTCCTCTCTCTGAGATCAGTACATTTAAAAAAAATCTTTAAAAAATAAGAAAAATATTCTTTGTTCACTTCATTATTTATCTCACACTCTTAATATTTCTTGAGTACAAGTTTTAAAAGCAGTATTTAAATGTCAATGATACAAGTTGTTAATAATAATAGTAATAAATCAACCCCCTAAAATTATGGACTTTAAAAAGCTCTGTGGCCTCTAATTCTAAGGGAAAATTTATTTTATCATCGTGTTTCTTTGTGACTACATTTTAAAAGTACTGAATTATATCAACGGCCAAAAAGTGAACTGATTTCTTGAACTGAGTACCTGGAGGGCTCGCTGGGCCTACCTACAGTGTACTGTTCTACCCCTGCAGCTCTACCCAGCCTCCTGGTGTATGCTCAACTACCCAGAAAACTGGTGAGCCATGTAATTATTCCCTAAATTCTACTCAAGTCAACCTCCACACACTGGTGGGATTTTGGCCTACTTGAAATAAAATGAGCACAAAAACCCAACAGTTAGGGAGCACTAAAACACAATTACTACTCCAGTATAACAAATGTTTCTGTAATTACATGAGTTGAACTTCAAAGGTAAAAAGAGAGGAAATTTATTTTCTTATCACAAAGAACTAAACTGTAAGTTCCATGGGGGAAGGGACTTTTGGCCCATGCTTACTTTTGTATCCTCAGATCTAGACAACGCCTGGCATAGAGCAGGCGCTCTTTAAATATTTGTATGGTATAAATAACAGGTATTATCTATTAAAATGAAGTTCTGTATACCTCTGTCCCAGAAATCCCATTTTTAGAAATCTGCTCTCTATATTTAGCTACCTTAGCAGGACATTTTTACAACCCCATTTATTGCAGCACTTCTTATAACTGTAAAAAATTGGAGAAGATCTTGAGGAAAGTAAATGTATGGTACTCAGGACTCAGACAATACAATGCAGATGTTTTACTAAGATGAGGAAAGTCTTTATGTAATGACAATGATGTCTACATACATACAATGAAGATATTATTCAGTCTTAAAAAGGAGAGATGTTCTGACTCAGACGTGGATGAAATTTGAAGACATTATGCTAAGTGAAATAAGCCAGTCACAAAAGGACAAACACTGTGTAATTCCATTTATATAAGAAACCTAGAGCAGTCATTGTCATAATGACATAAGAATGGTAGTTGCCAGAAGGTGAGGGAGACAGGGATGGAGAGTTATTTTTTAATGGGTACAGTTTCAATTTTGCGATGTGAAAAAAGTTCTGGAAATGTGTGGTAGTGATGGTTTCACAACAATGTGAGTGTAGTGAATGCCACTGAACTGTGCATTTAATATTGGTTACGATCGATTTTGTTACGTGTATTTACCACAATTTCTAAAAGTTAAAAAAAGAAGAGACAAACCAATTTGAATGTTTCACAAAATTTACTAGAAGATTCCATTTACTAGATGACAGAATGGACAGTTCAAAAGTGGTTAAGGTGACTTCAACCTCCTCTTTCACTGAATATGACTTCACTGAAAAATAAGATGTGTTGTAGTAACTGAACTTCTTCGAAGACCGTGTGATTAATTTTCTTTCCCCTAAAATTTGATAAATCCTATTATGTAGACATCATTCCACAATGATCAAAATAGCAGATGACAATTCTTACATAGTACTCATGCAGTAATGGAGAAGAAGAGCAGAGTTAAAAGATAAAACCAGTGTCTACATCATTACAAAATAAGTGAGAACACAAAAAATTGCCACAAGAGCTATGCAGGGTGTTATGGGATAAAAGAGAAAGAAAAGAGCCCAGCTGGTTGGGAGCACAGGTATTAATAAAGAAAAGATTCATTCACATAACTACTATTTAATAAGTGCTTACTAATAGTGTCAGTCACTACTCTAGATGCCTGGGAACAGTCAATGAACAGAATAGACACTAACCCTCACCCTCGTGAGGTGTGATTCTAGTACAGACTGGGGTAAAAGAAATAAGATACTGTATAATAAACAGAATAAATCAGTAAATTATTGTAGAAAGTGACATTAGAGGGAATGTACAATGAATATTTGAGATTGACCACAGAAGAGAATGATTTGAACAAACATAAACAGGAGGAATGATTTTTCAGGTAGAAGAAATAATATGTGATGCCTATGTGTAGCATAGCCTGGTTAAAATATAACTAAATACTAGGACATAAACTAGGTTCATTAGAGTATTTTTGTATATATGTATCTGAAAATGTCATAATAAAAAATGTTAATACTTAAAATAAACCAGATAAAACTAGTTCAGTTACTTACCCTTGGAGATTTTAATTCTATTTCTTCCCTTTCACTTTCGCTGTTTGAATCAATATTTTCCTCAGGTTCACTCTTTACTTCTACTAAAGGCATTTCTTGGTCTAGTTTTACAGCTTCTTCCATTGATTCTTCCAAGTCTTTTTTCTCCTCTTTTACTTTTGGTTCATGGTGGTGAATAGTTCTGAACTGAATATTTGCTGAACGGCAGTACTCCTCAAAACCATAGAGATATCTAAACAAATAATATTTCCACTTAATAAATATACATCTTTACACTTAACGTGAATACTCTATTATTAAACACATACATTTTTAAAAAGTAAAATTTAATCCTTTCTTTTTTAAAGTACTTTTTCTATGTTACTAATTTCTTGGTGTTTTATATAGAATTATAAACAGAAATTCCGATCATTAAATAAAAATTCTTTCTTAAAAATCTGAGCTGGTACCCTGGATCTATGTGGCTCAGTTGGTTGGAGCATCATCACGTGAACCCAAAGGCTGCAGGCTCAATTCCCAATCAGGGCACGTGCCTAGATCTCAGGTTTGGTCCCCATCTGAGGTATGTATGAGAGGCAACCAATCGATGTTTCTCTCACATGGATGTTTCTCTCCATCCCTCCATCCTTCACTTCATCTCTCTAACATCAATATGCCTGTCCTCGGGTGAGAATTAAAAAAAAACCTGAGCTTGTGATAACTGAACATCACTATCATAGTTTTGATGTAAAGGTTGTTCACACAAGAGATAGAGCTCCATAACATGTACCATCATTTCATACTATGAACACTGCCTGCATCCCTGATTTTGAAAGGAAACTAGGACATGAGAAATGGAGCACAGCAAAGTTGGTGCACTGAAATAACTTTTAATCACAAGTATGTATTAACCTACACTTTTTAATACACTCTAATTTTAATGTTCTTTTGTTAACAAAATCAATGCAAAATATTCCCTGTACATATATATTCTTTGACAAATAAAATATGCTACTTACTTTCTATAAGCAGTTTTTACATTGTAGGAAGCAGCTGAATTCAAAATAGGAATGCCAAGGTCCATATAAATTTGCTTCCATACAGCACCACTATCAATCTAGAAAATTAAGTTTTTATTTGTTAACATTTGCAAAGAGAAATAATCTTTATACTAATATTCTATGTTCACTAAGAAAATGTGCTTACCACCTAAAGTACGTACAGCAATGAAAGATTAGATAATTTAACTTTTCGTCACCTTTGTACTTACATTGTCGCACCCACCCTGATGATAAACCAGTCTAAAGAGTTTGAAGAGATTGAGGTCTTTATAGCCCAAAACAGGTGGTTTGTTGATTGGAGTACCTATTATTTAATACCAGAGTATAAAAACAACATGTTTATTCAAATGAGAAAATACTAAGTTCAAAAAGCTATCAACTTCTATTTCCCCAAAACTTATTAATCAGTGGCATATATATTTAAAGAACCTTAAATTCTTAAAACTACGTAAGACAACACAAAACATTCTCTATATTCTTTATAATGCATTGTGGTGGTCCTTAGATTTACTTCTACAACTAATAAAATCACCTCTCTAACTACCACTGAACTGGGTAAAACTAAATTAAAGCTTAGCACTGATTGTTGGTTGAAGTAGCCAGGACAAGAATACACAAAATGAAAAAGGGTACATTATCTAGGCAGTGGTTCCATTTTCTTTGCTTTAACGCAAATGTTAACACTGTTAACAGTAATCTTAAGGATGCTTTCTTAAGGCTCCAGAGTGTCTAGGACAATTTATCTAAGGGTTTCCAGGACTAATGTACTCTCCGAAAGCATGATGATCTATAAAGGTTCTACTTTTTGTAACTCGAAAGCTTTTATTTCTTCTAACTTCTAAACAGAAATCTGATTCTATTTAGATAGGAACTGGTTTATTATGTTTAATTTGTTGATACCAAGGATCAAACTAATTTACTTGCCAAAAAGACAGAATTAGTTGATCAGTGGGTATGTACATTAACATTATGACTCTTCACTTTCTATTACTGACATATAGTAATATGTTTTGATTTTACAATTCCTAAAGAAAATTAATTTAATATATCAAAACTATGTTCCTAATAATTTCTACTAAAAATAGGTATTAATAATGGTTTTTATTACAAGTGCATGAAAGTACCTCTGTCTTCCATAAACTTATAAAGCTGTTGGAGGAAGTTGTCCCTCTCTTCAGGATCAAGTTCTTCCTCAGGCTGTAGAGGTAAAATACACAAATAAATGAATGGAATAGGATACCTTGTCTTTTCTGTTTTCTGAACTCAATGTAAGGGGATAAACTTTTAATGAAGCTGGAAAATAGGAATTTCCTCAAAATTCTATAATACCAGATTTTAAGTCATAATTTGACGGAGCTGATTTGATACACCTGTCAAAATATACAATCTCTACTCTTCATCCCACTTATCACTCAATCCTGACCCTTGAGTATCACCATTAGACCAAGAAAAAGGCTCAGGAGTGGGGTGAGGGCGTTTTAATCTCACTTGGTATTTTTTTCATCCATTAAAATAGCAATTGGTTTGAATAAATACACTAATAGAAAAGCACAGTAATTCATGTGTTTTGCCATGTATAACGCACACTTTTTTGCCCCAGTTTTTGAGGTGAAAAAGTAAAGATACACATTATACACAGGAAGTACTAATTCTGTATCTATATAAATATTGTAAGTTCTTCTATTTAGGCTTATGTGTTAAAAGTATACTGTGGAAAGCAATAATGATATGTCTATGCAAAATACCCTGGAATACAATAATAGCTTTCATTTCTAAATATAAATAAATAAAAACTTAAATTAAAAAATTTAAATGATTTCCCCCCCTGAAAGTTTGGGCCAAAAACTTAGGTACACATTACACATGATAAAATTTAGTACAATGTATTTATTATAAAAATAATCCACATACAAACATTGAAATTTTGCTATTGTAGAATAAAGATTAACTACAGGTTGCGAAGTCACATGGCAAAGATTTTTTACTTTTATAGCACACACATGGTTTTTAACAATTTAAATGCCTTTAAACGAGTCATATAAATTCCATTTTGTCCCAGACCTACCAACCCCTGCTTTTCTCATTTGCCTTAAAAACTGATTTTGCAATCCCTGAAAATAAGACAATAAAAATCTTCTTAGGAAGGAAAACTATATAAATAACTACTATTTTAGTTGGGAGTGGGGTAGGGAAACTAATGGAATCATTCATGTAAAAACAACTTTTCCTACACCTATCTGTTACTTTTTACAAACTATATAAACCTAATGATTTCTCCTTATACAGTCAATGTTTGGCTCTAGTCAAACAAATTGGTTATGGGTTTTAATAAGATAGTCCCTTTTCTGATACACCACTTCTAAACTAGTATTTGGGAAAATTCTTATTTAAAATTCATTCAGAATGATTTATAACACTAGATTAGTTTCAGTTTTACCAAACATAAAAAACGTAAGTGAAAGTTCTACTACACCTCAAAAATTAGCAATTTACAAAGTTAATAGGGGTCATCCAATTGACAGATGGCAGTTTTTTGTTGTTTTTTAAAAAGATTTATTTATTTCTTTATCTTCAGAGGGGAAGGGAAGGAGAGAAGGAGAGAAACATCAATGTATGGTTGCCTCTCGTGAGTCCCCTGCTGGGAACTGGCCTGCAACCCAGGCATGTGCCCTGATTGGGAATCGAACCTCCATCATGTGGTTCGCAGGCCCACGCTCAATTCACTGAGCTACACCAGCCAGGGCAGATGGCAGTTTTTAATATAAAACGGCATGTTAACTGTAATTAAAAAATAAGCTTTAAAAATTAAACACTTATACAAAAAAGAGGACAGTCTTTTTCTTCATGTGAATTAAAATGTCTTGTTTTTGCAAGATTAAAACAATTGCTTACTGGGGGGGACACTGTCTAACTATGCTTTTGTATACCTGAAACTACTACAAAATAATACTGAAAATAAACTTTAATTGGGAAAGAAAAAAACAAACAAACACGGAACTTCCAGTCAAGATGGAGGCACAGGTATGCTTTGTTTCCTCACAGTACCAAAAGAAGGTAAACAAATTTAAAAATGAAAATAACCAGAAATGCCAGAAAATCAAAGCATATGGAAATCTGATAACCAAGGAATTAAAGAAGAAACAGTCATCCGACCGGTAGGAGGGGCAGAGATGGGAAGCCAGGCAGGGAGGACTCACGACAAGGTAGACTAGGCAGTCCGACAACCATGCGCAGATAAACCAGGAAGAACAACTGTGGAGTGAGACAGACCTTGCAACCCAGGGCTCCAGCGGCTGGGAAATAGGGCCTCAAAAACCTCTGATAGAAAACAACTGTGGGGGTTGAGGCGGCAGCAGGAGAAACTCCCAGCCACCGGAGAGTTCATGGGAGAGACCCACAGGGTCCTAGAACATACACAACACCACCTACCAGGCATCAGCACCAGAAGGCCCGATTTGATTGTAGGTAGCCGAGGAAATGACTGAAAGCCAGCAGAGAGCAGAGCAACCAGCACTGTTCCCTCTCTGACCCCTCCCCCACAAATAGCGTCACAACGCAGTGACGCAGTGACGTTGCTTGCCCGCCCTGGTGAATACCCAAGGCTCCACCCCTTACTACGTAACAGGTACATCAAGACAACAAAAATGAAAGACCCGATCAAAGCTCCAAAAAAAATACAACTAAGTGACGAAGAGATAGCCAACTTATCAGATGCACAGTTGAAAACACTGGTAATTGGGATGCTCACAGAATTGGTTGAATATGGTCAAACAATTAGATGAAATCAGATGAAAAAATAAAGGCTATGCTAAGTGAAATAAAGGAAAATGTACAGGGAACCAACAGTGATGGGAAGGAAACCAGGACTAGATTAAAGATAAAGAGAGCCTTGGCTGGTGTAGCTCAGTGGATTGAGTGCAGGCCTGTGAACCAGAGGATCATGGTTCGATTCCCAGTCAGGGCACATGCCTGGGTTGCAGGCCAGCTCCCAGCAGGAGATGCACGAGAGGCAATCATACATTGATATTTCTCTGCCCCTCTCCTTCCCTTCCCCTCTAAAGAGAAATAAATAAAAAGATTTAAAAAAAGATAAAGAGAATCCTAAAGGCAGCAAGAAGAAAGGAGAGAATTACCTACAAAAGAGTTCCTGTAAGACCATCAGTTGATTTCTCAAAAGAAACCTAACAGGTAGTAAGAGGCTGGAAAGAAGTATTTGAAGTCATGAAAAGCAAGGACCTCCCTCCCTCCAAGATTACTCTATCAAGCAAAGCTTTCCTTTAGAATGGAAGGGCAGATCAAGTGCTTCCCAGAAAAGGTCAAGTTAAAAAAGTTCATCATCACCAAGCCCTTATTATATGAAATGTTCCAGGGACTTAAGAAAAAAAAGATAAAAAACATGAACAGTAGCCCTGGCTGGTGTGGCTCAATGGATTAAGCACCTGACCTCGAAGGAAAGCGTCGCTGGTTCGATTCTCAGTCAGGGCACATGCCTGGGTTGTGGGCCAAGTCCCCAGTATGGGGCAAGTGAAAAGCAACCACACATTGCTGTTTCTCTCCCTTTCTTTCTCCCTCCCTTTCCCTCTGAAAATAAATAAAATCTTAAAAAAAGAAAAGAACAGTAAAATGACAACAAACTCACAGTTATTAACAACCAAACCTAAAACGAAAACAGACTAAGCAAAAAACCAGAACAAGAACAGAATCACAGAAATGAACATCACATGGAGGGTTATCAACAGGGGAGTGGGAGAGGAAAAAAGGGAGAAAAGGTACAGAGAATAAGTAGCATAGATGGTAGGGAGAAAATAGACGAGGGGAGGGTGAGAATAGTATGGGAAATGTAAAAGCTAAAAAACTTAAGACAAGTGGACATGAACTAAAGAGGGGGAATGTGGATGGGAGGGGGTGTGGAGGGGAATGAAGCAGGGGAAATGGGACAAGTGTAACAGCATATATTTAAAAAAGAAAATAAAAGAATAGAGTCAAGAGTTAAAAAATAAAATAAGTAAATAAAAGTCAGTGGATATCCAGGAGTATATTAAGTTCCATTAGAAATCATGGCCATAAAATTTTAAGTTTAGGTACAACTAGCAGATGTAAAAACAAGATATAAATGAATAAAGAATTTTACTTATAAACAAACGCCTGCTTGAGATAAAATTTACTTTCTATACACATAAAGAAGATGAGGCTACCAACAAAGTTTTAAATTTACCTTTTGGTCTTTGCAAAAATTAAAATTGCTTATGTCTTTCCATTATCAAGCTTTACAATCTGTTTTTGAAATTAGCTGTGTTTTTAGTCACTTTGGAGTAGATTGCGTATTTCAGGATCTGCAACTAGAACAATGGGCACTCATGGCTTGTGTTTGGGGGCTCATATTTACTGTCAGTGTACTCTGTCTGTTCATGGTATCTTCACACCAATAGCATCTCTCTCCTCACTGATAGTTAGAAGGTGCTACGTCTCTCACGGGTTTTAGAGTGGGAGGCGGCTGTAATAATGGGAAGCAGAGAGTATACTAGACGGCTTATGAGCCTTCTTCCATTCTTTTAGTCAAGCATATAAAGAGTAATTATTCTCTTGGTAAAATGGCAGGGAATGGGGGTAAGGATATAGAAGAGGCATGACAATTTCAAGAAATTTACAATTTTAGTTAGCATCAGTACATACCACTGAGTATTACAGACAGTTGTGCACCTATCTATCTACACTACTAAACTATGAATTTTCTACCTTAGGAAACTACCATATTTTGCTGTGTATAATGCACTCTCATGTATGATACGCGCCCCTGTCTTTAGCCCAAGCTTTCAGGGAAAAAAGCTTCCATTTTAATTTTTAATTCAATAATTTATTTATATTTAGATACTTAGTTTTTGTATTATAAATGAATTTCAGGATTTATTTTGAACACACAGATATCATTAGTGCTTTCTGGAGTTATATTTTTAACACATAAGCATAAATCAAAGGATTTTAAAAATTTATACAGATACGAAATTAGCACTACCCATGTATAATACACATCCTTATTTTTCCCTTAAACTTTTGGGCAAAAAGTTGCGCATTATACACAGCAAATAGTGTATCTTCATTCAGGTCAAACATCCATCGATGGCTACCATGAGTCAGGGACTATGCAAAAGTACTGTGATTGAATGAGAAAAGATGGTATCTTCCACGTTTGCCCTTCTGAGCCAGACAGGGGGTGTGGAAATGTAAAACAAATCAACTGAATGCAATGTGGTAAATGTTGCAATATATAAAAGAATATAGGAGAGATGACTACTTCTGCTGGGGACAGACTGAAGGTGCAAACATTAGAGAAAACCTCCAAATGTGAAGAGGAGACAGCCCAGGAGCTAGAAGCAAACAGAATAAACATGAGACTGGCAAAGGCAGACTGTGATTAGGAAAGCATTTGCGATGATATGCTAGAGAATCAGAACTGGATCCTCTGGGTAGCTCTGAGGTCTGAGAAAGCTAAAGAGAAATTAGGTCAGATTTGTTTTCAAAAGTTCCCTGCCAAGAATGAGTTTGATGGACTAGAGGGGAAAGGGAAGCTACTATAGCAGTCTACAAGGAGAGGGTCAATGCCTGAACTAGTCTTGCCACCTGATGATGGAAAGATGATCCTTCCCCTGAAGGGGAAAGGGGGGGGGGGGAAAGAGAGATTAATGCTGATTTTTTTTTTTGTTTAAGTCTAAGTTAAGTTATTCGTGTTTGTAGTCCTCATGTTCCAACATACCGAAAATGCTCGTTAAGTTCTATGATGTTATTTTTCTCACAATTTTCTCACAATTTTATGCCAATTACTGGCATTTAGGTCACTCTATTATTATGTGAATAAAAATGATGTCTGTGAACATTAACTGAGAAGCTTTACTTCAGTTCTTTCACATTCATTAAGTTCCAGGGCTAACATTCATGATAATATAAATGCAACAGGAGTCACAGAATAGACAGAAAGAATAAGAATGAGGATGTTCGTGGTTGTGGCATAATCACGTGCTAGCATCCACACTTCTTTCCCAAATACATTAATGACAAAAAGCGAATGATTATTCACTCAGAAAACACACAAATTCTAGTGAGAAATGGACTTTCAGCATTTTATTAGGATAAGAAATGAATGCGTTTTGTTATTTTTTAATAAGATAATAACCTTATTTTTGCTGAGCTATTAACTTACTTATCTAACAACCCTACTCTCTAGAACACAAATTAAGAAGGTGAATGTAAAGTGTCCAAATTGTTGAAATATACGAGGTCTGCCCAGAAGGCCTCCACATGTAATATGAAAAAATAGAGACCTTTATTGAAGAAGATACAAGAAACACTGTACACAGGACAATAATGCCTCAAGACCCTTCAAAGTAGGCACCTTGGGACCTCAGAGTTCTTCTAATCACCATCAACTGTCCTGTGGTATTTTCCTGAATCTCACTGATGGTCTGAAATCTCATCCCATTCAAAGGTAATTTTAGTTTAAGGAAAAGCCAAAAGTTGCAGGGTGTCACATCCGGGCTGTATGGGGGCTGAGTCACCTGGGTGACTGATGTTTTGCCAAAAAACTCTACACAAGACGTGATGCATGAGCAGGAGTGTTGTCGTGATGAAGCTGTCACCCACCAGTTGCCTATAGCTGTGGTGTCCTAAATCATCCAGGTAGTTTCCACAGAGGAATGTTCAAGCTGAACACAAAATCTGATGCGGATTCATTGCTCTACTCTCTTGTCATTTTGAATGTGACAGCCACACAGTACACATGCTCACTCAACAGCGTCTACTGCCCCCACTGACTAGCACAGTGAAGTCGTCATTGTTCACAGGTGCATTCCAGTCCACTCTCCTTGGCTGCCAGGTTATATCAAGGCCACACAATCCATTCCTGTTATATTAACAATGGCTGGGCTTTTTCTGGACAGACTCTGTATGTCAGTAAAAGACAATACATTCTACACAAAGCACCTAGAACCGTATCATGTACACACAGTGCTAATGTGTCACTTAGGGTAGTTTCTTAGTACCTAACAGAATAGGACCACAAAGACTGACATTTTCAAAGTAGAGAAGGGCGTAAATAAACTTGATCTCTGTGGTTTCCCTATATGTGTACTGCTTGTGAAGGTATATATCTTTTGTTGACAGGCATCTCAGCTCTCACAAACTTCTACAGGTATTCTCAATAAATTAATGAGTATATAACACCCTCCTCTTTTTTGGTATTCAATACACCATGCTTATTTTTCAATCCCAAAATGCTGTTTTGGTGAATTAAAGATATTTTTGACAACAGTAGCTTTTTTTTCATGCTGTCTACAGCATTTCCTCTGGCCCTCTCTGCTGGCTCCCCACTCTCACCCTACTCTTGGAACTCCATCACACATTCTCGCAACTCCACAGTTTTTTTAATCCCTTGACCACTCACCCACCACTACTTTATTTTATTTATTTATTTATTTACTTTATTTATTTTTAGACAGGGAAAGGGAGGGAGAGAGTTAGAGAAACATCAATGTGTGGTTGTCTCCTACATGGCCCCCACCAAGGACCTGGCCTGCAACCCAGGCATGTGCCCCGACTGGGAACTGAACTGGCGACCCTTTGGTTCGCAGCCTGCGCTCAATCCACTGAGCTACACCAGCCAGGGCCATCCACCACTACTTTAAAAAAGGAGAGGCTGAGCCTGGAGTCTTCTAAAGTGGGCAGATCCCTCTGTTGGGGAGGTGAAGGTATTAGAACAGCGTCCTGAAAGCACCATTCTGGGGAGCTAAACACTGCCAGAAGTATATCAGCAGCTCTGAAGGCATCTGTGGGCTGGAAGACTAATGTAAAAAAGGCAGCAATACCAGTAGCTGCTTATGTTTTTAGTATGCGATGTTAAATTTGAAACATTAAAGAGCCTCACTGATATTATACAACTATGAAATAAACACCCGCACAACTTACTAAAGTTAATGCATATAACATTTTTAAATCATACTCAACCATTGTAATTTGGGCAGAGCTCTCTTTATTTGGACACAGACATCCACTGGGCTCCTTAAATCTCATATATTGTTCATTATTTTTTGAGCTTTTAAAAGCACATTTTACTTTTCTATTATATTTAATATGAATAAAAGAAATGGGCAGCACAAAGGTGATACTCAATGTAATATACCTGACAGTAAGCAGCTTCTGAGCAACATCTAAGAGGTGGTGAGGAGAAGCTATAAGAAGTTCCATATTGTTGGAGAACAGTGGGGGAGAGAATTAATTAAAAGGTGGGCATGCATCAAATCATGCAGGGCCAGACTTATAAAAGGCTAAGATAAAAGACCTCAACTTCGTTCTGTAGGTCAGGGGCGTCAAACTCATTTTCATGGGGGCCACATCAACCTTGTGATTTCCTTCAAAGTTCCAAATGTAATTTCAACTCCTTAACAGTTAAGGAGTCGTTATTTATACAGACCTAAAATTATTTTGGCCCTTTGAAGACAACCGTGAGGCTGATATGAAAATGAAAATGAGTCTGACACCCCTGCTGTAGGTGTTGAAAGCCATTAAAGGGTTTCCAGCACAAATCATTTATGTTTTAAGAAGATGTCTATGGACATCTTCTTAAAGACTAGTCAAAACATATCTGAAATAAGTGGGGGCAAGATACAGAGGAGTATTACTAGTCAAGTACTCTTACTGCTACTGACAGAAAACTACCCCAAATTAGCTTAAGCCAAAAGGAATTAATTTATAAACTCACAACATTATATCATCAGGAAATCAGACTGCCTACAGAGTGCACTGCCTGATAAAAGAAATCTATTATGAAATAGTTATCTCATAGTTCCTTCCAAAGTGAACATTTTGGAATCTTAAAACAAATCTTCCAACTTTCTGTTTCAAATAGAAATTTACTAGGATAATTAACTGCCTAGCCCACATTTATTCACTTATTCTTTATTCAGAGCCAAGCTTTGTGTTGCTAGCTGGTGGATATTTATATTGGTGGGAAAGGAAAAAAACAAAAAGAAACCTGACAACCTTTACTTTCCTAGACCTTATATCTATAGGAAGAGAAAAAATTTTCTTAAAAGTTTGTGTAACCTTCTGTAATCTAAGTCTCAGTTTTCTTAGTCATAAAAAATCCTGTTGTAAGGATTAAATAGTCTTACTTTAAAAATCACTAAGTCTCCAAGGATAAACAGAGAACTCTGGAGTACTTTCAGGTTTCCATGAATTAAAAATCTCAAGCACTTACGATTTTATAATAGTAGAATATAATACTGGGCATTAAATGTAACACATCCCTGGAAAATTCAAAGACGGGAGAAATGGGTATCAATACTTCTGAACAAAAATGAGTATTTCTTATAGAAACTCACTAAATTCTAATTTCCATTACTAAATATGAAATCAAGAGATATTTGAAAAGGCCCAACACATAAGCCTACCCACAGCAAACTGAAAGGATAAAAAAAGCTAACACTAGTTAAATTCTCTTAATATTTAGTCTTCTAAACAATCGCCTATTTATTTTATCCTTAGAAAACTCTCCTGCATTTGTACGGCACGAGTAAGTGAATAACTGACATCATTACTTACGTTTACATTGACTTTCAACCAATTTCAAAACTCAAGAGGAAATTCAGTAATATCTTTTGTAATATAAAATGTTCTTAACAAAAGACATTTATGTAGTACCCACAAAAATATCATCCACTTACCAGTGCATTAAAATTTATAAGCATCAGCAATAGATAGGATCTACTTCCTGTCAGATTTTCAAGTCTTTTCCCACCCAGTAACAGTATGAAATACTTGTTGTTGTACTTGAATCCTGAACTACCAATGCTTAGGAATTTGAATAATTTTAAGTTAAAAGATCCTTTTCCCTGGTAAAGCCCTGGAATCTCAAATCTCCTTATCAAGGCTGTATTATGATAGTCAAGGCATCAAATATAAAAACAATGTCCAATGCCCATTAACAATGCAAAAGTATCTAACACTTGTATGATTCTACTGCATAAAATTTACAAACACCAAATGAGAGGCTAAAGTACTGTAACTGTGGTTTACAGAATGCCATAAAAGATCTTTTTGATCACTTTAAAACAACATTAAATCTTCATGAAAAGCATAGCATAATTACATTTTGGGAAGAATATGATCTGTAACGTAATACAACAGCTTAACGTCACTTGTGTAGTGCAGGCCTATAATGACTAAGCCAGGTAGGCCCTGGCTTATCAGACTTTAATCTATTTTATACCATACCTATTTTTTTCCTTTGTTAAATATGGATTCACCAGCTTTTCACTTTATCAATATATTAATTTTAAAAAAATTACTGTTTAAGTTAGAATGATTCAGCAACTAAATCTAAACCCAAGAGCAAAAAATGCAGCCAATATTTTTTCTACAGCAACTAAATTCTCATTCAAGAAAATCTAACTGTAAGCCAAAGAGTAATTTGTTTCTTTTAAGGAATTCAATAAAGTATATGCTATGAAACTGACCATTTGAAAAATAATTTAAAATAACAATCATATAAATCAGTGCCTACATTTTGTAATTTTGCTTTTATTTTTTAGTACATGAAAACCATTCTGGTTCACTTAAAACTTAACAGTTTTATAATTTAAATAATGCATTACCAGAAGATACTAGACTTCCTAAGTCCTTACCTTTCTAAATTTCTTTACTTATTACCTGCAAACAATAGGGAATAGAGCTTGCCTATACTCTTCATTCCTTTTTACTAACATTTCCTCACAGCTTGAATAAAACATTATGATTTTTATGAAATTAATAGCTGTAATAAGAGCATTATTTACTATTTTATAGCCATTCTCTTTAATCTTAATACGAAGCTCTTTTTACTCTCTTTGTTTAAAATTTCAGAGGTTTTGGGGGGTGGGGAATAGGGAAAATGCATTCTGAAATGGACAGCAATTAAAAGTATGAGCAAAAATAGACTAATCTTTTTTTAATATTTGGTAATATAAGATCCTGAACTAATGTTAATAAAAAAAAACAAAACAAATCCAGACTATAACAGTTCACACCCTGAAAATGTGGCCTATATATCCTGAAAATATATAATCTATAAATACATACATATAAAATACAAAAAAAATCACACTTGACATTTAGACTTTAAATCCTGAATTCTGCCAACTGTCTCATTATTTTCATTTCAAAATCTATTTTATGTTTCAGAAAAATAGCCTTCATCCTCTGTATTCTAAAAATAGACTCCTACTGTCTCTTACAAAAAACAATTACGCTTGGTTACGAGACCTAACATATCAGTCACATCGGCAATACCTAAAATTCCTATTTAACCTCATTTCTGGCAATCAAAAAGGTAACTAAATATAAAGAAAATCTTACCTATATGCTGCATTTTCTTTCAAATGCAATATGGTTAGATTCCCCTTCTACTTAATCAGTACAGTGTCTGAACATTTTTCAGTCTGACTTGCAAATATTTGCTTTCCCTCTTAGGGCATAGCATCCGCAGGGTTATACAGCACTACTTACATTCTCTTCCACATAAAAATCAGACATTACATGAAAGGAAAAGAAAGACAGCCCATTTCAAAGCATCTGGCAAACCTCCATTGGCAACCTGCCAAGCCTCTGCTAAACCTTCCTGTCTTTCCGAGCATGCTCACTTAAAACCAACAGCATGTTACTATGGCAACTCTGTAGGCAGCCTCTAAGTATGAACCGCCATTCTGATTTCAGAGTGCATAAAACCAAGTACTGCAGGGGAAGTAAAAGGTGAGACGTGTTACATATCTTTCATCACACACAACTGTATTAATTTTATTTCATAAAATCATTTATATATATACAAAACAGAAACACACATTCCACATTTTTCAAGCAAATATTTTTCATGTTCAAATAGGTCTTCTTTTTCAGTAAACTCATTCTCTTTGTCTGCCTCTAAGCCTCTTTACTTCATACTAACCAAAATATACTGAACAATTAATCCATTTGACAAAACCCTGCTGAGTAGACAACAATATTCATGTAAGTAATTATGAGGAACTCCACAAATGATTTCCTGCAACTTATAAATATACTCTAAATGACATATTAATATTACAAAGAAAACCATCAGCACTTAAAAAAATACGAGTTAAATCTTCTCTATGATTTGTCAAACTAGCAAAAAACATTCTTTCAGTTTAGATAGAAAATTTTTATACCCATTACCCATGAGATACTGTGAAACGTATGAAAGAGATCATTTTTGGAGTCAAGACAGACCAGACCTAGGTTCCAATCCTTGTTCTCCACATTTAAGCTGCGCCAGCTCGGGAAAGTTACTTAACTTTATGACCCTCACTTTCATCACCTTTGAAGTAGAATCATATCATTTACTCTCCACATGGTAAAAATTTAAATGAGACGAGGCACGTAATATACCGAAACATTATGTTTCTTTCCTCCTTGGTTATTTGGGAAAGATACTCCACAAACAAACAAACATACAAATACCAAAATACAAGTTTGCACTTGATTAACCTGTAAAGCTCTTCTTTGTAACCTCTTACCAGCTAAAAATTAGTTCTGATTTACCCACTAAGCTAGAAGCAAAAACAGAAAGAAAACCCTTTCCCCTAAATCAAGTAGAGCTAGAAAAAAAAACAGAAACAAGTAAACACAAAAACTCTGAACAGAGGGGAAAATATACAAACGTCTAATTTTTAGAGTATTTAAATGTTTTTATATGTTACAAACACAAAATTTCACCTACCACCTCTTCTTCTTCCTTTTTGGTCTCCTTTTCTTTCTCTTCTTCAGTTTCTTCAGCTGGGCCATCTTCATCATCACTGCTGGATGACTCAAGGATTTCACTTATATCCATTTTCCAATTATCAGGAACAACTCTAGTTTTTAAGAAGATGCTTGCTTTCTGCAACCCTAAGATTAAAAATATACTTCAGTTTTTATTTGCTAAAATAAATAAGCAGCATAGAATAACAGAAAGGCATAACATTCAGTCAGAAGATCTGGATTTAAGTTTAGTTGTCACTTATAAAATGATACAATAAACTTGAACACATCTTGTAAGTTATAATATCATACTAATGTTTATTATTACTATAAAGAGTACTTTTAGAAATCTGAATGGTAAAACGTGAAAAGTTATACTTATCAAAAATTAAATCATATGTTCTTTCTAGACATTAAAACAACTAGCCATCAAACAGAGTGGACACCGACTCTGAACAGTTAAACTGGCAACAGAGAATAGTCAACCTTGCTTTAGTCACTATTTGCCATTTAGAGCCACAGCATGAAATAATACATTGATTCATCCTTGTTTTACCTGGTTTAGCAGAGAGCTCAGATTCAGGTAGATTAAGAATGTCTACTTCCTTGATATCCTTTCTTGCTATCGAATAACTAATTATAGAGAAGGATAAAAGGGAGGCAACCATTATTAATTAAAAACCATCATGTAAATAGTCCATGTTAATACACAGAAAATACAAAACTCAAATTCAAAATTATTTTGTCTACCAAATGTTTTCACAAGACCACATATATCCTAATCCTTAACAAAGAGAAAAGGTAATAGAGACAAAGCTAGTATTTTAATTCTGATGATTCCCATACTCAAAGTATACTAATGAGAACCACACAATTGTGATACTTCAACCTGTGCAGCTTTCCTAGAGTATGGGGTACTTTATATCAGCATGGTGTTTTCCTTGTAGAAAACAAGAATGTCTATTTTGTTCTTTAATATTTCTTATATTTACTATTCAGTTTAATAAAGTAACAGAAGGTAATATTAAAATACATTTATCATTGTAATATACTATGTCACTAAATTTTTCTAAGAATTACAACTTGTGTGTGTGTATATACATATAATTTTACATCTTCTTTTGAAAACAAAGCAAAGCTAAACTTAAGAAAAGTTTCTAAAAATCTGACTCTCTCAATCAGAAAAAAGTCAATTATTCCAGTAATATGTTTTATTAAAAGATTTCATAGTTCATAATAAATTAATAGTATACATGATATACAGAATTTTTACAATTAAAGAGAAAAATCAATATCAATAGTGCTCTATTAAAAAAGTGTTTTTACTATTATTCTTGCATACTGTTCAGTTTTTATAGTTTTCCAATAAAAAATAACCTAAATCAATAAAAAATAACCTAAATTATGAAAAGTCAAAACATACTAAGTAACTCAGTTCATAAAGTGATTAAATGTTTAAAACTAAAGTGTTGGAGCTAGGAAGTTTCTATTACTGTGATTCCATTTTTCCCCCCAATGTAACACAAAAAGTAATTCATTACTCACAATTTAGAATCGACAAAAGATCGAACTAAACATTGGTCTTTTTTCACTGTGATGTCATCATTGCAGCTGGGAGACACTACCTAAAATATGAAATAGGAACACATTGATTCTTATTTTCCTTGCTCAAAAAAAGAATATATTCTCAAGTGGATTATATTTTATAATAGCTTCATTATCAATGCCTTCCATTATTAATGAATTACTTGTAAAAGATCACCTTATAATTTTTCTTTAGCATATTAGCTTTTTGATATTTAATTTATCCATTCATTAGATTGTAAAACAAATTAATGAAATATAATTTACAATGTGACCACCACTTAAAAAATATTATAATTCACTCTAAGTCAAATAGTAACTCATTTATTGTCCAAAAATAAAACGTATAATCTTTGATGAAAATTAGGCATATTATAATTTTTAAAAATATACCCGAATCAGGATCTATTTTGAAATAAACACCTAGCCTAACAGAATTCCAGCCAAGATGGAGGTATAGGTAGAAACCCTTCACCTCACACAATCAAAAGGAGGATAACAACCAATCTAAAATCAATAAACAACCAGAAGTGCCAGAAAATCAAATTGCATGGAACTGCAACAACCAAGAAATTAAAGAAAAGGTCAAAAAGAACAACCAGACCTGTAAGAACCTGCAGCGAGGCAGGGGACTTGTGGGTGGGGCTGGCTGTGATGAGGGGAGGGACCACCCAGGTGCAGCTGGGTGAAGGTGGAACTGAGACTCAAGAGCTGACTGTGGACTCTCGCGGTTGGTGCAGTGGGAGAGGCTCCAAGTCTCACACAAGAGAGGCCACTGGAAGGTGCACTACAGATGAGCAGGTGAGCTGCACTGTTCCCTCTCTGGCCCCTCCCCCACAGGCAGCATCTCAGAGCAGCAAGGAGTGTTGCCCTGCCCAGGTGAATATCTAAGGCCCCACGGCCTTACAACTTAATAAGGGGCCTGAAAAAAAAAAGGGCCCAAATGAAAGAACAGAGCAAAACCTCAGAAAGAGAGCTAAGTGATGAGGAGATAGTCAACCTATCTGAGGGAGAATTTAAATCCCTGGTAATCAAAATGCTCACAGGACCGATTGAGCTTGGTTGAAAAATGGGGAACCCCCCCACAAAAATGAATGAAGGACACCCAAAATGAAATAAAGCAAAATATTCAGGGAACCAACAGTGATAGGAAGGAAACCAGGACTCAAAGCAGTGATTTGGAAAAAAAGGAAGAAATAAACATCCAACCAGAACAGAACGAAGAAATAACACACAAAAAATGAAGAGAGCCCTGGCTGGTGTAGTTCAGTGGACTGAGTGCAGACCTGTGAACCAAACAACCGTGGTTCAATTCCCAGTCAGGGCACATGTCTGGGGTGCAGGTCAGTTCCCAGCAGGGAATGCACCAGAGGCAACCATACATTGATATTTCTCACCCTTTCTCCTTATCTTCCCCCCTAAAGATAAATAAATAAAGTCTTAAGAAAATAAGGAGAGACTTAGGAACCTCTGAGACAACCTGAAACATTCCAATATCTGAAATACAGGGGTGCCAGAAGGAGAAAAACAGCAGCAAGAAATGGAAAACTTATTTGAACAAATAATGAAGGAAAACTTCCCCAATCTGGTGAAGGAAATAGGCTTCCAGGAAGCCCAAATAGTCCCAAAGAAGGTGGACCCAAAGAGGAACACACCAAGGTACATCATCATTAAGTTACCCAAGATTAAAGATAAGGAGAGAATTCTAAAAGCATCAAGAGAAAAGGAGACAGTTACCTACAAAGGAGTGCCCATAAGGCTATCAGCTGATTTCTCAAAAGAAACCTTGCAGGCAAGAAGGGGCTAGAGGAAGTATTTGAAGTCTGGAAAGGCAAGGACCTACACCCAAGATTACTCCATCTAGCAAACCGATCTTTTAGAATGGAAGGGCAGATAAAGTGCTTCCCAGATAGGGTCAACTTAAAGGATTTCATCATCACCAAGCCCTTATTATATGAAATGTTAAAGGGATTCATCTAAGAAAAAGAAGACAAAAAATATGAACAGTAAAATGACAACAAAGTCACAACTATCAACAAATGAACCTACAAGAAAAACAAAAACTAAGCAAACAACCAGAACAGGAACAGAATCAGAAAAATGGATATCACATGGAGGAATTTCAGTAGGGAGGGGGAAGAGAGGAAGTGGGGGGAAGGTACATGGAAGAGGAAGCATCATTAAGAGGCTTAAAATAGATGGGGAGAGATAAAAATGGTATAGGAAACAGTGAACTCAAAGAATTTATATGTACAACCCAGGTACATGAACTAAAGAGGGGGCCATGCTGGAGGGTTGGGAGGTGCAGGGAGGAGTGGGGATAGAGGGGGAAAATTGGGAAAACTGTAATAGCATAATGAGGAAAAAATACTTAAAAATAAAAAAGAAACACCAAAGTTTCCTTTCTTATCAGGGCATGTACAATTTTCAGTAATTCAAATCTGAGAAAACCTGAGTAAAAAACTTTTAACCTTAACTTAAAAAAAAAATAACAAATAGTCTTAACATTAATAACTATTCCCTATATTTTTATATAATTTATTATTTTTAAAAGATTAAAGTCTACTGATACATAGCCAAAATGTACCTACTCATTATCACCCCTAACACTAGCCCTTTTACTACAACTTAGCAGCATCCACAGACTTTGGTCAATGAGGAAAATCTTCTATATCTGCACTGACTAATAAATACAGTAGCACTGAACCACACGGGGCTGAGTGCTAGAAATGCAGCCAGTGCAATTTAGACAATAATTTTTAAGTCTACTTAATTTTAACTGTTACATTTAAACTTTAATAGCCATATAGGGCTCATGGCTATTGTATTACATAGCATATACCCAGATAATTAAAAATTTTGGCAGTCATATCAGCTGTCTTAACATGAAATGAAAGTAAATGTTTGTTAAGTGCTGGTATTTATTAGATTTAATATATTTGTGTGTGCCCTCAAGGAGTTAGGAGTATAATAAAATGGTAAACACAAAAAGAACACAATGAAGGTTAAGTACAATGAAGGATACTACCAGGCCTTCAGGATAGTATGAAAACACTGTAGGAGGAAGATTCAACACAACCTGGGAAAGGGTGTGGCAGTAAAGGCTTAAAATAAATCTTAAAAGATTAGGCACAGCCCAAAGCTTAATTACCTCACCTACCAGTCACTCTAATCGCCTCCAAATTGAGTCCTGTCACCTCCAGTCTTTCAACAACAATCTAACATGCCATTTCCTCATTAACATTCCTAAACACGCAGCTCAAATAATGCCACTCTTCTGTAAAATTCTGGGCAAAACTATGTCCAAATTCCTTAGATGAACTTTTTGTTTTAAATCCTCACCCACAGATATGCTGATTTTTAGAGAGACAGGAAGGCAGAGAGCGGGTGGGATAAGTGGGAAGGGGAGGGAGGGAGAGAAACATCAATGGCTGCAATGGCTGCCTCCTGCACACACCTGGGCGGGGCATTGAACCTACAACCCAGGTATATGCCCTGAGAACTGAACTCGTAACTTTTTGGTGTATGCAATGATACTTCAACCAATTGAGCCAACCTAAATGAACTTTTCAAGACTCTTCAGCACTATATCTAAATTCTCTTCTGAATCCTAGTACTCCTATACTCACAACAAAAAGGACTCTGAGATCCAACAGTTCCTGAACAAACCCCTTGCTTTGTCGCTTTTATTTATATTGTTGCTTCTAAGGAAGTACTCCAGTGAGGCTCTGCTTACTAATTTTATATCCTTCAAGGCTCAGTTCAAAAGTATGTGATTCACAAACACTTTCTGGATTTTCTTTAAACAGATGTAACCTCTCAGGACAAGTCATAATACAGAATATATACTATTTTATATAGTAGTTGCTTGGATTATTCTCTGTATGAGACTATTTTGAATCCAAACCCATTTGCTTATCTACTTGTACAAGTGAATGATTCAAAAGATTTTCAGACTTTTCCTATGTAAATTAAATCTATTATATAGGAACTAAGTAATATATTTATTTATATGTACAAAGAACCCTAAAAAAATGGCCTCAGTTCTTTAAAACATTCTAATAAAATTTGGGACACATTTTTGTGCCCAAAGTATTACTAGAGATGTGAATGACATCAAAACTCAGAGAAGCCCTGGCTGATGTGTCTCAGTGGATGAGGCGCTGTCTTGCAACCTGAGGGGTCACTGGTCCAATTCACTATCAGGGCACATGTCTGGGCTGCAAGTTGAGCACCCCTACTGGGGGGCATGCCACAGGCAACTGGTGCCTCTCTCATGAAATGAATCTCTTGTCCATCCACTCTTCTTATTCATCTCCCTACAGCCAAAAATTAGTTTTTTTTCTACCAACCCATCTAAGACTTGCATTTCCAGAGCCTGGGTGCACCTTTTCTTCCCCAGTACTTCCTGTGTCGTTACACAGTCTGCAGCACAAGTTTTTAAGATTATAATGTAATTGCCCTGGCCAGGCAGCTCAGTTTGTTGAAGCATCATCCCAATAGTCAAGGTAGCAGGTTCTACCCTCGAATAGGGCACATGTAAGAATCAACCAGTGAGTGTATAAATAAGTGAAACAACAAATCAATGTTTCTCTCTCTTAAAAAAAATTTTTAAAAACCACCAACAAAAAAAGATACTCATTGCCCTGACCGGTGTGACTCAATTGTTGTCCAGTAAGGTGGAAGGTAACTGGTTTGATTCCCAGTCAGGGTACATGCTTGGTTTGTGGGTTTGGTCCCTAGCTGGGGTGCATGTAAGAGGCAACCAATCCATGTTTCTCTCTCACATCAATGTTTCACTCCCTCTCTCCTCCTTCCCTTCCCCTGTCTCTAAAAATAAATAAATAAAAATCTTGAAGAAAAAACCTCATTAATTTAAAGTAAACAAAATTACAATGTACTTTTTATTTACTACGTAACTTCTTTTAGATGTTATAGTGAACCTGCGTTACAAGCCTCATATTCCTCTCTCTTGCAGGGAACTTAGGATAAACCTGAATACACTGCAGATCCTCAGTAAATACTAATGCTTTAAAGCAGTGGTAAAGGTTTGGAGGAGTGAAGTATCTTACAGAGGGAGTACTTAAGAAAGAATGTGAGTAAAGGAGAGAGCTTACTCTGGGAATGGGAACAAACCAAAGGCTGGAGATGGCCTCATATATTAATTTAAGAAAGCAGAATTGATTCATTAGACATTCAGTAAAGGTTTTTGTTTTTTTTTAAAGAATGAGACTATCATGATTAAATCTCTAAAGAAGTTACTTCTAGAAAACTAGTCTAAATTTAGTAAAAAAAATATAATTCAATAATCAAGTTAAGGGAATTTGGAAGTAGTTACTACAGATCAGGTACAAAGCAGTAATGAAAACAAAAAAAAAGACCACTAACACATTTTAAAGGAAAAATGGAAATAACAAAAGAAGACAGTGAAGTATGTGGGAGCTAAGCGTGATTGCTAATTTTGCAATAAAGTCCAAATTGAATGTGTGTAATACTTTCAAAATACTTCAAATGCTTGTTAAAAATCCATGTAAAACAAATATGTTAAATGGTTAACTTTGGAAAGAAATCTTACGTACCAAAGCAGGATACCATTCAGTCTTCTCAGAAGTAGATACACTTACAACTTTTCCTAGTAATTCATCATTGAGACGTCGTTTATCTTCATCCTCCTCTTCACTAGTTTCTTCTTCTTTTTCATCTTCGTTACTAAAGTTAGAATAACTTCATCATGATCTCAACGTAAACCATTTTTTATATAGTCAGAATGGTGTAAAGTTAATATAAATAGTGTCATTTCCAATCTGGACTGCCCCAGAATAGAAGCCTTTTCATTCTTATTGGGACTGAACAGCTGGATATTTCCTGGCCCCACAGAACTGGTCCTGAGTTGTCCAACTCTGAGTCCATTTCGCCAGATCAAGGAGGACACAGGCTCTCCTGCCAACCACCCTAATTATGTCACCATTAAGTACTTACTTTACCATACACATTTTTAAAAAGACTGCCCTTCAACTTTTTAATGTATGTCAGATAACAGATGACATAACTCTAATTTTCTAACAGGTTATGAAAAAATCTCATTAAAATACACCTTAGGGTTTATTTAGACAACCTCTCTGGATAACGAAACAATGAGATAAACCTATGCTAAGGAATGGTGTACAGAACAACTGGCCTGTACTCTTCAAAAATATCAGTGTCACAAAAAGACAAAAAAAAGGTTGAGGAATTTTTCCAGATTAAAGGAGAATTTAGTTTATTTATCCATATAAACTAAATGCAATGCATGATCTTGGATTGCATCCTGGAATCTGGAGACGCTATAATCGAGGCAACTGAAAAAATCTGAAATATGAAGTATGTATTATTAGATAATAGCATTCTATCATGTTAAACTTGATAAATTTGGTAATTGTACTTTGGTTATGTAAGAAAATGTTCTATCACAGGTAAAGTATTTAAGGGTAAAAGGTCATGATGCATGCACCTTCCTCTTAAATGGTTTGGCCAACTAAAATTAGTGTTATTAAATAAAAATAATTAATATGTTCTATAAAGAGAGGAAATGATGACACAGATTTGCCAAAAATGTTAATAATTAGTGAACCTAGATGAAAGTTTATTGTATATTCTTAAAAATTTTAAGTTTGAAATGTTTTTGAAATAAAAAGATTAAAAATATACATATACTCATTTAATAGAGGAAAATCGTCCTGTTGATTATATATTTGGCAAAGTGACTCAAAACAAAAATAACCTCTTTGAAAAAGTAATTGTGATAATCACCGGACAAAGCAATGGGAATAGCTAAGAGCAAGGTGGACTCAGTCACACGTCTAACGTAGGATACAAGATACTATGGAAAAGTTACCCAAACAATGTTAGCCATCCTAGAAAAGTCATCTGCTTAACGTTATAATAGTTACTGTAATTTTACGGTATATGAGAACACTCACACAGGAAGAGAGGACCTCCTTCCTCTGTTCGTCTTCTTTGCAATTACTGGAGTTCCGAAATGCTCTGGATTTGTTAATGGAAGCTGGTCAAGCGTCTAGATAAGAAACGGACAAATTAAATCATGCTTTGCTCTACCTGAGTAGCCTTTGTTCAACCCCCAAAGTCCGTGTTCCCCTACCTCACTCTCTGCAAAATGTCTCTCTCCTTTTAGGCAAAGTGAGGTGCGTCTCAATGTTCTCTCATCACCATCATCAAAAACTACAATAAGAGAAAAAATTTATGTCCACAAATAAAAATGTAACTGCACAGAATACTATTATTGCTATTTATCTAGGGTTTAATATTTGCAAGAACCATTATTTATTTTTCAAAACCTTTAAAAATGTACAAGGCACATTTTCATGCTGTAATAAACAAACAGGTACCAAACAAACAGGTTAAATGGCTGCCCCCAAATACTTAAGGGTCTGCTTTCCCTTTTTCAGCTTCTAACACAACAGAACTACCTCCTTACACAATCAGGAATATAGTCAAAGGATAGATATTAAACTACTTCTCCTCCTAGATGAGTGAGCACAAACCTGGTTTTAAATAAAGATGTATTATGTTTTTTTTTCTCCAGTTATCAATGGAGTATCTCTAACTTCAAGAAACTGACTTTTGATAATGATGTTGGATTATTCTACTACTTCTACTTATTTGTATGATAATCTGCTATAGCAGATTTTAAAGTCATAAGATTCAACTTTTGTCTTTTAGTAGAAGAGGATGTAAGAAGTTTAGACATAAATGTTAAAATGAGGAAATCATCAGAAAGATGAAATTTTTTAAGAATTTTAAAACATAAATGAATATTACACAGAAGTTTTCTTTAAAGCTTTTACTTCTACTATAGTTTTTAGCCTTGGCTGATATGGCTCATTGGATTGAGTGCCAGCCTGCAAACTTAAAGGTCACCAGTTCAATTCCCATTCAGGGCACATGCCTGGGTTGTGCACCACAGTTGGGGCCGTGCAAGAGGCTACAGATCCATGTATCTCTCACACATCAATGTTTTCCTCCATCTTTCTCCCTGTTCTCTCTCTCTAAAAATAAACAAATGAAATCTTTAAAAAAAAAGAAAGTAACATAATAGTTTTTGAAAATCATACTTCTTGAAAACTATGTCCAAATATTTCAAGGAAATTGGGGTAAAGAATTTAACAACTAGTGTTTATATATAACTAACTAGCTTTATTACTTTGGTAATTTTATAGGCTTAATTTTTCAGAAATGTAGATTTTAAAAACTTTTACAGAGATTTATTTTTTTAAATGTTCTCAGAAGATACCTGACTGCCTGCCCAGTGCCATGAATAAAAGATGGAATCCTTACCTCAGATACTTAAAATTCACAGACATATCAACAAATGTTTGTACACTTTATGAAAATAATATATAAATGGGAAAGCACATATATATACAAAAATGTTTATTTTAAGATTTAATCCTATTTTCATAATTCTAGATGTTTTTCCATTCTAATAGAATAAGTTAATGTTTTTTTGGGGGGGGGGGTTTCTCAATTTTTTTATTTAATTATTTTTCAAGTACAGTTTTCTGTCTATTACTCCCATCCCATCCCACCCCCCATCCTCCCCCCTCCCTCCCATTTCCACCCTTCTCAGTTGTTGTCCATGTATCCTTTATATAGGTTCCTCTAAATCCCTCCCTTATTTCCCCTGAAATTCCCTCCCCTCTCCCCTCTGGTCACTGTCAGCCTGTTCTCTATTTCAGTGTCCTTGGTTATATTTTGCTTGCTTGTTTGCTTTGTTGTTTAGCTTCCTGTTAGAGGTGAGATCATATGGTATTTGTCCTTCAACACCTGGCTTATTTCACTCAGCATAATGCTTTCCAGTTCCATCCATGTTGTTGCAAAAGGTAGGAGCTCCTTCTTTCTTTCTGCAGCATAAAATTCCATTGTGTATATGTACCATAGTTTTTTGATCCATTCATTTACTGACGGGCACCTAGGTTGCTTCCAACTCTTGGCTATTGTAAATTGTGCTGCTATGAACATTGGGGTGCATAGGTTCTTTGGATTGGTGTTTTAGGGTTCTTAGGATACAATCCCAGCAGTGGAATTGCTGGGTCAGAAGGCAAGTCCAATTTTAGTTTTCTGAGAAAATTCCATACTGTTTTCCATAATGGTTGTACCAGTCTGCAATCCCACCAACAGTGGACCAGAGTCCCCTTTTCCCCACACCCTCTCCAACATTTGTTGTTTATTGCTTTGTTTATGATAGCCATAGAATAAGTTAATGTTAAAAGGAAATTTTATATTACCTTGATTTAGTAATATCTTACATCTTGTACCTTGTTATCTATACTATTACAATACTGCATTTTTAAAAAGGGTTATTTTATTGGCACCTTGTTCTTCAAATCATAAACTCAGTATTTCACTCTAGAAACTTAGTTATGTAACAGCATTCAACTTCCTCAATATTTATCTACCTCAGTAAGTTCTTTTTCTTAAACTAAAGACATCTAGTTTAGATTCTCTTACATGCAGTAGATAACGCAGAAACAAAACTCCTGAAGCATATATTCAAAGTAATGATCCCACAAAAGCAGCTGTTTTATACACTGTCAGTGATAGAGAAATTAATGACCACCTGTAGTGGTACAGATACCACTACAGAATAAAACAACACACTTCAACAAGTACATCATTAATCTATACTTGATTAACAGTGCTCTAAACATCTGGATCAAAATTATGATTTGTATGGTGTCAAGTCTAATAAATAAACCATGTTCTTTGTAAATCTCAAAATTGTAAAATTATCATACCAAACAAGACAATTCTTTACATTAGTGTTAATGTCCGTAAGTACGTTAAAGAATAAAATCTTAAAAGTCCCAATTGCCTTTAATACCTACAATATTAAAGATGGTGACAACACTGGACATACACACACATACTAATATACACACATTTAAGTAAACATGTGAGGAAGGAAAATGAGAATGTAAGACCAGTTAATAATATCAAATCTATACAACAAACCTTTACCTCAATTTTTTTTAAAAAATTATTTAAAAAAAAAATTATTTATTTTTAGAAAGAGGAATAGAGGGAGAAAGAGGGAGAGAAACATCAATGTGTGGTTGTCTCTCATGCACCAACTGGGAACCTGGCCCGCAACCGAGGCATGTGCCCTGACTTGGAATTGAACTCGCAACCCTTTGGTTCCCTTTGGTTCACAGGTCAGTGCTCAATCCGCTGAGCCACACCAGCCAGGGCTTTACCTCAGTTTTTTGTCAGTAATCATTTCACTGGTCATATCTTACCGCAAGTAAAACTACTGTTAAGAACCAGTGGAACTTCTCAAAAAGGGATTGTGGTACAAACAAGAATTTTACAGCTTTATATAGGAACAAAGAAAAACAGTATGAGACCTTTAAAAAAAATTCCTACAACTATACAAAACTGGGCATTTGAGTACTTTATACAAGTTTGTTAAGCCATGTAACTTCTCAAGATTTTCTGAAAGACAAATAGAAAATTCAACAACATAGTGGACCTATTAATCATGACATCCCTGGTTATCAAAATCATGTAGTTCCATCCACAAGAAGTTTTCTTCATAACTTCCAAGAATCATTTAAAAGAACACAAAATCTGTTGTCACTGAAGCGTGACTCTGGCATTTTGATAATTATTAACCAGTTTCTATAATAAATTTAGCTTTAGTTGAAGATGTATACTACAGCATATCAAGAGAATAAAAGTAAGACTATTAGGATTTAGTAGTTCTCTGGAATTTCTTATACTTGCAAAAAGTGGTAATTAAACAGGTTACTCATTGAGTGAAACAGAACAGATACAATATAACAAAAGTAGTATCTGTTATTATATTACATATAAACACTAAAACCTAATTTGAGGAAAATGATAAAGCTCAGATTCTCTCGATTAACATTAATCATACTAGGCAAAATAATGCCAATGCAAAAAAATATACAAAGCCTAACCCTAAAATGTTAGAATTCAAAGAAACAAAACTCACAAAGATCTGCTCTAACTACCAAATACAAAAGATCTACCCGTTATCATAATGCTGTTAAGATAGTAGCAGAATTACAGTAAATTAACTTTATTTACCCACTATATCATTGGCTATCACTTATTAGATTTTTCTATGTCCTGATCCTCACAGCAGCCTAAGATAGGAATCACTATTTTTTACAGATGAAGAAACTGAAAAGCAAAATGTTAATCAGTGAGGTACAATTTAGTTAAGAATGGTCAAAATGCATAATAAATAGGAAGCAGAGGCATAAAATGAACATGGAAGGCAAGAATTCTGACTTTGGAAAAACAAATATTATCATTATGCCTACATATTATGATTACAATTATAATAACAAACTATTTCACAAAATGGAGTAAAACTTTAAAAATTAAAAATATACACACAGCCTGTTACTCATAAAATCATGAACGAAACTATATAAATCCCTCAACAACTAAGGTCAAAAACTTCGGGAACCTGGAAACTTAAGAAATTAACATTCAAATGTCCAATTATATTAACAAAATATGGGAATACTAAGTCTTATGGAAGGCTATTTAAACAATGGGTTAAAGCCTACCACAGGATTGAATAGATTTCTTTTGCTGTTTAGTTATTTTTTTCTTATTTAAGTCAGTGGAATAACCACCTACTTTTGAAAACAATCTATGGTTGATTTTGGTTATAAGAAAATTTGTCAGAAGAGGCTCCAACTAAATCAAAAGCTTTATAACCTACATACAGCATATTCCAAAAAATCAGTCCATTTACCAGTTTAATCTAAACTAAAAATTCTATGAGATGATACAACTGATGTGCAAAACAGTAACTATAAGGCATGAAAAAAATTAAGAATCTTAAAAGTAATCTGTCACAAAAATATATAAACTATCAAATAAACTTGTGTTAAATCTGATGTATAATGTATATGTACATTTTATATGTAAATTAATAAGCTTAAATGGCATTTCCCCTTATTTTTCAAATTCAATGTGTTATTTTCATATTTAAAAAAGTAAAAGATGAGTACTCTTAGAATGTCTAATTGACGGTTGTATTTACCGGAAGTTAATGGCAACACTCAAGTGTAGATATGAATTCTATTCCCAATTTTGATACCTTTGAATGACTGGATAGATGATAACACACTTCCATACACTACAGATTCCTTATCTTTAATGTAAGGAAAAGAACTGTCAAATGCATAAACCATGCTAGGATGTACTGTTTTATGATAAGAGAGAGAAAATACTTTCAAGGATCAAAAACAAACAAATAGTCCAGTGCTGGAGCTATCTATTGCTCAACATTAGGAGGCAAGCTACTATTACACTTTCAAAAATTGAGTTATAGTAGTTCTAAACCCTCTTCCAGAATTGATTATTCAACTATAATAGGAATAATTAATATATACATTACATAGAGTTAATATCCCTGACTCATTGCCAACTTTTGATCACCAATGATCATTAATTCATTTTATCTAAACCAGCAAATATCCTTTGCTTTGTTTTTTAATAATCTGACATAATTTCAAGATCTTTTTAAAGTCATGATGAACATTTACACTTTGTGTAACTTTCTGTTTCCACCTACACAACACTATGAATTAGAAATCAAGAAAAATTGCACAGAAGAGCAATTAAACCCAAGAGGTGGTAGACACTCAAAGAAAAATATAGGAAGTTCATGACCTGTAAGAGACTATTTATTTTGCCATCTCTCAGGCTCATTATATTCAAATCATTCTTTATGTGGTCTATATTCTTCAATACCTAAATATTCTTTATAGCAGAGTACTATAATGAATATATTTAAGTAAATAATGCCTCTTAATGCCTTAAATTGCTTAGGCTATTCTCCCTCTCACTACACAGGTGCAAAAATTTAAACATTTTTAATTTTTCTCTTGAATAAGTATCTGTTTACCCAAGTATGGTTTGTTTTTCTAAGTGCATTGTAGCTACATTAGATTCAGGCATTGTGCATATAAAAAGGAAGTCTTGGGTTGCCACCCCCAGATCTACTAAATTAGAGATTTGGGATCCTCAAACCTCATTTTTTAAACAAGCACCAAGTGATTCTTATGTACACTAATGATTGTGATATGTGAATTATATGCAATTACAATTCTAAGCTCTTTGAGAACAATTATACAATTTCTTCTGTAATTACTCATCATAGAAAATCACTATAGAGAATGCTCAGTAGCAACTAGTTTTTAGAAATGCTAAAATGTCTTTCATGTGAAGAGCAGAGATTGCTATCCATAATTTAAGGATTATTGTGGGGTCCAGAAACCAAGAATATGAAAACCTGAAAAGTATGGCTTCTGCAAAAGCGTGAGCACTGTATCAGTAAAACTACACAAGTACTGTGAGTGTAACCTTGATATTGGGTACCAAATACAAAGCAGTATTAGTATTTGAACTTCCCTTATATAAGTCCCCATGATTCTGAACATATCAACTCCTGTAATTTTTACCACTGCCTTTTTTATATAGCAAAACTGTATTTAATCTAGAAGAGTTAACATTAGCTTAGTTTTTAAACAATGGCTAACAACTCTAACAACTACCAATAACCACAACTAAGCTTCCTAAAAATATGTAGTTTAGCATAATAGACCATTGTGAACCCATACCAACTTCTAGGTCAAAGAAGAAAAATGTCAGAGGCCCTGGCCAGGAAGCTCAGTTGGTTAGAGCATTGTGCCAATACACCAAGGTTGTGGGTTCAATCTCCAGTCAGACTGCATAAAAGAATCAATAGATAAAAGCATGGATAAATGGAACAACAAATCTGTGTTTCCTTCTCTCTCCCTTTAAATTAAAAAAAAAAATTTAATGGATATAAAATAGTAGTTAAGTACTGGAAATCACTAGTAATACTAATAGAAGTCACAGGGGGGGAAAAAAACCCCAAGTAGTACAATTTTTAACCAAAGCATGTTCTTCACAGCTTTGACCATCAACTGCAGATGAATAAAACTAAAAGTAAAGCTAAGGGCCATTTCTCTTCTTTCTACAAGGAAACCATAACACTATCATTATACTATTTATGTCAAGACATAATGTAAACACCAAACAGTGCTAGATTTTCAATGTAAAACCAAGAATTGGATGTTATCCACAGGACTGTGTAGTTTGAAAGTACAAAGAGAAAATTTAGAAATGTTAATTGTTGATATTTTCATCACCATAATGGCAGCAACTATGGAAGTACGTTTAGGTTTTAATTTATTTGTATCATGCCACTTGTTGCTACTCACTATAGGAAAGCTTTTTTAAAGCCAGAATAAGGTTATATGTGGAACATAAGAGTACCTTTGCATTAGTAGCATATATCTTTGTTTCTCTTTCCATGTCATCCTTGCACAAGGGCCACGCTAATGTTCTTTGTATCATTCCAACTTCAGTATATGTAATGTGCTGCCAAAGTTATTGTGTACATACCTTTCTTGAAGGTGTTAGTAAGAGAGCCCTCGCTGTGTCTAATTTCAAAAGTTAAACTACAATTACCTAGGCCCGAATCTACTCTGGTTAGAATATTTTTAATCTTTAAATTCTATGTTAGCATACTACCCTTATATGAAACAGGCAGCAATACAATAAAAGACTACAACTATTCAATCTCAATTGTAATTACAGAAAAAGTTAGAAAGTCTAAATATTTATAATACTAAGTTATATTGGCTTTTCTTATGGAATAAAAATAACCATATTTTAACTTTTAATTTCTTTTCAATTTAACTTTATTGAAAAGAAATGGCAAGATAACCTGAGAAGAAATATATTCTTGGATGAAACAACCACAAGTGGCCAACTTACTATGAGAGACTTATTTTTGTCACCGGCAGGGTGCCAAAATTTTAGCCAACTATATCAAGTAATTTGACAGAAAAGAATATGAATTTCTCTGCCATCAGAGTGATTCATTGTATTTACAAAACAGAGGTATATGCAACTCCCAGAGCAAGTTCTATGGGTTAAATTACTACGTAACTACTTACCCACAGTGTACCAACTAGCATCTGTCAACTTGCTGATAATAGCTTCCTGAAAAGATCCATCAGATGTCCTTGTTTCAACAATAGCTCCAACCTACAACACAAAATCAAAATTTCATTACCAAATTTAAACAAACCAAACCACTATTGCCTGTGTAAAAAATAAAAAATCTTAGAATAATTCTAACTTTCATTGGCTTAAATCTTTATCACTTACAGTCCTCATATATTGATCGTGCAGCTTAAGCCCTGCTTTGGTATAAGTAAGGAAGATATTATTACCCACATTTTACACATTGTAAACTGTGACTCAGAGAAAATAATCTGCAGAGTATAAGTTTAAAAAACATTTACTTAAGTCTTACTTTAGAGCTTTCTACTACAACCCACTGTCTTAAAAAAAACAACTGTGGAGTATAAGAATTGAAAAACTATATGACACTGCAAAATTAGCTCCAGTTTTCTTTCATAGAAATATTAGATTCAGCATTTGTATTTAAGGGACCTTTTGTATTAAAAGATTCACCTGGAAAGAGCAATGGAGCAGCTGACCTTCTTTCAGCTTCCAGACCTTTGTGTATCAGATATTAACCAAAGTAGTACCCAGATATAACAGATTACATAAACAAATGACCAGAAATAAACAGAAAATATAAGTATTAATGCAATTGTATTAAGAAGTCAACATAGTTTACTTGGTAAGGCGGAAAGAAAAACGCCAGATTCAGACTTGTAATATTAGTATATTACTTAGCAAGCTAAACATATATGACAACAATATAAAAACAAAACAAAGCATTCAATCCAAGAATTTTTTAAAAATGCTGAAAAATCATGTTTTTATATATTAAATTATTCTTCTGTAAGATGTTTAACATTCTTAAGGACACAGCCATTGTAACATCACAGTTTATACTAATTATATAACACCATATTTGTATTTTTGTTTTCCAGTTAACATTCTTACAAAAATTTAAACTGTTTTCTACAGATGTTAAAAATCTCTAAGTAATGTATGAACTTATCATTTCAGATTTTATTGTTTTTTTGAGGTTTTATTTATTTTAGAGAGGGGGGAAGGAAGAGAGAAAGACAGGGAGAGAAACATCAATCAGCTCTCACACGCCCCCAACTGGGGAGCTGACAGGCAACCCAGGCATGTGCTGAATGGGAATACAATTGGCAGCCTCATGGTTCGCAGGCTAGAGCTCAACCCACTCAGCTATACCAGCCAGGGCTCAGCATTTGAGATTTTAAAGTGTAGAACATACGTACTCTTAAAGGACCCTTTACTTGGTCATCTTGCACCAACTGTGTAGTATTGTCCTGTTTGAGGAGTACCTGTAAAACATTTTTGCACAATAATTCACATTACTTCTAAAACAATACATTTATGGTAACACTGTAACATGTTCAATCTATGCTTTCTTAGTATCCTGTGGTTACTTCTGTTACAATACTTATTACATTGTCTTTTATTTACGTTTATTATCTCTCTCATTAACTTGAACTACTTGAAGGCTAGCGTCCTCCTTCATCTATAGGCCCAGCAGTTAGCAAATGTCAATGCATATTACAGGCACTTAATAAACGTTTGTTGAATTAATGAACTATAACTAAGATTATTAAAAACATTTGTATAGGCAAATTACTATAAGGAAATAAAAAATGTTAATAGTATTTCTGAGAGGTAAGCGATTGGCATTAATCCTTTGGTACATTTCTATATTTTAAATAGTGTACAGGAATAATATGTTAACTTTTTTCTGGTTATAAAAACGTCTTAAAAATAAAATTCCTAAATCATTTTAATGCTTTCTTCAAAACACAATTCCTACTGTATTACTTTCCTAATCACTTGAAATTGTCTCAACGTGAACATTATGAAAAAGGAGAAATAGGTTATAGCCTAAGTAAGTATGACACCACAATTAGGAAAGATCCAAATGATAGGAAGTTAACACAAACCTGGCATTTTCGAGGAAACATTTTGGAATAATTTCTCATTTTGAGTTATTTCTCAAATTTTAATGTGCTTTTCCTGTAGCTTTATATATAATGGTATTTTCACACAGTAATGAATTCAGTAAGTGATGATTCAATAAATAAACTGATTTGTAGTCTCCCACCTCCCCGAAACTTTTCAATCCAGACTTAATAAAGCTGTTGCATAAAAAGAAAAAAAAATTACCTTAACTTTTACCAGCCTTTTCACAGTCTTAATTTTTGCCTCACAGAAGGCACCTCGGTACTTGGCACTTACATCAGTTCCCACTGTCAGGTAGGCAGGCTCATCCGCCGCCTGATGGAAGGAAGATAAAATGTAAATTTCACTATTTTTCCCTACTCCAACCTCAAGTCTCATAAAAAGATTCTGTTTAAAGTAATAAAAACAATAACTCTAGTTGTTCATTACTATCACTGATAATTTGAAAATATCCCAAAGCAAACACTTTATTTATTAACAATCCCCTATTTTATAAACTATATCCTGATGACATAAAACATTTTACATAGTATCAGTAGGGAAATACAGTAATATTTTTTCCTCCAGAGACAAAATATTTTGACAATTTTACAATTTACTTAAGAAATTAAAAATAAGAAAACAGAAAAATATATGCATATTAGGTATCTTGTAAAACTTTAAGTTACTCAATTATAGCTATAATACTTTGTTATTCAATTATGTCCTCGAACATTTTGTTTCCAAGTTAAAATACAATGCTATTAAAATTAACACCAACAATACATAATTAAATGTTTATTAATATAGCTACATAAAGGCAAGATTTTTTTGGATACAGTATAACTGTACATAAAAGAAATGAATTCAATCCTTTTGATAGAGAGCATTACTTGAAAAAAATCACTGGCTAAAAGCTGCATTTTAAAGATTTAAGTCTGATGAGTGCACAGATATAAACTGATGGCTCAAGATTTGCAGTCCTACTAGTTTACACACTAGTCTTTCTGATATATATACATATATATATATATATATATATGGCTTTGCTAAGAAGTGTCTACTTAGTCTATCGCCATAAAATATATTGAAAGGTGTGAGAAATTTCATTCCACGATTCATTTTGATCTCAACAACAGAATGACTGCTATCTCAATCTGTCATTTTCCCTGTTTTTTTTTTCTTCAAAAGTATACTCACACAACTTTGATTCAACATTGCTAAGTACAAAGTTACAGTGTACATTTTAGAGGTATACTTTTAAGTAGAAAATAATTTTCATTTTCCAGCAAGGTTTTGCAAGTAACATTAAAGGTTATATGCGTCACTTCACAGAGATAAGAAAGCAAGAGAGAATTTGGGAAAAATGCTGTTATTTCCCAGCTTACTACACTGAAACAGTAAATGACTAAGGAATCAAGTATCTTTTAAAGTTAGTGTATATAAAGACTATACTTTCAGGGGTCATTTCTATAGCTCATTACTACAGTTAGTGTATTTACAAATAATGCAAATTGAAAAGGAATAACTTTAGCAAGTAAACACTGAGCATCTGACTTGAAACATTCTATGCTGCAGCACCACGGACTGTTATCCTTCCTTTCCCTTTAAACCTCACATATGTTTGCAATATTAGTTGTCTTCAGAAGCACACAGATATTTATTAGGTTGGCTATATGTTTAAACATACTTATTGTAACAACTGATCTAGAACTGTTAGTTTCAGTTCACCTTCAAATATTTTAGCCACAGAATTTAATTTTATCCCCAACGAAAATGCTACCTCCCTTACAACATCGCATATTGTTCCTTAGAAAATCAAACTGGCACTGGGGAAAAATAAAAATTTCAAAAAACTCCCCCAAAGAACCAAAGCAGGACAAAAGCTTTACTTCTGCAAAGGTTGCTGCCAACACAGGAAGTGTTTAAAAATACTAGCCCAATGGACAACAATGGAAAAGCTGCAACAGCCTTTCCAAAGTGCTAACTGCTCCAGAGAGGGGCTGAAACGACTGCATTTAGACACAATGATCATTTCTCACCCATTCAACACGTCCTCCTTTTCAGAAAGCGCTGCTTAGTAGAGGAATCAATTTTGTGTAGCCAAAAAAAAAAAAAAAAAGGCATTCCACACAGCACTATCCTCTCGACAAGCTGTGTCCAGGGCACGAGGTTCACAGCGGCGATGACTCCACTTACCTTCATTTTTATTGGTGACCTATGGGGTTCCAGCTCAACCAGCTAAGTACTCCGTCGCTAGAACCATGGGGGGAGAAAGACAACCAGAATCAGTTTACAGCGGGGAACGAATCAAGGAAAGAAAGTAAACAAATGCCAGCGGGGAAGGGCAGAACCCTCACCAGCAATGGGATAAGACGATCCCCTCCGAGGGTAACTGGGACGCAGGGGCTGAGGGCGTAGCGAGAACCCCGCGGGAGCCCGTTTCGCCCAGGACCTCGCCAGCGGCCCACCGCGCCCCCGCCTTGCTCGCCACTTTGACCCGGAATGCTCAACTCGGATCCCCAGGACCTATCGCTCTGGAAAAGGACACGGCGCTGTCTGGGCTTCCCGTAGTCCCCGATAGGCGCGGTCGCCCAGTCTTCGCTCGGCCGTCCCCCGGATACCCCGACTTTGGCCCGCGCCCCGCCTCCGCCGCTCGGCCCCCTCGGCCCGCCCCGGGCCCGCGGTGGCGGCAGCGGAGTGTCACGGCGCCATTGCTCTCCCTCCTCCTCTCTGCACCATGTCAGAAAGAAGCGCTTCACCCGAAGTGGCAGGGGCCGAGGCCTTCAGCGGGAAGCGCGAGGGTGAAGGGAGACCCGCGCAGAGGAAGGGGGCTCGGAGGGCGGAGAGGAGGAGGGAGGTGGCTCGGACAGTGTGTGGGAGGGGAGGGGAGCCGCACAGCGGCAGCCGCCGCCTCCTCCCAGCGCCCGCCTCAACTTTTTGTACAGCCCAGAGAGGTACCTGCCCCCAGCCTCTCGGGTCCTGCGACGGACTCCACACTGGAGGACGCACCGCGGAGTTGGGGGCCAGCTCCCCGAAGCAGCCCGCTCTTCACGGCACGGAAGCAAACTTAGCGGCGCGGCCAGCCCCACAGCCATTTTCCCGGGGAAGCGGCCGAGGCTGCCGCGGCGGTTCCCGCACTTGCTATAGCTGCTCCACTACTTACTGGCCCCTTCCCCGGCGCTCCACGCACTACTTGCCTAGCACCTCCTTCCCCACCTCCAAAGCTGCCGACTGCACTGGGACCCCAGGCAGAAGCAGCAGCTGCTACTGCCGTTTGGTCCATTCAGTATCCCCCACTTCCCTCCTCCCCACCTACCAACTGTGGGTGAAGTGCGCGCTGTCAGCTCCCGAGGCCTCCGCCCCACTGACCACCGTGGGCCCCCGGCTAGGCAGCACCACTCCGGACCGCGGCGGCAATTCCTGCGCCCGGTTCCCCACTCGTCCGATTTACTGCCACAATCTACCAAATAACAAGCTGTTGAGCAGGCTCGCTTCTACACGAACTCTTATTGGCTGCTCATGACGCCGAAGCGCTTCGGATTGGAGATCGCTACCTGCCTTCCTCATTGGATGTGACTCTGAAACTTCACGGATTGGTGCGAAAAACAGCAGGTAGGACATCTTCCACTTATGATTGGCTGCCTCCGAGATGTAACACTACTGGAGAATCAGATATTGAGTAAGCAAGTACTGAAAAAGGATTGGTAGGAAAGATTCCGGATGTGCTTCATTGAGCACTGATTGGTAAATTGAAGGGTCAGGAAGAACAGTTCCGCACAAGGATTGGCACTGGGGTGTCCCATGGAAACCGAACCCAGAGCTGCGGCCAGGACTTTCACGGGGGCGGGACAGAGTCTTTTCTAGGCGCATGCGCTAAACCTGTTTCTCGGCGCCATTTTGTCTGGGCTGCAGTGGCCGCAGATCTATCGCGTTTCATGTTTGTGGAGAGACGATAGGGAAGTCCTCCCTTAGTTTCTATTCAGTGCGACGCCCGTCCGCGGTTCCCTCCCGAACAAGACCTAGTGAAGATCGGAGGAGTCGCGGGTGTGTTTGAAAGGTCAGTTGGAACCTATGGTTGTCCGAGTGACTGGGGGGGGGGGGGGATGGCGCAGCTTTAGCGGCACCGGAAGTGGAGGGGCCAGTGGGCAGCCATGGCAAACTTCTCCTTGAGGCGGGGTGGGAAGTGGAGGGCGGGATAAGAGGGGGCGAGGCTTTCTCTCCCGCTGCGAGAGAGAGAAAGAGGCGCGGGGGACGTCTCTCTTTCTGGGCTGGTCCTTGGCTTTCTCTGGAGGACACGGGAGGTTTCCCGGGGTCTGCTCTTCTCCGAACAGCTCGTTCTCCCTTTGGAAGTGTATTTCGGGAATTTGTCACATTCTCAAGTGGGCACCTCCTTAATTAAAATTGGGAAGGTTCGGTTCTTGGACACAGTGCTTGGGGACAGGACAGGTGTTTTCGCGTGCTCCTCACGGGATTAAGCACTGGTTTTCGGGATGCTGAGGAATTCACTTGCTGCCACAGACGCTGTTACTCAGACCTTAGCAGCGGTTCCGCGCTTCACGAGGCTTATCCTACTTTTTGAAAGGAAAAAGCAGCGGTTTTGCAGGGACTGAAAGCACCGTAGATAAAAAGGACCTCCTGGTGGGACTCAGTTCAGTCCAGCCATTGGTGGTGGTCTCTGAGCAAAATCTTGTATTCTATTAAATGAAACAGAAACATTTGAAATGGTGGAAATGGAGCAAGTTGTTACAAAGAACGAAGTAATTAAGAAAATCAAAAATATCGTTAATGATACACGTTGAATAAATTTCAAACGTATCAAATCAAAGAGAGAACGGCTTAACTAAAGCTGAATCAGTTTTTCATTCATAAGTGATTTTTCTCAAAATTGCTTAATAAGAGTGAAATATGTTAGTATTTCTGTTGAGTAATTCAGTGGCCCAGATCTGGATAGCTTTTTAAAAAACTATCCTTATAATTCCTGTTTTGAACACTGTGGTTCAGTGATTTAATAATTTACTGAGTTTTGTTGGCAGTTGGTCTGAAGATAACAGGACCTCTCAGGAAGTGTTAACTGAGGTGAGTTATAATATCTGTAAAAATCTTAAATTGGGGAGGGTGCCTGGAAAAATTTTTTGTGGGCCAATAAAGTAGAGCCGTAAACAGCAAAATGGAAGAATGGTCATTGAACGGTGCAAATGAGTCGGTACGATTAGCTACCAGGTGTGGTATTTTTTTTAGAATGAAACTCAAAGTTAAGACATGAATTTGTCTACTCATTCATGTAGTTTCCATTTCTGGGTTTTTAAGTAGTTAATGTTTTTATCATGTAATGATAGGAACATTTTTACGATTCTCCCAATTTAAAAATCTGATATATAAAAATGATATGTCAGTAAGAGTTTGGAAGTGATTTTTTTTTCCTTAGGGAAGTTATAAAACAATACTGCTGAACTTTCCGGAGGTAACCACCTCCAATTCTACTACACAACTTCTAGCTGTTACTGTCCAATAACATATAAGTGGGCATTTGTAAATTTCTAAAGCAAAAAGAAGAATGCAAAAATATCTTGTATTCCCTCCACTAAAAAGTAATTATGGTTCACACTGTACTCATATATTATAAAAAGGGGTTTCATTTTTCATTGGTTTTGTTTTACAAAATAAACATCATTGGAGCTCATTTTATCACCCATGTTTATTTCTTTTATAGAAGGTATTGGGAACACAGGAAATATTTTGTCCGTTCTTAAACAGCTTTCATGGCTGCATAGTGTTCTATAGAAAAGGTGCACAATGATTCATATATCCTGATCTCCTAAGTTTTATGTTACAGCAATATGTCTTAATATCTGTATATATTTTGTAAGATTTTGCCTAAGAACTGATATCTATACCTAAAATTCCTAGTCCTCAAACTTTTCCTTCACATCCCTGATTTCTTTAGAATAAATTCCCAGAAGTGGAAATATAAGGCCAAAGGGGTTATATATTTAAGGCTTTTGATCTTTACAGTTTTCCTTGTACAGCAAAAAGCTTTTGCTCTGCCCTGGCTGGTGTGGTGCAGTGGGTTGGGGGCTGGCCTGTGAAGCAAAGGGTCTCTGGTTCGATTCCCAGCTAAGGCACATGCCTGGGTTGCAGGCCAAGTCCCCTTTTGGGGGCACTCAGAGGGAACCACATTTTGATATTTCTCTCCCCTTCTCCCTCCTTTCCCCTCCAAAAATAAATAAAGTCTTTAAAAAAAAAAAACTTTTGCTCTTACTGCACTTATATTTTTGTTGCCCTTTTTGCTTTTACTACATTTTCTTTAATTTTCTGTTTTTTCACTAGCTTTATTTTTTAAAAATTTTCTCCTGGGTCTCTGTTTATTCAAGTAGAATTATTACATCCTTTAAGTCATATGTGTAGTAAAATTAATTTGAGAATTTTTGAGGATCTTAGGAATAATTTCTTAAAACTAATTTATTTTTTTACTTTAAATAGTTAGGCATTTATGCAGTGAAACATTCTGCTACACAGAAATTTGATTTAGAGGTTGCCAAAAACATGAGTTTAACTATTTTGTTTCCTGTAGCCTTCCCTAAAGTTTTCCATTCTTGTGTGCATTCTCTTGTTGCTTTTGCTCCTTTACAAGGACCCTTTACATGCTCCTCATAACCTTTACTTAGCAGTTGTTCGGCTCTTCCCCAGTCTAAGTCACTACTTCCAGAAGACAGCAACAGGGATTTTAATCACTGCTATGTTTGCCTGCCTAGTACACGATGAATGCTCTTTCAATATTTCTTATAAATCTGTATGTACTTTTATATACAAAATATGTAAAATAAGCTCTTAGGATTTCTTTAACAGTAATTTGTTTCTAAGAATTCATTATGTTCCACAGATGCTGTCTTAACCTTCAAAATACTTTTAATGGTCCAGATATTTGATTTAATACCAAATTGATTTGTAATGTAAATTTAGAGAAGTCATTAAGAATACCTGGCTGGTGTAGCTCAGTGGATTGAGAGCATGGGCCTGTGAACCAAAGGATTGCTGGTTTGATTCCCAGTCAGGGCACATGCCTGGGTTGTTGGCCAGGTCCCCATTTGGGGGTGCCCAGAGGCAACAACACATTGATCTTTCTTTCCCTCTCTTTCTTTTTCCTTCCTCTCTCTCTAAAAATAAATAAATACATTTTTAAAAAAACAAAAACCAAAAAGAACAGTTATTCAAGCCCTGACTGGTGTGGCTTAGATAGTTAGGCGTTGTCCCACAAAGTGAAAAGTTACAGGTTCCTTTTCCTAGTCAGGGCACATGCAGGGTTGTGAGTTCAGTCCCTCCAAGTGAGAGGCAACCAGTTGATGTTTCTGTCTCACATAGGTGTTTCTCTCCCTCTCTCACCTTCTATCTAAAAATTGATTTTAAAAACCTTTTAAAATGATACTCAAGATTTTGTTTCCTCCATTTATTTATTTCTTTTTATTCATTTTTAAAATATTTTACTTATTTATTTTTTAGAGAGAGAGGAAGGGAAGGAGGAAGAGTGGGAGAGAAACTGCAGTGTGTGGTTGCCTCTCATGTGTCCCCTACTGGGAACCTGGCCTGCAACCCAGGCGTGTGCCCTGACTGGGAATCGAACCCGTGACCCTTTGCTTCCCAGGCCCATGCTCACTCAATCCACTGAGCTACACCAGCCAGGGTTGTTTTCTCAGTTTTTTAAAATGGGATTTTATGATCTCCTACAAACAACTGTAACTAAAGTCACAAGACCATCTCTTAGGTGTGAATGAAAAAAAATTGTGATAGAAATGTTATTTATAACCAATTTCAACAGGCCCAAATTAATTTGTAGAATAGTTTCCTACAAAATCAAAATTGTCAAATTTTTAGTTGCTTCTATTGTTGAACCAGCTTTGGGTAGTGTCATCATTTTTGCTAATTTGATAGGTGAAAAATATGTCGCATTCTCTTTTTCTTTGTTAACTAGTGAGGTTGGACCATTTTCTGTAATTTCACTTACTGATTATTATCAGTAATAGATACCTTGTTTACTCAAGACTTGTGTCCATTTATGTAGTGTCTTCATACTTTTTAAAATCTTTTGAGTTTATTAAATACTATTCAGTGGTAATTTGGTGCAGATACTTTTCCACGTAGAATTCCCATTTAACTTTAGATATTTAGTGAAGGGTTTTGGAACAGACACAGGGGTATGATGTACACAAAATATATTACTGAAAAATTATTTGGAAACAGTGTCCAGAGTATCTGAAAAAATGACACAAGATTTAGAGGTAGGAAGAAAATTAAGATACTGTTGCAATTGTGTCGGCCTAAGGTGAACCTGGAGTGGGACCTGAAGAGAGAGGAATAGGTAAGCGAGCAAAAGAGTTGAGAGCATTTGACCTCTAACTGATTATGAAGGTGGTGAAGAAAGAAAACAAAACACTCAAGATTTTAAAGAGCAGGGAATAGATTGTAGTATTAACTAATTTGGAAAGTCAGGAGAGACAACTGGTTGGTAAGGAAAGATGAAATCAGTTTTAAACATGTAAGTTAGAGCTTGGAAAGTCCAGTTAGCATCTGTTCTTCTTTTGTCAAAGTGTCTATGAGGTCCCTAGTTGGGACAAGGCATATACTGGACCTTACGTTGTTTTCTGTATTTTGACTTTCAGTTTTGTTCTTTAATGGGGTTCCAGCCTTTTGGCATCTCTGGGCCACACTGGAAGAAGGAGCATTGTCTTGGGCCACACATTAAATACATTGCGACATGTAATCACAAAAAAAATCTCATAATGTTTTAAGAAAATTGATGATTTTGTGTTGGGTGGCATTTATAGCCATCCTGAGCTGCATGCAGCTCATGTTCTGCAGGTTGGACACCCCTCCAGACTTTGTTGATAAAAAGTACTGTTTGAAAAGTTAAAGTAGATTAACAGTAAAACATATTAGGGAAATATTTATTTTTTGAGAGGGAGAAGGGAAGGAGAAAGAGGGAGAGAAACACAGTTGTGTGAAACCTTGATCAGTTGCCTCTTGCAGATCTGCAGCCCGGGGCTTGCCCTGCACAAGCATGTGCCCTAACTGGGAATTGAACTAGTGACCTTTCAGTTTGTGGCAGGATACCCAATCCACTGAGCCACACCAGTCAGGACAAAACCAGATGATTTTTAAATTAAACTAAAATGAAGGGGAGGTTAGTTTTTCATGATTTAAAAAATAGTGTTAAGAGAGCATCTTACAAAATATAAGGAAGCTTTTGTTTATATTTTATTACAATTATTAATTTTATCACCCAAGGACATTTTTTCATGGCTTAGGGAGAGAGAAATATTGGTTGCCTTCCTACATGTGCCCTGACCAGGATTCAAACCTGCAACCCGGGTGTGTGTCCTGACATAGAATCAGACCTGTGACCTTTTGGTCAGTGGGACAATGCTCCAACCAAGTGAGCCATACTGGCCAGGGCAGGATGCTTTTAAGCTGTTAGATATGTGCGGTGAAATATCTTTCCTCTTCCTCGGTGGACTGAGTTAGTTGTGTTCTGTTTCAGTTTTAACAAAATGTAGAGTGAAAACATATAATTCTATGAAACATGAATGCTTAGCCAAGATTCTTTTAAATATATGAAATCCAAGTAATGATGTTAATTGGCTTATTTTTGTAAACCCCTTTTATTTCAACAGATGAAATTTAAGTGTTTTTTTTTTAAGGAAAGACTTTGGTGATTAGACATGTAAATATGGAGTAGGCTAACTCTTAAGTGTTTTTTGAGAGGAAGCATTTAATTTAGCTGGTTAATTTCCCCTGGTCTATTCCCTCCTTTTCCCCTAAGACTTTAAAAAATGTGTTCTGCTAATTAACAATGAAGAGATTACAATTTTGGTTTAGAAAAAAAATTTTTTTCTTTTTGACTGGTTTTTTAATTTGTATTTATAAAACCTAAACTTTTAGGGTTAGTATATGTATGAAATTTGAGCTACTTTGTTGTTTATATCAAGACTCTATCTCATTTAAATAATTACGTACAAAAAAATTTTCTCATCATAGTGCTAGCTTTGAGTTACAAAGATACATACAATTAATAAATTGAGGAAAAAGTAATTAAGAGAAACAACATAATTTAAAAATTAATTAAAAGAAACAACATTTGTGCTTCAGTTTTTCTGCATTCTTAGTTTTTAATGACTGTGTATGCTTAATTGCTTCTCTTTCCTTAGCTTTATTTTTTTTTAAAGATTTTATTTATTTATCTACAGAGGGGAAGGGAAGGAGAGAAGGAGAGAAATATCAATGTATGGTTGCTTCTCGTGTGTCCCCTGCTGGGAACTGGCCTGCAACCCAGGCATGTGCCCTGATTGGGAATCGAACCTCCATCATGTGGTTCGCAGGCCCGCACTCAATCCACTGAGCAACACCAGCCAGGGCTTTCCTTATCTTTATTTTAATTTTTGGGGGGTGCTTCCTCTGGGGCACAAATTGCTTTTTTTTTTTCATTAACCCCTTTTCTCTGGTACTGCTTATTTTTCAAAGATTGTCGTTTGAGTTACACCATGTAGGTCTTTTCCATGTCTCTCATTAGACTGATAGCTTTTTAAAAAATGAACTAGCAAGCAAAATAGAGACAGACTCAGAGAGAGAGCAAGATGACAACTGTGGGGGTGAGGTTGTAGGGTGCGGGGATTGAGCAAAAAGGAGAAGGACTCATGGACCTGGACAAACTGTGGTGATTGCATCGGGCAGGGGTTATAAGAGGGATAAATAGTAATGGGAAGAAATACAGGAAAATAAATAAATGAAATTGTTCAGGGGGTAGCAAAGATACTTCCAGCTTTAGAATGTGTAAGTGCAACCAGGCTTTTTGTGGGAGGGATGGTTTAAAACAAATTTCTTAACCTCTGCCACATCTATGAAGTGGAGATCTTAATAGACCTGATCTGACAGGGTTGAGAGTAGCATTAAATGAGTTGAGACATGTAAAGCGCTTAGACTAATGCTGCCAAGTATTAAGGAAGCACTCATATATTGGTGGTGGTGTTAGTGTATATGATGACATAATATAGTGTCTGTTATTAGTGTCTTGTCCTTCGAAGACTGTTTTAAAATATGTATTTATATGCAGAAATAAGGCATCTAGACTCTGCCTCACATGCAGTACCTTCTCGGATGTCATCTCAACCTAACTTTCTGCTTCTCTTTAGGTATTAGTTGCTCTTGTCACATGAAAGCTATCATGTGGTTTCCCAGGTTTTTGTTTTTATTCATACTTTTCCCAGTTTCTGGAATGTTGCCATTATTACATTTGTCAAAAGCTACATGTTGGGGTTTTTTAAAAATATTTTTTTCTTATGGTGTGGTGGGGGTGGGCTACTTTTTAATTTTTTAATCCTCACTTGAGGACTTTTTCCCCCCATTGTTTTAAAGAGAGAGAAACATTGGTTGCCTCTTATATACACTGCAACCTGGGTGAAACTTTCCATGGTATCTCTACAACTGTGGTAATCTGTCCATGTGAATTTCATGTATTTCCTCTTATGTAATTCCTACCACTTTCTATGTTGCATTTCAGGATTTTATGTTCAGAGTTACAACATTGTTACACGCAGAGAACTATACCTTATTTACCTTTGTAAAGTTAGAACCTGTCACAAGCCTTGGCACTTTGTAGGCACTCATTTGTGGAATGAAAGTTTATAAATGGTATAACAAGCTGAAAGATTATGTTTAACTAATATGTGCCAATGAAAATGTACTTTGTCAGTGTTTGTATACCAGGAACATCTTGCCTGATTAGTTACTGAAAATGAGATCACTTGATGTTTTAGAGATTGGGTCAGAATCAAGAACATGTACAGCATAGAGCGTAATGGGCACTATCCACAGGTCAAGAATTTTCATTAGAATATTTTGTTCTTGGTCTTTGTTTGTTTGTTTAAAGATACTATGTCTAATCAACCACCAAAGGGTTTTTTTGGTTTTTTTGTTTTGTTTTTCTGACAGAAACTGATTTTTTCGTAGATCTGCCCACCCACTAATCTTCATTATCAGCAGTGATTCAGATTTCTGAAAAGTTTGGCTAGTTCAGGGTACATCTGCTGCCAACACAGAATATACAAGCAACCCGGCTCAATCAGCTATTGAAACCATACTTTAACTCTGCAAGTAAATTTTTCTTATCATAATGCCTCAATGCATAAAAGTAGGGGTCCTCTGAGAATAGGAACTGGGTGAGAGATGTTGTGAACACATTGACTTGATCCTTGGTTACTATAATATTGATAAGGCCTAGGCATTTAAAAGAAATGAGAATGGTGGGAAATAGGAAGGTAAAATACCCAGTGTAGCCCTGGCTGGTTTGGCTCAGTGGATTGAGCATGGGCCTGGGAACCAAAGGGTCACCAGTTCAATTCCCAGTCAGGGCACATGCCTGGGTTGTGGGCCAGGTCCCCAGTTGGGGGTGCACAAGAGGCAACCACACATTGTTTCCCTTCCTCCCTTTCTCCTTTCCCCTCTGCCTAAAAATAAATTAAAATTTTTAAAAATACCCAGGTCACAGAAGGCATTCATAGAGCTTAAGTGGTAATTACATACGCAGCTTTAAAATTCTCGGAACTTTTACAGTTCAGGAGGATGTTAGATTGCATATCTCTCTCCTCTCTCTCTCTATATATACATATGTGTATATATGTATGTGTATATATATATGTATGTGTACATATGTGTATATATATGTATATATAAATTTATTTTTATTTAAAGAGGGGGAGAAACTTCAATGTGTGGTTGCCTCTTATGCGCGCCGCCCCCCATAGGGGACCTGACCCACCCACAACTCAGGCATGTACGCTGACTAGGAATCAACCAGGGACCCTTTGTTTCCCAGGTGGGCATTCAGTCCACGGAGCCATACCAGCTAGGCAGTACTGCATAAATATCTTAATACAGAAAACACTGTATTTGAAATCCAGATGTTCTGTGCTCTGATCAAAAGCTTGCTCTCATTGGTTGTGACCTGGTATACATTACTCTGCCAGAGTGTTTGCTTTTAGAGTGTAAGGGGCATGGTGCTAGGCATTTATAGTTTCTAATACTTAACTGTTTCAATCTAGTACACTATTTTTTCAAATAACTCCTGTAAGTGTACTTAAAATATTACTGTACTTCCAAAAGATTAATTGATGTTTTAACAACCCCTGAGAATCAGAAGTATCAGAAAATGACTTGATAATTTTAGCACTTAAGGAGAGTTGCTGCTATTCACTACAGCATAGGATCAAATTTCATGTCCTACCTACCTCACTGTAAATGCTTTCATTGGCTGGTAAAACAGATATTTGTAGTAATAGTTACGCAGAAATATTACTATTTCTAGTAATAGTTACAAATAGATATTTGTAGTAATTGTACGCAGGTTCACTGATTAATTTCACTGTAGTTAAGTTTCTATAGGCAAAGGAGGGCAGCTGGAAGATGTCCTTGGGGAAAGATTTGTTTTTTTTGGTTGGCTTATGGTATGTTTGGTAGTATGTTAATTGAGTCTGCTAATCCTAATGCTCCTCTTTTATGGGTTTATATTCATATTTATCTGTATTTAGTTTTACCTTAAATCCTGTGGCAAGCACAAACAAAAAAATTTTTTCCCTAAGCAAGTTCCCTAAAACCAAATCAGAAATCTTTTCATAAATATGCTTATAGTGTTTGTATAATATTGATGGCCTAAAAAGAACAAAGATGGGAGTTTTTATATGAAATAACATAACAAAAAGAAAAGCCATCTTCCTGTTTTTTATTCCTCTGTGTATCATGTGATACTGTCTTTAAGGCCTTAAAATTGTCAAGGGAACCTTGGTAACCAAGAGAAATTTGTGCTATTTTTTTCCTCTCAAATGTGAAGTTCTGCATTTTATTACATGTCATGAAGAACTAGTCTGTTTCCAGTAAATAATACGTAAGCCACAAAACTTGCTTCTCTATGCTGCCAAGTGCTTCCTGTTTTGTCAGATTTCCATTTAGGGAAAAGAATGGGTGAGCCTGGGTTTCATGTTTAAAGCATCTCTCCTGAAATTGTTTGGAACCTGTCCAAATATCAAGATGAGGGGGAAAGTGGCATATCCTGTGTATTACACTTGAAGACATTTGTCAGAAAGCTTCATGTGGCTTCATGTTATGAAAGAGGGTTGTCAGGAAGAGAAACTTTTCATTACCAGAAATAATTATTATATGACTTGCTGACACTGCTCCTCTTTAAGCTTTCCATATCAAAGACATTTCATTTTGTGAATGAATCATTACATAGCCTATAAAGAAAAAAAATTCTTTATTTCCAGTAGACTTTTCCTCTGCAAATACGTATTCAACCACATATACTCTGTTTTTAGTAGGGACGTATGATAGGCCAAAGCTGATTACAATAAATAGAAACGGACTGTGGACTACATTGTTATCTTAGAATATTTTGGGGGGAAAGTTTACAGTAAAATGATTAATAGAATCTTTTGCAACTAAAATAGTGAAGTAGAACATTTACAAATGATAAGTTACTTGTCATGTTTTTGTTCTATGAATCAACTTTTTTTCCTTCAGCATTTTAATTTATAATCTCTTATTCAGGCATTTATACAGTAACAACCACGTCTTCAGTAAAAATCTTGTACAGATACATTTTTATATTTATTTATAATTTGTTTTTATATTCTGTTTAAATTCTTCTGACTCTTTAAAAATAAGTACAGGGAGCCCTGGTGTAGCTCAGTGAACTGACCACGGGCTGTGAACCAAAGGGTCACCAGTTCGATTCCCAGTTGGGGCACATGCCTGGGTTGTGGGCCAGGTCCCCAGTGGGGGCCACGTGAGAGGCAAGCACACGTTGATGTTTCTGTCTCTTTCTCCCTCCTTTCCCCTCTGTCTAAAAATATATAAATAAAATCTTTAAAAACATACAGGGCATTGAAGACCACAATATAAATATTTATATGTAATATTCACTAATGTCAGGGATAGGGTTTACTACAACTACTGAGTTTTTATTTCTTCTTTGGATAACCTTGTTTGAATTGCACTCAAAGGAATCACAGTTTATGTTTTTAACATGCATTTGTATTAAATTATTTTTAAATATAATGCTTTTTATTTACCTAGCTGATTTTGTAATAATAAATGTCCATATTTTTAAACAATGCTACTTGTTATTTTCTTGTCACCATATATACAAATGAACATTATGAAGCTTAGTATCTTCTTCCAAACCTTATAGCAAATGCTGTCATAGTCTAGTAAAAGTGTTCTAGTTACTATAATCTCCACTTTTAATCTTTAACATCTATTTATTTTTAGTTATAATTTATATTTCAAATCCATATGTGATTTATCATTTCAGGAAGTAATTTTTAGGAACAATTTATTTTCAAGCGAAAATAATTTGTTGCCTGCTTTCTTTGGTAATTATGTTTTCTAAGTTCCTTTTATTTTCAAAGTAAGAATACTGCTCTTGGTCTTTATCTTGGAAATTTTTTATAGTATTTGATATAAAAACTTTAAATTAGAATTGTCAGTCGTCATCAGTGAAATTCCATTTCTCCTTTCCAAAGAAATCTTAATAAACTGATATTCAGGGTAGGACAATAGAAATTATAATTATATATACAGTTTAATGTTATTCCTATTTAGGGATCAGTGTAAAATTTTGTTCACCCTATAATTATCATCTGAATGGAACCTAGACTACATTATCAAAGCACAGATAAAGTATTAAAATTTTAATATGCTTTTTATACATTTTCAAAGTATTCCACATTATTTTATAGAATAAAATCTTACAGCTTGTGTAGTTTTTTTCATTATATGGAAAGTGTAGGTGGAACATGAAATCAACTAATTAGGTAATACCAGTAGAACATAAGTTTCAATGTAAATTTGAATCCCCTCATTGCTGATAGGAGAATCTTGTGTTAAGGTTCTTTTGCATTGGTAAAACCAAGCATTAAATTGGCTTGGCCTTCCTTAGGTTAAAGCTGTTCTTCTTGTTTTTGACCTGTCACTAAAATATAAAAGGTACTTTTTAATTCCTGAATACTTAGGTAATTTCTTCCTTATCAGCTCCATGGTATTTTGGAAATTTTCAGAAAACTGATGCTATTTTGGAAATTTTCAGAAAACTGTGATGCTATTTCAAATTACAAGATACTTGAAACCAACTACTATAAAGTTCCTACCAAATACTTCCCTTTTCATTATCTCTGAATGTGCTATTTCTGAGATATGTGTTTCTTTAAAAATTTAACAACGCTTTCCTAAATACCATCATGACCCAGTTTTATCCTCCATTTTTCCATTGTGAGTTTCATTTTTTAAACCCTTTAAGTAATTGTTCCTGTTGACATGTTCACCTTTTAATAACCTGTGTCCAAATCAGTGAATCTCAAGTGTTACTGTATTTGTAAGCATTACATTAGGTAACTTGTTTACAATACAGATTCCGGGACTCACTTCAAGAACTAGTGAATTCATTCTATGGGGGATTCTTATGCAGGTGGTCTTTGAATCAAATGGAGAAACAGTTATCTACCACATAGATCCCCACTGTCTAAATCAGGGGTCCCCAACCTCCAAGCCCTTGACCAGTCCTCAACTCACCTTGTTTAAGAACCCAGCCAGCAGCGAAGATCACCTGAGCTCCGTGTCCTGCCCCTTCCCCAGTCTTCGGTGAAACTGGTCCAGAGTGCCAAAATGGTTGGGGACAGCATATCTAAATTGTTCATAAAGAGTGGTCTTTTTATTTTGTTTGAGTTATTGCCATTTCAGAACTATTTTTCTAATAATTGTGGACATCTTAGTTTTTCTAATTTCGCCGATAGGAGGGCTCATCCTAGCAGATCTCCAGGAAACTAAATTTCCTTGCTTAACTTATCTTGCCCTCCTTCCCAAAGCATACATTTGTAGTTTAGTTTGAATATGTATGCATAGTAATACATATTTCTAATATGCCTTGCCTAGTGATTTAAAAATGTCTTTTTCCCACTGAGGAAATAATTCTATTTCTTTTTTATTTTTAATATTGCTGGCAATGTGATACATTGTAGGCATCCAAATATTTGCATTGATTATTTACTGCTCTTATTTGGTTGCTGCTTACTCTCAATCCAGTCTACTAAAGGTGACAGGTTATCATGTTTATACCACTAAATCTCATATACTGTTTTCCTTTTTTAAAATTTATTTGTTGTTCAAGTAGTTTACTGTCTTTTACTCCCATCCCAGCCCGCCCCCTCCCTTTGTTTTAATTATCATTATTTCCTTGATGCTATCTTAATAATTCTCCTATACTGAACATTGGTCATGAAGTCTTGACTTTCCCTGTTTTTAATAATTCCCATTCCCATATGGACTACATAGTTCAGCTCTTTCAATGAATTTTTCTAAAATTTCATTGTGTTTCCACATACAGAAGGCCAAGTCATGTACTTCAAACACAAGCTCAAAATGTGCAAGGACCCTTGCTCTTCAACAATCTTTGTATATTAACCAGATTATACCAGCATTTACTTTTTTAAAGAGCTGTTATTTATGGACTGGAGGAATGCATAAGGTTATATTACCTTTTGAAGGGGTTAGATGGTCAAAGAAGGAACATCAGTTATTTCTAATATGAAGTACCTGTATCTTTTGCCCTTTTTAAAATTAAATTCAGAGATCCTCTCTTTTCTTCTAGAAGTTTAAGAGTTTGAGGTACATTTTGGCTTATGATCACTTTGAGTTAATTTCTGTATCTCTTACTAACGTATGGTTTGGCTTTTGGTTTGCTTTTGTATTGTGGATGCCTGTCCAGTTGTTCCAACATAATTTCTGAAAAAGCACTGCCCTCCATTGATTTGTCTTTTCACCTTTGTCAATCAATTTACCATATTTGTGAGTCTGTTTTAAGATACAGTTCTGCCCTGGCTGGTGTGGCTCAGTGGATTGAACTCTGGGCTGCAAACCACAGGGTCGATAGTTCAATTCCCAGTTATGGCACATGACTGGGTTGCAGGCCAGGTCCCCAGTAGGGGGTGGGATGTGTGAGAGGCAACCCCACATTGACATTTCTTTCCCTCACTTTCTCCTTGCCTTCCCCTCTCTAAAAATAAAATTTAAAAATAAACAGAAAAACTATTTAAAAATAAACTATTTTCTTCTGTTAATATGTCTATTAATGGATCTTTTCTTTTTTGAAATTGTTTTGGCTGTTCTAATTTCTTTTCCATATAAATATTAGTAACAGCTTGGTGATTTCTTACCAGTCCCCAACCCCACCTCAAAAAATAGCCTATTGTGAATTTCACTGTGTTTACATTCAATCTATAAATCAGTTTGGGAGGCCTGACGATACTCAGTCTTCTGATCAGTGTGTTTATTTAGTTCATTTTTTTCTCCCAAGTTTATAATTTTCAACATAAAATCTTACACAAATTTACATTCATACCTAAGTATTTGTTTTTATGCCACTTTAATCATATATAATCTTCATTTTATAGATGAAGAAATGAAGTAACTTGCCCAAGATGACACAATTATTAAATGACAAAGCTGGTTTGAAACCTATATTAGCTTATAATTCTGGCTTTAATTATGATGATAGTGTTATTATTAAACTGTTACGGTTACAGTGGTGGCGGAAAGGAAAACCCAACTTATTTTAATGAGAAAAATTACATTACTTTGCTTTTATAAAGGAGTTGATTCCCTCCAAATTTATGTATTTTCTGAGCTTGAGTTTTCCATATCTTTTCAAGTAATAGACCATGCTCACCTTAATTTAAAAGCCTCTGAATAGAGTAGTGAACCAGTGTTTTTTCAGGATACTTTATTTTTTCAATTAGTTTGCATTCAACACTTTAATTTCAGGTGTACAGCACAGGAGGTATATATTCATATAGGTTACAAGTGTTGCCACAGATAATTCAAGTGCCCCCTGGCACCACAGATAGTTATTACATTGTTTACTGTATTCCCTATGCTTTACATCTTTGTGTCTATTTTGTAATTACCAATTACAAAATTGGTACTTACAGTTTTACTTCTTAATCTTACCTTCTTTCACTCTGTCTCAACACCCCTTTCTTCTGGCATCCATCAGTCTGTTCTCTGTATCTATAAGTCTGTTTCTATTTTGTTTAGATTCCACATATGGTACTTGTCTTTGGCCTATCTCACTTAGCACAGTACCCTCATTCATTTTTTACAGCCGAGTAATATTCTGTATTAATTATGTAATAATTATGTATATATGTACCACAGCTTTTTATCCCCTCATCTATTAATGGGCACTTGGGTTGCTTCCATATATATCTTGGCTATTGTAAATAATTCTGCAATGAACATGGGGGTGCATATATTCTTTCAAATTAGTGTTTTGAGTTTCCTTGGATATGTACCCAGAAATGGTATACCTTATATGCTGCAGGTCACTAGTATGAATTCTTACAAATTAAAAAATGTACCGTTAACATTTGAATGCCTACTATTCACCAGTGAAGACAAAAACCTGACATCTTTTCTTGAATAACTGCTATCTGTGGGAAGGATAGTAAACAATGTAACATGCATAAACAGTAGAACAAAAGCTTTTACTTAATTTGACAACTAGTGGGAAACGTGTAAAGGACTTTGAGAGGGAGAAATCATTTTAGAAGGCATTCTTTGGGAGGTAGTGAGTCATCAGGAAAAACCACTTAAAAATTGCCTAGGCATGGTAAATTCCATGTAGATATGGTAGAGTGTTGGCAAGTAAAATAGAGATCAAGCCTGGGTTCTATATCCAAAGGTAAAGAATTCAAAAGCTAGAGAAACAATATTAGGAGAGTGTTTACACCAAGTTGTGGTTTTCTTCTGATTTGTGGGTTTCTTCTGATTTCTTAACATTTTGGTAAGTGGGTAGTTTTACAAAATAAATGTTAATTTGTCATCTTATTTTGTTCAAGTCTTGACAAGTATTTTGTTTCAGTAAGTAAAGCATATTGATGACCTACAACTTGATTTTTCTCATTTATTTTTCAGATCCCTTTATGAATGATAGAAATAAAAGCAAGTAAGATGGCTCTAGTAGCGCTTAGTTGTCTTGAACTTCATTCGAAACAATTGTTAGATTGTACTGTGACAGCTGATATATCAGCGTGCATTTAAAAAATATCTAAATTGGTGAATTTTATGTAGCCATTTTAATATTGAAGATGAAAGAAAATAAGCACCATTTTCGGCATATTATGCTTTTTTATTTCAAGAAAGGTAAAAAAGCAACTGAAACACAAAAAAAGATTTGTGCAGTGTATGGAGAAGGTGCTGTGACTGATCGAACATGTCAAAAGTGGTTTGCAAAGTTTCGTGCTGGAGATTTCTCTGTGGATGATGCTCCAAGGTCGGGTAGACCAGTTGAAGTTGATAGCAATCAAATCAAAACATTAATTGAGAATAATCAACATTATACCACACGAGAGATAGCTGACATACTTAAGATATCCAAATCAAGTGTGGAAAATCATTTGCACCAGCTTGGTTATGTTAATCGCTTTGATGTTTGGGTTCCGCGTAAGTTCAGCGAAAAAAACCTTCTTGACCGTATTTCTGCATGTGATTCTCTACTTAAACGTAATGAAGATGTTCCATTTTTAAAACAAATTGTGATGGGTGATGAAAAGTGGATACTTTACAATAATGTGGAACCGAAGAGATCACGGGGCAAGCGAAAAGAACCACTACCAACCACACCAAAGACTGGTCTTCATCCAAATAAGGTAATGTTGTATATATGGTGGGATTGGGAGGGAGTCCTCTATTATGAACTTCTTCCAGAAAACCAAACAGTTAATTCCAACAAGTATTGCTCCCAATTAGACCAACTGAAAGCAGCACTTGATGAAAAGCGTCCAGAGTTAGTCAACACAAAACGCATAATCTTCCATCAGGATAACGCAAGACCGAATGTTTCTTTGATGACCAGGCAAAAACTGTTACAGCTTGGCTGGGAAGTTCTGATTCATCCGCCGTATTCATCAGACATTGCACCTTCGGGCTTCCATTTATTTCGGTCTTTACAAAATTCTCTTAATGGAAAAAATTTCAATTCCTTAGAAGACTGCAAGTGTCATCTGGAAAAGTTCTTTGCTCAAAGAGATAAAAAGTTTTGGGAAGATGGAATTATGAAGTTGCCTGAAAGATGGCAGAAGGTGGTGGAACGAAAGGGTGAATATGTTATTTAAAAACTGAGCAAACATTTTGGCCAACCCATTCTTTAAAACTTCTCTTTTTTAGATACCAAGGTTATTATCAAGGTTTACAGTAATCAATAGATATCACTGTTTTATAAAAATAAATTTGTAGCCTTGTCCAAAGTAAAATGTCCCAGCTTTTTTTTTTCCTCAAAGGCTAATCTGTCTCAGTAGTGTAGTTGCATAGTACACTAAAACTGAACCTAAATTATTAAACCTGTATGTAGTGTATGAAAATGCTGGGTTTATCAGCTTTTAGGTTTATCTGATGTTACGGCATATATACTAGTTGCCTTGGGTTCTCAAATTTAAGTTTCTTAATAACCACTCTCTTTTAAAATGGGTTATTAGTTACAGTGATACAAGAATTCCTGTCCTCACAGTATAATGATAGGAGATCCAAATACTGTTCTTATGTTAGAAGTTTGCAAAAGTAGAACAGTGGGCCATAGTACAGCAGTTGGCTTTGGGATTGTCAGCTTATAATTATCTCTCTATAGATAGATCCAGTTTCAAATTGTGCAGGTGTTTTGGCCAAGGCCAACACTGGTGTCATTCTGAGTTAAATGTATGAGTTCTAAAATATGATAAGCAATTTTATATAAAATAAGCCATGGCAGTGAAATTGGTTTTGGCTTATTTGTATAGTAGTTAGCTGTTGAAGTACACCGATTGGCTTTTTGAACTACTCAAACCCAGAAGTACCCGGCTGCTAGACTCAGTAACTAGATTACCTTCCTAGGAAAGCATGACAGTTGAATGGAGTGATACTGGCATGAGCCCAACAAAGGGTGTGTTCACTTGGTATATCGGCCTGAATTCAAATTGTTTCTTCCTGCTGTAGATGCTATTGTTCAGATTATGACAGTTGTTCTCACAGGCCATGATTCTGAATATTCCTTAGTAGCAATTCTTTTTACAGAGCACTTCCACATAGATTTGCATTTATTTTTTAGCATAAAATATGGGTGTTTTGATTTTACAGACTGAGAAGTTTAAGTGACAGAATAGCAATTTTGTGGATATTTAAATCTACAATAAAACGGAAAAAAAACCCCACATTCTTTTATGTGTGTACCTATAAGTTAACAGTGGCTGATGACCAAAAGTCATTTTACTAAGTATAAAACTGGCATCAATTAATTGCCTATTTACTGGCATTGGTAGGTACTTTTTACACAATATCCCAGCAGGATATGTATATTTAAGCCCTAGCTGAATGAAGGAATGGAGTTTTAAATTTAATCTGATTCCAAAGCCTCTGCTTGCAGTACTTTTAACTAAGGAATTTTTAAATAGGCATAAATCTACATTTCAATGCTAAGTAAATATGTGTTCAGTTACCCCCACCAATTTTGTCAAGCATATATTAATCAAACTTCAGTGATTACAAGACAAAAATTTAATGAAAATTGGTCAGTGGGTATGTAGTAATCCAAGAGGCAAAATAGTTACATGGGGACTGTATTAGAAATTTAAAATAAATGCTGAAGTAAATGTTACATATTGTCGTCATCTGATTCATCTTCTTCCTTCAAAGATTCCTGTTAGGAGAAAAAGTTTAAAATCAGTTTTTAAACTTTAATTGTAACAACCTGAATCTAATAAGCCACTTATTAAAAATTCTTTGAGACTGTCCTGGCTGGTGTGGCTCAGCAGACTGACTGCCAGCCTGCAAACTGAAAAGTCGCTGGTTCAATTCCTGGCCAGTCCCTAGTTGAGGACATGTGAGAAATAACCGATTCATGCACCTCTGGTACATTGCTGTTTCTCTCCCTCTCCCCCCCCCCTTCTATCTCTAAAAGTAAAGAAACAAAATGTTTTAAAAAGTTATGTCACTTAAAAAATGAACACTGGGTTAGAATAAAGTACCCAGATAAAAGTATAATTAAATATATCTTGTCTAACAGTCAACTATTTTTCATAGAATATGCACAATACGAACACAAAAACCTTTGCCATTTTCACCAAAAAAAAGAAAGGAATCAGCAACTCTACCCCATTGAGAATAACCTAGAAAATTTCTGTTTCAACTCAATTCTTGTTATTTAATATAAATCATTAATATAAATTTATTTCCATGGAATTTTCATGCAGTGGACTTACCTTAGCATATTTCTCTGCCTCTTCCCTTATATCTTTTGGAACAATTTCATGTCTTCCTTTAGTTACTAGAAATGAAGCCACATATTTAAATGAATTAATATTGTGATTTGTGATACCATGCAATATACACAGTCCATAGTTATGGCCCATTTAAAATTAATGTTAAGTTGTACTTTGAGTAATATCAGGTACTTTGAATTCATTTTTGTGTTCTCTCCACAGCCGTAAGAAATTAAACCTGCTCAAATTTAGCTCTTATGGAGACAAATTATACTATAATTTATCCTCAGTATTCAATGACTAAGTTTTTAAAACTGACTTTGAAGCTCTGGTTACCATGCTAGAGAGAAAAAGTTGGTTTCTCAGTAGTACTTTTTAAAAACATGAAATGTATATAAACTATTCACAACTTTAATCAATTATTAGGCAGAACATTCCCTTTCAAAAAAGACTACCTGGTAAATTTGTTCAGGCTTTCTTTGTTCCATGTCTGAACACACTTTGGCAATACCTACTACAATGGAACATATGCCTATTTCATGACCCAGCTATTCTACTCTTAGTATATTTCTAATAGAAATGTTATGTTGGTGTTGTACTCAATGTCCACAGAGGAAGGGAAAAAAAGCTACTGTCCAGCAAAACAAAAAGAAACTGGTAATTTAAACACAGAAATACTATTCAACAAGGCAAGTGAACAAATACTAATAATACACAGCCACACAAATGACTTACACAAATGTTGAAGAAACTGGACAAAGTACATACTGTATAATTCCATTTATATAAACTTCAATAGGCTAAACTATGGCGTTAAAATTCAGCATAGTGGTTATTTTCGGGGGGGGGGGGGGAGGTATAGAACTGATTTCAAGGAGGCCTAATGCATGACCTGGGATTAGTGTTAGGTGTTGACCAGGAGTGGTTACATGACTGTACCCATGTAATAATTCACAAATACATTTATTATTTGTATAATTTTCTATATGTATGTGAGATTAGCAAATTATTTCTAAAAAATTTTTAAAGACATCCAGTAGTAAGTTTGGTTTGGTACACACAACTCAGAAGAAAATATATAACAGTAACTTACTTTCACCAACCCAGCTGAGCTCCAGTTCAAAAGCTTTATCCTTAACTTCATCATGCACTATATAAATTCTAGAACAGAAGAGGGGAAATTACTACAATCATTTGGTTATCTATAAATACTGTAGTTCATGTACCTAGTCCGCACAAATTATAACACCATTCCTTGTATAAAATTATACATACACACAGTTTATATTTATGAACACTAGAAAACAAGTAACACGAGATTGATGAACACTACAAATGACTCAATATGCCTTTAAAACTCATAGTTGTGTATTTTGGTACATTGCTTTGGAGACATAACTAAAAAAGATAACTCATAAGGAACACAAATGGGAAAAGGCCATCATCACCTGTTCCTTTCAGGATATTTGTTTTCTCCATTAACTGTTTTAAGTTTTGCAGTTGCCAGTGGTCTCTTATCTGCAACTTCTTGGCAGGACTCTTAAATCCTTGTGCATTTTCCCCTTAACCTGGCCTTTAAACGACAATATGTGCCAAATTGCAGCAAACAAGGAGGCACTGTCACATAACACATTCAAGTAAAAATTTCAAAAAATTAAGTACCAGAACAAAGCTTTCCTATTTTATACTTTGCACCGTCTTACACACTTTACTTTTAGAGGGCATTCCTAACACCTTGCTATAATACAAGAAATCATCTTGCTTTTCTGAAACTCCATATTACTAAACAATGAAGAGATGGCTTTCCTACATGGAACTAATTAGTATGTACTGTTACAGCTAAACATAAAAAGTCTGGTAAGGGCTAATTTCCAGAATCACTTTTCAGTGAAGAAATCTGAGTTTATCCTGTTAAAACTGTTGTACAAATAATGAGAATTAATTGCTTTGTCTCTTTTTAATTTTCAGAGAGGGGAAGGAGAAATAGGGAGAGAGAAATATCAATGTGTGGTTGCCTCTTACATGCCCCCCCCTACTTGGGACGTTGACCCACAACCCAGGCATGTGCACTGACTGGGAATTGAACCCATTACCCTTTGGTTTGCAGCCCACACTCAGTTCTTTTTAAAAGGGGTTCTGCTTCACAACTAGAAAGGGGAAGGTTCTGGTTAAATGGGGGGGGGGGGGGGCAAGGGGAGTTAATAGGAGTGTTAGAAAATTAAGACTTTTGAAATCATAAAATACTTTTGAGATTTCAATATATAAAAATTATCAGTTGGATGAGATTAAGGGGATCATTTAGTATACTTACTGTTACATAAAAGACCTCTCTAGGACTTTTTCCCTTGCATGTATTATTAGATGTAAAACTTTAGACACTTGTACAAAAAGCTGACTGACTAGACAGTGTTCCTGTTGATATAGGTGCTGTGAATTCTCTGGGGAATTGTGTTTACAACTTTAAAATCTGAAAAGCTAACTGCAGAACCAGCATTTTGGATTTTTTGGACATTAAATGCCTGCATTCCTTGAGCTAGAAGAATTAAAATTAAGTACTGCCAACTCAGGTTTACTGGCTTTGTTGTTGCTTACTGTTCATTATTACACGGCATTTGGCCCTAGGTGTGGCTCAGTGGATTCAGCACCAGCCTGTAAACTAGTTTGATTCCCAGTGTAGAAGCACATGCCTGGGTTGCAGGCCAGGCCCCCCAGTGGGGTAGTGCATGAGAGGCAACTACGCGTTGATGGTTCTCTCGCTCTCTTTCTCCCTTCCCCTCTATAAAAATAAATAAAAGTTTAAAAAAATAATTATTACATAGCATTCTACTCCATACCTGTAACAGGAACCACTTCAGGCTTTCTTACATTCTTTTAAAATGTTTTGAAATACTAAGTTCTCATCTTGTTACAAGAACTTTTATCATTAACATTATCGTACGCACAGAAACATTATATAAATGAGTCAGTTTCGTGGATCACATACAGAAATAACTAGCTGTAAACCAAAAATAAAGCCCTGGTTGGTGTAGCTCAGATGATTGAGCACAGGCTGTGAACCAAAGGGTCGCCAGTTCAATTCCTAGTGAGGGCACGTGCCTGGGTTGCAGGCCAGGTCCCTGGTACAGGGTGCATGAGAGGCAACCACACATTGATATTTCTCTCCCTCTCCCCTTCTCTAAAAAATGAATAAAAGCTAAAAAAAATAATAAAGTTTGTAAGTTAAGATTACTATTATTAGGACTTGTGAGATTTGGGAAGTTGGGAACTGGGAAATAAAGTACCTGGAGGTCCACTATATCCTCCTACCTTAAATTCTATCATCTAAGCAAGAGTTTTAGTTTGTCAAAAGGTGTTTTTTCCCCATTTCATTCATTGTCACTTAAAATGTGAATATTCTTTTCTTCAATTTTCCTTCAAATAGTAAATTCACCTTCTAAAATTATGTACTGTTATCTTCAAACAAAACAGCCTTTTTGAATTAATGTATAAGGTAAAAAGTGAAATATTTTTGTCAATAGGAAAATTTCAACTTACATTTTTGCAACTTCCTTAACAACATCACGACACGTCATTTCTTTCATCTACAGAAAGTAAAATACATATATATATATATATATACACATACATATATACACACACACAGTAAGTTATGGGTCAAAGAAACACTTTCCACTTGTAACTATTGTCTTATTTTTTTCACAACCTTTATCAAAAACCCATGCTCTTGAGATAGATTCTCAGCTATAAGACCAAGGAAAATAACCAAAAATCTCCAAAGACCAGAACCTGTTTCTTGATTTAGTTTAATGTTTTTAAGTTGTTATGCCAAAACATATTCTGGACAGCCATAATGCTGAGTACCACTAATTTTGTGATAAGTAAAATTTATAAAAATCTATATACCCTTCTAGTCTATTCACAAGCAGACCCTGATACTTAAAAGATTGGATTTTTTTTCTTTATAACCAATCTGGGAAAAGAAAATGCAAACAAATCATGCATACTTACTATAAAGACATGAAGAAATGTGTAAGATAAAATGTTCCCTGTGGAATTATTCAAGACAAAATTCAAAACAAAAATGCAAAATATTAGGGAAAGCCTTGTAAAACCAAGATTTGAGTGGGTTCTTAGGACATAGTTGGATTTGGTTTGATTTTGAGGAAGCAAATGAAATGGCAAAAGTGGGAAACCAAAACCTTATTAAAATCATTGTTATAGTGAACATCTGGAATCAGGGTAGAAAAAGAACCCTTAAGTGCCCATCAGAGAAGTTTATATACCGTAGGTACTGTAAATCACCAATGCAAGATTTTATTAGGCATATGGGTTTCTGAACATGTGACAGGATTAAAAAAAATGTCTGAGCAAACTGTCATATTCTAGATATGGTGGGAAGGATAGAAATGGTAAAGAAAAAGGGTATTCACCAAGCAGACCAGACTTGAGGTGATTCAGTTACTTCACCTCTAGGTTCATTAATATTTTTGGTATTTATTTAATTTAAAAAAATCTTGATGCTCTGTGCCTGCACAACCATATGAGGAAGCAGGACCAACAACAAAAAGCATAATACTGAATTAAATTTAAGAATACCAATCTTGTTAGGAAACAGACAAATCCAGTATGTGGAACCAAGTACAAAAACAACTGCCATGGGCTTCAAAGAAGTTAATACTGGGGGAAGAGAGGACTTAAATTAGGAGAGGTATTCAGCCCTGGCTGGTGTGGCTCAGTGGATAGACTGCCAGCCTTCAAAGGGTTGCCAGTTCAATTTCCAGTGAGGGCACATGCCTGGGTTTCAGGCCAGGTCCCCAGCAGAGGGTGTGTGAGAGGCAAATTACACGTTGATGTTTCTCTCTCCCCCTCACCTTCTGTCTAAAAAAAAAAAAAATCTTTAAAAAAATCCAGTGTGTGAACCTTAATTATATCTAGGTTTGAAAAACAGTTTCAAATGACATTGTTTCCTAAGCCAACTTGATTATGGACTATTATTTAGATGACATGTTAGGTGTGATAATGGTATTATTCCAAGGGGACAAATCCTGAAGCATTTAGGAATGCAATGTTATGATGCTGGCAAATTTTGTTTCAAGGCATACAAGTGGATAAAATGTTGGAAAATAATCTAAATACCTGCAATCTAAATGCAGGTATCTGTTGTACTATTCTTACCTTTCCTGATGTTTAAACTTTTTCATGTTACACTGGGGATGACATGAAGGAAAGGAATACCAATCTTTGTATTTTTGCCCTTATGGGTTAAGTTGTATCATACAAAGGAAAACTTAGGTAAATGTGAAAAGGCACATTTTAAATGAATACAAATACAAATTCATTTTTATATATGTTTGTGAAGTTTTTATTTCATTAAGTAATATTTTTGGTAAACACATCAGAAGAAAAACAGGCCAGAGCAATGACGTAGAGCAGTAGCTGATAAACTTTCTGTAAAGAGCCATACAGTAAAAGTAAATGTTTTGGATTTTATGGTCCATATGGTCTTTGGTCCCTGTTCCAACTATCAAACTCTACTATTACAGTGCAAAAGCAGCCATAAACTGAATGTGGCTGTGTTCCCAAAAAACTTTCAAAAGTGTACATAGTTTGCTGACCTGATTTAGAGTATGTTTTTGTCATTCAGGTATACATTTTTCTCAACTAAGTGATCTCGCTCATTTCTTAGCTAGGATTTAACCTCAGAAAGACAAAGGACACTTGACTGATCTAAATACTCTCTTCAGATTTCTACACAAAGTAAGGAAAGATGAAAGCAAAAGGGAAATGAGTAGAAGATGGGAAGTTAGTGCTACATCAGGAAGTGTATGTATGACGGAAAAGAACACTGGTCTAAAAGTCGTAAGGTCTAGGAATTTTTCATAACCAATGTAATGGTTATGAGTCTAGCCAGTGTGTTTAGCCCAGGGTTGTGTTTGGGCTAAGTGATGTCTAAGACCCGTTTGTCAATTTTACTAAAACACCAAACATGAATTAGGCTTATAGGTGTAGAACGTGGTATTAAATTCCAAGTGCTAAGATGTTCTATAGAGCCTGGCCTTAAATACATTGAATGAGTAGTTGAGCAAAGTCCCAAATTAATAGTAAATGTATAGGAAAATTTTCTTACTGTAATTTACCAAAATACTGATAAATCACAAGCCTCCCTTTTTGGAAACTTTCTGATAAGCATTAAAGAGTTGGTAGATGCTGTTTTCATATTAAGTTAATCAATTTGCCTAAAAGGAAAACCAACATATTTTTAAGACATCTTTACACTATTATGAATTTCTGGCTCTTGGAAGAAGTGGGTAGTTGGAACAGGACAGGGTTTCATGCCTTCTGTGGATAGGAACAAAGGAACGAGAAGTGCTGGGACAGTCAGAGTCTTGTAAGACCTCCACAGACAAAAGTGCTCCAGAGAAGAGATGATATAATAAAACACCAAAGTTCTCAACCTAAGGCTCACAGAGTTCCATGAATGGGCTTGAAGGATTTTGTAAATTTACACAATAATTTGTCTGTATCTGGATTAAGTGTTTATAATAAGCACACATCAAAATCATAAAGGGATCCATGACATAATTCTACAAGTAATATGTTACCAGCTTTCCTATTCAGTTTCTTAGCGTCAATAAGCTCTGCTGTAAATAGCAAACCACACTATATCCTTGGTCAAAAAGGTTTAGTTTGTAGAGGCAAAACTTCATTACATGAGGATAATGTTATAGCAAAAATTCAAGCATTAAGTATGTATTACCTGAAGCTTTTCTATTTCTGTCTTTGCAGCTTGCCTGGCTTTGCCAATAGCACAGCCCCAATAACCCTATTTAAAAAGAACACACACCAATATATATATACACACATATATATCATTCAACTAACATACTAGCATTAATCATTGATGACTACTGTTTCTATTTAAAGTTAATGAAAGGATGTTAAATGACTTTCAAAAACAATTATGGAGAAATACAATCAAACACATCCTAATGAATAACAAAGGGCTCAAAAAACTTAAAACACAAAACTTAATTCTAAAATAATATGGATTATTTATAATAAAGGTATATCCAAAGAAAAACTAATTATATCATTATATGCACTTCATGAACGAGAGACATTTTTGAGTAGGAATGAAAAAAATTATTAGCATTATAACAATGAAAAAGTTATTCTGAAAGACAGAAATCCCTGAGTTCTACACTCTAAATTATCATTCTTTTTTATGTTATAAAGGTTATTTTTTACTTTTTAATTAAAGGATATCCATTTATACTTGTGTATAATGACAAAATATGAAGTCTTCACTTATTTTTTAATTAGTAAAAACCATAAAAATCTCAGAAGACAGTTAAGATAATTATAGAAAGGTCCAAGAAATCCTATTTAAAATCTTTTTTTAAAAGGAAAATAACACAGTTTCAAGACACAGCTAATACTGACAATAATGAAGGGAATATCACATACTCAAAAATCTATGTTCTTTATGCAGTTTTTATAAACAGTACACTGAAAACCACAGATCTTTCCTTTGCCTCATATTCATAGATTTTTGTTATTCATGATAACAAAATGTTACTTTCTTTGAATGAATAAATTTTAAGGATACTTCATGTAATCTAAGTATATGATTTCAGTATTCATAAATTACCGTTAAACTAAAAAAATTCCATATCATTCAAAATTACTCACATATGAAACACCTGATGGGTCAATCATGTAGAGTTGTGCACCGTCATTCACAGTGTAAGACCCTAACATGAAACTGCATAAAAGTAAATTACTTGTTTAAACCATGGGTCTTAATATCATAAAAGTATTTTAAAAACACAGTGATAAAAATGAAATTATACTAAGACAAACTACTTATATACATGTAACTCATTATACAGTTTGATAAGGTAGTTTCAATAAAAACTAGTACATTTTTGAAACTTCAAAATTCATGTGGCTTTGTTTGCTTAGTATTAAACATTCTGATGAAACTTTCCTGGAAGGATAACTGTAGATAAAGGAGTACTGATAGATGGAAAACTAGTAAGAGGACCCAAGAGGTAAAAACATAAATATGAAAAAGCCAAGATGACAAAATTCATGATGTGAGTACACTGAATCTACCTCAAACTCTTGTTCCACTCTTCATTCTTTTTTGGCTATTCCTCCATATTCCTCCAGTCATTTTTCTGAAATAATCTAAATTGGCTCAAAGCACTTCTATATGCTCAACAAACTTAGAATTAGGCTATTAAACAATCATATGAATTACTGATTTTCTGAAAGTGTGACTTTCTTTCCTTTACAAGTAAAATAGAAACCAGCCTCATCTTATGTATCATTTCATGTTCAAAATACCGTAACAGCCACCAGTCCAATTCCCTACTGTCACTCCCTTCATCTTCCATGTGGCTATAAGCTTATCTTTCAGAATATATAACTGATTACCATTATTTTAAAATCTTCAATGTTTCCTTAGTATGCAGCAGACTTCTCTATTATCTGGCTCCTTTATCTTCAATAGTGTATAAATCTTACAGTGTAGACACCAAGTATAATTGACTACTTGCACATTACCTGAAATGCCTGTGTAGTTTCATACCAGTCCCTCTACTTGAAATACCTTTATCAGTCCCCCTACATTTCACACCCTCCTTTCCTTACCAACTCCCCAGAAAGAGGCCATTCCCTAACTGGGTATAGTGCTCCACTATACTCAATACATACATTTATCCTATTGCCTCTTAAATGATATCAGTGGTAACTTATCTTTGTGCCCTCCTATCCATTTATGACATCTATGACTGACTCATAGATTATATTGAATATTTACCGAAAAAGTTTTCTCCTCTACACTATTCTCCCTTAAAAACAGAACTAATGAATTAAGAGCTCAGTTGAAAGGTTAAAATGAAAGGTAGTTTAGGAAGTCTGAAAGCAAAGTGTTTCATAATATAATTTAAGTAAGAACCTTAAAAATGACTAATATAAAAAAAATCCACAAGTTGAAGTTACTGCTAATAGAATAACACTCAGGTTTTCTCTAATGTCTGTTCCCCTTAATAACTTAAATATGATCATAAACACCTCAAAGGTAGGACTAAAGCTAATAAACTTACTTTCTACAAACTTTTCACAGTGGCAAGCACTCAGATTATTAGTAAATGTTCATTCTGATCAAACATGACTGACTTATTTATTTTTTAAAAGTTATAACCTAAACATTTCTTATTTGAGGGAAATCTAGTCATGACAGATCTCTCAGAAACTGTATTTGCATTTTTTTTAATCCTCACCTGAAGACATTTTTTCATTGCTTTGAGAGAGACAGAGAGGATGAAACATCAATTGATTGCCTCTGATACACACCCAGACTGGGGATTAAAGCCACAACCTTTAGGTAAGGGTGGATGTGCCAACCTCCTAAGCCACACTGCCCAGGGCTGTATTTGAATATTTACATGTACTCTAAGCCTTGATGCAACTGAATCTCAGCTTTTCCCCCAAATAAACATGCCAGCATTCCACATTAACAATAGAAACTAAGACTAACAGGAACTTAAAATGTAATTTTGTATGGATTCATTAAAAAATTCCCATTCAAGCCCTGGCTAGTGTAGCTCAGTGGATTGAGCGCGGGCCTGCGAACCAGAGGATCGGGGTTCGATTCCCAGTCAGGGCACATGCCTGGGTTGCAGGCTGGTTCCCTGCAGGCCAACTCCCAGCAGGGGATGCACGAAAGGCAACCATACATTGATGTTTCTCTCCCTCCCCTCTAAAGATAAATAAATAAATAAAATCTTTAAAAAAAAAAATTCCCATTCAAGAGCATTTTACCTAACTGCTTCAAGTATACAGATAGAAATTAATGAGAATACTGATGTGTAAGTATAGTTGGCTACCTAATAATGACAATACAGAGTATCAATCTGCAGTTTCCTGAGAATGTCAGGGTCTAACATCAGAGATTTATTTTTTGTTTTATTGAAAATTAAAATTTTTTCTCCTTGTGATAACTCAGGTTTTACTGTCTTAAGTTTCCTGTATATCATACATTAGTTTTAAGTATAGTTGTCAGGTTGTATATTACATTCTTAGTACTTATTTATAACTGGACGTTTATACTTTTAGACCAGACCACGTTCCTCCAAAAATTAATTATAATCAGATTAAAAACATATGAGTTCTGAACCCTGGCTGGTACAGCTCAGTGGGTTGAGCTCGGGCGTGCAAACCACATAATCGCGGTTCGATTCCCAGTCAGGGAACATGCCTGGGTTGCAGGCCAGTTCCCAGCAGGGGACTCACGAGAGACAACCATACATTGACATTTCTCTCCTTCTCTCCTTCCCTTCCCTTCTAAAGATAAATAAAATCTTTAATAAAAAAAACAAAAAACATATGAGTTCTACACTTGATCTTAGCCAAAAGGCTGAGAAGCGATAAAACAAAACAAAACATGTGAGTTCTATGTTTCATCATCAGTTCAAGTCTGTATACCCCTGACTGGGTAGCTCAATTGCTTAGAGGGTCATTCCAACATGCCAGGGTTGCAGGTTCAATCCCTGGTCATGGCACATACAAGAATTCACCAATGAATGCGTTAATAAGTAGAACGGATCAGTGTTTCTCTCTCCTCCCCTGTTTCTCTCTAAAATCAGTAACAAAAAAAGCCTGTATAGTGTTTTTCACTATTCAAAGTCTTTATTTTTATGTACACTGTTGTAGTTAATCACTGCCCTAACATTTCTTAGTAGTAGTTCATATTTTCAGGGGTATAAAAGGTTAAAATGTTGGTTAAAAGATACCTACAGTATAGATCTTACTGAGTATCTCAGAAAATGTCGTACCTGCAGCCAAAAGGTCTAACAGCACTGTAGAGTGTATATGCATGTACATACATGGCCACTCTGTCTGCAAGATGCTGAAGGAGTGGAAGAAAACAGAAAAGCTTATTAATAAACTTCAATTATTGTTCAAAAGCCTCCTCAACATGTCATGAACTTACTTTTAGTGGAATGTCATAGCCAAAGTTGGACCTAAAGTTGGAAGCTTCTTCTCTTGCAATGTCTGCTAAAGAACGAGCATCTGCCAACAAACCGGCTACTGCCTGAAAGAAAGCACCAATTTATTATATACACCCATTGTATGACGGATCAAGGAAAGTATGTAATTATTGTAGGCTTTTAAAACATTTAGCAAGCATCACCATTAAAAATAAGTTTTTTTGGCTTGAAGGTTTACTTCATAAGACTTTCTGGCATTTTGATGCTTGGGTATGGAATTACAATTTAGAAATGTACCAAGTGTGACTCACTGCTTTGTCCAATGATCACATTCAAAAGAAATATTTCTATAATAAATCCTGCATGTCTCTCCACTTACCATTTCAGTATGAAGGATAAAACAACAAAAAGAATTTAAAAACTATTGGTCTTTTTAAGGACTGCTCTTTTTTTTCTTTAAAGCAGTTATATATAAAAAAAAGCTACTAAAACTTTTGGTCTAAACAGCACAAATTCAAATCTTCCTTTTCTACCATCTGACTATAAATTGTAATGCCAAACCAAAGTGTGACAAACCACTGTCTTCTATGATTGGTGGCTTACAACTGCAGTTACCCAACTATGTACTGAACTATTGAACTATCCTAGGGCACTGATTTGTTCAAGCAGTTCAGGTTCAACATTAGACCATTCATACTCCTTTCAGGATCATCATATCACTCAGAAGCTGGGTTGCTATAACAAAAAATTAGTACTTTTCAAAAATCAATATGGAACAGGAAATGAGGGGGACAACATGTAATCTGATTCCAAAGTTTAAGAAGTTGTGCAGTGCACATTAACTGTGATTATTTAAAAATAAAATAAAAATACATTTCTTTCATCCTATGTGTATTTTTACATAACTACTAAGTTTTTAGGACATAAGCACTAACTTGTTTGGACCTAAATACATAACAAAGAGAACAATGAGTAGGTATTTTGGGGGGGGCCTAGGGAAGCCATGGGGGAAAAAAATTACTGGAACACAGGTACTAGAAACCAGAGTCTTAAGAACTGCTTGGTTAGGAAATTTGCAGAATTTAGAAGTTATATCAGAATTTTTAATAGCCTTTTATCTACTGCTACCTACTAACAGTAAGGATGATGAAATTCCTAACACACATTGAGCACTCATAACATGCTAAGGATTTTACATGATCACTTTTTTAACTTTTCCAATAACTGTATAAGGTAGGTACTATATTACTATTGTAGTTTTGTGGGTGAGGGTACTAGTGTTTAGAGTAATCTCCCTAAGGTTACATATCCAGTAAATTTCACCATTTAAATCAACTATTGCTTTGGAGAAAGCTTACTGTGTAGTCTTAATAATTCTCAAATCATTTGAAGTTGACAATCAGAAACACAACATTTAACCCTTCATTGTTCCCAACCCTCTTCAATGTGCATCTAATGTTTTACCAATTTCTGGCTATTAAGGAATGCCATCAATTTCCTGGCTTTAAATAACAAATGTTAAAAATTTGAAAATTCTAGAATAACAATTTTCCTATCACTGAAGTCCCTGTAAGCATATATTATTTTTTTTAGAACACCCCTATGTAAAGTAGTTTTTACTGAGTGAAGGACTGCCTAACTCACTAGTTCCCCTTCTATTAGCTAGGTTACAATGTGCCAAGTTTCATAAAAACTATCAGTTTCACTAGCAATAATAAATTTGTTCAGGACAGAAAATATGTTCAAAAAAATAATCACTGAAGAGACCAAAAAAATTTATCTGTAGATTTACAACCAACTGGCTCTATGTTGCCATCCCTTTTGTGTTTATGTATAACCTATCTCTTTTAGAAATACCAAAGGTAAGGGCAGAGTGTGTGTGTTTCACAGGATCTCTCCCTGCAGACTGGAACGTGTACACCATGCGAACCCAAGTCTGAATCCCAGCTTATATCTTGACCAGCTATACAGATCTGTTTTCTCATCCATAAAAATGGGATTAGTATTACTTTCACTCAGTTCAGAATTAAACAAGATAATTTATATATAAAGAGCCTCTGGCACGGTGCCTAGCACACAGGTCTTCTCATTTCTTCCTAGCCTTTTCAGTAAGCCGGGTTAGAAGTCTTTTTCTTTTCTTCTCTTTTCCTTTCTTTCTTCCTTTCTTTTAGGTTATTCTCACTAAAGAAAGTCTGATATTCACATAGGATGACATCAGTAATGTACTTATTACTTGCCTTGCAATTATGCAAAGTAGTCACTCAAGACACCAGCTGCATGAATTAAGTTAAATACAGTGATACCTAAGAAACTATTAAAAAGGATGTGTCCCACTTTTCCTTTCATTAAACATCCTTTTTTGGTACTCCACTTACTATAAATAAAGGTATTCTCTATCTGCTAATATCTTCAATATGACAGTGACTCCCACAAGGGACACAAAAACCTAAAGATTCTTTGATGCTCAGAAAATGCCTTCATCAGTGATCTATGCTGCCAAGATCTTTTTTCTACACGTATTTCTCACTCTTCTCCCTCATCTTTTTCTTAAAGCAGTTGGTTTTTCATATCAATTTCTAATCAAGTTATGAGAATGCTACCTTTATTTTAGACAGTGAACTATTTACAAACCAGTAACTCTCTGTAATTACTTCTGTGGCTGCTCTCTAATCTGTTTCTGCCTCATTGCCCAAGTAAAAAACGTGTTCTTATAATCTCATTTTAATATATGCCAGTCAGTTACTTTACAAGAAATTGGAAAAGGCAAAAACAAACCTTTTTAAAAGTGACCTTACCATTCCAACATGCCGATCAACATTAAAAAGTCGTTTGTTCGAACCTTCCTCATAAAGTTTAGAAAGGACTAATTTTTCTACCCCAAAGACAACGCCATCTTTACATCTGATTCCAATAGCTGTACTGAAACAAGCAGAAGAAAATCAGGTTTTTTAAAATGAAAATAAACCTCATAAACTTAAAACACAAAAATAGGTTAACATTTGTGTGTGTTTTTTAAAGATTTTATTTATTTATCTTTAGAAGGGAAGGGAAGGGAAGGGAAGGGAAGGAGGAGAGAAATTTCAATGTATGGTTGCTTCTCATGCGTCCCCTGCTGGGAACTGGCCTATAACCCAGGCATGTGCCCTGACTGGGAATCAAACTGCAATTGTGTGGTTCGCAGGCCCGAGCTCAATCTACTGAGCTACACCAACCAGGGCAACATTTGGTTTTTTAAGCATGGCAAGTACTTTAAAACAAATACATTTGAAAACTAGAAAGGAATAGTAAATTATATCCATATAAATATCATGTGACAAAAAAATCTACCATATTGTGTCATAAAGATATTATAAGTGCAAAAAAGATGCCAACAAAATATGTACAAAATGGCACAGTGTCTGGCATGTGATAGTTACATTATAACAAATATTGACTAGATTCATGTCCATTAAAAACATTACATAGTATGCATAGAAAGATAGGCCATACACCAGCTAAAAAGTTAGCTGTGACTAATTTGGGTGGAGAGATTATGATTTTTTTCTTTCATTTGTTCATTTGCTTTTTCTGCACTAACCACGTATTGTTAATAATAAGCATATAAAAGAACAAAATATGTTTTATACAACTGTTTAAAACAGAGTAGATCTTAAAGTAACCTCAAATTGTAGAGAAATTAAGTTGTCATTTTAAGATGAAAATACATTAATTACTTTATTCTTCCAAACATTTTCATAAAGGGAATTCTGATCGGAAACAACCAGAAACACGAACAGAGCCACATATACATATTGCAAAGAAATGCAGACACTCCTTCCCCAACACGTCCCGTATCTCCAGTGGTTCCCCTATCAAGTTTAAAGTTCTTGGCCCACCTTTCAAAAATCCTGAGAATCTGCACAGCTCATCTAGCTTATTTAGTTTCCTATTATAAATCCAGTACTCTCCTGAACTCAACCTTGCTGTCACCCCACAAACACTTCATGTTAATTTCCACTGTTATACCTTCATCTTCCTCACTGCACAGTTCTTTATTCTAATTTAAAAGTTCTCAAAAGTGTGGTCTGTGAACTCCCTTGGGAATCCCCAAGACCCTTTTAAGGGGATCTGTGAGGTCAAAATTATTTTCATAGACATACAAAGACATCATTTACCCTTTCCACTGTGTGGATGTTTGCACTAACGGTACAGCACAGCAGCACTGTGGGTAAGACTGCTGGCACCTCAACACAAATCAAGGCCATTTGTAGTTTACTACTACAAATGGTGGTAGTAAACTACTCACTGTATTCTTCACTGCTATGCTCTCACAGTTTAACAAAAAACAAAGGAACTTTTAGTTTAAGAATGTCCTTGATAAAGCAGTAATTAATTTTACTAGATGATAACCCTTAAGTACCTTTTTACTATCATACTGAAATGGAAGGTACTCAAAAGCACTTCTGTACATCAAAATAGGATGGCTTCCTAAAGGGACAAGCACTAGTAAAACTGTTTTTGAGTTGTGAATTTTCCAATGGACCACCTCTTTTTACCTTCAACAAACCTCAGAGAAACTACAGTTATTTACACTTAAGTATATGGCAGATTTTTTCTAAAATGAACAAGTGAGCCTTTCACTTAAAAAAAAAAACCAACAACAAAAAAACAAAAACAAGAAACCAGTTAATCATATTGTACTGTCAGTGATAAAATTCAAGTTTTTTCAAGCAAAAATTGGAATTTTGGAAAACATTCACCCAATGTGAACTTGTGTTCCCAATACTTACAATTTATATGATCAGACTGATACTAATATTGATAAGTGTGATGTTTCTGATAGTTTACAACAAAATATCTCAAATTTGGAAGATCTATTATAACTCAATCAACCAGTATTTTCAAAGTGACCAATACACAATGTTATAGATCATGCATGGGTAAAACATCCAAAGTGCAAAGACAACCCAACAGATTTTAATTTCCAAGTACAAAGAGTTGATTGTTAAGTCTTCAGACACCACACTGCAAAAAAATAATAATAATAAAAAAACCCTTAAGAAATGATCATTTGTCTAGTTTCGGTGTAATGTCATAGAACGACAACTATAATTATCTGAAAAGGCTATTAAAATACTCATTTTTGCAACTACATATCTCCATGAAGACTGATTCACTTCACATGCTTCAATAAAAGTAACAACATATTACTGAAGCACATGAAAATCTGTCTTCTATTAAGCTTCCATTAACTATTGAGATTCACAAAAATGTGAAACCATGCCACTTTCTAGCTACATTTTTTTCTTTATATTTTAGGTTCTTTTTCATTAAAAATGTTACTAATATTAAATATTTTAAAAATGTTCATTTAAATCATTTATGTCAATGTGCAATTGTGTTATTTTGATTGGATATTTTAAAATTTCTTTTGAACCTTAACATGGTAAATAGTAATAAGATTAATAAGTTGCATAAATCAAACCTCTTTGGGGGTCATAGTAAATACTGATAGAACCTATATAGTGTACATTAAAAAATGCTCTTTGAGATCCTGACACCAAAGTTTTATTTATATTTTTGTTCTAAACAATCTAGTCCTTATGTTGTATTTCAATTTTCCTATCATATCCTGATTCCTAAATGAGGCTAAGGGGGACGATCATAATTTAATCTTTTGCGTATTACCTCCTATGGGCATTCTTTTGTAAAATTATGATCATAATATACATGTTATAATACAGTGCTTTAAGTATTAACTTACAGGTCATTATTTGTGTTCGTAGTTCCTATACTTAACAGGCACTCAAAAAAAACGGATTTTTAAATTCCGAGGATTAAATTTCTTTCTTCTTAAAAAAGTAATTACCATTCAATGCAGAAATATAATCTTAAATCAAATTACTTAATTAAGTGGTTAAATGTTTTCTAACTATTAGTTTATATGCCAGAGTCTTAAGAAAATTAATACACAAGCTAATTTTTCTAATTTCCACTTTTGTGCCCACATAGCACTTCAAAATTTTTCCAAATGTTTTTATATATATTTCATTCTTCTTGTAAGGTATGTGAGGCACTTAGGGTAGATGTCTCCACCCAAATTTTACAAACAACAACAAAAAAGTTACATTCAGAGGACTGAAAAAAAGAACCCTATCACTAGCAGCAAGGAGGAAAATGCACATCTTGTGATCCTCATCCAATATCCTATCATAGATATCTTTAAAAGAAGTACTTTCGCCTGGTTGGTGTAGCTCAGTGGCTTGAGCACGGGCTGCAAACCAACAGGTCGCCACTTGGATTCCCACTCAGGGCACATGCCTGAGTTGTGGGCCAGGTCCCCAGTGGGGGCCATGTGAGAAGCAACCACACATTGATGTTTCTCTCTCTTTCTCCCTCCCTTCCCCTCTCTCTAAAAATAAATAAACAAATAAAATCTTAAAAAAAAAGAAATACTTTCCTAGTATTTTTTTCTTTGTGGAGGAAAAAATACATTTATTTTTAATGTTTCGAGTTTTAAGAATTCCAATTTTACTTAAATGAAGCTGTTTTAAACCATATTTACATATACTTAATAGAAAACAAATTACTAAGATACACAGATCTTCATAGCCTAGAGTCAATTTTTTGAATTACAGATGCATTACAGATTCAAAATGCATTTCCAGTTTTTCTTAGTCAATATTTCTCTTACCAGTTTTTTTACACTCAATGGAAGTACAAGAATGAAGAGAAGGAGAAAAACAGTAACTTCTTCAAGTCTTTCTCCAGCTCCCTGGTCTAAGACCTATCTTCCTTTATCAAAAGGAAGAAAATGCGTCAAGTTTTTAATTGAATTTGTTTCTCTTCTGAACTCTACTAGACTTCATATACAATGACAAATACATTTTAGCCTAAAGTCTTAACAGCCTTACTTTATTATAGCATCAGGTAATGACAGCTTATAAATATCAGTATGTCTAATACAACTTTAAACACAAAATAAACTAACTGTTTATTTCAAATCCTGTAACAGGACTTAAAATGTATCTTTTTTCTAAATTTTTATTTATCTTTAGAGGGGAAGGGAAGGAGAGAGGGAGAGAAACATCAATGTATGGTTGCCTTTCGTGTGTCCCCTGCTGGGAACTGGCCTGCAACCCAGGCATGTGCCCCGACTGGGAATTGAACCTTGATCCTTTGGTTCGCAGGACCGCAGACTCAATACACCACCAGCCAGGGCTTAAAATGTATTTTTGTTCAAAAAAATTTACCCATTTCGTAAGCCATTAGAAATCCATATACCTTCTTTCTACCACTCAGAAGATGGCACAAAAAAATGACTATTGATGCAATAACTATTGAGGGCTTGCTAGGTGATAGCATGTGCAAAAAACTAGGGATAGTCACCACGCTCATAACTTCCATAGTCATATATTAATGGTACTAGTAGAAATCTGAATAACTCAGTATTTACACATAGACTTTTTCTAAAATTCTACAAACATTGCCCTATTCTACCTCTATTCCAAAAGCTTTCATTATGATGAAAATAAAAAAATAGCTGGTGTGTCTCAGTTTATTTGAGTGGCAGCCTGCGAATCAAAGGGTCATTGGTTCAATTCCCAGTCAGAGCACATGTGTGGGTTCCCAGTGTGGGTGTGTGAGAGGCAACCACACATTCATGTTTCTCTCCCTCTCTTCTCCCTCCCTTCCCCTCTCTAAAAATAAATAAATAAAATCTTTTAAAAAAAACTGAGCTTAAACACCATTTGTCTAGTAGGCCTGAAAGTCTTTGAGATCTGAGTGAGATGAATAAAAGAAATTCTTTTTTAAGCGTTCTTTAATTCATCCCAAAGCTGCTTTAGATTCAAAATACAATGATCATATAATTATAACTGATAAAATTTCTTCAATTAAAGAAATTTTCTTCATAAAATTTGTCAGCAAGCTAATAATTTAACCAAAGTGTTATAGCAATGCCAAGAAATCATTTTAGTGCATTATTCTAAACAATAAAACAAAGAGTACAGGAAGTGAATCAAATAGGAAAATATCTTATTGATCCTACATCTTTCTGTTCTCTCTCTAAAAATCAACAGAAATTAAAAATAAATACATAAAAGGAAATGGGCTACCAAAGATGAAAATGAATTCGGTTTTATGTACTACACTTGAAACATGGTAAGATGTCCAAGTGGGTTAACACTGGAATCAACTGGGAACATAGGACTGGGGCTCATGAAAAGATATGGCCTAAAAAAAAGATCTGGAAAAAATACTAAACAAACGAATGAACAAACAAATTTTAAAAAGAAAAAAATCTGGAAATGACTAATAAGTTAAGATTATTTTAGGGCACATATTATTTTGTGCCAAAGTAACATAACAAAGGCTAAGTACCAGAAATATGTAAAAAGAGATATTAATTAACTGGTTGAAATATGGTAATTTTAAGTAAAACAGTGTTTCTTACCTACTATTTTCCACAGCCTTCATAGCATATTCAACTTGAAAAACTCTTCCATCAGGAGAGAATGTAGAAGCTGACAGGTCATACTAAGAGGAAAAGGGCAATAATTAGCCTCTAATGATATATCCTGGACAGTAATAACCTTACAATTCTTTTTCTAAATGACTTAAAACATCAGCAATGTGTGTTAAATCTCAATAAAGACTTTGTTTTAACCTGTCAGAGCAGCAACAGCAGCTAAGAGAAAACTTACACACGCTAGATTTCTGCTACTGAAAAGCAACAGATACAAGTTCTAGATAAAATAAACTTTTTTCACACAAAACACAAAGCTCATAGTATGGCAAAAATAGCACTGGAGTGAGATTACTCTGATTCATAGCTGTGGGACTAACAAACTGAAGGACCTTAGACAAACTATTCAACATTCAAACATTTAATAGGCATATATTAGTCACTATAAGGAAATACAAAGAATACTCCTTCTTTAATTCCTTTATTTTAAATCAGACTAAGCACAAATCTCGGTGCTGGAGAAACAGCAGTAACCCAGAAAAGAAAGGACTAATGAAAATAAAATGGGGTGAAGTGATTAAGCTGGAGGAACCACTACAGTCTACTTGATAAAGAGAGCCCTCCCCAGGGCAGTTATGTCTTGTTATTTAGAGTGAGTCACAAACGAGGAGTAACCAGCCATTCTGGATATGGTGGAGCCATCCTGGCATCTGGCATAAAGACCTAAAGCTAGAAATAAGCCCAGCACAATTAAGGAAAAGAAATCAGGCCACTGTTTCTTGAACACTGTAAGTGGTAGAGAGAAAACTGTATTAGAGACATGTAAGGAAGGGCCAAACTATGTTGAGTCTTCTAGGCTGGAATATGAAGTTTATATTTATTCTAAATGTAATAGGAAGCAAATGGAATTTAAACAGGAGGAGTAATATGATCTAATTTTTTAAAATCACTCGTCTGAGAAATGAATTGCAGAAGAAAAGAGTAGATGCAGAGATCAGGTATTACAAAAGTGGTATTTCAAATAAAGAAAAAGAGATGGAAGGCAGTATCTTTTGAGGTAAAGACTACCTCCCAGGCTCCCTCCACCTCAAAAAACAAAACAAAACAAAAAAACAACAACCCTGCTATTTGACTGGCTCTAAGAATAAAGTAAAAAAGAAATCAAAAAGGTAAATCAGATTTTTTTTTGAGTAACAGAACTGTACCATTCACTGAGCTGAAGACTGTAGGAGATACTAGAGAAAGAAAGAAAAGAGGACTTCCGGCCAAGATGGAGGCGTAGGTGGAAACACTGTGCACCCTCCCCACAACTAAATTTAAAGACAGCAAAGTTTTAGAAACAAAAACTCCACCAAAACAGTGAAAACTGAACTGTACGGAAGTCAGACAACAGGAACCACTCAGCCAGACTGGTAAGAGGGGCGGAGTCAGCGGTGGAGCTGGGTGGGCTGGAAAGGCTGTTCCTCCCGTTCCTCCGACAGATCCAGGAGCAGAGGTGGAGGTGGTTGGTGGATCCCAGGCGTGGGGTGGCAACAGGCGGACCCAGTGAGGGCGCAGGGCGGCTGGCTGACTGCGGTCACACATTTGTGAGCAGATAAACCAAGCAAAGGAGCGAACGAACAGTGAGACAGACCACTCAGGCTAGGGCCCCAGTGGGAATTAGAGCCTGAAAGCACCAACTGGAAAGACTTTCATGGGGTCGAGGCTCGAAGGCCCACATAGAGTTCCTTGGAGAGACCCACAGGGTCCTAGAGAGTACATGGGCCCACACACCCGGGAACCAGCACCAGAGTGGCCCAATTTGCTTGTGGGAAGCCACAGAGGGACAGAAATCTGAGAAGCAGCAAAGGAAAGTGCCATTTTTTCCTCTCTCTGACCCTGCCCCCTCATACAGCCTCACTGACCCAGCAACTGAGTTGCCCCGCCCTGGTGAACACCTGAAGCTCCGCCCCTCATACATAACAGGTGCCAACAGACCAAACATGACTCAAGAATAGCTCAAAGCCCCAGAGCCCATAATTCTAAGTGACCAAGAAATAGCCAGCCTTTCAGATGCACAGTTCAAAATACTGGTGATCAGGATGCTCACAGAATTGGTTGTTTTTAGCCACAAATTAGAGGAACAAATGAAGGCTAAATTAATTCAAATGAAGGGAAATGCACAGGAAACCAATAGTAATGGAAAGGAAACTGGGACTCAAATCAAGGGAGTGGACCATAAGGAAGAAAAAAATGACCAAACAGAAAAGAATGAAGAAACAAAAATTCAAAAAAATGAGGAGAGGCTTAGGAACCTCCAGGACATCTTTAAACGTTCCAACATCCGAAGTATAGGCGTACCAGAAGGGGGAAAGAAACAGCCACGAGTGGAAAACTTATTTGAACAAATATTAAAGGGGAACTTCCCCAGTCTAGCAAAGGAAATAGACTTCCAGGAAATCCAGGAAGCTCAGAGAGTCCCAAAGATCTTGGACCCAAGAAGGAACACACCAAGATTATGAACACATCATAATTACATTAGCCAAGATTAAAATGAAGGAGAGAATCCTAGAAGCAGCAAGAGATAAGGGGACAGTCACCTACAAAGGAGTGCCCATCAGACTGTCAGCAGATTTCTCAAAAGAGACCTTATAGGAAAGAAGGGGCTGGAAAGAAGTATTCCAAGTCATGAAATCCAAAGACCTACAACCAAGATTACTCTATCCAGCAAATCTTTCATTTAGAATGGAAGGGCAGATAAAGTGCTTCTCAGATAAGGTCAAATTCAAGGAGTTCATCACCACCAAGCCCTTATTATATGAAACGTTAAAGGGACTTATCTAAGAAAAAGAAGATGAAAAATATAAACAGTGAAAGGACAGCAAACTCACAGTTATTAACAACCACACCTAAAACAAAAGCAAACTAAGAGGACAGCTAGATCAGGAGCAGAGCCATAGAAATGGAGATCACATGGAGGGTTAGCAACAGGGGAGTGGGAGGAGGAGAAGGGGGGAGAAGGTACAGAGAATAAGTAGCATAGATGGTAGGTAGAAAATAGACAGGGGGGAGGGCAGGAATACTATGGGAAATACAGAATCTAAAGAACTTGTGACACATGCACATGAACGAAAAGGGGGGAATGGTGGAGGAAGGGTGTGCAGGGTGGAGGGGAGTGAAGGGGGGGAATGGGACAACTGTAATGGCATAATCAATAAAATATATTAAAAAATAAAAGCAAAGGAAAAGAAAGAAAAGGAAGGAGGAAAGGAGAAGGAAAGGAAGGAAAGAAAAGAAATTAAAGGTGAATTACAGTTTCTCATTTGAGCAACTAGAACGGGACCATTCATTGAAGACTGAAGGTTGTAGGAGATGCAAAATGGTAAAGAGAAAAGAAAATCCAGAGCTCTACTTTGCACGTATAGTTTGAAATGCCTATTGAACGATAAAGTGGAGAGAAATGTCAAATAGACAGGTCTTCTTTATTTTAAGATTTTATTTATTTATTTTTAGACAGAGGGGATGGAAGGAAGAAAGAGAGGAAGAGCAACATCAATGTGTGGTTGCCTCTTGCATGCCCCCCACTGGGGACCTGGCCTGCAACCCAGGCATGTGCCCTGACTGGGAATCAAACCAATGACCCTTTGGTTCACAGGCTGTTGCTCAATCCACTGAGCCACACTAGCCAGGGCAAACAGGTCTTATCAGAATTAGAAGTGAAGACAGGAGGTAAGCCCTCAGGTGATCCCTGAGTCTCAGTTTTCTGCTGTGTTCAGTGAAGACCCTTAACCCTACTACTATAATGCCAAAATACCTCATATGGTTATATTATCAAGTATCTTTACAGGGTTTGTATAGCGAAACTATCAACTGAAGATAACATTAATATAGTTGCAAAGTCAATTTGCTACCACAGGCATCACTGAACAACTATTCCTAAAAAGTATATACATGATATTGATTTTAGCATAACATAACCAAATTGATGAAACCATTGCAAACATAAGTTACCTGTTATCAAACTCAGAAAACCAGTATTTGGGCTTGATGCTGAGTATTAAAATGTTGCGAACTGCAGAAACAGATGAACTAAGAAAGCCATTACTCTATGCCTTAATGCAAACAACCAATATATATTTCTAAGGAAACTATACTTTCTGCATGGAGAAACACATAAAAAGAGTAAGCAAAATACTGTAGCTATGCAGTACACTTAACAAAGGAAGGCAGTAAGCCGAATATGAAGGATTTGAAGTCCAACTTCAAAATCCTCAAGAACGGTTAGGTCCCTAGCTAACCACGATAGTGTGCTGTTATGTGACCTGCACAGGAAAAGCTGGGACAGGGATAAAACAAGGATTCTTCTGATTTCACTTTCCAGACCGGTTTTCTTAGTTCTGTCCGGACAGGGTTGCCGAGGGGTCATACTGAGTGGTCGATCACTACACTCGTAGGGAAGATGGAGAAGGCCCGGTGAGTCAGCAGCACCCTAACAACTGCATGGAACTGTCCCACGGAAAGCTGGGTATCAGACCTTGGAATCGCAAGTCCCCTGGCCTCAGTGGTTCTCACGAGGAGCTGACGACCAAACCCTTCACACTAATTCACGCCCCACGAGTTTCCACTTTCGGTTTCCCTGAGAGGCTAAAGAAAGTGACTCAGCAATCCAAAGTGGGTCCAAATCTTACTGCTCCGCTGCCAGCCCGCTACAGCTTAACTTAAAAGCTTCCGGTCACCGTCAACGCAGACTCGGGCCTAAAAATTAGCGTGGGAAAAACACCTGAAATTGGCCCACTTAGTCGAAGGCAGTCCCGGTGCACCCCAAACTGGTGCACCCCAAGCGGCCTGTCCGACCTCCCTTCAATGCTAACCCTTTGACTATTAACACGGAGACAGCGAACTCACCCCGGTGCCGATTGAGCTCATCCTGCTAACACCACCCGAACGTGTAGAGCGTCAGGGCCTACAGCGGTTCTCCTACCCTGCAGCGCGCAGACTAGTAACAGGCTCTCTCATTGGCTGCTTTTTCAACCAATAGCTTTCTTTGTGGCTCTTTCCTTGGTTGTTAGCCTGGGGAACAGAGGATTGTGGGAAAAGGAGGGGACTAAAGAGGCGGGCGACGTACATTTGCAGAAGCAGTGGAGGTGGGTTAGGGAAGCTCAAGGCGTTCTTCCTTTTCACCTTTGGTTGTGAGTGTTTTTGAGCTATTTTGAGTCTTCGGGTTGATTGAAAAGCTGTTCTATTCCATTTCCTAGAATTATTTATCTTCTATATTACTCCTCTACTTTGCAACCTTATTCTTTCGGTAGCAAAGCGGAGACGTGTTCTAACCAGGACCTGAGAAAGCTATAGGGGAAAGGTTTCCCTTCATCCGTGGCTTCCTGCCTCTGACCCGGTATTTTGAGAGCATCCCCGACCCACCTGTCCTCATAAGGAAAAGAGTTGCATTCTAAGGGTGCCATCGTTGAGCTCAGGGATTTTACTGAAGCATTAGAAACCTTTTTGTGAATACAACTATTTAGTAGAATTAAGGTTAAGACTAATAAAGGTATTTGCTGAATTCTGATGTGTCCCGAGAACTCCGCCCCGTCCCTCAAAGAGTTTACATTCAATGGAGGAAATAGGCAACAGAGTAAATACGCAAAATGGTCGGACCTTGTGGTAAGAAGGTAGAAGACACAATGGAGCTTTAGGCCTAGTACTTAGAAAATGACTCGGAGTTGTAAAGGAATATAAACTTAGTACGTTACAGGAACGGTCAGGTCAGTGTGGCTTGTCAGTGATTAAGTGGGGGAGATGATAGGAAGTGAAATCAGAGAGTTGGACATGGAACCAGATCTTGTAGTGGTTTGTATTTTAATCTTGATTATTAGTGGAAAGCCATTAGCATTTTTTAAACTATTAAATACTTCATTGTGTATTTCCCCACAAACAATATTTAGTCACAATACAAAATTAAAGAATACTATTTTCTGATATAACAGACTTGTATAAATTTTAGTGATTTTTTTTTAGTAATGCCCTTCATAGCAAAAGAAAATCCAACACCACACATTGCATTCAGTTGTCATGTCTCTAGGCTCCGTTAATCTGGGAAATAGTTGCTTAATGTAAATAGTTGCTTAGTAATCTCCACCGGAGATTATTCCATTGTCTCAATTTGTCCTCATTTGATCAAAAACAGTTTTTCTTCTTTCCTCTTATAATTAACATTCTTTATCATTATATTCAATGACTCTGTAATTCTTTCCTCCGAGCTTTTGTTATTTGAGCTCCATAATAATAACTTTTGAGGGTCCTGTCTCTCAGTTGTCAGTAACCCGAAAGAGGCTTTATTTTAAGTGAACCAGAATCCCCTTCCTCCATTTAACTTTCCTTGACTAGACCACGTTACAGGAAAAGAGCTAACCTCCACTGTTTTTTTTTTTTTTCAGTGTCATTAGTCTCTTAGAGGGTGAAATTTGTTTTTTAATGCTGCCCCCCAAATTGTAGGAATCCAGTATGCCATTTGATAAAGGGCGAAAAGCCCTAATACAGGTTTTTTAAAGGTAACTTGAGTGCTCACTTGGGCAGCACATATATTAAAACCGGACCGATTCAGAGATTAGCATGGCCCCTGTGCAAGGATGACACGCAAATTCAAGAAGCGTTCTATATTTTTCATACCTTTCAAATGCTGTAATTAAGCAGTCTTTTAAAACATCTCAGAGAAAATAATCAATGAACCTGTAATTATAAGAATTTGTTTTGAGTTTTCAGTGATCTTGGTATACGCACGCAATAGAAATTCTTAAATTCAACCATAATTAAACAAATGTTTTAAAGAGTATTTGAAAATAATTCGGAAATGCACATTTTATAGTATGATACAATTTTCTCTAAGCAATGTTGGGGAATAAAAACCTAATGTAGCCAAGTAATGATTAAGAAGCATAAAACTAAGGCTTTCCCTCGGACGCCCGGCTAGCTCAGTCGGTAGAGCATGGGACTCTTAATCCCAGGGTCGTGGGTTCGAGCCCCACGTTGGGCGTGCGTTCCGTTTTGTATTCCTCACATTTTGCTTTAAAGTTTCTCCGAAATATTGTAACTAAGAAGGGGGTATGTAAGTCTAATTAGTTTAAGTATTTTTAATATTAACCAGATCTCTGGAAAAAACTTGCTAACGAGACAGGTCTCAGAGTGCGCCTGCGCACTCGAAAGCACAAATTCCTCTTCCTGTTATTCCTCCCCAAGTTTCTACTTAAAGCACCGAGGAAAGTGAAAAGCCCCGATTTAAAGATGAGACTGGTTTTCTGTGTGATTGCGCTGTGCAAGTATGGCCCCTTCTGGTGGAGGACAATTTTTGTTTCTGTCAGAACAAAATATAAGCACCGATTTTGGCGCTTTTTCCCAAACGCAAAGATCTCATGTAAAAGCAGCTAAGGAGGCCGAAGGACTTTGAAGGAAATGTGTATTTCTTGTTAGTTTTACTTTTTGTTACTTTCATTATACGGCCTGTCCTTGGGTCGAGAGTAAATAGGGCAATTTCCCCTGTAGAATATATAGTGAGAAATGTTTCTTTCTGTACAACCAGTACAGACAAGTTTTCTCCCAATATAATCCCAATCTCCTATTGGGATTATATTTGGGATCTATCCATCCAACTGGGTGGCTCTTTGGAAATTAATATTCTGGTAAGGGCAAAGCTCTTTGAAACAGCCGCAGAAAAAAACGAAGATGTGAAAATTCAGATGGGTATTTACAGGAAGCGGGGTTCCTGACTTCTCATTTCCCTGACAATTCTGAACTGATGAGAAAGAGAACGTTTACACAGGCCAGGACCACCACCACATCCAGGCACATTCCAGAATCTCACTCACTAGAGGAGCGAGCGAACTAACCATGCTCCCACCTGAAGGAAACCCTTCCTAAAGCACTAATTCCTACACCTGTTATTTACCAGCCTTCCTTCTACTTAACTCCTTCTACTTAACTCCTACTTAACTACTTATTTTTCTTGTTTTCCTCAACATACAAACATGCTGTTAGTTCTCTATCTTAAAACAAAAACTTTAACCCAGTTTCCCTGCAGGCTACTGTTCTATTTTTCTGTTCTCCCTTGGAACAAGTCATGCCCTTCCAGTCGCCTGCATTCACCATTCCTTTCCTTACTTCTCTTAACCCTAACAATGCCCTTCTGCCAGGCCAAAAAGTCAACTGTAGTTGCACAAATCTGGTTCATTATTCTTTGCAGGTATAAAGCTGAAATTAGTAAAGTAACAGTCACTCATTTAGCAAGAGAGGATGTTTAATGTCTAGAATTGAACAGTCCACTGGAAGTGGACTATATAAGTCAAGGTTTCCCACAACCCTCTCCTCAGGTTTGGTAACTTCCTAGAATGGCTCACAGAACTCAAACTTTTTACTTAATTATGAGGGATGCAACTCAAGAACAACCAAACGGAAGAGATGCAAAAGGCAAGGTGTGAAGGCACACACAACTTCCCTGTCCTCTCCTAGCAGCTGCATATGTTCACCATCCTGAAAGCTCTCTGAACCCTGTCATTTAGGTATTTTCACAGAGGATTCATCACATAGACATGGTAGATTGTTAACTCAAATCTCCAGCCCCTCTCCTCTCCCTAGGGGTTGTGAGGTGAGGCTAAAAGTTCTAAGCTTCTAATCATGTTTTGGTCTTTCCGGTGACTGGCCTCTTTCCTGAAGCTACCCAGGACCCCACTAAAGCTGCTTCATTGTAACAAAAGACACTCCTGTTGTCTAGGAAATACCAATGGATTTAGGAACCCTGTAAAATGCTCCTAATACCCCCATCACTCAGAAAATTGAGTGTTTTAGCTCTGTCAGGAACTAGGTACAGAAACCAAATATATTATGTCACACCTAATTTGTCTTTTTTGAATCACTAAGAAATGACACCAAGCCCAATCACCCTATTCCAACTGGCAACTACCCCATCATCCATGTTACCATCTGCCATTTTTCCCATAGTTAGAAGATATCACCCTCTAACTTGCACTATTGTTTCTCCACTCCTATTCCGTTGGAATGTAGCTCCAGCAAGCAGGATTTTTGTCTTTGCTGTTTCTCAAGCACCTAAATTAGTATCTGGCACGTGTGCAAAAAGGTGTTGAACTAGTGAGTTAAGAACTGGGTGTATCAGATTTGTAGGGCTGCAATAACAAAGTACCACTAACTGGGTGGCTTAAAACAACTGAAATTTATTGTCTCAGTTCTGGAGGCTAGAAGCTGGAAATCAAGGTACAGGCAATCATGCTCTCAAAAGCTCTCTTGAAGAACCTGTTCTATGGTTCTTTCTCTTAGCTTTCTGACGTCACCAGCAATGCTTGGTGTTCCTTGGCTTGCACCTGCATAACTCCAATCTTACCCTTGGTCATTACATCTTTAAGTATGTCTGCTGCACATGGCATTTTCCTCTTCTCATATGGACACTAGTCATATTGGATCAGGGCCACCCCAATGACTTCATCTCAATTGGATTATATCTGCAAAGACTTTATTTCCAAATAAAGTTACATTCACAGGTACTGGGGATTAGAACTTCAAAATATCTTTCTGGAGCACACAATTCAACCCCTAATAGCCGGCTCCATTGGTTAACCTTAGCCACTAGATAGGTGTCTGCCACTTTGGAGCTAGCTATCAATGCTCCATTTCAGTCAGGGATCTTACTTTTTGTATCATTTAGTGATGAAAAACTTCTTGTAAGTAATCCAGATTCAGCAAGAGATAGAACTTTAGAAATTGTTTACTATAAAAAAGATGATGTTAGTGGTAAATTCATATAACTGACAGCAGTACATTTATTCCTGGGGATCTCATGGGGAGGCTTCAAAGCTAAGATATGAAGGGGCTTTGTCCTTACAGAGCTTACATTCCTGAAAGGAAGAGAAAACCTGTGTAGAAACAATCACAAGGTGAAACTGGAGGCACCTCAGGTACAGATAATGTGCTTATAGGAAAAATCTCTACTTTGAGGGAAAGGGTGCTATGGAAGAATGCTAATAAGCACAGAAGACAGGCATCTCACTTTTAGAAATGTGTATATTAGGAAAACAGATGGCATTTTTGAACTTTTATAGTTTTATTCACCATTTTAATATGGTTTTCAAGTTCTTCATGATCTAATCCTAAATTATAACTAGTCATGCCTAATCTCAATGCCCAATGCTGTAAGATTTTGTGTAGAGAATTCAGTTTGCATAGCCTAGAACCCATTACTGAGATTCTACTCATCCTTTAGGAACCAGGTCAAGCACTCCTCTATGATGTTTTTCTTGATTCCTTGGGCAACAGTAACATGCAGCTGATACCCAACCACATTCTGGTTTTATAATCAGTTGTGGATACATCTCTAACCTGTAAATGCCCCAAAAGTGAATGTTCATGACTTACTGTTGTACCATTTACAGTTATCTGAAACTATTCTAGGTGCATAGCAAACAGTTGGTAAATACTGAATGAGTCCTGGTCTTGGGCCACTAAAGCAGCACACGGTCACTGTCCTACTGCTAGAGGTGGAAATGCTTTACAACGTAACACACACACACGCACACAAATATAAAAACGAATGCTTTCCTGTTCTCAATGCCAGGAACAGGTTCTTTCAAGTGTTAGTTCCCATTGGTTTCTTCATACAAAAAGCAATATGGCAAAACAAGGCAAGGTCCAGAAAAGGATGAGCAAAATGATTAAGTAAAAATAAACCTGGGATATATAGTCCAGAAAGTATATTAATTCCTACTCTCTCCTTAGGAATGAAAATGCATAGGTATATAGAGGGGTGGTTTACAGTTGTTTGTATGGAAAATAATACAATAATAAATAGCACAAGAACAAACTTTCGCATATTCACAACTGTCAACCTACTTTTGCCTGCCCCTGTATTTCCCATTTTAAAGGTACCCAGAAAGAATGAAAACAGCAACAGGTAGTTCATTAAAAACAAATGAAGAAAAAACAAAAATAAAAATGAAACAATGACTTAGTACATTATTTCAAAAAACTGGTGCCCCGAGATGAAAAACACACCAAAAAAGATTAGAAGATGTTATGCTGCATGTTTATGAAATAGTGGATAAAAATACATAGAATATCTTTGCATAAGAAAGAAATCATTCCTTCTTAGAAATAGAGAATGGTTGATAAGACAAACTGTAAGGTTAGAAAGTGAAGATTTCCACACTTTGTTTAACAAATGTTTACCTATGCTCCCAAACATAGTAACTGCTAAAAATAATGAAATTAATGGAATCTCCAATGCCCAGAACAGATTATGTGAAGAGTAAAGTACATATGTTATTACTCTTAAAAAATACTATGTAACAAACTTCCAAAGCTAAACTGCTGTTATATTTTATTGATATAAATACAACACATTTCATAAGCACAAACTACCATTTTACTACTACATAAAAAAAAGTCAAAAGAATTAAATATTGAAAATTACAGAAATGCTTTGGCTTCCACAAAGACATCTCTCATAGCGTCTCACATACTTTGTACAATTTGCTTGTAATTGATGTGATATTTGAAGTGACACAATGTTGAATCTATTCAAATTTTTATTTCTCAGTGGAAAATGCTCTTTTCATTAGAGGTGGTTGAGCTTTCCCAACATCAAACATCATTTCCAAAGGTGGGTTATTGAGAGAACACCAGTCAGGAATACGGCCTGTCTGATTATAATATTCCTTTGAGATGGAACGGCTCCCCAGTATGTCTTGCAGTGCTCCAAAAATAGCTCCTGTGTAGTAAAATATTTTTATAAGTAAGATGAAAATTTTCACCAGAAAATTTTATGTACTCATACACCACTTCATTATATGACAAGACAGAACAGGTAAAATTCAAGAATGCATATTCACACTCTTCAAATTAATTCCAGTTTAGCTATTCATTATCCTATATTTTAAATAACAGGGTAAGGCATAACCACTGTGTAATGGACTATAACAGAGTATAATGAAAATGATAACAAGTATTACTGTATCTAAAAGCAAGTGAGGCACAGTGGGTGGAAAGTATTTTCAAGTCTGTAAATACAACAAATTCCCGTAGTTGTCTTTGCTACCACTCTAAGATTATGTCAATGAATAAAATGGCACTGCAAACCCCCAAACATCACTGTAATACCCTAGGAATCTATGCTGAAGACTATAAAAAGATCCCCACAAGGCAGGCTTTAAAAAATAATTTAGTAACTAAATCCATTTGTCCTATATCAAAATTACATTTTGACAAAATTTTACTTTACTAGAGATACAACGACCACTTAAAAATGTCAATACTTTGTTTTTCTCTCAGAAAGATTCTGATACCTCTTAGCTGAAACCGCACACTTAAACATGTATCAGAATGTATACAAATATACGTATCCGTGATTGTTTTTCTCTTTAAGGTAGGCTCTTTCTTAGGCTATAAACTATTTCCTCCTTTCAATAAGACTATCACTTTCTAAGTCACAGAACTCAATCTCAAAATAAAATGATAAAATAACCAATTTTCATATAGCTGACAAATTAGCTTTGTAAGGATTTAAAACATGTTTTAAGAAATGGTAGCATCATGGACTAAATGAACAGCTATCACTATTATGAGGGAGGACCTTAATTGGACAGACATTTATTTTAAAACATCCAAGTGTAAATGCCGAGAGAAATAGGCATATAATTCTGAAAATTAACAATTTAAGAAAAAGTTAATATTCAAAAAAATTCTTTAATAGTTCTATTAATTTATTAAGTGGGCAGATCTGGACACCGAATCATCTACTCTAGTATACCATTAAATACTACTCAGAAACCAATTAGTATATGATCAATGTATTTTAAAAACTAAATTCTTACCTCCCAACCAGGCCACACAATTAGCCTTTGCAGGTGGAGTATGAATACGGAATGTCTTGGTGCCAAGTGTTTTTTTATATTTTGGTTTTTCTACCAAATACCTTATTTCTGCAAGCAACCTGTGCAGAAATCCGGGTAACATAGATGTGCCACCTATGACCACCACGTTCTCTGCTAACTGCTTCCTGGTGTCTATTGGGCACTGTTATCAAAGAGGGAAAAAAGGGTTTAGCCTTAACAGTATAAATAATGCTTGACTGGACTTAAGGAAACATACAGCTGAAGTATTACAAAGTAAATAGGTGATCATTTGTATTACAAACAATGGCCACAGCAAGGTTTCTTTAACAAGGGAGTTTTCATGCAGTACATATGACCACCACAATAATATTGCCATATACTCACAGAGAAATTTAAAAATGTTTAAATTTAATAATATAGAATTTTAAATTCTACAGGGTATATGGTGGTAACAAGAGAGCATTCTCATTTTCAGGACAGGATGACTGAGTTAAGTAAAGAACATGAGAGGAAATAACTTTTTTCAGTAAGGAAAGTGTAAAAACTTAATTCTTCTAAAGTATTACCTTCACAGTATAATATCTTGAGCAGGGGCGTCAAACTCATTTTCACCCGGGGCCACATTAGCCTCGCAGCTGCCTTCAAAGGGCCCATTGTAACTTTAGGACTGTATAAATGTAACTACTCCTTAACTAGGGGCAAGGAGCTCTGCGCTGCTGAGGATAGAAACAAGGTGCTGGGCCGGATACAGCCCTGTTTGACACCTGTGATCTAGAGCCAGTTGTTGAGTGGAAAGATAATATTCTTAGAAATCCGGCCCCCATATCAGTGCTCTCTAAGAAACAGAAATGTTAAAGTCCTCCATTAATGCTATGTTTTTCATAAAAGTTTCTGAGTGGAGCCGTGGAGATAGACAGCATCTTCCAAAGTGATGTATTTCCTATGAAGGTCCGTGACTGCACCATCATTAAACAAAAGAGATGTATTACCACATACCCACAGAAATATGAAATTCCATACTGTACAAACCAGCACTTGAAGAAACTATAAGCCACATTAGGTACGAAATAAACACCTGCTATTGCTGCTATGGAAAAATACATACCTAGTTTTGAAATGTGGTAGTTACTATATCTTAGTGAGAAAGTAAAACTGAACACTATAAAGTTTAACAAAAAAGCTAAAACATGTAACCGATAGCTAAAATAAAAATAAACATTTTAAAGTGCTGTAGTCATAAATTTAAATATTTTACAAAATAAAAATACCTGCATAAGGGAATCCAATATTAAAGTGGCAACTGATTTCTCTTCGTTATCTTGTTCAAAAAGAATTTCCACAACCGAATCCCTAATGAGATTAAAAAGAGTACTTTGTTGGCATCACAAAATATGCAGAATATACCATTAGTTCTCTTGACCTTTTTAAGTACCAGTACCATGTTACTGCAAAATAATTATTAAAACACAACATGTTTGCATTTGCAAACAAGAATGATAGCACCTGCCTTAAAAGTGTTGAGGTGAGAATTCAATGAGTTAATAGAACACTGCCTGACACATGTATTAGCTATAATTATTATTATGCATAGATTTACATATGTTTTGTCCAGATATACATCCTTAAGCTCAGTAACAGAAAAAAAAAAGAACTCTATAGAAGTTAGTAAGAATTATCAAGCAGATCAGCAATGATAGAAGATTTAAAAACAAACATTTTCCGCCCCCAAAGCATTTCTTTGTTTTTAAAAACAATACATGGCAAACACTGCTAGTTGCCTAATAAAATACCCACTTTCTGTTTTTTCTTCTTGTTCTCAAATTAAAAGAACCCTAACTTGGAATAGTACCAGGAAGACCTCTGCAGCAATGGAACAGTTACACATCCTGACTGTGGTGGTGGTGACTACAGAAATCTACCTACGGTAGAATCACACAGAACTATCTGCATACATTACACCAATGACAATCTATTGGTTTGATACTATACTCCAGCAATGTAAAATATACTTATTGAGAAAAACTGGGTGAATACATGGGGCCTCTCTACATTATCTTTGTAACTTCCTGTGAATTTGTAATTGTTTGGAAATTTAAAAAAGATAGAACTCCATTTCTCAGGTGAACACAATGCCCCACCCTATAGAAAAACTCCATCAGCCTTTCTCGCAGCTAGATGTCCCTAAGTACCAGACAATAACATGGGAGGAAGACGTGGTATGTGGAACTTCTAGAAAGTCTCCTTAAAAAAAGGGGTAGTGCCTTTTTCTTTCCCTTCCTAAGACTGCTTGCTTTAAACACGATGTAGCTATAACTTCAGCAACCATACTGGACGCCAAGGAAAAGGGCCACACGCCAAAACAATAAAAGATGTTGGCTCCCTAATGGGAGTTGTCCTGTCATCCCTGGACTGTCTCCGTCTGGACTTCTCATCTTGAATGAAAGACCAACTTCTATCTTGCTGAAGCCCCTCTTTCCACCTCTGTGTAACTGATGGCCAAACAAAATTCTAACCAAGGCAATACAAAATTAACTGTATATGTGCCTATAAAACACTATTAAAAAATTAAATTGGAATCATACCATGCACACTATTTTAAATCTTTTTCAAAACATAAAACTCTTTCCATGAGACTCAGGTGCGGCACTCCGGCTGCAGAGCTGAGCAGCCATACCGAGACCCTCCCCCGAAGACTAATCTAGTTACCATTCGGCCCTTTACAGAAAAAGTTTGCAAAGCCCTATTTTAAAGTGTCACACTTTATACTCTATTTCAAAGAATGGTTAGTTTCAGTAATTAAATTCTGGATTACTTTGATATTAAGAATTTTTTTATAGTTTTACAAAACTGAAAGGGTGAATAAGAAATTTATGAATGATGAGGCTTAGTGAAAAACACGTAACTAATAATAAGACTAAATGTTATATGTAAATTTTTTAAAGGCCAAAACTTTATTTTATTTAATTTTTTGCTCATAGAAATTAAGGTCAAACCTGATTGATCCAAGGACATGTAGAATCTTCTCTCCATCTAATGGGTAGTCAACATTTGGGGGTGGTGAGGGACGCTGAAATATAAATATAAGTAATCTAATTATATAAATAAATATAAGTAAGCCTCTGAAAAAAGAAGGTACATTTATTTTGAACTTACTTCAGTATTCCCATCCATATTAAATTTTGCTGCTTGGATTTTTAGTCCACGTTTCAGATCACTTACAAAGCAAGTGCGTACTTGAAAGAAAAGGAGACTTTGTTAGGGTTTGTGATTTAATCTATGTCCCTCTTTTAAAAATTCTATTCAAGTAGACATAGTAATCACCCATTGCTTCAAATTTCACAAACTACTCCTGTCTTCAGTTAGCTTATGACAATACATCCACAAATTAAAAAAACCTTTTCATTCATCAAGGAGTCATAAGACATGTTGTGTTCATCTTCCATAAAACCACATTTTTAAAAATATCACCTTTGAGGACACTATTCTGTTTTGATATTCTTTTACATAAAGAGTATCTTAATAAAAATAAATTATAGCATTATGAAAATGTGTAATAGAACGTTTCTTTGACCAAGATTGATTGATCTCTCTGTATCTAACCTTGTATATCCATCTATCTGATTCTTTGTGTTTTTAAATCTTGGTTGATCAGAACACAAAGCCAAATTTTACTCCTAGTTACAGTGACACTCCTTAGTTTTCAGTTTTGGGGCATGATTACTTTCTCCCTCTTGGCACACTCCAACACTATCACTTTCCTCCTCTTTATCACCATTTTTGCATATAAAATTTCTTCTTTTAAAGATTATTTCTATTGCAAAGTACCTTTTATAAAAAGCTGTTTCAAGTTATTTTCAGAAATAAGTAAAGAATAGTCCTGGCCAAGTAACTCCATTGGTTAGAGTACCATCCCTATAAACCAAGCTGTGGGTTTAATCCCCGGTCAGGGTACATACAAGGATCAATAAGTGACTGCATAAATAAGAGGAATGATAATCAATGTCTGTCTGTCTCTCTCTCCTCCCTTCCTCTCTAAAAATCAGTAATAGGTGAGGAATAAAACTGTTAAAGTACAGAAAAAATTGATGTTGAGTGCAAAAAGAATCTACTGACTAGGTTACTTACAAAACATGCTACTTAAGTCTATATGGACATATATAAGATAATTTTCATTCACTAATTCAAAATATATTTAAGAATCTGCAATATGCACATATGCTATATAGTAATAAGCAAGATGCTCGAGTTACTTATAGACTTTGTATTTAACTCAAGTCCTCAGAACTCTCTAAGTAAGGTAAATGCCCAGCCTGCAAGGTCATATATATTTGGCAGAGAAAGGGGCCCTTCTCTACAGAGACAAAATTCACTGAATTTAAAAGTCAGGAATAGATGAATTATACTTAAGAATTTTTTAATTTTTATTTATTTTATAAAATTTATTTATCTTTAGAGGGGAAGGGAATGAGAGAGGGAGAGAATTATCAATGTATGGTTGCCTCTCGGGGGTCCCCTGCTGCAACCCAGGCATGTGCCCTGACTAGGAATTGAACCACGATCATTGGTTCGCAGGACTGAGCTCAATCCACTGAGCTACACCAGCCAGGGCATACTTAAGAATTTCAAAGTAACTGAAAATTGCCCTGGTTGGTGTAGCTCAGTGGATTGAGTGCCAGCTGGCAAGCCCAAAAGTCACAGGTTCAATTCCCAATCAGGGCGCATACCTGGGTTGTGACCCAGGTTCCCCAGTTGGGGGTGGGCAAGGCAACCAATCGATGTATCTTTTAACACTGATGTTTCTCTCCCTTTCTCCCTCCCTTCCCCACTCTTTAAAAAGTAAATAAATACAACCTTTAAAAAAATAAAATCACTGAAAATTTAGGTTATTAAACTATATAAGTAACAAATATGAGTGTGAGTGTTGCATGTTTAACAGAAATGGGTTCCAACTGTACATATTATTCAGCAACAGCTATTTCTGATAATATGGACAATCTTCCAAATTAATTTATCTAGATCCTTTTTAATAACCACACAGTACTCCTTTTTATGAAGTTACCAAATTTCATTCAACATCCCCCTCTTGAATGGGATACCCGCTTCCAATTTTAATATGCCAGATTGATCTAAAAGGTTAGCGCCTTTAATTCTTATTAATAGTAATATATAATAATTTTCTCACAATCTCACAAATATTGGGTGTCTACTTTTCAAGTTTTTACCAATATGATGTTTCTCAGACAAATGAGAAGTTAAACATCTTATAAATATACATACACACATTGGGGCACATATAGGAAGAAATACTCCAAATCATTAACAATTGTTACATTGGGGGATAGGACTGGAAAAAGGAAAGGGAAACTATTAACTTTACTTGAGGTATTTTGGGTATTATTTGAGATACTGTAATAAGCATGTACAAATGACTGAAATTTTACCATAACTGAAGGGATGTTAGATAATTACACCACAAAAGTAAGCAGTCTGATAAACAAGATCCATTCTGCAGCCCTAACTCTAAGTACCCATCGTGTGGCACTAAACAATTCCAAGGCAAACTGTTCCAAATGGTATCCAGATTCCATTTAACTCTAAAATCTATTACTGTCTAATTCTCTATAAAATGTTCTAGAATATTAATTTTACATGACACTCTCAGCACTAAAGAACACTGAATTATATTTTAATTCCTCTCCTTTGGGTGAATCACAATACCAGAAAACTCAATTTAAACATTATCATAAAAATGCACTTTAGCAAAAGAGAGGTAATATATCTTATTAAAATGAATCTAATACACTTTGGCCCCAACTGTAGAATTTCTGAAGTCAGTAAAATATCTAGCCTTATAAAATGTATTTTAAAACTTCAAGTAAAAAACCCTACACAACGTAAAACCAGTAGCTTCTTTTTTTAAACAATTTAACTGTTATTTCATACTGTGCATATTACTAATTCCCTAGTAACTCTGTATCCTAAATCTACAATTGAGAAGTTTGTTCAATAACACATCATAAATAATGCCAAAACTTACATAATCTAAATAAAAATTTTTATTTTACATTCCATAACCTGTATATAAAATATTTTGGGTATTATATATATATTTAATATATGATATTTCATATCTATGAAAATATTTTAAAACACATGCCATCCAAACGAATACTTAAGACTCAAAGGGACAAAAATAACTTAGTTTACCTTTAATGTCCTCTAAGACACCTTCTGGAATTGAACCTAAAAAAAGAAATTTTATTTAAAACTATAGAACTTTAATAATAAGCAAAAAATTGTCTCTTATATTGCATTCACATTTCCAGCTCAGCAAAAATTTTAAAAATATAAGTAGTGTAATTTTTTAAAAAGCCAAGTGATAAAATTAAACTGCTTTTAGGGAATAAACTTCATCATTCAAAACCAAGCCAACCACAGAGGTTAGAGCCAGATGTATGCTAAGCACCACTGGATGTCACTACTTATAAATTTGATGAAAACAAGATACCTTAAAAATGCAGTCAAATAATTGACATTAGATACAATTACCTTCTCTACCATGAAAAGAAAAGAAAATCTTTTTTACCATAAAAATATTTGTTGGTTATCTTGTGGTACTTAGAAGAAATATAAGGCTTAAACATGAGTTATTTCTCTTTTAAAAAAAAGTGAAGTTTCAAGTTCGATTATTTTTCCTGTGATAATTAGTGACTGTCAGTAACATGCTAACTTAATACATATATTTTAAAAAGATTGAGTGCAAACAGTTCACATGCAGACTTTTACTTTTATCCTTCAAGGTAAAGGAGATATTTTAAAAAATTAGTCAGAAAAGTACCTAGTCCGAGAAATCTATACAAGATAGGAAGCCTTTGGAAGATGGATGTTTGGAAGTGTGATTTTGTTGCCAAAACTCTTGTTTTCCAAATCAGATTCATAAGCAAAATTTTCTAACCTAAATACTAAATCTTCTAAACTCAGAATTTTTTACCCACTGTTAAACACGTAAAAATATTCTGACTGATTTATAAAAACAAATTATTTACATCAAAGAAAATAAAAATGTATAGTTGAAAAAAGGAATCACGATTTAGTAAGGGTAATCGTGTACTTCTTTCATCTGGATCTACGTATCTTGTCAGCTATATTTTTAACTCATGACAGCCACTGAAAGTAAGTATTAAATCCAATTAAACTTAAAAACCACACCCTCGCCCTGGCAGGGCATCTCAGCCGGTCAGAGCTTTGTGCCAATGTGCCATGGTTGCAGCTTTGATCCCTAGTACAGGAATAAACCAATGACTGCATCAGTAAGTGGAACAGCAAATTGATGTTGCTGCTCTCTCTCAAAAAAAATCAATGAATAAAAAATAAATACTATATAATTTAGAATTAAAAAAACCACACTTTCATAATGTTAAACCATGAACTTAAAAAAGAAACAATATTTAATCACATTGCAAAATTGTTTAAAGTAGTAATTATCACTTTAAAATTATTTTACCTTTATTATCTCACTTTCCAAATTCTTACTTTTGGGTGTTTTACTATACTATAATAATAGTGCACATATCATTAATGATAAATATGCATACATTTTGAAGGTACATGTTCAAAATCTTTTAACTGATAGGGTTAGTGTATCAGTTAGGGGTCAGTTTTAAGATTCTGGTTCTTAAGTGTTAAAATTTACAAGAGGATAAATATTCCCCAAAAGATTTAAACCTGGCTATAAATAGATAAAAGAAGTATAAGTTCTTTATATTATAAAGATGATAAGAATTTACAATTTAAGAAAAGTGCTAAAAATGGTAACATTCCACATACTATACTCTCTCTAGGAATACTCAAATAAATTCCAACATGTGCCAAAGACATCTGGTAATATGAAAAAGTTTTCTTTAGGCAACATGTAAGGAAGGCTTAAAAATAAAGTGCTTATTTCAGCCAGGTGTAGGTGCTGCTTTGGAAAGGGGCACCTTTATCTTCCCAAGTTATCACAGCTATTTAAACTTCGCAAATGAAGAGTATAAACAAGAGGCACTGACTGGCTCTGAAAAATCGTATTTAATTTCCAGTTAAGAGAATAAGAAGCATAATATTCTGTATATAATTTACTTTTAAACTGTACACTTTCAAATCAGTGTAGTTAGCTTTTTATAAGTTATAAGGTACTTTATATATTCATTCTCTTTTGAACTAGATTCTAAATACTAAACAACAGAGGCTCATTCAAAGTTCAGGTAAGGAAACACGAATATATGTAAGACTTGCATTTAACTTTTGCTAAGGATTTCACATGAGAAATCTTAAATGTATTTGAGTTTCTGATACTCCTAAATGGGTCCTTCATCAAATAGTGATACATTTGTTTGTTTGCTTTTAATTCCTTAACTATGGGGCTGCAAGGCTTACTATCACAAACACAGATTTGGGGGAGTATGAGAAGGAAAGATTAATGTCCAAGACAGTTGCTTAAAGAATGGGTGTCTAAAACCTACAGCTCAGAATTTTAAGAACATGTTACAATGCTTTAAAGAAGACCTCTACGAAGAATATCTTGCGATGTTGCACTAAACTCATTATCTTTGGGTACATTTTATAAATTAAACATTATCATGACATACTAGAAGGGTAGAAAAGTTTATTTAGGACAGAAAAATTATACTCTGATCTATACAATGAAGAATGCTATCATCTTAACTGCCAAAAGAATGGAAAAGAAATATATGCAAAGATAAATGTCCTAAAAACCTGCCTTTCTCCTTCCAACGTTTATTAAGTACCCAGGCACTACATTAGGTGCTACAGATTTAAAAATAAGTAAGACAGAAATCCTCAAAGTCTACTAGGGAAACCAGTAAGCTAACAGACAAATTAAGAACATGTCATATGTGCTAATCAATACCGCCGAAGACTTAACAGATAGGGCTTAACCATTTTTCTGCTTAGGGCAAACGAGGAAGGCTTCAAAATTAAGATGACATTCTAGTTGAGTCATGCAGAAAGATCAAAAACCCAACTAGGCAAAGAAAAACATCCCAGGTAAAGAAACAGAAAAAATGAAGGCACAGGATTGTAGAAGGACTATGGTGTCTGGGTGACCACATGAAATTTATTGTAGCAAAAATAAGGTGCAAAGGGTTAAGGTTAAGAGGTAGAATAAATTTAGATTGTGAAGAAGCATGTGTATCAAACAGATAATTTGGATTTTAGCCTGTGGGGCCCACACAAGTTGTCAGGCAACAGAGCAATGTAATCACAGTCGTTCTGTGAAAGTCCTTCCCAGCAACAGTGTAAAATAGACTCGGTCCGGAGAAGAGGCTCTCTTACTAACCCCAGCAAGCAATAATGAGAGCCTACTTCACAACGTCCATGTTTTCAGTTGTTCAGAGGTGTGGATGATTGAAAAAAAGTTATCAAAAAAAAAAGGGAGAGAGAGATGAAATTTGAGATTTCTAAGAGAAAACCAAAAGGACTTGATTAACTCCCAGTTTTCCAAAATGGGAGAAAGACAGATGTTATCTTTATGCAAGAATGATTCACTGAAATGAATTTAGAGGAAGGGTTAAAGTGTTCACTTAAGTCTTAAGTTTGAGGTGCCAAGAGACATGCCTAGTTTATATCCAATAATCTGCTGGAAATATGAAATCCAGTTTAAAAGAAGGGTCAGGCCCAGAGACACCTTTGAGAATCAACGACATTCCTGAAAACCAAGGAAGACGATAATATCAAGTGGCAATCAACAATGTCAAAAGTTCTAGAAAAGATGACTGAACTACTAGATTCAGTAATGAAAGGCTCAATAATAACCTTATAATTGGAGCAATGTCATCACAGTGATGTGCAGAAAGAGTAACTGTGAAATGAGATTAAAAAACGAGTTGAAAAATGAAAAGGGAATAATGTAAACCACTCGTAGATAGTGTTAAATGACTTTACCCATCACAGAGGGAAGGCTCTGTTCTTTAGCAGCACCTGTGTCAACAGTGCACTGTTCCAACAATTGAGTTTCCAACTCCCTGAAAGTATTAAAAAAAGTTACTGGGATTAAAGTACTGCAACTGATAGTCTTTTATTTAACACATTTACTACATAATTATGACGTTTTAAGTCAAGTGATAACCTTTTCTTATTTAATGTTTATTACATAATGCATTATGATGCCTTAAGTAAAAGCAGTTTTACACTTTAAAGATGAATACACTGAAATTAATGGAGAATGAAATAAATAACATTAAATGTCCACACTGTATGTTCCCCATTGAACACTGTCAAAAAATTAGCATCTGTTTTTGTGGCACAGGTAAAGAAAATACGCTAAGTTCCAAGAAACTTACCTGTGCAGAGCTTTTCCGCCTAGGGGGAGTGCTCCCCAACAATTAAGTACTGGGATTCCTTCATATATCTATAGGGTAGTCAAGGATATTACTATTTTAAGAGATAAAATGTGGCTTCCTTTACATTTCCCTTGCCTTCTGCAGTATGGTTTTAAATTAGATTTTTAGTTATTTTTAAAAGTTACAGAAAAATCAGTCTTTTTTAATATTCCTCTCCATAGAAAAAGGTTAACATACAACACACAGGATTCATTAGTTTATGCTGGAGTATCCAATAAAGTACACACTGGCCACACATAACTATTCAGCACTTGAAATGTGGCTAGTCTAAATTGACATGTGCAGTAAAAATCAACTCTATAAAAAATCACCAAATTTAGACTATACAAAAAAAAGCCCCTGTAAGATACCTCATTATCAATTTTTATACTGATTCTCTTTCATTTAAAAAGGCAGGACCTGAACAGACATGTCTCCAAGGAGGACATACAGAGGGCCCAGACATATACGAAAGGATCCTCAGCATCACTAGCCATCAGAGAGATGCAACTTAAAACCACAATGAGATACCACTTCACACCAGTCAGAATGGCCTTCGTAACACAATCAACAAATGCTGGAGAGGATGTGAAGGAAAGGGAACCCCAGTGCATGCTTGGTGGGAAGGCAGACTGGTGCAGCCACTGTGGAAAACAGGATGGAATTTCCTCAAAAAACTAAAAATGGAACTGCCTTTTGATCCAGCAATTCCACTGCTAGGGTTATACTCTAAGAACCTGAAACACCTATCCAAAAGAACCACACACCCTAAGTTCATAGCAGTGTTATTGACAAAAGCCAAGTGCTGCAAACAGCGTAAGTGCCCATCTGTACATGAGCGGATCAAAAAATTGTGGTGCATTGACACATGGAATACTACGAAGCAGAAAAAACACAAGGATCTCCTATCCTTCATGACAGCATGGATGGGACTAGAGGGTATTATGCTAAGTGAAATAAGCCAGGCAGTAAAAGACAAATACCATATGGTCTCATCTATAAGGGGAACCTAATCAACAAAACAAGCAAAAAGAACCAGACATAGAATAAAGAACTGACAGGAACTGGAGGGGTGGGGGAGGGGGTGTAACAGGGGAAGGAAGGGGGACATGTACAAAGGACCCATGGACATGTACATGGGGAGGGGACTGTCTTTGGGAGAGGGGCTGGATGGGGCAGGGGTGGGGTAGGGCGAGACAAATGGTGACAACTGTAACCGAACAATAATAAAAAAAAGACAAAAGTTCAATCACAGCAACCAAGGTACATTCTTAGGAAGACAAATTTGGAGTACAATTCATATAAAAAATTATGTCTCATCCTTAAAAAAAGGTAGCTTAGAAATTTTTAAATTATATGTCTTACATTGTATTTCTATTAGACAGCAAAGAGGATAGTGCACAACATTGTACCGTGGGTTTGCTACCTTACTCTGTCTGATGCTTTTGCTGATGTCTTATAAGCATAATATTTATAAAAAGGAAAGCAAGGCATACTGGTGAAAGCACTGGCTTTGGCAACAATCATGGGTATATATCTCGGCTTTGTGCTTACATAACCTTAAGTTAACTATGTGTCCAAACTTTCAATCTTCTCATTTATAAAATGAAAACAGTAAGTTACAGCATTGTTATGACACTTATACTTTATATTTAAAAAGCTATTGCCTACTTCAGTTCCTTAGAAGTTAATGATTCTTGATTTCCTTCCTTCCTGTATTTCTTCTAATAAATGTAGCTCTCAAAATTACAAGTCCTGCATTTGTGTATTTCAATCTCCTTTTTAATGTAGCTATGTCCATTGTGATATTTCTGTTTAAATGTCTGTTTAAAAGTCTGTTTAAATGCTTCTAATGACAAGGAATTTACCAGTTTATAGTTAGTAATCCTATTGTGTTGTAACAACCCTGTAACTTAAGTACTATTTTCATTTTATAAATGAGAAGATCGAAAGTTTGGACACGTAGTTCACTTTAGGTTATATGAGCATGAATCCTAGCTTGAATTTAACTAGAGATGCTGTGGCTGATACAGAAACTATAGCACTGACTGAGCAAGTTAGTATGTGCCAGCTCCTTTGTGAATACTTGACATACACCACCTCGCTCAAGTCACCCAGCACCTTCTCCGCTGGAATTACTGTAATTTCCATTTTATGGATAAGGAAACTGAGGCCCAAAGAGATTAAGCTACCTGAGCAGCATCATACAACTAATAGGAAGCATAGCTGAGATTTATACTTATGTGTGTATTTAATAACCCAAACCCAAACTCATAGACCCTATACCACACTGCCTCCTTGATGGCCTCTGGAGAGAAGGGAGAAAAAACCCGTATTCAACATTCCACAGTGAGCCCTTCAGCCATGTGAGGACACCGTTAACTTCTAATTTTTCTTGATTTAACTTTCTCATTTCAAGTTTCTCCAATTACTCCCTGTATGACCTCTTCTTAGAAGCTGACTATCCTAGCCAACTTCTCTGACATGTCCAATTAGCTGATGTTCCTCTTAACAACTGAATATTCATAAGGTCTGATCCCTGGAGTACATACTGGGACCAAGTCATAATAATAATTTCTACAAAAAGTAAACTTAAGCCTCACAATCCTGAGACGTTTTTCCACACTGTAATTCATATTTGTACATGGTAACCCAAAATAGTTTGGTGCAATAAAACCCACTTGTAATAAGCCCAATTATTTTAAAGTAGAGTAAAAACTTCAAAATTAGCTGGTTAACAAAAAAAGATACAGGTAACACCAGGCTTTCCCTGTAGCCGCAATCCAGGACCATGGCAGAGTTTATCCCAAGTGTCAGAAGTGCCATTAGATGGCTTGGAGCAAGCAAGACAGATGGAACCTAGAAAATAAAAAAAGCAGAATGAGTCAGCAGTTGAAGGAGTTTGCCTTACACTTCAAATATATTTGAAAAAACTCCTAGAAATGTTATTAATTTATATTATGATACCTATTCAACAATTTTATGGCACTAAATTAAGAACTAGTTTGTTGATTTACTTGAATTTATAGGTAATCAATTTATTGTAGTAAGTAAAAACACTCTTAAGTTCTCTAAGTTGTTTTGTTCCAAAATAAAGCATTAAAAAAAATACTGTTCTCTTTCAGAGGAAAAATTGAAGGAGATAAAAGATGAGGTCTAGAAACATAAAATCAAAAGAAAATGCTACATTTAAAAAATAAAAAGATACCATCAAAGCAAAAATACACAAAAATAATTTTTTTTATTTTGATTATGCCATTACAGTTGTCCCACTCCCCCCCTTCACTCTCCTCCTCCACCATTCCCCCCCTTTTGTTCATGTCCATGTATCACAAGTTCTTTAGATCTGTATTTCCCATAGTATTCCTGCCCTCCCCCCTGTCTATTTTCTACCTACCATCTATGCTACTTATTCTCTGTACCTTCTCCCCCTTTCTCCTCCTCCCACTCCCCTGTTGCTAACCCTCCATGTGATCTCCACTTCTATGGTTCTGCTCCCGATCCAGCTGTCCTCTTAGTTTGCTTTTGTTTTAGGTGTGGTTGTTAATAACTGTGAGTTTGCTGTCCTTTCACTGTTCATATTTTTCATCTTCTTTTTCTTAGATAAGTCCCTTTAACACTTCATATAATAAGGGCTTGGTGATGATGAACTCCTTCAACTTGACCTTATCTGAGAAGCACTTTATCTGACCTTCCATTCTAAATGAAGGCTTTGCTGGATAAAGCAATCTTGGATGTAGGTCTTTGGATTTCATGACTTGGAATACTTCTTTCCAGCCCCTTCTTGCCTGTAAAGTCTCTTTTGAGAAATCCGCTAACAGTCTGATGGGCACTCCTTTGTAGGTGACTGTCCCCTTATCTCTTGCTGCTTCTAGGATTCTCTCCTTCATTTTAATCTTGGCTAATGTAATTATGATGTGCCTTGGTGTGTTCCTTCTTGGGTCCAACTTCTTTGGCACTCTCTGAGCTTCCTGGATTTCCTGGAAGTCTATTTCCTTTGCTAGACTGGGGAAGTTCTCTTTTATTATTTGTTCAAATAAGTTTTCCACTCGTGGCTGTTCCTCTCCCCTTCTGGTACCCCTATAATTCGGATGTTGGAATGTTTAAAGATGTCCTGGAGGTTCCTAAGCCTCTCATTTTTTTGAATTCTTGTTTCTTCATTCTTTTCTGGTTGGATGTTTCGTTCTTCCTTCTGGTTCACTTTTTTGGTTTGAGTCCCAGTTTCCTTTCCATCACTATTTGTTTCCTGTGCATTTCCTTTCATTTCAATCAGTTTAGCCTTCGTATGTTCCTCTAATTTGCGACCAAAATCAACCAATTCTGTGAGCATCCTGATCACCAGTGTTTTGAACTGTGCATCTGAAAGATTTGCTATTGCTTGGTCACTTAGAATTATGGGCTCTGGGGCTTTGAGCTGTTCTTGAGTCATAATGTTTGGTCTGTTCGCACCTGTTATGTTTGAGGGGCGGAGCCTTAGGTGTTCACCAGGGCCGGGCGACCCAGTCGCTAGGTTGTGACGCGGTCTGGCTGAATGGTTCGTTGCTGTCAGACTTCCATACAGTTCAATTTTCACTGTTTTGGCTGCGTTTTTATTTTTACAACTTAGCTGTCTTTAAATTTAGTTATGGGAGGGAGCATAGTGTTTCCACCTACACCTCCATCTTGGCTGGACACAAAAAAAATTTTTGAATGTCTTTTTTTCACATACTGTAATATAAACTACATTTTAAAAACACTGTAATATAGCAGTTAGAATTAAATTGAAGAACTACAAAAATCCTTAGTTCTCTGTAACATTTTTCAGTGAGAATTTGCCAGATCTGGTGACACTCCAAATATCAGATAAATATTCAGTCAAAACATGAAAGTCCATTAGGACCAAATGGCAAACAAAAAAATGCCTATATTTCCCTCATCTAAGTAGATATGGCAGGTGCTCTAGTCACAGACAAGGATACACAAACAAAACTAAGAATCTAAGTACAAACACAGAGGATCGTGTATTTTATTCAGGTAAGAGCTTAAGTTTGTCTGTGTTCTCTGTACTGCACACCAAATTCCTAAATCTGTACCATCAGTAAGTATAGGCCACAGGTAATCTGCTTCTGTCTTAATAAACTACAAGTTAGAAATATTAATTGCCCTTATCTCCTAAAGACATGAACTTTGATATATTTTGAGTTCAGTATAATGTATAAAAAATACATTTATATGTGCTTAATTTCTGATATGCTGTACACATTTTATACAATCTTCTAGTTTCCCTTGCTGGAAAACCCTCAATTCCTAAGGAAGAGATAAAAAAAAATTTTAAATAAAGATTAGCCATATGAGCCCTGGCTGGTGTAGCTCAGTGGACTGAACAAGGGCCTGCGAACCACACAATCACGGTTCGATTCCCAGTCAGGGCACATGCCTGGGTTGCAGGCCAGTTCCCAGTGGGGGTCTCACGAGAGGCAACCATACATTGATATTTCTCTCCTCTCCTTCCCTTCCCCTCTAAAGATAAATAAATAAAATCTTTAAAAAAATAAAAAATAGACCTGGCTGGTGTAGCTCAGTGGATTGAGCACATGCCTGTGAAGCAAAGGGTCACTGGTTCAATTCTCAGTCAGGGCACATGCCTGGGTTGCAGGCCAAGTCCTCCCAGTTGGGGGCATGTGAGAGGCAACCACACACTGATGTTTCTTTCCCATTCTTTCTCCTTCCCTTCCCCTCTCTTTAAAAATAAATAAATAATTAAAAAATAAAAAATAAAAGTTACAAGAAAAATTACTAATATCAAGACATAAGAGTCATTCCTGGCACTGCCTACCTAGTCTAAGGGAAACAATACTTAAATATTCCATTTAATAGGGATTTAAAGCCTAAAATAAAAGAATTGAAGAATTTAGGGCACTCAATGTAACTGAACAATAGAAACTAGAAAGACCTAGAAGAAACACCTCATAATCTCCACAGTACATAATAAACCCTTTAGTTCTGAAAGAAAAAAAGTCCCCAAACCAAAAAAACCTATATTAAAATAAATAACAGAAACATCAGTAAGAAGAAATCTTCATTTATCTAAGTGGTGGATGAAATGCTAACTATGCATGAAATAACCACATAAAGAAAGAAAATAAATGGTCAACTTCAGGAGGCTTCCGTTTACTCTGTCATCTGGTTCCACTGTGTGCACTGTGTAGTGTACACAATGAAAAAGATACATGAGGATCTTTAGTTTAAGCTTGGAGCACCCACCAAAAACAACAACATATAAAACAGGTACCTCGAAAGACTTGAAAAGAACGCGAGTGAGTGTTTCTCTGAAGTGGGAAGGACATAGTACCGACTCGATAATCACAACTCGGCGATCTCTGGGATTCACCAACAGATGCCTGAAAAGTGACAGTTTTGTTTTTAAGAGTAAATAAAAGTTTTAATTTATTTTGGTACATTTTCCAATTTGTTAAGAATAGAGAAAGTATACTACATTAGCTCTTAACTTGCTCGATGACAAAAAGAGATCTTCATTTCACTACCCAGGAGAGATAACAACATTCCCCACCTCTTACTACATTTCATGCACTGTGCCAGCAGCTTCATTCAAATCTATTAACTTATCCCAAAAAACAAAAACAGCCTACTATGAATAACTTGGCCTATTAACAAGACAGTTTTTTAAATTTAGGTTACAAAACTAAGAAAAAGTATATGCACAAAACTCCAAATACAAGGTAAGTTTATAATTTGGAAAATATAAATACCTTACCCTTCTATTACCCAGAAATGACCACTGATAGCATTTTGTATATTTTTCACACTGTATATGTACATGCATATATTTTAACAGAAATATTCATTCCACAGTTGTTCTGCAACTTGCTTTTTCCAATTATCATCAATACATCTAAGACACCTTTCTGTATTGGTACATATAAAGAACACTTTTTTAATGTCATGTGTTTCATTATGAGGGTGTGCAATAATTTAATTATCCAACTCCCTTTATTAATAGGCACTTGATTCCCAATATTTCCTTATGCTTGACTGTATTCTAGTATTCAAATATATTTGGAAAAGGCTGAAAATAAACAAGTAAAAACGGTAATAGAAGTCAACCTTTTTTTCCCATCAGATGTCACAAAACAAAATTTCACTATGACTGGCATTAGGAAAACCTAATCATAAAAGTTGGGGGAAAAAACAAACAGCATTGCATCCTACCTGAAATACAGTATGTGGATAAACTCCTTTAGGTAGGAATATAATTCTTCTGTATTGATATTATATTGAACAACTTTGACAGGCTATAAAAAATTAAAATAACATTTATGTTAATAAAGTAATCTCAAATTAAAACATGCTTATTTATGATTGTGATAATAAATCAAAAGCAATCTGTATTGAGAATAAATGCAAACATTAAATGTAGATTAATCAGTTACATTAGAAATCCTTAAGAACTGGCATGTCCAAAATGATGGGCCTTTTTTGCTTGTGGGCTATGAAAGTATGTGCCCATAAGTAATTAAAGAGCTATGTTCATTTGCATTTGTCCTTCATCATATTTATCACTTCGGCAGGAACAATAAAAAATTAGCATCAATTAAAAAGCATCAAAGGCTACAGACTTGGTCCAGTCCCTGTCAGTCATCCCCCAAACACTCATGCTTTCTTTCCCCCTCGTACTATCAGCCCCACTTCATCTCGTATAACATGTCTTCTTTCCTTGTTGGCAACAAGCTCCACGGGGCAAGGACTGTTTCTGGCTGACTTATGATATATTCTCCCTTAACTGATACAGTACAAAGCACAAACCATTGGCTAATAAATATGTGTGATAAAAAGGAAAACACACATCTTCAGCACTAAAGCAGTATGTGCAAACACTCCAAACCACGAGTGCTCAATCATCACAAACACCTCACTAGGTTTCACTTAGAGTCGTTCGTTAGAAAGCTCTAAGCACTCTGATGCATCATTGTCAGATCTTCCTTCATGTACTCTTTTAAAGGAAAGACCATCAGCTCAGCCAGTTTCCTGATTTTATGAGGATCAAAAAACTTTTCTGAACCACATATAGCTAAACAGAGAGTAATCTTCACAAATATTTGTCTTTTCAAGAAGAAGAGCTGAAAGCACTAAGAAACGTTCCAAGGAGAATGTAAAAGTTCAACGTCCAGTCAGGACTGTATCTAGTAATCTATCTGATAACAAAATAACATCGATTGTTATATAACAACATGAAAAATGAATAGGCAGGATCTTCCATCACATTTGATACCACACCACAAATACGTGCTATATTTTTGGTTTGTCTACGAATGTGCAGAAAATTTTGAAATCAATAGAAAAGATTTCTTACAAGCATAATTAAAAAGATTTCTGATTCCATGTATTTCATGTTAATCTTAATGTCAAATATAAAATGATGTACTAGTCTCTTCTGCTACACATGCTTTTATAAAACCAAAATGCTCATATTCAATTGTTAAATAAGGGAATACTGTCTGTATTAATGTGATTTTTATTTTAGCTCATATTAGGCAAGAGGAATGAAAAATATGGCAACAGTTATCTTCATCAAGAAAAATCAAGTCATCAATCAGTGACCACACAGGTACATATCCTTTCAGATTTATTTTTAGAAGTCTGCATGGTCCTCTGAACCAAGCCCCCTTCCCAAGAAGGGCCCTCTCATGACTGTTGGCTGCACTTACTTTTGGTCCCATCTGAACAGCCGCCCCACTGGCCGGCCCAGAGCTCACTTCATCTGCATTGTCTCAGCATCCACTGACCAACACTTCCAATCTATTATTTATGTATGTTTACTACCCCCAAGAAGTGCTCCAGCCACATTCAGTTGCAAGCCAAAGCTGTTCTGAGAGATCAGTTGTTTTTGTTAGTACTTTGATTACAAAGTTACATGGGTTTTATATGGTCTATCCCAACCCCATTTTTTCCATTAAGCCGGTTTGTGATTTTTTAAAACAGACTTTATTTATTTATTTTCAGAGAGAGGGGAAGGGAGGGAGAAAGGAAGAGAAACAAGATATAAGATTGGTTGCCTCTCACACGCCCCCTATTGAAGACCTGGCCAGCAATCCAGGCATGTGTCCAGAAAGAGAATTAAACCAGCAACTTTTCAGTTCAGAGGCCAGCACTCAATTCACTAAGCCACATCAGCCAGGGCTATTTGTAATTTTAATAGGTGAATTTTATGGCACTGAAAATTATTCTTTCCATTGTTCTACAATTCCTCACAAAACAGCTTTGGCAAGAAACTGTCTTTTTAAAAATTGCTTTTCACACTTCTTTGGGTCTTGGAATTAAAGATAAAGAACTGAAGACCTGACATATTTCGAACAAGGTAAGAATAAAGTTATTCTATATTATAAGGCTCAAAAATTATTTTACAAGGTTAAAAACTCTCTCTTGGTATCGTGTAATTCCGTCTACATAAAAGGTAGAGAAAAGGCCAACCTTTTGAGACAGAGACTACGAGTGGCGCAGTGGGAATGGGGAGAGACTGCAAACAGGCATCAGAGATCTCACTGAGGTGACAGAAGCTCTAGGACTGGGTTGTGGTGATGCTTATGGAACTTAATATATTTACTAAAAATCACTGAATTGTACACTTAAATAAGTGAATTTTATGGTATGCAAAATTAAACTAGAGATTTGAACATTTTTTTCTTGGAATACAGTCATAAGGTATCTAATACAGTTAACACTGTTCTAATCAATCTTACATGCTGCCACATTTTAAAATACAGTACAGTATGCATTGCTAATTTGTTTTTAAAAATACCTTAGGCATGCCAGCTTTTTTAATCACACTAGGAATTATGCATCTTGGACTGGTTTCACCAGCAAATCCACATCTGCAAATATAAAATTGAAACACTTAATTTGAAGTCTTTTATTTGTCACAGAGACAAGTTTTTCCATACTTGTTTAAAAGCAACAGACATAAACACACCTGGAAACATCTCTGATGCATCCAAAGAGTCAAAACGACCTAAAAATGTTAATTCCATCTATTTATAACTACATTAAAGGTTAAAAAAAGTTTCAAATTAGCAACCCGGACATATTATCAGTTTTTTTTTAATTTACTGATTTTAGAGAGAGAGGGAGGGATAGAGAGAGAAAGAGAAGGGTTGACTTGTTGTTCCACTTACTAATGTGTTCATTGGCTGCTTCTCGTTATATGCCTTGATGGGAGAGCCAACCTGCAACCTGGGCATATAGGGATGATGCTCTAACCAACTGAGCTACCCCATCGGCGCTCTGTCAGTTTGTAGGGCAGCATTCATTTTTGTTTTTAATTTTACGTAACACATCTGTACTACAACTTCATTCATATGAGCTCCTTGTAAGTCCATCATTCTAATATTATTTGCTTCTATACCGACAGGTTTCCTTTTGGTCTATTTCGAAAACTGTGAATATCTGACATAGTTATAATCATAATATTCACCCACCATAAGCTCATATAATAAGCTTCTGCCTATATTTAATCGTTTTCACTATCATTTTTTAAAGTGCATACTATTTCATTTAAAAAAACTATTCTTTTTTTGAGTACTTAGGTATTTCCACTTCTGTTTCATGTCAGTAAACCAACACTTTAAAATGCTACTTAAAAATCACCACCATTTAAGTTTAGTTTGAAAATTATCTCTTCTTGTTGTCATTTTCAGTACTGCTCTATTTATTTCAGAATAGCTCTTTGCATCTTCTACTAATCTCCATCTGCACCAATACTCCTTAAATTTCCAGGATGCAACTCACTGGTCGGCTTCAGTTCCTCTTTACTTCATAAATTCACCTTAACACCCTCCTGTTGTCTCTGTCAACAGTCACCTTCCTGCATAGCAGCTTTCGGATTCTCAGTTCCTCAACAGACAGCCAAAGTAATTATCTTTCGGTGTCGGCCTCAAGGTATTTACTACGCTAGAAATAAACCTTTAAATAAATTAAAAAATACAAATAAGGGGAGATTTTACAAGAGAATGGACTGTTTAATCCAAGGACAGTTTAATCCAGTTCTGGTACACCTGAGGTCCAAATCTTAGGTAGGTTTTTTTGAACGCTTATTCAACAAAGTTATTAAATACCTACTATATGTTAGGCATTATTTAGATTTTACGTAAGGATTTTCAAATGTTTCCATTTCAGAGATATACAAAATGCAATTCTGGCTGTCACTCTCCTCTCTCTTGAGACCAAGACTCTCAACCTGGAGTCCAAGGACCACTGTGATATTCGCCAATCCCTAACTACGTGTAAATACATTAAGGTTTGTGTACATGCGACTTTCATTCGGTCGTCAAAGGATCTATGCCATCCAAAAGGTTGGAAACCACTACTCCAGTGTTTACAAATTGCCTTTTAAAACATTAATTTTCCTAATCTAAGAGTTTTTTTAGGGGGGCACAATCTCGAGTGTCATCTACAGCGTATATATCATGTTTTTGATGTGTTCAGTCGCCCGGTTTGATTTCCTACCCTTAAACATATTTGGATTTTCAGCACCCACAGAAGCTCCATTCAGTGTTTAATGATGCTAGCTAGCTTCCTAAGCTAACAAGCCCAGGGTAAGGTCTAGGTCTGAGCAGCCACCCTCGCGTGAGTGACTCCAAAGGGTCTGTTCGGTTTCGGGCAATAATGGAGCGCGTTGACGAAGGTAATTCTCGCGAAGCCTCTAAGAGGGCCTCTTTACCTCCCCAACGGATCCTAGGTATTCCCATCGCCCAGGTGGAAATAATAAGGACCATCCTTTGAGAAGGAGCCGGGCGGCGGGGGAGTGAAGCAGTGGCAAGGGCGTCGCAACTTGCCCCGCGAGGCAGGCATGAGGCACCCGGCCGGACCTGGGTTTCAGCCGCTCGCCCTTCCCCCCGACACCGCGGCCTGCGCCACGGCCACTCACTTGGTAAAGGCCTCTCCCAGATCTATCACGACTGCCGTTTTCTCCCCGCCGCTGCCCAGGCCCTCGTACAGCGGCATGGTAGTAAAGAAGATCCTAAGTAAGAAGACGCCGAACCAGGTCCCTACAAACTTCGGGACTCAGGGGGCGCGGCCGGCGGGACTACGGCGAGCGAGCTGCGGCGACGGCTGGGGCTTCCCGGGGCCGCGGCGCTCTGGCTCCGGGCTGTCCCAGGCTGTGCCTCATTCCGCGTCGGACCCAGATCCTCGCAGGCGACCGCGTCTGTGGGACTAGAGAGGAAGAAATGCGCGTTCCGCGGTATATCTGGGTGCGGGGGGCGCGGGACACGAGGTGAACAGAGGCGATCAGGCGCGCTGGACGCCCCGAGTGGGGCGGAGGCACCCGGGTCCTTCCCTCTGGAGACGCCCTCCAGTGGCGGGGGTTGGAGGGCGTGTCCAGAGGGCGTGTCCCTTTGCCTGTGTGTGTTCTGTGTTGTAGTTAACCTCATTAGACAGAAAGCTGAAACATAGCTGAAGGAGAGAGGGCAACAGCTCGAAAACTTTGATGCATCCTCTCTTCGGACAAGTTTTGCGGTGTCCATGGTTTTACCTATAACTTAATCTCAAAACATTCGGAGAATTGGTGTTCTCACCTGTGCGAACCGGAACTCAGGGATTAAGTTGCGTTGCAAAGCTAGGATTGGACTCCCAAGACCTTTGGATTTCAAAGCCTGTACGGTACTACTGATGCTTTAGAGAATAACACGTATGGATAACTTCTTACTTGATAGTCCGCTGAAAGTTTTCATTTTAATCCAAAAGAAAGCAGTTAAAATAGCATCCACGAATCTTGATCTACGGAGAAACAGGGTAATTTAACGGAAGGAATACTGAAGCAAGGGTTCCAGTTTACTAGAAAACCGCAGAGCTGTGTAACCCGAAACAAGTTAACTCTTCCTATTTCAGTATGCGTGCCCCATAGTAATTCTATAATGTAGGTTGTTTACAACTTTATCATTTCAGAGCTCTTTTTATCTGCCTCCTGAAATTGCCATGGAAACGAGTTATTGGGACGGGTTGCTTGCCTTGTGTCTAAGACTATAAGAAAAGGAATGGCCTGTTTTTCCCAGTGAACCTCCCTACAAGGGTAGGATCTTAACACAATAAGGTTGTGTTAAGGTTGTACAATGCACACGTGTGATCAACATAATGTTAGTAAAATTCGCTCATCGATGATCTTACTGAAGCCAGTTTCCGGAGGTAAGAGGATGAAGTTGGAATTATGGGCAAGGAAACTTCAGAAAGAATTGAGACTGGATGAAGCATTTTGCTTAGTAAAGTCAATGTTTGAACAGGATCCTTAACTCGGATTCAAGTTCTGTTTCAGCCACCTTCTGTCAAGTCTGTAGTACTCTCGATTATCCATTTTCTTATGTGTAAACTGTCCTGCTACTTCAGGTATTTGCGAGGATCAACTGAGATTATATTTATGAAATGATTATTATTACCCATCCTGTCTGCTCACCATCTGTATTTGTTTTCCAGGGATGCCATAACTAACACAAACTGGGTGGCTTAAAACAAATCTGTTCTCTTACAGTTCTGGAGGCCAGAAGTTCTAGATTAAGGAGTCAGCAAGGCCATGCAGTCTCTGGAGGCTCTAGGGGAGAACCCTTCCATGCCTCTGTCTAGCTGCTAGTGGTTGGCCACAGTCCTTGCTCTTCCTGAGCTTGTAGATGCATTACTCCAGTCTGCGTTCATCATAATCACCTGGCCGTCTTCCCATATCTCTGTGCCTTCATGTGATGTTCTAGTGTTATTTTCTTCCTGTGCATCTTTATGTTCAGATTTCCCTATTATAAGAATATCAGTCAGTCCTGGCTTGTGTGGCTCAGGGGATTGAGCACTGGACTGTGAACCAAAGGGCTGCTGGTTTGATTCCCAGTCAGGGCACATGCCTGGGCTATAAGCCAGGTTGTCAGTAGGGGGCATTCAAGAGGCAACCACATATTGATAATTCTCTCCCTTTCTCCCTCCCTTCCCCTCTCTAAAAAGAAATAAAATCTCAAAAAAAAAAACCCTTAAAAAAAGAATATCAGTCATTAGGTTAAGGTCCTAATCCTAATGTAGTATAATATTATCTTAATTGTATTATATTTCCAAAGACCCCCTAATTCCAAATAAGTTCACATTTTAAGGTTCCCAGCGGACAAGAATTTGGGGGGAACACTATTCAACCCAGCACACCACTTAAATATTAGTATTCTTCACGGTTCTGCCCTTAGATTTCTTCTTACTGTATACCCTCTCCTTCGACAACCTCTTCCACTACCGTACACATAGCTAGAGCTAATATTTGAGTTCTGTTTGCAAGCTATGTTTGCTGTATATAATCTTACTTATTCCTCATCATAACTTTATGAGTTCAGTATTATTATCTCCACTTGACAAATGAGGATACTGAGGCCAAGAGAGGTTAACTAGGCCTTCTGGCTGGTAAGTGGCACAGCAGGAATTTGAACCCACAGAATCCGGCTTGAGCCAAAACTAAACTGCATAATTATAAAGTAATTATGTCTTAATGCAAATAATTTTACTTTATCATGGAATTTTCAATCTTAGTATATGAAGTGACATAAGAGGTTTTAAAGTCTAGACTCCAGACTGAAACAGGACTTTTCTCTTCACCTGCGGTGAGGGTTGTCTCTCAGACCTCTCCCGGGATGAACAGAGGGCTCGTGGACTAGTTGGGATCTACAATAGACTAAAAGTGCATTTGCAAACACAATTGGTTGTTTTTTAAAGAAAAAAAGTGCTGGCAGAATAAGAATCATCTTAAATAGTTCAACCTTCTGGCAGCTTGGTGTAACGGACCTGAGCTCATGTCCTAGCTCTGTTAGCTGACTGACTTCAGGCAACTTAGTTAAACTCTGGACTTCTGTTTCTTCTTTTGTTAAATGAGGAAGATGCCCGAACACTAATAATCTAAACTAGGTTCAATTGGAGTCTGTGTTCCTTTAGCTAACACCTCTTATTCTGCCCCCGATCTTCCTACTTTTTTACCCCACAAGCTAGGCATTTCTATTCTTTTAACTGTTTCTCATTTTCATAGTTTTCAGGCCACTAATGAGCCCATTTACTCACTTCTAGAATTTCTCTGTTTTGTTAATGTGCCCCATAAATTACGCAATACCCATGACACATCAGAAGAGCTTATACTGTGATAGGGCTCAACTCTCTTGCTTCAGCTGCTACACTTTATTTATACGTAGCAGTGGGTTTCTGCTACGTATAATTATATTATATTATTGATTATATAATAATCAATACGTATAATCAATTATATTATTGATTCAGTCGTCTCTCACCTTGCACATGAAAACCTAATGTGTACCTAAATTTGGAGGTTTAGGTACCTAAATTTAGGTATCTAATTTTTTTAGAGGTACCTAAAAGTGGTACATTTTTTCAGCCTTTTCATATCATTAAAAAATTTTAAGTCTTTTTAAATCAAGAGTCTGGCATTAAACATATTAAATATAGTGTTACCTACAAGTTTAGGAGGCATGCTTTCAAAGTTTTCATTCTTCTAATAAATACATTTTGAGGGCCTATTATATGCTAGGCCCAGAAATTACAAAAAAGGAAAAATGGTCTCTGCTTACAGACCGTCCTGTGGAGACAGACATATAAAGTAATAAGTACCATACTGGAAACATATGAAAAGTATTAAAGGGGACAGAGGAAGGGACAGATCAACTGCCGAGGGAATGGTCAGGGCAGCTTTAGGGAGGTGTTCATTCAACCATTCTTGAAATCAAGAAGGTGCTCTGCTAGACACTGGAAGCACAAATATGAAGTAAAATTACTAGCCTTCAGATCTTACATTCACATTTATAGACAAGTAAACAAACTTTTAAAACTAGTGATAACCTGGCTGGTGTAGCTCAGTGGATTGAGCGCAGGCCTGCAAACCACACGATCGCATTTCAGTTCCCAGTCAGGGCACATGCCTGGGTTGCAGGCCAGTTCCCAGCAGGGGACTCACGAGAGGCAACCATATATTGATATTTCTCTCCTTCTCTCCTTCCCTTCCCCTCTAAGATAAATAAATTTTAAAAAATCTAAAAAAATAAAAATAAAAAAAGATTCTGGAAAAAAAAAACACCTAGTGATACAATGATGCTTGGATGAACATGGTGCTCTAGAGGCAGAGACCAGGGTGCAACTTGACATTTTTTCAGGGGAGATGGGAACACGAACACACAACAAAGGACACATGAACTCTGTCTAAAAGATTGGTGCCCATTTTCCAATGTAGAGCTACAGAGAGGGCATTCTGGTGTGAGACGTGGTAGAAACAGGGTAAGACTAGAGGGTGGTAAGGTTCTGTCATTCGGCAGGAAATGATGGGTTCAAATCACCAAGCTCCTTAGTGGTATGCTGGGGAGTTTGAATTTTATCCTATAATAGTCACCATTCAAAACGTGTTAAATAAGGGGAAGGCCATGTCATATTTGTATTTAGTTTGATCAGTTTGTGTTCAGCGCTTTTGAAGTGGGATCGACTAGCATGAAATGGAGGCGACTGAGACAGGTGGTGAGAAGCCAATTTGCAAGCTATTGCAAGAGCCTATAAGAGAAATGATGGCCATTAATTAGAGAATAATAATGTATGTGTGACATTATCTTTAAATGTTATCCAAATGGGAAAAGACATAATTTTGTATTTAAAAACAAATTCTCAATAAGGCATTGATCGCAGTTCAGAGCTGTTTTCTCAAGCACTGTGTTACAAAAATATCTAATATTTTGATTTAACCAACTAAAGTTACATGGTCACAGGGGCTTTATAGTTCCAATTATATCAGTGCCTCCTAATTAACCCTTTCTAAAGTACAAGATTTAATCAGAATTGCAGCTTTCATAATGTAGTTTTATTTTTCAAGTTCTTTTTCAACCACTTCTGCAGGTTTTGCTGCCAAAATGAAGATAAGAACTAGCCGTTGAGCCCATGTTGGGAAACTGTTCATCTTTACTCCTCAAAGGCCTCCACAAAAGCTAACAATCACTTCCTGTCTTCAGGAATAACTCACCTTTAACTTGGAGATCAATGTTGGGTCCTAGTGGGTGGGAAGGTAACCTAAGACTTCTTGAATGGACCCACTATAAAAGCTCTCCAGTGTCTGGCTGATGAAGAGTTTTCATCAACATCAGTGACTTAAGTAGTTGCATTTATAACCAGAAATCTGAATGTCTCCTAGGTCCCTCATTGTCCTTGTCAGCTGCAAAGACATGTAGTGTGTTTTGTATAAACCGTATCTTATCCACTGCTACTCTGCAATCAGGATTATGACACCAGCTGCTTAATTGGTCTCTCTGTTCTCTCCACAGTCCATTATCTTACTGCAGGCAGAGTGAGCTCTCTAAAATGCAAATGCAATAGTGGCACTCTGCTTAAAATCTTTCAGTGACGCGCTGCAGGTTTCAGATAAAGTGACAGTTATATCAACTGCTCAGTAGTTTCCCAAATGTATCCTGCTGCCTCACACCTTCCTTATTGTGCCTAGAATGCCTTATTTAGAATCTTTTCTCTTTGTCTTTCTACACTCGGTTGAAGTATCACCTCCTCTTAAAAGCTTCCCCTGACCCCTGGTCCCTTAGTCTATTTAAATCTTTCTCTGGGCCTCCATGGCATCCTGTGCACATTACCGTGCATTAAGATCTTTTTGTCTGTTCAGTTCACTGTTCTATCTCCAGTTCCTAACAGAGCACCTGGCATATGGTAGGTTCTGGAGAAGTATTTGATGAGTGACTAACACTTTTTCCTGTAATGTCTTATCCACTGTGCCTTCACCCTGAGAGCAGGGACTTTGTAGACCAGCACCTGGTACAGCACTGAGCGTGGAGTGGGCACTGAGTGTGGAGTGGGCACGCAGTGGATTTTTCTGAATGCACAACAGTGGCCAGGAAAGGTGGCCAGCTGAGCTGCTGCTCCCAGCTCACTCCGTAACCAGCTGGCAAGGGAAAATAGAGAACTGCTTTTGACTCAGTGTGTGGCTACCATCTGTGTGACTGCCCACAATAGTGCCTTGAACTTGATCTCTCAAAGAATATTTCATGCCACGTTTCATGAATGCTCATGTCACATTGTAATAAAACTTCAAATACTGAACCAGAACTCACAATGTGCTGGAATTGTGATGGCATGTCCTCTTTTGGGAAGGAAGCAATTCACCGAAGAATAGTACCATGAACTGTGTTAAGGTCAGGACACATCTGGGCTGATGTATCATCATACTCTTCATTTCTGTAGAACTCCATAGTGAAAATTTATCACTAACTATGAGGTGTGGCAAGATCCTGAACCATCAATCACAGAATCAGTAATCCACCATATTTACAGAGACAGAGAAAATTGGCTAAAATATTTAACAAAGGTTTAATAAACCATACATTTAACACAAAAGTATTTGTTGAACTAGCATCCTATTTCACTAATGTACTGTAACTGATTTTCATGCTGTGTCTACATTTGGATGGATGAAAATGTAAGTGTTCTGGTTTCCTCACATGCATAACTCAGGCCAAGGTCAGATTTGGACTGGAACTCAAGGCCTTGGGTTTTTGTTTTTGTATTATCACTAAGATGAGAAAATGAGGCTATTTTTTGTCTTTTCCCATTAGTTTACTCTGTTATTTTTTAATCCTCACTCTGATTAAGATGTGTTTTTATTGATTTTAGAAAGAAGGGAGCGTAGAGAGATAGAAAGAAACATCAATGTGAGAGAGAAACATTGATCGGTGGTCTCTCCTGACTGGGGATCAAAACTGCAACCTAAGTTTGTGCCCTGACTGGGAATTGAACCTGCAACTTTTTGGTGTACAGGATGATGCTTCAACCAACTGAGCCACTCAGCCAGGCCTCTTCTGTTGATTTTAAACATAATACTTTGATATTTTACTCTGAGAGGATAGAATCAATAAAAATGGTTGGATTGACATGATATTTTAAAAAATAAATTCAAAATAAACTTATTTAAGAATATCTATCAGTTCCAGTGTGATTACTCTCAGCTCTTCTTTACACCAAAAGCAATGATGAAAGGAATATGATTCCTTAGATGTATGATCCATGTGTAGTAACATTATGGTTTTGTTCAAGCATCAGCAAGAAATAACAATGCTAAAGAAAAGTCATTCTCGGGGAACTTTGGATAAGTTACACATTTTCATTATAGACATTTTTTTTATTAACAATAGCTATGATTCCTTGATTATCTGGTGCGTGCAGGCGCAGTCCTAAGCCCATCATCTCATTGAATCCTCACAGAACCTCATTAGTGGACAAATAGGAAACAAATCTTGTTCAGAGAGGTTGAGCAGCTTGTACAAGGTCGGACTGTTTGTATGTGACAAAGCCTGGAATTGCTCTTGTCATTGCCCCACACTGCCTTTTGAGAAAAATGACAACTGAATTATAAATGTGGACATCAGGCATACCTAAAGAGAAGAAAAATCCAGACCTGAAGCATTTAAATGAATGTGACAAGATATATCTAAAATTAAACAGTGCGTTGAAGGGTGTGATTTGCTCGTGTACAGAGGAACTATTTCCAGACAGTCTAGAATCTGTCTCTAATCAGCGTGCTCAGTAAGGAAAGAGATACTCTGTTTTCTGAGAAAAGATAGTTAATTCATCATTTCATAACCAAAAAGGGAGAGTAATCCCTTAGAGTGCATCTGGCATGCGTTTCTGAGCTTGTTTTTGCATTCCCCTCAGCCCTTTCAGTCACAGCCTGACAAGACCCCTTGGCTAGGTGGAGAAATGTTCCCGTGTGTCTTCTATCAGTGTGGCTTGGAGCCCCTCTCCTCCAAGTCCTTATCCAACTGAGGGTGTTTTGCCACCTGGGCTTATTGCTCGGTGGTAAATTCAAATAACAGAAGCCATCACTGGAAATTTTATATTAAGCAGTATTGTTAAAATAGCTTAGATGTGATTGTGGTATTGCGGTTTTGTTATTACAAAAGAATTATCTTGTAGAGCTGTGCAATGAAATACTTGTGGATAACATTATATGATGCCTGAGATTCGCTTCAGAATAGTGTGGAGGACAGATTTCATTTGTGGTTGGGGCACGTTGACCATGCGTTGATGGTTTTTGAGCCTGGGTGATAGCTGCGTGGAGGAGGGAGAGGGCTGAGGTCACACTGGTTTGTGTACTTTTGTGTATTAGAAATAAAAGTTAAAGAGAAACCTGAAAAAATCCAAGGTTGAATCACTTCTTGGGATATATATTCATTTCATGATAATTATTACCTTTAAGTACAGCAATTAGACTGTATGAACAGTACTCAAAATATGTTTATTGCTTATTGTCCATGGACATTATGCCTATAGGACAATATTTATTTCAGGATATTTTTATTCCTATTTTGGCATAAGAATTTTTGATGTGAAATTTTTTCATTTGGGTCACCCAAAATAGCACCATTCTTCCCACTGTTTCCAGGGAGGTTTTATTGTGGTGGTTGTCACGGTCACTGTCATTATTGTTTTGTGATACTGTTGCTTTGTACCGGCAACAATTCGGAGTGTGTGAGGAGTATGTCTTCTGCAGGTGGCAGGCGTACATCCTGTGGAAGTTGTCTGTGGTTTGAAGATATTTGAAGGCACTGGCCTAATGATTGGGTTTAATAATAATGTCTTTATTCTCAGACATCTGTAAAAATTGGCAAAGCCTATCTTCACACCCTTAGGGAAGATGCTATGCCACATTGTTTAAAGTTGTCAGTAGGCATATTGAAAGAAGAGAGGACTGGCAGTACGTGCTCTGTCTCTCAGGAGCAGAGGTGGAAGCAAAAGCCAAGTGTAAATGATCCTCAGCTGGTGAATAGATGGATACACAGGAAGTAGTACGGCAATACAGTGGAATACTATTCAGTAATAAAAAAGAGCAAGCCTAAAAGCCATGATGATGAGTGAAAGAAACCAGCCAAAAGAGCACATATGGTACAATTTATTTGATATTAAATAATCCAGAAAGGGCAAATCTACAGGGATTGAAAAACCAGTAGTTGCCTGGAACCTGGGATAACAACGGGGTTTAGCTGTAAATGGGCTTGGAATTCTATTGGAATGGTGAGAATATCCTAAAACTTATTTTTTTCACTTAACATATTTTTGAAATCCGATTAAGTCTATACATATACTCTTTTTTATTGTATTTTTTCAATTACCATTTAGCCCCCTTACACCCCCACCTCTGGCAGTCACCACATGCACATACACACTTTCCACTATTGTCTGAAGCTACAATGAACATCCTTGAAAAAATATACACAATTTTCATGTACTTGAGCAAGTATATCTATAGGATAAATTCTCAGAAGTAGAATTGCTAGGTCAAAGGACACAAATATATGTATATATCTTTTGTATATTTGTAATGCAGCCCCCAAAGTAATCCTGATTTTCACTCCCACCAATCATAACTGAGTGCCCGTTGCTTCGCCTTCTTGAACACAGGGTATCCTCAGTCTCTTTAATCTTGGCTCACTGTGTATACAAGGTGGGACAAAAGTAGGTTTACAGTTGTTCTTATGGAAAAAAATGATACAGTAATTAATAAATAATAATATAATGTAAGAATGAACTCTATCATGCACTTGCAACTGTAAACCTACTTTTGCCCCAACCCATATGGAAAATTGTATCACGTTACAATTTTGATGTAACTTTCTATACCTATGACAGGGGTTGAATACCTTTTCATGTGATCATTTAATATTGCCTCCTTATAGTCTTTGAACATTATTCCATTGAGTTACTGTCTTCTCATTAGCAGAATCTATGTAGAAAGAGTTTAAGATAAGCAACCCTGCTGGGAAGGTTAAAGCCCTTGCCCTGAGACTGCAATTGCACAGTACTTTACATGCAACTGAGAACACGTCCATTGCCCTTATTGAAAAGTGGAGGACAGGTGTTGGCAACAGCCTTCCCATCACCAGTTCCTCCTGGATTTCACCGCAGCTTTATTTTTATAAGGGCTCTTTGTTTACTAAATACATCAGTCCTCTTTATGTCATATTGGTTGCAAATGTTTTTCCTGGTTCTTTTTCAAGTCTGTTTATTGTAATTTTTATCTCTTAGAATTTTAATTTTTAAATATGAATATATCATTTTTATGGCTCTGGGAAAACTGTCATATTTAGAAAATACTTCCATAACCAAAGACTATAAAAATTTTTGCCCATTTTTTCTTGTGCACTTATGGTGTCATGTATTTATGTTTAAATTTCTGGTTCACCCAGAATATATTTTCAGCAGGAAAGACAGAGATCTGGCTTCTTATTAAAAATGGTTAGCTTGTTGTCCTGTACAGTTCACAATTTTAAGAAAATGTTCCTTCTGAAATTCTAACAAGCTCTAACTAAAGGAATGAACACATGAGCTCTTTTCATGGTAATTATTCAGAACTTGTTTCTGTTGCTTTACAATATTTCAGTGAAGACATTCTTCTTCCAATATTATTCTGGTTCAGAATACACCTTAACACAAATTAATTGCTGCTAAAATAAAGTGGAATCATGGGAGAACAAAATAGAAAGTGGCTGCATGCATCCCTGTAGTGTACGGAGTTCAGCCTGCAGTTGGAACTAGACCTCATTGACACCAACACAAGACAATTCTTTGAGAGCAAGTTTCCGTTATTTTTACTGTCACTTTGCAAACTTTCCCAAAGAATCTGTCATCTAACTGGTAGGTGGTTTCTTACTGTCTACTCTTTAAACATTTAAAAAAAAGTATTTTGGAGTATATGATTTTTAAAGGCAGGGAATATGTTTTATTCAACATCATAATGATACCAGAAATAATTTTTAAAGAAATAGATGCATGTCAGCTATAGAATATATATTTTATTTTCATTTTTATTTATTTATTTTTAGAGAGGTGAAGGGAGGGAGAAAGAGAAGGAAAGAAACATCAGTTTGTGGTTGCGTCCCATGCACCCCCTACTGGGGCCCCCAGTGGGGACCAAGGCACAACCCAGGCATGTGCCTTGACTGGGAATTGAACCTGTGACCTTTTGGCTTGCAGTCCTGTGCTCAATCCACTGAGCCACATGGGCCAGGGCAAGAATATGTGTTTGAAAAGGCATATTTTTAACCATTAAAATTTGGAATTTAGATTTTTTTTTAGAAAGTGAAGTATGCTTCAACCTGTGACTGGAGATATTCTCTTACAGATTTTTTCTTCTTTTATTAAAAAAGAAACCTAGATCATATCATGACCAAAGTTTATATACTGAGCATATTATATTTCAAAATATATCAAGAGTCAAAAGATAATACTGTACTTGGATACAAAAGAACCCAGCCAGAAGAATGTTCTCAGTTGTTTAAAGGATCACAAGTAGGATGGAACAGTGAAATCAGCCCTCTTCTCTGCCAAGTTTTGGGGGTTCACAACACAGGGGCATTAGCAGAGAAGGCTCTGCTTCTGTACCTATGTCCTTTAGCCAGAGGGACCATGACAATAGTGCACAGAAGTGGGAGGAATGAGTTGGAAGAGACTGTAAAAGGTCTGAGCCTTGATCACCTGCGGCTCTGAGCTTGGCATTAGATATTCTCCACAGAATGATGCTCTACGACTTTACCCAATTCCTTTGGCCCTCTCCAGAACGGGAAGGATGGAGCGCACCCATTTTTAGATATTTCAACATCACTGCTATTTTAAGCCATGTCTAACCCTAGAGAACATACGACTTGGTGATCTCTTCTGGGGCCAGTGGCAGGATATTGGGTTCTGGTTGGTGTCATTTTATATCAATATTTCCCCTTTCATCCACACGTACAGTAAATGGGACTTTTCTCTCTCTTTTTAAGTGCATGATTTTAATGAGTGCTTAATTCAGTTTGATCATGTGGGTAGATTTGGGAAACTACAAGTTACAATTATTTTTATTTATGTCAGCCCATAGAAGTCATTCTGAGCAAAAACACCCATAGCTGCAGCAAAATGTAGGTAGTAATTAAGGTGAAGATGTGAGCTTTTTGCTTAAATTATTAAGGGGATTTCTTTGATTTTCCTTACCGATTTAGCACTGAGCTGGGAGAACAGCGTGGGAGAACCCAGTTTCTTAAAAAAAAAAAAGCTTCTCAGGGGTATAAAAAGGTGTTCTCATTACATACCAACAGTTGTTTACATGTTGATGTATATTTGTTTATCTTTATGTATAGATGTAAAATATTTTTTTATTTAAAAATATCTTTTCTTACCACCTCCTCTCCAGTAGGAAAGTGTTCCTCTGCTGTTAATTATCACCCCCAGTTTTTTCTTTTTAATGTGTTTCGTGGTTTTATTTTTGATCACAAACTAATGTAGACTCTCAATAACATATTCAAACAGTACAGGAAAGTACAAAGTGAGATTTTAAATCCTTCTCTTCTCAATCCAGTTTTGTTCCTTAGAAGCAGTCACTGATAAGTAGTGGGGTATTATTCTTTCAGACATCTTTCTATGTGTGTAAAAACATTTTTAACAAAAATTGTTTTTTCAGAACCCAGTTTGCATTATAGAGAAGTGACAGTATTGCTTTTGGGTGGATAATTTTTATTTTGAATTCCAGACTTGCAAGAAAGTTGCAATTTGTAAAAAAAAAAAACAAAAACACCAACTTTTTATGCCTTTCAATCAGATTCTTCAATTATTAGCATTTCCACTTTTATTTTATGTTCTTTCTGCCTGTATACATACTTTTTTAACCAGTTGAAAATAAGATGCACTCATGATGACTCCTCTCCCCTAAATACTTCAATGAGTATTTGCTAAGGACATTCTTCCTCCTAGCCATGGTATAGGAATCAAAATCAGGAAATTAACACTGGTAAAATACTACCCAGTCTATGGCTTTTATTCTAGTTCTCCCATTGTCCCACCATTATTACTTTAAAAATGTATCATCCTTTTTTAAAAAAGGAATGTATGAACAGATATGTGCCTTAATTTTTTATAATTGTTCAAATGAATGAGTTGGTTAACTAACCAAAGATGATTAAGGTGCTTCTATCTTAACTCCATGTTTTTATTTCCCCACCTTCCTCCTGCCACAGACACACACACACTCCTCTGTGGCCGTACTTGGCATTTTCTGAATGTACCTTGCCTCATGCTTTTGTTCAACTTCTTTTCCCAAAATGCCCTTCTCCTTCCCCTTTTCTGACTGGCAAAAACCCCACTCTGCATCAGAGCGTCTGATTTGACACCTTTACCAACCCAGCCCCTTCATGGACTCTTAGTTTCGCTTTGATTGTATGCTCTCAGCTTTCTGTACAAGGCTGCTTTACAGTATTTCCCATTATACCATCACTGTTTAAATTTCTGGTAGTTATACTATTTTAAACTTATGTAAATCAGGTACCCTCTAACACCTAGTCCAGAACATAGAGCAGAAAGCACGGTCAATAAATGTTTGTTTAATACTGAATGATCTGTAAGTCTTTTATTCTCAAGTGTGGGTGGGTGCCAGAAAAATGAACGAGATACTGATTGCCCTCTTATGAGTTGAATTCCTTTGCATTTGATCTAAGTGTGTCATTATCGAAGCAAGGGAAGAAAAATGTTGTAGTTTATAAGAACCCACCTGAACTGAAAACTGAAAAAACTGCTGAAAGACCTAAATAAGCGGAAAGACATTCCATATTCATGAATTGGAAGAACGAACATTGTTAAGATTCCAGTACTGCCCAAAGCTACCTACATAGGTTTGGCACAATACATACCAAGATTCCAACAGTGCCTTTTGAAGAGATGGAAAAGATGGTTTCAGATTCATATGGAATTTCAGGGGACCTGACAGCTAAAACAGTTCCGAAGAAGAACAGAATCAGAGTATTTACACTTCCTGATTTCAAAAGTTATTGCAAAGCTACAGTAATCAAAACAGTGTGGTATTTGCACAAGGCTAGACAAATATAGACCTATGGGATAGAACTGAGAGTCAGAACTAAACCCGTACATACACAGCCAATTGATTTTTTAAATTGTAGTAAAATACATATCACACAGAATTGATCATGTTAACCATTTCTAAGTGTACAATTCAGTGACGTTACGTACATTCACATTGTGCAGCCATCACCACCATTGATCTTCAGAACTCTTCATGTTGCACATTGGAAACTGCACCCATTAAACAGTATCGTGCCAATTGATTTTGGACAAAGGTGCCAGGTCTATCCAATGGGGAAAGAAAAGTCTCTTCAGCAATTGGTTCTGGGACAATTGGATTTCTACATGGGAAAGAATGAAGTTGGACCACCCTTCCTCACAACATTTACAAAAATTAACTCAACATGGATCAACAACCAAATATAAGTGCAAAACTCACAAAACTCTTAGAAGAAAATATAGTAAACATTCATGACCTTGGATTTTGCAATTAATTTTTAATATGGTAAAAAATTAGGTAAATTGGACTTCATTAAAATTAAAAACTTTTGTGCATCAAAGGACATCAGGAAAATGAATAGATAACTTACAGAATGTGAGAAAATATTTGCAAATCATATATCTGATAAGGGTTTAATATGCAGAATATATGCATAACTCCTGTTAATTTAAAAAAATAACAAAAATCTCAATTTAAAATTGGTCAAAGGACTTGAATAGACATTTCTCCAAAGAAGGTATATAAATGGCTGGTGAGCACGTTAAAAGATGTCAACAGCATTGGTCATTAAAGAAATGTGAATCAAAATTACAGTGAGGTACCACTTCACACCTACTGGGGTAGCTACAACTTGAAAAACAAAAAATAATGAGTATTGTTGAGGATGTAAAACAATGTAACCGTCAGACATTGCTTGGATGTGAAACGGTGCGGTCTCTGCAGAAAATACTGGGCAGCTCCTCAAAAACTCAAACACAGAATTACCACGTGACTGTGCAATTTCACTCCTGGGTATACACACAAAAGAATTAAAGAGAGTGACTCAAACAGACACTTATATGCCAGTGTTTATTGCAGCATTATTCACTATAACCAAAAGACAGACAATCCAAGTGTCTACCAAAAGATGAATGGATAAATAAAATACACAAACACACACAATGGAATAATATTCAGCCATAAAAAAGAATGAAGTTCTCATACATGCGACACATGGATGAACCTGGAAAATATTATGCTACCTGAAAGAAGCCAGACGCAAAAGAACAAATACTGCGTGATCCCACTTACATTAAATATTTAGAATAGAAAAATATATTGAGGCAGAAAGTACCATATTTTGCCTTGTATAATGTACACCCACATTTTTGTAAGCATTATACATAGGATTATTATACCCATGGTATGTAATCATTATTCCCACATATAATGCACATCTTTATTTTTCCCTCAAAAATTTTGGTAAAAAGTGTGCATTATACATGGCAAAAATAAGGTACTTTAGAAGTTACCAGGGGCTGGGTTGGGGGATTGGGAAATTACTGCTTAATGGTTCTACTTTCTGTTGAGAGTCATGGAAAAAAAAAAACATTGTGGTGATGGTTTCACAACATAATTAATGCTATTTATTTTTACGTGTAAAAGTAGTTAAAATGGCATGTTTCGTGTAGTATATGTTTTACCACAGCAAAAATAGCCTGTTGGAACCTCCCTCGGGATCTGAGCCACATGGGGTTATTAGAGGCTAGTCACTTTCCAGAAAGAGTGAGGGGAGAGACATGAATACATACATTCTGAATCAAGGCAAGAACAGCGTCCTTTTAACGTTTAGAATTGAAACCTCTGGTTTTTAATTTTAGTCTGCACCAGACTCTCACCAATCCAGGGGATTTGTCTCTACCCACAAAGACACTAATTCATTAAGTCTGGGGTTGGCTGGAACATCGATATTTTTAACACGCTCCCCCCAGGGTGAGCAGGAGACAGAAAACAGTGAGGAGAGTTTGGCTCCTGCTCTGGCCTGCAGAGCCCCTGACTGAGAGTCCCTGGAATCTTTGCCCTTTAAATGCCAAGGTTATGTTCCTGCTCTCTGTCTCTCTGACTCACAGGGAGAGCTCTCTACTTCCCTCAGCCCCCCAGGCCTGGGGACCAATGTGGAGGGTGGGGGGATCAGTTTTCTTCCAACTTGGGCACCAGGTCACAGTGACTCAGCACCAGGGTGCAGCTCATCCTCCTCCTCTGATCTGGTCTCCCGGCTCCAACCTTGCTCCCGTTTTCCATCCCAGTTTTGATAATTGGGTTTTTGTTTTGTCACCAAACACCTGCCCTGTTCTCACCATTTTTCTCGGGGGAGGCTGTTCCTGAATCTTGGTCTCAGGACAAAGGCTTTCTGTCTTGGCTCAGTTTTGGTTGTTTTTACTGAAAGCGCTCATCTTGGATGGCACTGTGTAAACCCCACTCTATTCCCCGACCCCTCCTCACTCCCATCCCCCTTCCAACGCCCATATTCTGTACGTCCTGTTGAAACGCCCTTGCTTTTCCACTTGATCTCCAGGTGTTCGGTGCCTTCCTTAGGTCCCCACTTCTGACTCTGTTTACCTTTCCATGAATATTCGGTCCTGCAGGTCTATCCCACAAGAGACAGGACAGTGGTGGAGGCGTGTTTCCAAACATGGGGACACCTGGCCTTTAATTCTCCAGGACCTGCCTTCTCTTGGACTCCCAGGTCCTGGGCTCTGCCAGACGCCTGTCAGAATACCCGGCTTCCTCCACTGTTTCCTGCGGCCCCCGAGGGAAGGGAAAAGGAAATAACAGTTACAGGCCTCTCCAACATTTGGGTGCTGTGCTAGGTACTTTGCAGATGTCATATAATATAAAAGATTATTTTAACTTTTCTTGGATAAGAATATGACAGAGAGGTAAGGTAACTTGCTCAAGGTAAATGCTACTGGTAGATGGCGAGACTAAGTGTGAACCGAACTGGCTCTAAAGCTTCTGCTCTTCAACTTCACCATGCAGTTCTGGGCTATCTCACGGGTGTAGGTGGGAGTGGCACGGGCTTCGGGTCTCCACTGCTCCTTTTCTCTCTCAGTTCACTCTCCCATGCGAAGCAGCAGCGTGGGAGGACACTGGGCATCCTCCCGCTTTCGGGAGTGTGTGCTGTGTGTTTCAGCACTGGCCTGAAGGAACCTTCCCCAGGCTCTTAATCTTCTTGTTTATCGCTGATTTACTCTGGATGAAAATGTTAAAAGCGTGTGTTTTAGGCTGCATACTCAGAGCCATTAAGTGCTAACAACACTGAAGAACTTTAAAAGCTGGAGAATATATTGTGATGGCCTGGAATCCGTAATATGGACCAGCGACGTTTTCTGTATCTTCAGCAAATTAGACCTGCTCTGATCTCGTGTCAGCAGAAACCCACTTGATATACATGTAGACTGAGGAAGGAACCCCTATAGTTGACTTTCTCACTGGTCCTATTTATGGGGAACGACTGGCTCATAGCACAGCTGAACTTTTTTGGATTTTTCTATGGAGAAAGGATCCTGCATAGGATTCTGATGGTCCTATTACCTCCTCGTACTTGTCTGGTCCTATACAAAATTTTTCTCCAGTTGCTTTATGGAGAGGGCAAATGCAGTTTCCATGCCATAGAATGTACAGGCCCACCCATAGGTGTACTTATTGTAAGGAGGCAACTTTCAGTTCCAAATAGAATTTAATCAATTCTACTATTAAAACTGAAGTTATTTTAGACACTCAATCACTAAACCTTGGAATGACTTTTCGATTCCTTGTTTTGTTGCTCAGGTCTAGTCAGACACCATATTCAGCTGTCTCTCCCCTCCAACCGCCACCTCCAAACCTTCCCTGTGGCCTTGTCGTGAAGACCAGATTCTCCGGCGTGGCATTCAGGGTAGCTACAACCCGGTCTCTCCTTATCTCTTTAGCCTTATATCCCATGACTTCCCTGGGCAAATGATGGTGCCAGAATGTGCATGTTCCCACTCCAATGCCCAGCTCATTCCACGCCTCCACCCCCACCCAGCCTGAATGCTCCACCCTTGTAACCCCAAGTCCTACTTTTCCTGTCATGCTAGTGCAGCCCCACTTTCTTTGTGGAAGAAAGAAAAGAGACACTTTTCTCTGCTCTCCCTCTTCCTTCTTTGTCACATGCATCCTGCACATACTCTACTTCGCACCGTGAGCCTGACGCCTAGAATGTGCAGAGGAGAGCAGGAGCGAAGTTGGGCTGTGGAGCCAGGCTGCCTGAGTCAGTGTCCCGGCTCGGCCGCTTGCTTGCTGTGTGCCCTTCGACAACATACTTAACCTCTCTGAGCCTCAGCGTCCTCATCTGTAATAGGAGTAATAATGGTACCTTACAGGATTATTATGTATAAAGTTATTATGCAGAGGTTCCATCTATCTCACCTAATGTTTGCTTTTTGAAGGCAGGTATTAGCTACTTACACCACTCATTTGAATGACCAAAAACTGAGCCGGGAGGGTTCCAGCGCTGGTACGGGGATATATTATGGAGGACTACCGAGACAAGCACCGTCCTGCAGAGGTGAGTTGTGGGACAGCACAGATGGACAGAGTCCAGAAACAGAACAGACAGTGCTTGGCCCTGGAGTAGAAGTGGGGAGCAGGGGGTGGGGTGGGGAACGGACGGTTATTAGCAATCGTCCTAGAGGAAAGGGACCCTCAGAGCCTCATGAAGGAGAAGAAATGAAAGGATTTTGGCCAGTAGATTTGAGGCCCGTTTCTTTCTTTTGGAAAGGGAGGGCCTGCAGCCACCTGGAGGGCCCTGTGATTCTAGAGTGCTAGAGAAACTCCCTCAGGGCGTAGGAAGTGACTGGCTGCTTGTGACTGGCTTGAGGTTCAAGGGAGCAAAGGAGAAGAGATCACAGTTTTCCTGGTCTTGGAAAGAAGACAAAATTTCCATCTGGTAATGCAGACTGGTGTGCTCTCTGGGCCAAATCACTTAGAATGCTGCGTTGTGCAGGGGAACCAGTGATTGTGTGTGTGCTGCTTGTGGGGTATGTGTGCGTGTGTGCGCGTGTGACTGCATCAAAGGAGGGGGCTTGCATATGACAGGCTATGTGTATGTGGGGGCCATTCAGGGTGAGGAATGGTCCAAGCTTGGCAGGGGATGATGCAGGCTGTGGCAATGAGTCAAGCTGGAGAGATACACCCTGGGGAGAGTCAGGCTGGGAGAGACAGAAGGAGGGGATACAGACTGAGGAGATGCAGGCTGGGTGGGGTTGTGTTAGTTTTCCATTGCTACGTAACAAATTATCACAAATTTAGTGGCTTAAACAACACCCACTGATTCATTCACAGTTCTGCAGTTCAGAAGTCCAGTCACAATGTGGCTGAGTCCTCCATTCAGGATATCACACGGCTAAAATCAAGGTGTCAGCTGCTCGGTGTTCCTTTTCAGAGCTCGGCGTTCCCCTGCAAGCTTGCATGGTTGTTGGAAGAACCCATTTTCTTGCTGGCTGTTGGCCGAGGGCTGCTCAGCAAATAGAGGTCACCTGTAGTTCCCTGCCATGTAGTCCCTTCCGTGTGCCCTCTCACGCTTCACATCTCAGACTTCTCTGGGTTCCATCTCTAAACCTAGATTTAAAGGGCCCCTGTCATTAGATTGGGTCTACCCAGATAATCCCTCTATTTTAAAGTCAACTAATTTGGGACCTTAATTACATCCACAAAATCCCTTCACAGTAGCACCTAGATTAGAGTTTGAGTAATTGGGAGACAGTGTGTACCAATTAGGGGCCAGGAATCTTTGGGGCTGTCTTAGAATTCTTCCTTTCCCAGGGGTATACAGGTTGGGGGGATATGGACTGGAAGATATAGTCTGGTGGGGAGAGATGCAAGTGAGGGGGCATTTGGGGGGGGACACAAACTGAGAAGAATACAAGCTGTGGTGACTACTGGTTGGGAAGATATTGGTTGGTGGGGGAATACGCTGGGAGCATGTATGTAGGTTGGGCAGTGGGACAAACTGAGGAGGAGTATAGGCAGGGGCTTGATGCAGACTAAGGGGAGGATGCAAACTGGAAGGTGACCGAGGCTGGAACGAGATGCAGGAGGCAGGCTTAGCAGGGTGCCATTGTGGAGACCGGGCGCCTGAGCTGTGGCTATTCGGAATCTGCGTGCCAGGACACAGGTATGCCCCAGTGTGATGGGGGCCTGAAGAGGGGTACTCAGCCCAGCCTAGGTAATCAGGGATAGTTTTCTGGAGGTGAGTTCAAGGTGAGTCCTGAAGATGAGCAAGCATCCTTAGCCATTCCAAGAAGAAAGGTGAGACACATGTTCAAGTCCAACGAAAGAACGTGGGCCCGCCCAGGCGCAGACGTGTCCCTGTGGATTGTGATGCTTAGCCAGCTGTGAAGCTAAGTCTTTGATTAAGCCGTTGACTTTGTTTCACTCCTTTGAAACACGATAATGCCACCAAAGACAGGGTAGGTGAAGAAGGGCCCTGGAGAACAGAACAAATCTAAAGGCATGGGGTTTGGCCTACCATTGGGCAATCTCCCACAGTTTCAGCGTCTCATTCAATAAATAAGGAAATTGGAGCAGAAACACACCTCCATTGCTACAGTGTTTTGTGATTCTTAAGTAAGATAAATATATTGAATGTCTGTAATGGGCCAGGCGCTATTATAGTCCGAACCTATTTTCAGCTATGTAAGTGATGCAGTCGGTTCTACCCTGCCAATAATCCTAGGATATCAGAACTATTGTTATCCTGTTTTGAAGTTAAATGCACACTCCTGATTGCTAAGCAAAACTTTTGCTTTAATTCTAGAATATTTAATCTCTTATCCTAGAAGGCCAACCTGAGGATAGGCATATGGATAGCCTTCCAGGCAACCTACACAGCAAGTTCCATTTTCTTCCACAAGGCACAGGTTCAAAGGCATGGCCAGAACCTACCGTTAGAGGGAGCCACTTTTTAAAAAAGGTGCCACCTTAGGAGTGGAATCTAAAAACAGGCTTTTTTTTTGGTGGGGCACAGGGCAGAGAGAAGGCCTTTTACAAACCCCCTTTCCTCAAATCCTGGGATGCCATAAACACTGCACTAACCAATCAGCAGAGAACCAGCCTGTGGCAGGCAGTCCCCGCCCCCCCTTTGCCCTGGGGATGGTGGGGAGGGAGCGGAGCAGTTGAGGTTGGAAAGAGGTGAACACTGGGAGGGCTTGGGATGACAGCTTGGAAAAATAACACTTCACCAACAAATATGGAAGTGCTTCACTATTTTAACAACCAGTGTGAGTGTACCACTTGGAAAAACCAACACTCCGCCTGGTCTAGCCCCACTAAGCTTTCCAGAAGGAAGGTTACCTCTCACCTCCAATCCCGACCTGCACCTTCTCAGAGTTGCTTGTTTTAAAAAAATATTTTATTGATTATGCTATTACAATTGTCCCAATTTTCCCCCTCTGCCCACTTCCACCCAGCACTCCTCACTCCCTCAGGCAATCCCCACACCATTGACATGGCCATGGGTCATGCATTGTAAGTTCTTTGGCTACTCCATTTCCTATACTGTAATTCATATCCCCACGGCTATTCTATAACTACCTATTTGTACTTCTTAATCTCCTCACCTCTTCTTTACCCATTCCCCTACAACCTCTCCCACCTGGCGACCATCAAAATGCTCTCTGTAACCATGAGCATGTCTCTGTTCTTGTTTGCTTAGTTTGTTTTTTAGATTCAATTGTTGATAGATACGTATTTTTTACCATTGTATTGTTCATATATTTTATCTTTCTTTTCTTAAGTAAGTCCCTTTAACATTTCATATAATAAATGTTTGGTGGTGACGAACTCTTTTAGTTTTTTCTTATGTAGGAACTTCTTTATCTCCCCTTCCATTCTAAAGGATATCTTTGCTGGGTAGAACAATCTCGACTGTAGGTCCCTGCTTTTCATGACTCTAACTTTTTGCATTTTAATTATAATGTGTCTTGGAGTGGGCCTCTTTGTATCCATCTTGTTTGGGACTCTCTGTGCTTCCTGGACTTGCATGTGTATTTCCTTTACCAAATTAGGGAAGTTTTCTTCCATTATTTTTTCAGATAGATGTCCAGTTTCTTGCTCTTCCTCTTCTCCTTCTGCTGGCCCCCTATGATGTAAAGGCTGGATTACTTGAAGTAGTCCTAGAGTCTACTTACACTATCCTCATTTTTTTAAAATTCTGTTTTCCTCTTGTTGTTAGGATTGGTTGTTTTTTGTTTCCTTATGTTCCAAATCATTGATTTGATTCTTACTTTACCCACTCTACTGTTGTTTCCCTGTAAATTGTTCTTTATTTCATTTAGTGTATCTTTTGTTTCTGACTGGATCCTTTTATGCTGTTGAGGTCCTCACTAAGTTCCTTGAGCATCCTTATAACCAGTGTTTTTTTTTAATATTTTATTTATTTATTCTTAGAGACAGGAGAAGGGAAGGAGAAAGTGGGAGAGAAACATCAATGTGTGGTTGCCTCTCACATATCCCCTACTGGGGACTTGGCCTGCAACCCAGGCATGTGCCCTGACTGGGAATCAAACCAGTGACCCTTTGCTTCACAGGCCCACGCTCAATCCACTGAGCTACACCAGCCAGGGCTATAACCAGTGTTTTGAACTCTGCATCTGATAGATTGCTTATCTCTATTTCATTTAGTTCTTTTCCTGGAGTTTTGATTTGTTTTTTCATTTGGGACACATTTCTTTGTCTCCTCATTTTGGCAGCCTCCCTGTGTTTGTTTCTATGTATTAGGCAGTGCCGCTTTGACTCCCTGTCTTGGTAGCATGGCCTAATATAGTAAATGTCCCATAGGGTCCAGTGGCACAGCCTCCCCTCTCACCCAAGCTGGGTACTTGAGGTGCACCTTTTGTGTGGGCCAAGTACACCCTCCTCTTGTCATTGAACCTTGATTGCCTTTGGCAGGTCATGGGAGGGATTTACCCAGGCTAGTAAGTTGCAAAGACTGGCTGTGACCACTAACTGCCAACCTCTGCCCTCCATGGAGGATCAGGTATGCAGGGGCAGGGTAGTGGTGCTCTGATGTGGTCTGTAGCTGTCCACTGGGTGCACAGGCACTGGACTTTCCTGTGTGGTTCAGGCCAAGGTCAGTCCCCACCTGTGTTCTGCCTGGAGCCACCTGCATGACCTATCAAGCAATCTGAGATGGCTGCTACTTGTGCTGGACCTGGAGATTCCCAGGCAAAGCCAAGCTGTGAATCTAGGCTGGCTGCTGCTAGTGCCAGGCCTGGGGCCACTTAGAAATAGGTACTGGGGCTTGGGGCTTACGGAGGCCAACTATTGCTTGTTTGATAAGATTTAAGAAGTTGTGAGGCATGAGCCAAGACCAGCCATTCATATGGAAAAGTCACAGTTAACAGTTTGGGTGGACCCATAAGTTGGGTGGGATGGAGTCTCAGGGGATCTCCAGGGTGAAGAAAACAGTGTTAGTGAACTTGATGGAGTCTCAGATATGGCCCCTGCCTGCCAGCTCTGTAGCTCTGTAGGGGGAATGCTCAGAAAAGGGACAATGGCCTCTGCCCAGCTTTCTGTCTGGGAAAAGCTGTCCCTTATCTCCTGCCTTGATGCCAGATACTTTGGTTCCTCCCTGTATGACACTGGTGCCTTTCAAACTGCTACCCTGGTGCTGGAGCCCAGAGGGAGTGAGTCTGAGTGGGTGAGTCCATGTGTGGGTTCTTTAAGGGAAACTGCTTGGGACTCCAGAAGTTTCTTCCACCAACTCAATCCCCTTTGGTTTTTGCAGCCAGAGATTGTGAGGACTTATCTTCCTGGCACTATAACTTTGGGCTGGGGGCCAGGTGTGTGGTGGGACTCCTCATTCCCAAGATATCCCTTCCGAATGTTTATCCAATGCATATGGATGTGGGACCAGCCTGTTCCGCATCTCTACCACTCCTATCAGTCTGGATGAATGTGGTTTCTTCAGTCTGTTGTTGCTGGACTTCCAATCAACTCGATCTCTGACAGTTCTGAGTGGTGGTTGTTCTACATTTTAGTTGTAGTCTTGATGTGGCCATGCAAGGAGGTGAGCCATGTTTACCTATGCCACCATCTTTTCTCAAAGTTTCTATCCTACGGCCGCTCCGACAGAAGTCCAGGAATGAGAAAGCAGAAATCTGTCTTCTATCTTTTAGCTCAAGTGCCTTGTCTCCTATTTTCCCAGTCAGAAGCCCACCTCATGGGCCTGGAGGCAGAAATGGAGAAGGAAAAAGAGGATGGAAGTGACCATCTTTGCTTTTGTTTCTTTCTCCATGATGGGCCAAATGTTTCTACCTTCTAATATTTTTATTCCTTCCACATCTTTACCATCTGCTGAAGATACTCTTCACATCTGCCCTATTTCCTCTGCCTGAGGAGAGGGAGAAGAAGGGGGGGGGAGGAGAGGAAGTCAAATGCTTGTATTTGTGCCCTGGGCAAAAGAATGGGCCTATAAAACTGCTTATGAGTGAATAATGCACCGCACCACGTGGGATCTGGCTGTAGTCCTTGAGGCTGTTTTAAACACGGCTGCACACTGGAGTCCAAGACGCTGAAACCTGAAAGGATTAGGCCAGAGGGCTCAGGCTCTCATCTTTGAAACAAGGAGCACTGTGTATACTGGAGAAGACATTACATTTCAAAATCAGCAGCAGAGAACCTAGGAAGCAAGTAGAAGTAAAAAAAAGAAAACAAGAGAAATGGAATTTACAGAACAAATGGTGTCTAACTGGGAGAAATTTTGATATTTTGATGAGCGAAGCAGAATAAGACCTGAGTAAAAAGTGCTCATCTGTGTAAGATGTTTGCCAAGAACAATGTCCTCAGCGAACATTAGTAGTCGAGGGTACATGCCTTAAAGTGCCTTTTACAAAGAGAAATGGAAGGAAAGCAACACATGTCACTATGCCTGAAAACCACTTATAAGAAGCTCCTAAAAGCAAAAAGAGAAAAGAAAGAATATCACGTGGCCATCCCATCTATCTTTCCCAGAAATCTTTTGGAGACAAATTTATTTCTTCTTTTGTGGTGACGCTGCATGCTTTAGACCAGTCCGAAAGCAAGTAATTTTCTCTGTATGAGACCTATTTTCAATCATTCGAATTCTGAAGGAATTTTTTTCCCTTTGGCTATTTTTATAAACAAGTTATGGAGGAATTGCTTTGAATAGATTCTGCAAAATGCATCTTTTCTGTCTACTCTATGTTGTAGGTCTTAACTAAAATAAATAAAAGAAAACATATTGCTGTGGCTATTTCAAAGGGTTTGGACCTGCAAGGAATATAGAGTTCTGGATTCTGCTTGAAACAGTCCACCCCCCTTTTAAAAAATCTTACACCCCAGGTGTTTCTTGTTCATGTCCAACTCCTCTTTAAATGAATGTGAACTTTACTACTAGAAAAGTTGTGGACTTGTGCTTAGAAGAGGACTTGAAATGTCAATATCAAGTGGCCCAGTTCTCTGGTCTCAGACACGCTACCTGCACTCATGGATTAGCCGTTCTCATAGAATGTAAAAAAATAATTAAGTCCCAAGTTTCAGAGAAGCTTATATTGGAATGTAGTGTTTTAATTTGTGCGAGATGAGTATAGTTTGTTCTGAAGCTGGTCAAACTTTCTTTGTGTGTTAGTAGTATTCATTTTGTGCTTTGTAGTTGCAAAATGATGAGCATCCCTGTGTTTATTTTGGTAATAAGCTTATGGCCATAATTAAATAGTCAACAAATACTTTTTGAACAGCTGCTATGGCAAGGCACTGCCGTAGGTGTTGTGGGAGACGTGAGACTATATAAAACACACTGTTTTGATTCAGACAGCTTACAATTTCTGTGAGGAAGGTGGTTACATAACACACGTCCTGACTATATTAAGACATGGACTTTCTACGCAGGCTTTATGAGATGTTCCCTCTCTGTACTATGAGTACCATGAGAAAAGATGGTGAAAATTGGTACCATTTTTATAGCACTGCAGAAGCACAGAGGAAAATTTTATATCATGTATTATCAGTAATGTCTATGTGTACACAACCTCTTCTCTTTGCTATATTTAAGATTTGTAAGAAAAGTTGCACTCCATTATATACCTTCACCTACACCAATACTTTCCACAACACAAAAACACTTGTTGATTGATTAACCATGGGGCTAATCTCAATGTCAAAATAAATGCACAGCCCACATTGCAGGTTGGACGGCTCATTGCTTAATGACTGAATTACAAACTCAGTGCTGCAGTCAGACCCAAGACAGTTTGGCCAGGAGAGTCAGTCACGATGTATAGGAACAGAAGGAAAGCCCTTTTTTTTCCTTTTTGCACTGATGTCCATGCCATACTTCAGCCTTGGTAAACCGATGTTCGGGTTGTCGGTATTATTCTGGTTATGAGCCCCAAGTACATGTTCATGGCACGGTATTGATACTCCATTAATAATATCCCGTTCTCTGCTTTTGCTGTCAATGTGCTGCAGAGTGAACATGCACCTGTGCATCCTGCATGTGATGTTAATGCCTGAATCCTATTTTAAAAAATATTTGTTGGAGGGGATCGCAGTTCCATTGCCAGTCAGGGCACAGCCCGGGGTTGCAGGCCAGTTCCCAGCAGAGGATGCACGAGAGGCAACCACACATTGATATTTCTCTCCCTCTCTCTTTCTGTTCTCCTCTAAAGATAAATAAATAAATAAATTTTAAAAAACTTAAAAAATATTTGTTGGAGGGTAGGTAATAAACAAAAATGCAGTTAGCCAGAATACATACATTTGGTAGCTTTCCCACATTTATAACTATCCCCATTATTTCCTTGTTGAGTGAGCAAATGGTGTTTCATCAGAAACCCCAAGCCAGCCAGGATGAAATTTATCCTTTTTTAGAAACCTACAACAAAAGAGATCATGTAATGTCTCTCTTGAATCTATTCCAGTCTCTCAGAACTCTCTCTAACAGGAGTACTTCTTGGGGCCTGGGCTTTGCTATCATTCTACCCTCAGTAGAGGCAGAGAAGAATAAATACACACACTGTTACGTTAATAATAATTATCTCATGTCCATTATTTAAGATAAGGAATCTCTTAATGTCAGCAACTTAGTTAGTGTTAGGCATACAAAAAAGAGATGAGGATGGAGAAAAGACGCTTGTCTGACATAGTAAAAGGCAATTTATATCTTTTCTAGAGTTATAGATGCCATTTTGAATATAGTTATTCATGATGACCAACTCGTTTAGGATTAAAGGGTATATTCCACAGGGGACATTAAACGTTTAATGTTCAAATCTCTTTAAAAGAACTTTTACAGGCAGTTTCACAAGGACATTATTCATGGCTGCAAAAGGAAAAAGAAAAAGACAAGATTTTTTTTTTTTGGTAAATGTTTTCAGCCTTGGCTTTATCTAAAAAGTTTCTTTCTACATGGATGTACTGTTGAGAAGTTTTGTTTCTGTACCTGCATCAGTAGCTCTTTCCTCTCTTAGCTTCCTTTTTCAAGGCACAGGCACGGAAACATTTTGTTTAGAACTGAGGAAGAAAGTTCAGGGCCTAACAAAACCTAACACTTAATAAAGGAATATGGAAAATAACAGATTTTAAAAAGAAGGGACGGCAAACCATATGATACTTTGCTTCTACAACAGTTACAGATTTCTTGAGGTTAAAGCAAAGAAGCAAGAGAATTCTTCTGGGTGTTTGCATAAGAGTTGAATAGTATAGATACATATAATGGACTTACGTATTAAGAGTAAAAAAAAAAACCCTGCAGTATAGAAAAACTTGCAGTTCCAGAGCTTTGTTTAAGGAAAACCACTTAGACAATTTAGTATGAAGTGAAAGTCTAAGCTCATTAGCGTTGAAGTAGGGCATGTCAAGTGTCCTGCGGGTTTTGGTGCACCGAATACATCTATTAGAATTAATACAATGGATTCTAACGATATTACTATTATTTACATCATCATCACCATAACCATCAAATATTTATTGAATGCCCAGAGTGAGTAGAGTATACTTAACAACACTATTTTACACTGAAGTTGGCTCCTGGGAACTTCAACTTAAAAAATTAAAAGCAACCAGGAAGTCTCCAACAGAGCGAGAGGCAGGGGCCGCTGGGCAGAGGACACTGGGAAATACCGAAAAGCGCGTGTTCATAAAAGAAGGCCGGGAAGGAAAGACAGTCTTTTGTAGAGAAGAACATCTAATCTGCAGAGGACCCTGCTCTACACGGCAGCTCCTGTCCTTCTCCATCCATGCCTGGACCCCTTTGCTGAGTGCCTTGGGAGCCTGTAAGAGCACCAAGGAAGAAGTTTTAGAGGGTTCAACTTAAAGAGAGGGGGAGGAAATCACTGAATGACAGGAAAGGTTTTGAGGAGATGGAGTCTCCTCACCTTTCAAGGGTCAACTTGAAAGGTGAGGGTCAACTCACCTTTCAAGAAGCTTTTTCCTCCTGCGTCTCTTTCATTTCATTTTGTTCTATTGACTCACATGCTTGTCACTCATGTAATCTCAAATGAAAACAAAACAAACTAGAACAAAATCCATCCCCAGGAAACAGTAGTGCAGGGTCTGGGGAAGTCCAGCCAGCTGGTTCTCAAGGGCTCTGATGTGAACCCTTAAGTGGCACTTACCCTGGTAACACCAGCCGCACTCAATGTCTTGCTCTCACTTTTGTAAGACTAGAAACCCAATTTCTGTGGCATCAGGAGTAGTTCTGTTACAAACAGACACACACAATTCAGCTCACGTATCTCATTTCAGCTGCGCCTTATGGGCATTGCACAGGGGAAATGGAGGTGTCAGATAGTTACTTGGTAACTGGGAATCAGAATAAAGAGAATTAGCTGATATACTGTGAAGCATTTCTACCCAATTAGTGATAGCTTTACTAAGGGCATCCCAATGCTCAGGTCTGGACTGCCCGTACCCTCCCCTCTGGGTGGCATTTGAATGGATATTGTCCACTCCTGGCTCTTGGGACTGGTTGTCCTGTTCTTTGCTACGTGTGACTGATTTCTTTCTGCTAACGAACGTTTTTACCATCCAGGACCCAGTAATCACCTAATACTGCAAAGGTAACCTGATAAACTACAGAATGCCCAGTTAAATTTGAATTTCAGATAAACAATAATTTTTAGCATGAGAATGTCCCAAACATTGAGTTGAGATTTTCTATTTTCATTTACTAAATCTGGTGACCCCCAACTAAACCTGCCTTCCTGAGCCTCTGTGCTTACCGTGATTGTAGTTTTTGGGTGTTTCCAACCTCCCCGATGCACGCACACAGTTTCTTGCTTTACCCGTAAAAGGCTGGTAGCTTTCACTACGTGTGGATTTACTGATATGGCTTACTTTTAAAGCACAACTGTCCTCGATTTACAATTTGGGTGGCGCAGTGTGGCGGAGTGGGTCTCATCGTCATTGCCCCGTACTGGCAGTAGCTGTTGAGACAAACGGCACTAATCAGAGTTGCTTAAAGCGATACAAACCATTTTGGGAAGGATAAAGGACTAGTATAAAGGAGCTCAAGTGAGATCACTTTACTTTTACTGCATAGCTAAAATAATGTGGATTGAGGAAAACAGATATAGGAATTCTGTTATGGGAGAAGGGTAATTTTGGGGAACGAAAAACTTTGTGTGTAAGGCAGGTGTGGGTAGTAGTCGAGTTCTGTAGTGGGGACCTCCAGGGTCACAGGTCTCTAAGAAGGAAGACACCAGGACGTTGTGGGGGTCTCATAACGAGAGGGAAAGGGATGTCAAAGAAACTTGGAATATTGCGTGTGGGAGCTGGAATTCTTTCCTCCTGCTGTCGTCTACTCTATTTGTTCCTCTGGCCCAACCTCACTGATCAGTTTTTTTTTATTAGTGCTGCTATTTGCTTTCATTTGTGTCAAATAGACCCAATTTTGTGGTCTAGCTAGGAATCTCACCATACTACTGAACATTGCTTTTACGAGATGTGGTCCGAGTTTCAAACAGCTGACATACAGATAAAATGTTGAAACACCTCTGCTCAGGCTGGGTGTGGCTTTCTCACCTGGTGGGTATTCAGTCCAGGTAGACCCACTGGTCACAGTACAATGCCTGACACTGTATTAAGTTGAATATGCATCATAAACAGATCTTACAGATACAATTCAGTTCAATCACATTCCATTCAGCAACTACTTGTTGACGCCCTTTCTAGAAATACAAAGGTAATATGCTCTAAAGATGGCTGGAATAGGTCACAGTGCACAGTTGTGCACTCTGTTAGGTGTGGGGGTTAAAGGTGAAGGAGAGCTTTCCCTGACTTCCAGGTGTTTACAAGTAACTATGAAACAGGACTGAGGACGCTATTAAAAAGAAGGGAGTTACTAAGTACAAGAGATAATGTACGTGGAAAATGCTTTGCAAATATGAAAATCCGTGGGGCTTGTTCGGGAATGGCGACCAGGTCACTGACAACCCTTTTTACCTGCAATGAGGGGTGATAGAAAAGGAACACAGTCCTGAGAGATTGAGAATGGAGGTCATGAATAACCTGTGGCCTCATTAGCTGTAAGACCTTGGGCAAGTTCCGCAGCCTTACGCCTCATCTTTCTCCCCTGATAAATGGGGAGAAATCTACCCAAATCTACCTTTCAGAGTTATTGGGTAGATTATGCAAGTAATGAGTGAAGCAAGCACCTAGCATTGTGCCCGGCAGGAGTAAAGGGTTCAATAAACCCTACGTCTTATTAGCACTTATTTCCAACTTTTCTGGGTGATCGAAAGGGAACACCTGTGTAGGGCTACTTTACAGGGTCTTATTTCGGGGCGCGCTACACCGTACAAATGCCACAAGTAACGCCCTTTAGCTTCTGACTTGCGCCCTTTTGCCCTAACCAAGGACCAGAGAAATTTGGGCTCTTCTAGCGAAAACTGAGCCTGGTTTCTTCTTCGTAGACTCTGAGGGAAAGCTGTCTTTGAAGCCCAGTCTTCAAACAAGGGCAGCAGGGCAGGGGGTCTCGGGACGGGTCTCAGGGGCAGGGTCCAGAGCAGGACCCACCCCCGCCCCTGGGTCCTAGAAGCTGGAGCACAAGCGGGGGAGTGGGAGACAAGGAGCGTGGGGCGACCGCATCGGGTGTCAGTGGCAGCGGAGCCTGGGCGGGCACATCATCCGTCCAATCCCCAGCCGTAACCTCGGCCTCATGAATAAGCAACAAAGCGAAGCTCCCTCCCCCTGGCAACCCAGACCGTGGAGCGGGCCGCCACCGCTGCAGGGGCCGCCGCGGGGATGCTGAGCGCGGGCGCCGCCGCTCTCCCGGCGCTGCTCTGCTGAAGGCGCACAGGTGAGGACGGGCCCGGCTCCGGCCACTCGGGCGGCTGCGGCTGCAGACCCGGGGCTGGGGAAGAGACGGAGTCGGAGGTGCGGGCGGCGCGGGGTGGACGCGGGACTGTGCAGTCCGGGAAGCGCGGCAGCCAGGGGCGCGCCAGGCGTGCGCCCTGCGCGCCCGTCGCCGAAAGAACAGGGGCAGCCCCGGGCGCGCTGGACGCGGCGCGCAGGCCTTGGAGGACTCGCCGCACTCTGCGCTCCAGCTCAGCCTCCGGGCTCCGCACCAGCGAGCGGGCCTTTGTGCTGGCGGAGCTTGCTGGGCTGGCTGCTTTTGTGTGGGCTTTCCTTTCTTCTCGCTCTCCCCTCCCAGCCTCACAGCAGTGATAGAGAAGTTCCCGAAGACCGCGATTTGCGCCTTTCGCAGCATCGATCGCGATGTTCCCTATGCCAAACAGCGCCCAGCAGCTGTGGAGCGAGTGGAGGCTGCGGTGGCCACCGAGATGTTTTGTTACTTTGCAGGAAACAAACAGCTGAGTGCCTGGCGCAGAGATGTCTCTGAACCTCCTTACTCAGACCCTGGCCAGTCCCCCAGGGCGCGGCAGGAGGACGCTCCTTGGAAAGGTCACTTAATTGGAAAGAGGGCCTGCGGATTAGGCGCGGAGGTCAGGCTCTGCCTGAGACTAGATGGGTTGTTGCGAGGTGCTGCCCGGAGGTGCCCAGATGTCTCCTGTGCGTCCTGGTCGCTGACAGACCCTGACCTGTGTAGATTGTGGACACGTAGAGTCCTGGCTGGTGAGGAAGCAACCAAAGACTGTTAAAAGTAGTTCTTAAAGATGAGGAATCTGCCCCCCCCAAGTTGATCCCAAGGGTGTCCTAGGACCTTGAAACCTCTTTTCAGGGCAGAGCTGTGGTGGAGGAGAGGAGGGAGGCTGCTTTGAAGTATCTGCTTTCATTGTTTGGAAGTTGCAGTTTGAACCTTAAGGGGGAGAGGAAGTGATTCACAAAACCCTCCATAGAGCTCTGAGCGATTTCTTCTATAGGGAGCAAAACGTGTGGCCAAAATTTGCATGCCTCCCCCTCCTTTTTGAGTATCCCCCCACCACACGTGATGCTCTTGGGCTCCAAGGAGTTTCCTTTAAGCCGAGAGCCTACAGAGCCACAAACCGGCTTGCTCCCTTGCCGTCAGAACCCTACTGTCCTTCTACTGGAAGAAACTCAAAACCGGGGTGAGGTTTCATAGGATCAGAACATTGCTAATTACTTTTATACACAGAAATCTAAGGGTAGACTTACTTTTATGAATAAGGCAGAGTTGTTATATTTGTCCTAAGAATGAACCAAGCACTTAGGCAGCAGCCTTGATATTGATTGCTTTTTTAAAAACACTTATTTTTCAGAGAGAGGGGAAGAAAGGGAGGGAGAGAAACATCAATATGTGGTTGTCTCCTGCATGTCCCCCACTGGGGACCTGGCCTGAAACCCAGGCATGTGCCCTGACCGGGAACCGAACCAGCGACCCTTTGGTTTGAAGGTTGGCACCCAGTCCACTGAGCCACACCAGCCAGGGCGATATTGATTGCTTTTATTCACAGAAGTCCCAAGTCTCAAGGAGTCCGATGTGACTGCAGCAACAGAGTTAATTAGGGAGATGTGGATTTATCTTTATTTTCATAGGGAGCTTCTTACCATTGTATTCTGGCATTTTATGCTAAACTTTTCGATATCATACTGTGGCATTACAGATATGGTTTGGAGCTAAATATAAGTATAGAATCAAAAGGAGGAAGGTGGGCTTACCTGTTTCTACTCTTCAACCAAAGATGTAGTTCACTGTTGATTTGCAGATGCTTGCCTGAAAAGTTGCATGTGGGATTTTAGTTGTGTTTGTTTAGTCTCACAGCATGGAAGCCAACTTGTTCCGAGGGAACCTGGGCTTAATCTCTATAAAATGAAAACTCATTCCCTAATTAAGGTCTGTGGTCAATCCTGTTTTTCCCTATTGTGTATTGTGTTTTCTTCGTGGTTATAAGAAAATTGTCTGAATCAAGTTTCAGCTTGAAATGTTAGGTCTTATGATTATTCCTTGAAATATCTACTTGGGGATGATTCTCCATCACTTTGTCTACATGAGAAGCTGGAAGGGGGAGGCTCTGGGAAAAGAGCTGGAGGAGAAAAAGGGTGTTATGGATGTTTTAGACTGCTCACATTTCTGTAGTTTGAAAGGAATGCATGTCAGGATCACAATAATATGTCTTAAATTGTATGGTACTTAAACCTTTTTCTTCAAACCATTTCAGGACTAGTATCACCTTCTGGTTTCTCTTCCACCTTTTGAAGAAAATAGAATGAGCATTATTATCTCCATTTTGCAACAAGGAAACCAAATTTCAGTGATTTTGCCCAAGGTAGAGCTGGAACTTCAAACCAGTGTTTTAATCTTCAAGTCTAGCTTCTTTTATTAGGGATAGGATGATGCACCAGGGGTGATAAACACGGACATCTTCATTTATCTACAGCACTAAATTGTGGAGACTTAAAGCCGTGGGCTCCATATGTAGAAAGAACAGTTTTGGTTTGCAGGGATGGTAAAACCCTGGGCAGGTATTAATAGTTGCCAGAGTAACCATCTAAATCCAGCCCTACTTATTCTCTTCCCTGTCAGCACTGATGCCGCTTTCCTCCTGGGGGACGACCGTGCTTTTCTTTGTGGTCAGTCTATTCTCCCTCCCTCCTCTGTGGTCTAGCACGCTGCTGAAAGGATCATCTGTCACGCCAGCCACTTACTTTACAGTGAAAAATGACGGGGACCAGATGATCTTGAAGCCAATATATCAGGCCACTAACAGCTGTCGGTAGCACAGTGCATCAGAAACGGGGTACCTCGGTGCTGGGTGCCACAGTCGGGTTAATAGGGTCAGAGCCTTGATGAGCTCAGCTCTAGGCAAATGAAATAGCATTGGCAATGAGGGCCTTCAGGATTAAAACAAGAAAAGATAGGACCCTGACAAATCAATCACTGAGGACTAGGAAAAACACAAAAGGGAAAGATGATAAAGATACAGACAAAGAGGGGAGTTTCCTTTTCCCTTCATCAACCACAGAAGCACTAATTGGATTTTTAAAGGTGAGATGGTAACAGGGAAGCCAGCCGACCTGAAGCTCTGAGACTTGTCACTTGTTACGCTGATTTATTTGTTTAAATGAAATAAATACGGAAAGCCTAAAATATAGCAGAGGTGAGAATACAGAAGTTATTAGTGTTATTCAAATGATACGTTGGCTAAGTCGCCCAAACTGGTTCTGTGATGAACACAACATGCAATTAGACATTGATAGACCGTGAAATGTCATCGAAAATTGTACAATATAAAATGGAGACGCTGCACATTCTTAAATGGTTATTTATATTCACATCGTGCCAGCAAATATTTATGGAGCACCTCCTCTATGTGCCTACCACTATTAACAAGTATATGGCAAACAGAGGGAGCTAAAAGATCAGTGTGTGTGCACATAGAACGTAACCTTATTTAAGGTGACCGCGCTTACAGGCATGATTATTGTACTAGAGAAGCTGGGAGAAGGTGGGAAGAGGATGAGTGAGGCAATTTTGTGACGGCAGTTGGTAAACAGGACGTGACCTGGGGGCCCAGGGTTGGGACACCTAGGGTAGGGAACAAGGAGGGAGCTCTGACTAGTGCAGTGTCATGAGCAAAACTTAGGAATCTGCAATGAGGATGACACAGAAGAGGGCAATATATCCTGCTGGTAGTGGTGTCTGTGCTGGGCACCAGTGCCGTGGGGTTGCATTACAGATATGGAATTTGGCAACCGCGCGTTTGGGAGCGTTAAGTTATGTTTTGGGAAAACAGAAGGATGTGGTGGCAAAGGCAGGGAACTTGAAGTCTTAACAGAATTTACAAGGTCAGAAATAGACACGATCCTACAGGCAAGTTGTTATCCTCTATAAGCCTGTGGTTTTCTCCTCTAACAAAGAAGTGAAGATAATGGTAATACCTATGTCATTAGGTCACTGTTAGGGTTAAATAGGACAAGTTACATAAGGCACTTACAACACTTGGTACCTGGGATTCTGGTACCTGGTACCAGATGGTAGTCTTTAAAAAAATTGACTATTGTAATTTTTAGTCTTAAGAATAAACCATCTGGATTGTATAAAATGGGTTGGAGAAGAGACAGTCCGAAAAAGATAATCAACTAAAAGTCAGTTAAAATATTAACAATTCATTGAAGTGAAAGGAAGGGATAATTCCAAGAGATATTGTGAGGAAAGAATCCACAGAGGTTGTGAATCTGAAATGTAGAGGAGGGAAGAGTTCAAGGTGAAAACCAGCTGCAGGTGAAGAAGACGGTATGTTTAAGGCGGCATCCAAGTGACTTCCAGTAGACAGTGAAAATCTAAGATTAGGCAGCTTCCTGAAACCCCACACTAGCTTCTTCTGGTATTTATGTTTATCCCAGGGGAAAAAATATCAGCCAGATTGTCAGCAGTTGTTTTTTTTTGGCAAACTCTATAGCCCTCCCATATCTTGAATACTCTCAAGGTAATGCTCACGTTCCTTATATATTGTACCTGGAACCCAATTTACTTTGGAAATAGTAGCCTCTTCATTGCGGAGGACGTTTTAACACGCTGGTCCCCTGTGTGTGTGCACTTGGGTAATACACTGAACAATAGTAGTATACATACACTTCAGTTGAAAAAATAATGACGAGGAGTTAAAAAAACTGAGTCTAACAAGATGGCTAAGAGTTTTTTTTTTTAATGTTGTCATTCATTTGTCTTTGAAACATGCATATGCCTAGAATGCCTAGACAAAGAAACAGATCCTGGACTGCATCTATTTAAGACTGTCAAAGATAATGCTTGATAGGACGACTTATCTGCCCGCTAGTGAAAGAAATGCAGTCAAGCTGCTAGAGGACTGCCCAGCCATTAGGATACCTTGATAGCACACAATGGACCAAGTGCGACTGACTTGCTCTGGAAGGGATGCTTTTTAAGCGATTAGAAGCGAATATCCACGCTCTGCAATTTGGTTAGCTTATGTATCTGAATTACTTGATCAGGATTTAGTGAAGGGAAAGCAGCATCCAAAGTCACGGCGTGAAGGAAAAGTTAGAGGAATCTTCGTTTGTTTATGAACTATTCCAATGATTGAGTTAGTTTAAGAGACTTGAGACGCAGAAGTCTAATAAGCGGCGAAGTCTCCCGCTCCCTCTTCCTCTCCCAGCGAAGTGAGCAGAGGCATTCGTCTGTTTGTTCAGCCAATATTTACTGAGCATTTCCTCTGTGCCAGGCACTTGCCAGGGAGAGGGTGGTTATTTAAGTTTAGAAATATTGTCACTGCATTGACAACGGACGGCCTTTTCTTATATATGGTCTAATGTCATGCATCTCCCAGTGCTGGGGGGTGGGGTGTCTCCAAGCTCGTGGGAGTGGCCTTGGGAACCTGTACAGTGCTTTGAAAAGACTGAGAGAGACCTGGAACTTGAAGGTCATCTACCAATTTATCTGAGTGGCAAACACGCCCTGCTGCCGTGACCGGCTGTCTTTTCTGCTTCTTTGGAAGTTCAGACATCATTTTGAATAGGAGAGAAGGAGCATATGGCTGCAACACAGACACGGGATAGGCTCGTAGCGCACCCCCCCTTTCCTGTCATAATTGGATTTAGAAAGCAGGTGGCCGACACTTAGTTACAGAAGGAAAGTCTTTTAGAGCCCGGGCAGAATTCCTTTCACACCAGTGTCCTGAAGCTCAAGATCTAGGTACAAATGCAACTTTCAACAAAAACTCTGCTGGGAAAGGCTGTTGAGATTATATTAAATCGTTATGGTTTGTGCCCTCTCATCTGGTTGGATCATAAAATTCTCTTGGTCCACATGACTCTGGAATATATTAAATAAAATGTGGAGCATTTGTTTAATCAGTTGGGTGCCTTGCCTGTTTGATGGCAAAATTGTGAGAAAATATTGTATTTTAAGTAGTACAGATAAAGCATAAAAACAGAATCATGGAGGAAGAAGGGATTTCAGAGATGATTTTAAGTCCTCCTATTATCAAAGGAGACACTGAAGCCATTTGCCCCGTCACTCAGCAAGTTTTAACAATGGTAAAGCTAGGATTCAGGAATCATTGTTCACACTTTAAACAAATTTTATTTTATTGTTTATGCTATTCCAATTGTCCCAGTTTTTCTCCCTTTGCCCCCGACTCCCTCAGGCCATGCCCACACCGTTGTCCATGTTCATGGGTCGTGCATACGTATCCGTTGGCCACTATATTCCCTGTGCATCTCCACGGGTTTCAGGAACCACCCGTCTGTTACTAGTGCATGACCCTCTGAATTTTACTGCCACCAGGATGGCCTGGTTTTCTTTCTTCAGGTTGTTATCCAGAAGTATAAGATCTTGTAGCTTAAGCTTTTAGGTCACACCCTGCATCTCCTGGAAAAACGTATTTGTTCAGTAAAGGACAGCTCTCTGAACTGTCAGAAATGAACCAGAGATCAGTAGCTTTTATGTATCTTCCACTATAGAGGGTTTCGTAGTTCAACTTCTCTGCAGAAATCTGAACGTGTCGTGTCATCAACCGTGAGCACGCATGCTTTCCGGCTGCCGCATAGTTTTGCATTAACCAAGGAAAATAGAGGTGACAGGGCAGCTGTTGGTGCTGGATCTGGTACCCGGCTATGAACTGGGATGCGTTCTGGCTCGTCTGTGATGGTAACTAATGTCCAGATCGCTGATATGCCTTGGCTCATGCAATTTCCTCCTTGTCAAGTATATTTCCCATATTCTCTCCTTCTAAAACAATGCTAGCTACCTGTATGAAATTTAATATTTAAATAAAATTGGTTCAAACCTTCATCCTACACATGAGAAAATCTAACATCTCTCTCATGATCTCTGAGGACTCCTGGCAGGGGGCAGGCGGGGGCTCGTATTTCTGCTAGTCACCTCTGGTTCCACGTTCTCCTGCTGCTCAGTTTGTGGCCTCTCACGTGCTGTTGCTCCTCCACACTTGGCACTGCGACCCTTCATGACATCAGCCCATTGCTGAATGTTTCCCAAACTACTGTGGATTCGAGCTTTTAGGTAACAAATTACCTCCCAACTTGGTGGCAGTGAATGTTTATGATTTCATCGCATTTCTGTGCAATAGGAATTTGGGAATAGCTCAACTGGGTGGTTCTGCCTCAAGGTGTTTTAAGAAGCCGGAGTCAGGGTGTCAGCTGGGGCAGTAGTTGTCTGAAGGCTGGAGCGGGGCTGGAGGATCTGCCTCAACCCCGGTTCCTTCCCGCGGTGCTGGGAGCTCGGCAAGATGCCTCAGCTCTGAATTCCTGGATTCCTCTTTCCTTGGGTAGAAAAATTCAGCCTTTTTTTTTCTTCAGCAGCTACCTAGGGCCAAGGACTTGACTTTCACTCTGTCTCAAAGGGATCTGGAGGACTAGATGAGATAAAAATGTGAAAGCTTTGAACATCCTAAAGGAGAAAGGCCTTATGAAAATGCAGATTTTTACACTTTATGTGCACGCATCACATGCTTAAACCAGACAGTTGAATGATTAGACATGAAAGAAAGAAAAGGTATAACTTTTATAAAGATAAGTTTTTTATTTTAGAATTTTCCTTTCTAGGTGGTTTGATGTCCTGGAAAATCTGCTGCATCTGAGAAATTTCTGATGGTGGGAAAAGGAAGGGCCTTACTTAGCCAAATAGATAATAAGAACTAAAACCCTTAAGTTTTGGGTAAAATGATCAATTTTGATATAGTTTTAATAGTGATGAGAGTGTGCGTAGTTCTTTAAAAAATGCAATGAAGCCTAATATTACAATAACGTGTATTCAGTAAAAACCACTAATTTAAAATGTGTTTTGGTTCTCTTGAAATGTTGTTTCTTTTAATAAATACTTGCATTAATTCTTTTAACTTTTCTAATCCCATTTTGAACATGAAGGTTTCACTTATAATTTTTATGTTTGATGCAGAGAAAAGAAATAAGTTAAGCATTTTAAAGACAACTTAATTGAAAATAATTTATATATATTTTAAAAGTTTTGAATATTTCAGTATTCAGTATCTTATGATGACAGATCTTATGATGACACTTAATAGTTTTTAAATATACTTAAAAAATAAATTATACTTAAAAGGTTTTTTGAATGTAATGTAAGTAAATGCTGTCTTGGCCATTCTGCAGTCATTTAACTACATGACTATTAGAGGAATTTGGGGAGAATATTGCAAATGTGACTTTAAGGGTAGTTTATTTCAGGTAGGTATTTAGGAAACAATGAAGTGAGTACTTGAACTATGTGTGCCTTTGTCTAGAGAGCATCGAGTTAAATCAGCTGCAGAATTCAGCAGGGAGAAATGAACCGGGTTATCCCTGTCTCAAAGGTACAAGGAAATAGAACGGTTCTCTTTTACGTACCATTTCTGAGCATGAAGTCAGGAAGATTCTTTTACTCACGGTTTAATTCAAAGGGAGCTTATTTACAAAATATATTTGTATGACAGTGTGACGTGCTTTGCTTTTCTACAGGACTCGGTTACCGCCTTCGTCAGCATTGCCATTTTGTGTGCACCTTTCCCTTCCACTATGAGGAGACCAGCCGTGTTGCACGTCTGTCTGGCTTTCTGTGGCCTTCTGCTTCTCCACTGCGCCGCGCGCTGTTTGGCCTTCCCCAAAATGGAAAGAAGGGAGGCAACACGTGTTAATGAAAAAGGAGTGCCATCTGAGAAGATAAACGTGAATGACCTAGAAAATGACTCCATCACTTCCAAGGGCACTTTCCAACCAGTGGTCTCCGAAGACCCAGTGATAGTGTTAGCGGGACCATCAGCAGTGCCCTTAGGTAAAGCATCCACTACGAACAAAGACACCCCTTCTGCAGGCGCTGGGCTCCTGCAGCCTAATAGCCTTGGTATCGAGGCTACTACTGAGCCAGTGGTCCGAGCAGGGGAAGAAGCGTTTGGTTCCAGCCAGCTGGAGAGAATGCCTCCTGAAACCCTGCTTTCCAAGGCCATGGTAACCAACCCTGTCACAGCCACTGCCTCTCGGAATATCGATGAGGAGGAACCATTTGGTAGCACCAACATTCAGCCCATTGTAGAAGGGACCACAAAAGCAACACGAGGTTTTTTGAAGTATGTGGATAGTCAGTTGTTTACAACAGCAAGTCAGGGAAGCATTAGTCTGGGATATTCATCTTCATCCTATGTGAACACTAACCAGAAACTAACCGCCGATCCAAGGACTGAGAAATTTGAAGCAGACACAGATCCTAGGACAACTTCTTTTCCTGGTGCTGAGCCCGTAGCAGGCACAGAGCCTGGAAGCCGCACGTCTGATAGGGAGAAGCCTTCGCAGATGACAGCTGATAATACCCAGGCTACTGCTACCAGGCACGGGCTTGCCATCTCCGAGTATACCCTGAGTGTCAAGCTGGAGACTGACAGCCTGCCGGGGGCTCCAGAAGTCACAGTGAGTGTCAGCACAGCTGTTCCAGCTGCCTCTGCCCCGAGTGATGAGTGGGATGACACCAAATTAGAGAGTGTGAGCCAGATAAAGACCCCAAAGCTGGGAGACCGCACAGAGCCTCAGATGGGAATGGGAAGGTCTCCGACAGCCCAAGTAACCGATAGTGGCGTGGAAGGCATGGAAGGCGTGGAAGGCGTGGAAAGGGATGAACCTCTCACAGAAGCGGCACATACGGGGCTTGGGCTGCCCGAAGGGGAAACACACAAGGGGACAACCCTGCTCACAGCCCAAGGGGATGGGAGACCATCCACCTTCACTGGTCATGTTTCCTTTACTCCCACAAGTCCGATGGAAGATACGAAAGCCTCTGCTGTCAACCTGTTTCCAAACACTGCAGACTTCGTGGAATCCACCAAGGAACACAGTGCCATGTTTTTCTTAGAGACCACTGTTGCCATCTCGGAACGTGAGTCTGAGGCTCATCAACCACTGAGAAATACATTTAAAGGTAAAAGAAACAAAGCAAGCTTTCTTTAGTTTGCAATGCTTTAATTTGGTTTTATTATTTTCAAAAATTGAAATATAATTGACATATAACATTGTATGGGTTTCAGGTGTTGTTTTGTTTTTTTAAAGTGACAATTCGTAAGTCACTTATCTGTGTCACCTCCTGCCTCCATGGGAACCTGCCGCAGGGTGGGCGGGAGTGGGAGTCCTGCCCCAGGCGTCACAGGATGCTAGGGCGCCCCTGGAGGAAGGTGGGCCTAACATGCTCCAAGCTTTCTATCCGGATGGGTTTTCTATAGTTTCCTGGTGGCCACAATGGAAACTAACAATCCTCAGAACTGGAAATCTGGGAATCCTAATCCCCAAGCAATGTGTCAATTTCCTTCCTTAAAACATCGGGGTCTTGTGAGAATCTGAAATGACCCCATGTGTTGTCCTGGCTGGTGGCCACACGTGTGTGGGATTTGGTGCCCACCTCCATCTGCCATGCCAAGGTTTCGTGAAACAGGAGAGCAGCCATTCCCCCTGGGGTGTGATACTCAGTGGGGAGGTGGGGAGGAGGTGCTGGCGGGAGGATAAAATATCTGGCCTCCTTCCCCATGGGCCCTCGCCTGGTGCTTGTTATCAGTTATCCAAGAACAACAACGACAAAGAAAATCTGCCCAGACAGCTGGGAAGAATCGTTAGAACCAAATAGATTACTGATAACCACTGTATCTGAAGGAACTGTATTTTGTGCATTTTAAGGACATTTTTAGAAAGTACTGTAATTCTTTCATTGAGAGGCTATGGATGGAGACAGATGAACTCCTTTTGTTATTTGCATTAAAATTACTTTGGGTCTGCTCAAAAAAATAAGTCATCTAAATTTTAATGGCAAGCAAAATTAAATTAAAATACATTTTAAATAAATATTACATCGAAATATAACTCCTGCCTATAGACCAGTGGTATTTAACTGCGAACAGTGTGTGTCCCTCACCTCATCCTTGAGCAGTGTTTAGAGACATTTTTGGTTGTCGCCACTGAGAGGAGCTACCACTGGCATCCAGGGGGAGAGGCCAAGGCCACTGCCAAAGACACTGCAACGCACAGGGCAGCCTCTCAACCACCGAGGTCTGTCTGAGCCACAATGTCAACTGTGCTTAGAAACCCTCACATAGAGTTACTATTTTTTCAAACATCTTATTATGAAAACATGTAAGTAAGTATATACATTAGCTGTATGTTTAAGTGGTATAATAAACAATGTAAGATACTTATTTACATATGGTTGTAAAAAATACTCCTATCCCTGATATTTCGTACCAAAAAGCTTTAGGTAAATACTTATCTCATAGTATTGGTCATGTAAGGTTTCTGACTTTGTTTACCAAAGAGAAGTTCATCTATAAATAAAAGCGGGGGAAACCAATACAGAAAAACCTTCTCTGCTGTCTTGATTCTGCACTTTATGCTTCCTCTTGGCCTTTACATCTATGAATGTTGTGAGCTGACAAGGCTTACATTTGTTGCTGATGGATAATATTTTTCTTTTATTACGTGTGTTTGGTTAGATGACAGCTGTGGAGGAAGAGACAGTGCATATGCTCATTCTGAACTGTTTTGGAACCCACACAGCTTGCTACTTCTGCTAAGTAGATTAATTAATAGAAAAATATCAAATTAGTAATATGTTTTATAAAGTGTCATTGGGATTGAATTAAAGTGATAAAAGATTGAATTTAACATGTCCAGTTCATTCTTTAAGGACTGAAAGACCTAGTATAATGTAACTCTTCATAGAAGCTTCCAGAAAAATTTTTATAAGTTGGTTTTTAAGTTCTGTGGAGAGAGTTGGGTTCACATGACCATGAAGATATTGGATGTGACAGAACAAGAAGTTTACTTCAATTCTCTGTGACACCTGAGATATTCCGGGAGCATGAAGTCACAGAGTTCCAGATTATTCATTGCGCAATCGAATCCACGATTTTCATGTAATAGACTTACTTTAGCTTCTATTAATAAAGCCTGAAAAGTAAAGTGAGTTTGGTAATTGTCTGATGATTATTTTGATTATTGAATATGCTCCAAACATAGTTTTAGTTGCCTCACTTAAATAGTCTTTTAACAGGCAACTACTTTTTATTTCTAGAATATAGCATCATATCTGGCGCCTAATAGGTGCTCAATAAAAACTGGTTCAATGGATGAGTAAATGAAGGTAGAGAACTTTTCAGACTGGAATTATCCTATCTGACTGCCTGCATTGTCCAAATTAATCGAACAGCTTCTATGTGTTCTTCATAGAGGGAGGAACAGTTAAATAATTCCTTTCACTTTAATTTTTTGTGCCATAGTGTTAAAAAGAATGTGAAAAATTAAGATGATTGACAATAGCAGTTAGAGAGTAGCCAAAAAGATTTCTACCCATTTTCTGGTGGGTATAAGTATTTTTCAGAAGTAAGCAATTCATGCCAATCACTTTAGATCCTAGGGACTACTTCAGGATATACAATGATTTCTTGGTGTTTGGGGTATTATCAACAGATGAGTGAATTATCAGTCTCCTAAATTTATTTATTTTTAAAGAGAGGAGAAGGGAGGAAGAGAGAGATAGAGAAACATTGATTGGTTGCCACTCACACGCCCCCAACTGGGGGACCAAGCCCGCAACCCAGGCATGTGTCCTGACTGGGAATCAAACCTGTGACCTTTTGATTTGCAGGCTGGTGCTCAGTCCACTGAGCTGCACCAGCCAGGGAAGTTAACCAGTCTTCTGATTCAGCTTGTTCTTCAGCTGGTTCAGTTGAAGACCAGGTTTTAAAAGTAGTCTATAATAATTACCATATTTTATGCCTATAAGAAGTAGAAAAAATGAGAAATGTACAGAAACTTTGGACGTTATTTTCTTTTTTAAAGTTTATTTATTTGCTTTTAGAGAGAGGGGAAATGAGGGAGAAAGAGAGGGAGAGATAAATCAGTGCATAGTTGCCTCTCACACTCCCCTAACTGGGGACCTGGCCGGCAACCCAGGCGTGTGCCCCGACTGGGAATCAGACTGGTGACCGTTGGTTCTCAGGCTGGCACTCAATCCACTGAGCCACACCAGCCAGGGCTGAATGTTATTTTAAAAATTCCCATTACTCTTTCTGCTTCTTACTCTTCTTTCTCTAACAGCAGTCAGTTCTTCAAAGTACTATGTCATTTTGATATTTCTTCTTCTTTCATGAAACTGTGAGCATAGATAACATTTATTTTTACATATTTGTCCTCAAAAGTGTTCATTATGCTTTCAAAAATTAGGGCAACATAAAGAATGCTTACTGCTTAAAATAATACAACTATACATTACTATCTTTTTGTGGCAGAACATTGTCTTAGGTGCTGGAGATATAAAAAGGGCAGTGATTCCTGACTCTCAAAAGAGTTACGATCTCATTGGAGAAAGAAAAAAGAAACTAAAACTTAAACCATGGTACCAAGTGCAAATATGAAGCCTATGTAAGACCTTACTGTAACTCACATTGTCTTTTTACTAGGTATCCATCAAATGTAAAAATCTCTTCAATTCAAAAGAAAAAATAATCCGAGCTGAAGGGGTACCAAGAAAAGGAATTGTTCATATTGAAAAACATACAAACATAAAAAGTACCACAATGTCACTAATAAAAACTTAGGAAAATCTTTTCAGCTCTTCCTAGAATATGACCTTTTCATTGCATGACGTACTGAGCTTGCTAATAAGCTGTGGACCTAGAATTAGTATTTAAAAAAGAGAGGTAACAGGGTCTTCTAGAAATGAAGTTTTGAGAGTGGCTCAGTTTTTAAAATTTGCAGCATAGTTCCTCCCTAAAAAGGGGGCAAATATTGACCATTATAAATAATCTTTAGTAATTTATTTGAGGGGATTGTCATGTAAAGAAAGGGACCTTGGACAGACACATTTTCCCCATGGGTCTGTTTCATTCTCTTTCATGATCTAAAGGCAAATGCAAATCTACAGATTGTTCCTTGAGCAATGGCAGAGTGTCCTTCTTTCTCACAGCTGAGGAATATTTCATTGTGCATGCATGTGTATATAAACAGCTTCTTTAGCCATTCATCCGTCGGCTGGCATCGGCAGCCCCATGGCTGTGAGCACTGACTATATAGGCTGATGCAGGTTCCTTAGCTTCTTTAAACGTAAGTTGTTTTTAAAACAGGTAATAATAGCTGATATTTATTAAATACTTACCAAGTACCGGGCATGCTCCAAGGGTTTTACATGTGTTATGTAATTTAATCTTTGTAACATCTCTTATGTCAACAACTTTAATAGTATCTTTTGTGAGAAAGATACTCTTATTTACACTTTCCAGCTGAGGAAACTCAAGTCCCAGAGATGTTAAGTAATTTTTTCGTGGTCACACAGCTCCTAGGTGACTGAGTCAGAATTCAGACCCAGGCAAATTAGCTCTTGAACCTGCATTCTCGACCACTGTGATGGATGGCTTCCATGAATGGTATTAGTACTTACTTCCCCTTATTACATGTGGAAGGAGAAAATAAGATAATATCCATCTTGTACGAAGCTTCTTGTGTGTTCGGCCTGTAATGGAAACTCTGTAAATATTAGTTATTAGAATTATTATCCCTTTAATTCAAAACGCTAACTTTCAAAAATGCCAATGTGAAAATTTCTGCTTGTAACTTAGTTCTGTATAATTTGTTTCTTAGCAAACTGATTATGTTGATGTTCATTAAAGGGAGCTCAGCTGTTGATCTTCCTGTTTTGTTTAGATTTTATCTTATGTTTATTTTATAGTAGCTTTTTAATCGCTGTCTTAGATTGAATTACTACTCTTGAATGCAGCAATGCTGAGAACATTTCTTTACTGGTATTTTGTTTCTAAGTGATCCCTTTACCTTCCCATTCCCTGAAATAGCTTTCTGATTTTTTCTTCAATTTATGAATTACATAGTGACTTCTTAAAGCATAGGAACTTGACTTATTTTAAACTGTTGTCTCTCTTTTTTTAAGACACCATTACTCAAGAGATGACGACAGCTGCTCAAGAGGCAGAAGCCACTTTATCATTGGTGACACCAGAGCAGCAGGTTCCCACCCTCCAGGTTACCCGAGAACACGGCGAGGCTGCAGAAGAAAAAGGGTCCCCTTCTGCCACGTCTGATGTTCTGGGTGTCACTCAGCTGTCGAGAAGATGGGAGACTCTGGCCACTACAGTTTCACCAACAGCCGCACCTCTGTCTTTCGAAGTTACTCCCATCGTGGAAGGTCTGTAAGGGAGGGAATTGGACTCAGTGTTATGGGGGTGGGTCTTTTCTGTGTATGGATAAGAATAGAATGAGAGGCAGATGGCCCTGTCACCAGGGCACACACACACCCCTCCTCTGGAGAGTGAACAGCAAAGGTAAGCGAATTCTTCCTTGGAGATGTCACACAGTCTCAAAGAATGACGGGTTGGTGCCTAAGAAGAAACTCCTGGTGTCTCATCTCAGGGACGGGAGAAGGCCAGACCTCACCTATTGAGACCTCTGTCCTAGTCGGACAACTCCGGCTGCTAGGGGTGAGGTGACCAGAGCGAAGACACGGGCATGAATCCCAGCTCTGGCCCTCACTACTGTTGTGGCCTCCAGTAAGTGTCTTAATGTCTCCAAGCTGGGTTGTTCATCTCCAAATGATGCCCATCTGTCTTACAGGTTATTTTAAGTGTTTAAAATAATGTGTACAAATTGCTTTCTATATCGGAGGCCCTTAGATGCTCTGATATCGTACAGATAGTGAAGTCTTCAAATCGGGGTGATCATCAGCATGACAAAAACTATTGTCAATAACCTTTAACTTTTGTAACTTTTATTTATTTTTTAAAGACTTTATTTATTTAATTTAGAGAAGGGGAAGGAAGGGAGAAAGAAAGGAAGAGAAACATCAATGTGTGATTGCCTATTGTGCTCCCCCTACTGGGGACCTGGCCTGCAACCCAGGCATGTGTCCTGACTGGGAATCAAACCGGCAACGCTTTGCTTCACAGGCCCGTGCTCAATCCACTGAGCTACACCAGTTAGGGCTAATGGAATTATTTTTAACAATGTAATAAGCACCTTCTAATCCTGCTCCCCCCAAATACCCCAAGGGCCTTGTCAGTAACCTGCATGGAACCCAGGACCCTTCTCATCTCAACCTCTTCCTCCCGACTGTTAGCAGCATCCTCAGTCACCTGGTGTTCATCATCTCCTTGACTTCCCTTTCTTTTAGTTTTATTGCATTGATATTTGCTCCTAAAATCATACATTTAAAAATGTTAGTTGACTTTTAACTTTATAAAAGTGTTATTGTCCTGTATAAGTGGTATAGCCTTTTTTAGGACTTACTTGTTTTTCCTTAATATTTCATGGCTAAGATTTATTTACTCTAGCTCTTTTGTTTTGACTGTTTTTAATTCTCCATTAAATAGTGTGAAAATACATCACAGTTTCTTCATTCAGTCTTCATCCAGTCTCTCTGAGTGATTTGCATTTGGGTCATTCAGGCTTGGTCATTGCCATAAGTATTCTTTTTCACATCCTCTGTTGTGTGTGTGTAGGAGTCTCTCCTGGGTGTGACCCTGGGAACTGAATTGCTGGGACATAGTGTATATGAATTTTCGACTTTAGGAGGCAGCGCCTAACTGTTTTCCAAGGCTGATTGCACTGATTTATAATCTTGACAGCAATATATGAGGGACTCAGTGAATCCATAACCTGGGAGCTTTTAAAAATATTTTCTCAGGTGTCACCACTCAAGAGGTTCTGATTCAGTAAGTTGGGATATGTGGAAAGCATGAAATTACCATTAAAAAATTACCTCAGAAGGTTCTGATGATCAACCAGGCTCGCAAAATACCACCCTGGAGATTTGGGAAGACCTGGGGCTCAATTTGGCTGCTTCAAACTTAAGTATATTCCTGACACAGATCTAGGTTCTTACTCTGTGACCTGACTTTTTAAAAGTCATCGTTAGCATATGCTTTAATAAATTTTTGTTAAAATTTCTATCTTTGGTAATAAGTGAAATAAAATCCTGAAACATCCATAACATTGCCAATAGGATAAATGGGAAGTTAAAATTTAGAAACAAAGATCTGATGTGAGACAATATCTTTCCCTACAAGATAAAGCGTTTGCTTTGGGTGGCTGGGCTGATGCAGGGCAGGGAGGAGCACTGGTCTAAGAGTCATTAATGATTTCTTGCTTGAAAAATAAAAGCACAAGTACACATTTCCCCTGGTGATCATCCTTGCGTCAAGTCCTGTCTCTTGCGTTTGGCAGACCTAAAGGACACAGTCACAGGGCCCAAGGAGGAGTGGATCACACCAGTTTTTGGCTCTCCAGTGACACCCCCTGGAATAACGGAGGAGGCACCCAGCGTTTCTCCAGCGCTTTCTGATTCCGAGGCGTCCTCTGAGAGAAGAAGCCTTGTTCCATCCATCGGCTTTGTTAATACAGCTGCCCCGTATGGCCTGGACCAGCTCGAATCTGAAGGTACCTGTGCTTTAAAGGGAATCTCTCCTAGGACTGGTTGAATGTGTCACTGAGCAAATGTTCTTTTGAGAAAAGATTAAGAGTAGATTCAATCTGCAGAATAGGTCAGGGGTCAGAAAACTGTGGCTCAGCCAGATCTGGCCAGCCATCTGTCTTTGTGTGGCCTGTAGGCTGAGGACGGGCTTTGCATTTTTAAGTGATTGGAAAAAAATCAAAAGAAGGATATTTCGTGACATGGAAAAGTTATACAAAATTGAAATGTCAATGTTCCTAAAGAAAGCTGTATGGGAACACAGCCACACACGCTCATTTATGTCGTGTCTGTGGCTACATTTGTGCCAGCGCAGCAACTGAATAGTCAGGACAGACTAAATGCCCACAGAACCTAAAATATTTACAGTTCGGCCCTTTCCTGAAAAAGCTTGCTGACTCCTGGCCTATGTCATTTGTTTTCAACTACACTTGAACTTTAGAATCATCTTGGGGAGCTTTAAAAACCCTAATGCGTGAGTCCTTCTCCCCGTGATTCTGATTTATTTGGTGGGGGATGGGATCTGGCATGAACATTGTAAGAGTGCTCAAGATGAGTTCAATATGCAGGCTGGATTGAGAATACTGGTTACATGGAGAACTGGAGTTTCCCCACCAGAATTTCTTGGGTGGAAGTTTTAATGTGGATTGTATTTTCACAGCACTGTTCTGGTTGTTCGAGTTGGGTTATTCTCTTCTTGTTCATCACATCTCTGGGTTAGGATGTTTTGCTATTTGGAAACAGGCCATCTCCTCACCTGTTAAGACTGAGAAATCCAGGCCGATTTATACTTTCCAAGACATGGGCTTTGAGCATGAAAAGGATGCTTGGAGCACAGCTGCCCAAACAGGGAGACTGGACATATGGCAAAAGGCCATTTAGTTCATCAGCATTTGGCAGGTGAATGACTCCTGGCTGGAGGGGCAGGACATCCAGAGATTTGTAGTGCCGAGTTTCTCAAGCTAATCTGGGAGATGGGGAAGCTTTCAGGCACTAAAATAGCCACGTGCTTGGTGTGGTGAGGACACGGGATGGGCTCCTATTTTATATTTCATCTATTCTGCAGTAGGGAAGAGGGTTCGGCAGACTGTATTACAGACTTTCATTGTTGTTTTCTGACAGAGAAATGGGACATTTTACGAGTAGTGCAGAAAATTCCATAGGAGAATTGTGGTTTAAGAAATGGATCAAAGCCAGCTCAGAAGCTAACAGCTCTTGCACTTCACACTAAGATAAAAATCATGTGACTTTTGAGCTCGTATTAACTGCATGCTCTCAGTACCATCTGGAAAAATCAGGTTTCCCCACATTAACCTGAATTAGAGATGACAGCTTTACCCAGCAGGGCTCATTAAGTCAGAGAAAAATATATTTATGAATAATCTATACTTGTGAAACTGCAAAAGTTTTCTAAATTTAGTAGGTGATGACAGTTGTATCGAAATATGTGAGAAATTTCTTAACTTGCCTAAGACACCCTGGAGTAAGTTTTTCTATACAATTCAATTTCGACTTTCTTTTGAGAATATATTTTGTCAGTTTTTGATCTAAATTATGATCCTTGTCAAGGCTTACAAATGACAGTTTTTTGGTTTGAAAATATTCTTTCTACTATGTTGTTGGGTTTAAGATTTTGAATGAGCACACCTTTTCTCCTAAATACTAGGGAGTAGGATTTATCTTTAATTAGAATACATTAATAATTTCACAGTCAGTTTTATGCTGGTCTATCTAATCCTCTGAAAACTAAAGTGACTACACTGGTTTGAACTTGGAAACCTACTAGATTTCTGGATGCAGTGGAGGCCTCCACTTCCTCACGTTTTTCCATCTTGCCCAGGAATGTAAGTGCAGCTTGCGTCTTTGACGGGGGGAAGCATTTTAATTCCACCGTAGGATTATACCCACAGGAAGGTAATTTATTCTTACCTAGAACCGTGTGCTGTGCTATGTCAAGATAGCTCCCTTTTAAGTTTTAATCTCTGTGACGTGTTAACAAATGACATACAGTTCTCTAGTGTCAGATCTGTGTTTATTTAATTACATTATCGAACTCCTCGCATGTTATTTTGATACCTTCCCACTAGGGGCCAGGAGCAGGTCTCCAGAGTGCGCTGTTTTTCTCAATGGGGTGTGGACAAGTGACCTGCCCTTGTTAGACACCAGATACCCAAGGAGTGAGAACCTTTGTGGAAAGTTCTGAATACTTATTTTTTAAGAGATAACTAGTGGCCCCAAAGAGCCTGAAATTGTATCTACTTGGCACGCTGTCTTCTTGTTGCCTCCTTTGCGTCTCTACGATATAATGACTAAGGGAGTGTGTCAGTTTCCTAGGCTGCCGTAACGAGGCACCGTGAACCGGGTGACTTAAAACAGAAATTTATTCTCTTGAAGCTTTAGAGCCTAGAATCCAATCAAGGTGTAGGCCGGTGGGGCTCCCTCCAAAGCCTCTGGGGGAATATCAACCCTTGCCTCTTCCAGCTGGTGGCCTCAGGCATTTCTCGGTTTGTGGAACCGTAACTATAATTTGTCTTTCCCTTCATGTGGCCATCTTCCCTGCCTGTGTCTCTGGGCCCAAATTTCCCTTGTCTTATAAGGACACCAGCCATTAGATTAAGACTAACCTCAATAACTTCATCTTAACTTGATTACATATGCCAATGCCCTATTTCTAAATAAGGTTGTATTCACAAGTACCATGGTGTGGGGCTTGAACATATTTTTGGGGGGTGGTGGGGGTCAGAATTTAAAACATAACAGGGGTTTTCCAGCTGGCTGTGCAGACAGCTGTGCTTGGCCTCTGGGACACCCACCTGAGAGGTGTGCACTGGTGGAGGGGAGAAGTTTTGCTGTGTTTTACATTCTCAGTCACGGAAGAAAGCCTGCCTCAGTAAGTGCACTGTGCCCTGTGGGTATTTCGGTGTCTTTGACATTGTCAGCAAAAACATAGTCTACTTTATGAAGTCTGGGATAGTGGTTTATCTGTCACCTTGCCTGATACCCTTTACTTCTCTGTATATTTTTTTAATAAATAAATGTTTTCAGGGTGATAAAAATGCATTGTACTTATCTCAGACATGACTGTGCTAGGGCTGTATTTAGCATGTTTGAAATATAAACATGACACATGTGTTCTCATTTTTTATTCAAAATAGGATAATGGCAAGTTACATATACACATATAACTAACTACCTAAATAAATTTTTGGACATGACCTCTGTATAGATTGATATCCTTTTTTGTTGAATATTAATGTCTTTTTCTGTTCCAAAATGGTAAAGTAAAATTTCTAATTACTTATGAGTGGTACTGGCATAAAAATAGACATATAGATCAGTGGAACAGAATAGAGCGCCCAGAAATAAACTTATGGTTTTATAGTCAGTTAATATTTGACAGAAGAGGCAAAAACATACAATGGAGTAAAGACAGTCTATTCGATAAATGGTGTTGGGAAAATTGGTCAGATAAATGCAAAAAAATGAAACTAGACCACCAACTTACATCCTATACAAGAATAAACTCAAAATGGATTGAAGACTAAAATGTTAGACTCAAAACCATAAAAGTCCCAGAAGAAAACAGGCAGTAAAATCTCAGACATTTATCATAGCAATATTTCTTTTGATATATGTCCTCAGGCAAGGGAAACAAAATGCAAAAAAATAAATGAATGGACTACATTAAACTGAAAAGGTTTTATACAGCAAAGGAAACTATCAATGAAGGCAACCCACTGAATGGGAGAATACAGCTGATGAGGGGTAAATATCCAAAGTTTATAGAGCTTATAAAACTCAACACCCCCTAAAAAACCCAATTAAAAAATGGGCAAAGGACCTGAATACACAGTTCTCCAAAGAGGACATACAGATAGCCATCAGACTCTTGAAAAGATGTTCAATGCCACTAATTAATAGAAAAAATGCAAATTAAAACCACAGTGATGAGATATCACCTGACACCTGTCAGAATGGCCATCATCAATAAATCAACAAGCAGCAAGTGCTAGCGACGAGGTGAAGAAAAGGAACCCCTGTGCACTGTAGGTGGGAATGCAGATTGGTGCAGCTGCTGTGCAAAACAGTATGGAGTTTCCTCAAATAATTGATGGTGCCACTGCTTTATGACCCAGTGATTTCGTTTCTGGGACTATATCCAAAGAAACTTTAAACACTAATTTGAAAGAATATATATATCCTTGTGTTCATTGCAGCATTATTAACAATTGCCAGGATTTGAAAGCAGCTCAAGGGTCCATGAGTAGATGAGTAAATAAAAAAAGCTGTGGTACATTTACACAGTGGAATACTAGTCAGCTGTAAAAAAACCCCCACGAAAATCTTACCCTTTGCAACACATGAATGGACCTGGAGAGCATTGTGCTAAGTGAAATAAGCCAGTCAGAGAAAGACAAATACCATATGGTCTCTCTCATATGTGGGATCTAATGAACAAAATAAACAACAAATGAAATGGAAACAGACTCATAGATACAGAGAACAGACTGACAGCTGTCAGAAGGGAGGGGATTTGGGGGACAGGGTGAAAAATGTGAAGAGATTGAGAAAAAACAAACAACCTCATAGACACAGTTGCAGTACGGTGATTGTCAGAGGGAAAGGGGAGTGTGGGGAGGAAGGCGGGTAAAGGGGATATAAACGGTGTTAGAAGGAGACTTGACTTTGGGTAGTGAACACATAATAAAATATACAGATGATGTATTACAGAATTGCATACCTGAAACCTATATAGTTTTATTAACCAATGTCACTCCAGTAAATTCAATTTTTAAAAAAAGAATAGTTTTTAGTAACAGAAGCGGCTGTTTTTAGTGTAGTAGAGGCAACCAGGTACCTGGCCTCGAGCTAACAAATACCTCATTTATAGGAAGCTGCACCACCTCTGTGAGAGGGGTGTTCAGAATCTCAGGCAAAAGGGTTGGTTCTGAGTGGCTCATCTGGGCTCACACCCCAGGGCTGAGAATCCCTGTGAGCACTGGTCCAGGCAGGGCTTTCCACACGTGGTTTTACGCAGCTGTTGAAGTAAACATGTAGCTTGCAACTGTATTGTGGACTGTGGAGATTTCAAAGACATTTTAGATGTTTGCAGACAGTTAAGCCTTTTTTAAGACATGATTTTTTATTTATTAATTTGTTAAAATATGTTTTATTGATTATGCTATTACAGTTTTCCTACTTTCCCCCCATTACCTCCCCTCCATCCTGCACCCCCCTTAGTTCATGTCCATGGGCTGTACATATAAATTCTTTGAGTTCTCTGTTTCCTATACCTTTCTTAACCTCTCCCCATCTATTTTATGCCCACTAATTATGCTTCTTATTCCCTGTACCTCCCCCCATTCCTCCCCTCCCCCTCCTCACTGAAACCCCTCCCTGTGATCTCCATTTCTCTGATTCTGTTCCTGTTCTAGTTGTTTGCTTAGTTTTTGTTTTTGTTGTTTTTCTTTTTTTAGGTTCAGTTGTTGATAGGTGTGAGTTTGTTGGCATTTTACTATTCATAGTTTTTGATCTTCTTTTTCTTCATTAAGTCCCTTTAACATTTCATATAATAAGGGCTTGGTGATGATGAACTCCTTTAACTTGACCTTATCTGGGAAGCACTTTGTCTGCCCTTCCATTCTAAAGTATAGGTCTGCCCGATGGAGTAATCTTGCATGTAGGTCCTTGCCTTTCATGACTTGGAATACTTCTTTCCAGTCCCTTCTTGCCTGCAAGGTTTCTTTTAAGAAATCACCTGATAGCCTAGTGGAAGCTCCTTTGTAGGTAACTGTCTCCTTTTCTCTTGTTGCTTTTAAGATTCTCTTTTTATCTTTAATCTTGGGTAACTTAATGATGATATGCCTTGTTGTGTTCCTCTTTGCGTCCACCTTCTTTGGGACTCTCTGGGCTTCCTGGACTTCCTGGAAGTCTATTTCCTTCACCAGATTGGCAAGTTTTCCTTCATTATTTGTTCAAATAAGTTTTCAATTTCTTGCTGCTGTTCTCCTTCTGGCACCCCTATATTCAGATATTGGAATGTTTCGGGTTGTCCCAGAGGTTTGTGAGACTCTCTCCATTTTTTTTGAATTCTTGTTTCTTCATTCTGTTCCAGTTGGATGTTTCTTTCTTTCTTTTTTTCCAAATCATTGCTTTGAGTCCTGGTTTCCTTCCTATCACTGTTGGTTCCCTGAACATTTTGGTTTATTTCACTTTGGGTATCCTTTATTTGTTCTTTCATTTTTCAACCAAGCTCAATCAGTTCTGTGAGCATTTTGATGACCAGAGCTCTATATTTTCCATCAGATAGGTTGGCTACCTCCTCATCACTTAGCTCTCTTTTTGGAGTTTTGCTCTGTTCTTTCATTTCTGCCATATTTATTTGTCTTGGCACTCTTGTTAAATTGTAAGGGGGTGGGGCCTTAGGTATTCACCTGCGCAGGACAACCCTCTTTGCTGCATTGTGGAGCTAAGACATGATTTTAAAAATATACTGATAGATATAATTCTTTTATTGGCATAAACATGATAATTTTATTTCATTGGAGTATAAATAATTACAAACCCTAACAATGTAGGAAATAATATGAGGATATTATCAAGTTCACTTTCTCAGGCTGTATTCATAACCATGAAGTTGTTTTTGCATTGACATGTAATTGCATATATATCCCCAGAGGAAAAGATTGGAAGCAAAACATAATGCCTCAACTTGAATGGTCTTATAAAATTTTAAAAATGTTCACAGCTAGAGACATTAAGTTTGTCCCAAAAGATTTACGTTGATTCTGTCTGCATTTATTAGTGCCTTTCCTTTTCCAGCCATTCTGCCTCCTTCTACATTGTTTAAAACCTGCAAACAAAGTATTCTACAGAAATTTCTTTCATAAAGACAGCATAAGGAACTTCCAAAGGTTTAGCGTGAGAAGGAGATTTTCTAGGTGGGCAGAGGCCCTGCTCCCTGTGGATTTTCTCAAGGTATCTGCTGCACATCCTCTGAGTCCCACTTCCTACTAAAACTCTACCTGAAACATAAATGAAAACCCTTTCACTTGTTTCAGCTGAAATCAGTACAGAATTCAAAGTTACTTGGCTTAAACCTAAGGGAACAACAAAGCAATAAAATCAAGAAAATAAAAGAAACATCAAATGAATTAGACTCAAAAGATACAAATCCCTCTCTGACCTTACCTTAGCTAACAAGCTCCCAGGGCGCCCATGCCCTGATCCATTCCATGCTCTGAGAAAGTTTTTTATATTCTATACCCGAAACACTGGAACAATTTTTCAGGCGCTGTGCCGGGCTTTCTGGCTTGTCAGTGCTTGGTTTGTTTTCAGTACAGAGGGTCACGTATTTTCTCCTCCCCACCCTGCCTCCACATGGGAGAGCCAAGGTCAAGAGGTAAATTTCCTCCAGGGTCCCTCACTGAGCAGGGGACCTCCAACCCCCATACATGCCTCTGTACTGATTTCCCTGTTGAAGGACACATCTTCAATCCCTAGGCAATCGACAGCCAGAAGACTTCATGATTGACACCGTGTGTCAATACATCCTGCCTGCCAAAGGAAATCCCATTTCTGTTAAAACCGAGGTGTGATCCATGTCTAGGCAATATAGGAGATACAGCTGCATGATAATGGGATCATTCTGTCAGTCTATAGCAAACAATACCAAGAGCTACACTACTCTGTAAACAGAGGGCCATGAAGTTAAAGTTAAAAGGACGGGAAGGGGAAACAGACAGTTCAGCTCACACTCATTCTCCTTTATGAAGCCTCTGAGACCACCCAGCTCACACTGATGAGCTGTATAGGTAGTGGGAAATAGCTCTGAAAAAAGAGAAAAAAAGGAAGATAGGCCCTGGCTGGTGTAGCTCAGTGGATTGAGCACAGGCCTGCGAACAACACGATCACGGTTCAATTCCCAGTCAGGGCACATGCCTGGGTTGCAGGCCAGTTCCCAGCAGGGGACTTGCGAGAGGCAACCATACATTGATGTTTCTCTCCTTCTCTCCTTCCCTTCCCCTCTGAAGATAAATAAATAAAATCTTTTTTAAAAAAAGGAAGATAGCTCTGGCTGTGGTTCCAAATGGACATAACTGAGTTTGAGTTAGCTCCACGACAAATAAGCAATGTGATCTTGATGAAATCATGTAATTTCTTTAGACTTCAGTTTTTCCTTCTGTGTAAAGCAGGAATATTGTGTGAGAATAAGGTGACATCTTGCATAGTAAATACATGCATGGCATGGGGTAAATACATAATAAATATGAATATTTTGCATCATCTACCAATTAAAATTATGTATCATTTATGTACTACTATGTATTTATTGTTTTTAAAATTACCTGTTACCAGCCTTTAATTTCTGGGTAAAAGCAAAAGGAAAAAACTATTGGATTTTGATTTTCCGAAGAGAAAGGAATAAAAAAATAGTTGCCTGCCAAGGGCTGCTTTTTCCAAATGGTGATGGAGTTTAGTGCTCACCTTCCACTCCTCCAGCCTCTGCTGGCTCCGCTGAAGTTGTGTTTTCATCCTCTAACTTCTTTTTCTTCTTTGCTTTTCGTTCTGTGTTAAACTGAGTGATCTCTTTGTTTTCCTCTGTGATGTACTTTAGCAGTGAATTACTCCTCTTGGCTAAGAGCTTCACATCGTCTGTGTTCATTGTGCTGCTTTTTTTGAACATCCTGTGGGTGGGAGAATCTCTGCTGCTCCTCTGCCTCCCCTCCCCCCCTTGTAACAGAGGCCCTTTCAGGCAGGTGTGCGCTTGGCAAAGAGGGAGTTGGGTTAATTGTTAGAATGAAATATTCACAACTTCTCCATGCAGCTGTGAGTCGGGGGCTAGGTGGATAATGCAGGTAAGCAAAGAAGAAGTTACCTAAGACACTTGGGAGTGCTGAGTGTGATGCAACAGAGAGCACACACTCCCTCTGGTCCAGGCGTCTGCCATTGGCATTGTTGCCAGGAGGAGAAAGTGAGCTCAGTGATGCCAGATCGCAGATTTTTTCCAAGAGCAGCTGAAAAATCTGATTTCTACGTGAAATATTCTGATTTTTAAAGTGTTGGGAATGACTTCAAGTGTTTGCTGATCATTTCTATTTTTTAAAAACTTGTTGATTTAAGAGAGAGAAAAATATTGATTTGTTGTTACATTCATTTATGCATTTATTGAATGTGCCCTGACCAGGGATCAAATCCACAACCTTGGCTATTGGGATGATGTTCCAACCAACTAAGCTATCTGGCTAGGGCCTGCCTATCATTTCTTTTGATGAACATGCCCACCCAAAACAGATCTGTCTTCCCAAGCCATTGACCTTCAGTGTGTGCTCCCAACTGAATTTTCCAAAACCTCCTGAAGGGCAGAGTCATATCTTTCTGCCTTGTGTCCACAGTGGTCTGTAGGTGCCTGGTGCCGGGTGAAAGGTGATCAGTGATGGAGTGCATGGTTTTAGGGCCATTACCTTGTTTAACTGATGTGCTTCCTATTTGACTTGCCCTGTTTGTTGTTATTATTTTAAATCCAGTCTTATGTAGGGCCCCGAGCTGAGCACTTTTTATGTCACTGCAGTGGTGGTTCCCAGTCACATTCTGATAGAAATTCAGTGGAAATTAGCTTGGTTGGTTGCACGAAAATTATTTTCTTTCTTTCTTTTTTGGAATCCATACCAAACCTCTGCATTCAGGCAGGTAAGATAAGTCCATAAACTCAAGTAATTTTTTTATCCTCGCCTGAGGACATTTTTTCATTGTTTCTTTTAGAGAGAGAGGAAGGGAGACCGAGAAATATTGATGTGAGAGAGAAACATTGATTGGTTGCTCCCAGACTGGGGATTGAACCTACAACCTAGGCGTGTGCCCTGATGGGGAACTGGACCTGAAATCTTTCAGTTACAAGACAACACTCTAACCCCCTGAGCCACACCAATCAGGGCTAAGTGATTTTTCAAACCTTTGGGAAGCGAGAGTGTGAAGGAGGGAAAGAGGGAAAGGTGGACAGAGGGAGACCCTCGTCTGGAGGCATTATTGGAGTTAATTTGCACAAAGGTCATTTCTCCTTGTGGGGCCAGCCCCTCGCCCCAGTGTGACTAAAGTGGGTAGATCTTCCTTTAAAAAGTCGATATTATACTCATTTGAAGCATTACATAATATAAATTAAAACTTATCTTGGAGCCCTTACAGGAATTACTACTTATTTTGAAGATGAAGATAATTAAAGTGCTGTCTAGTTTATTTCTGTTCTATCAGCATATATTGAGGGCCTTATTTTGTGTAAGACACAGTGATTCTGGGAGGTGGGGGCCCCAAAATAACACAGCACCTCTGGCTTCCAGGAGCTAAATGCACACAGGTATGATTAAACAAACACGTTTCCACGAATTGACATGTACATCTCATTTTGGATTAGTTCAGTCATGTTTGAAAGTTTGAAAGGGAAATCTAATGGGATGGGAGTAATAGACAGAACACTGTACTTGAAAAATAATTAATTAAATAAATAAATTTTTAAAAATGAAAAAAAGAAAGGGAAATCTATGTTCATACATAGTTTTGAAAAATTGATAATGAACCTAACCAACCTACAGTTTATCTTTTGAGTATATGTGGGTTTTTATATACACATTCTGTATATGTTTGCTTAAAGCAAATATTCCTTTAAGACTGCTAAATTATTGAAGGGGAAGGCTTTATTTTGCATGGTTCAGAATTTATGGGTACAATATTAGTATAGCTTCTGTATTTCTCTTTATAGCACCCTTGAGGAATAGGATAGTATTGCTGTAGTCTTACTTTCCAGAGGGAAATACATGAAAGGCTGTCATCTGAAACCAAAGTGAGTTGTTTAATGAACAGGAGTTAGACTCTGGAACTTATAATTATTGCTCTAGGGCTGACTCCATTAAGAATGCAATTTAGTTTGGGGTAGGATTTATAGGAGATACTGGAGAGCACCGATTATTTGCAGCCAAGGCCGAACAGTGATAATGTCATGACCAGGAAATGCGAGGGCTGTCATGTACGCCGACTGATCTTTCTCACTCGCTAACCAGATAGAGGAGATGATGTTATCAATACCAGAATCCTCTAATCTAATGGGAGTAATATTAAACAAAGTGAGAAAATATTTAAACATCTATCTGAAACGTGCGTTGAATCTAAAAGATTTTGCTATGTGTATAAACTGTTTGAAGTGAACAAATTATCTTGTCACAGCTTTGTTTTCTCATGCAGGTACCTTTTCAATATTGTTAAGGTTAGAATGGAGGAAGTTTCTAATTATTATATTTATTACTATAGAGTTCATGGGAAGTTTAGGCTTTAGTAAGAAGTTCTCATAAAATTTGTATCTGTTAATATTGAGGGTTTTAAAAAACCACTGTGAGGAGGCATATAAAAAAGATAAATGAATAAGTTAACAGAAATGTTTAAAGCAGAATTTTTAATGAACAAGAACATTTGAGATTTTTATTTAATTTTACAATGCACCCCAGATTACAGATGCTCTTATGAGTGTTTGAAATTGGAGAATTCGAAAGTGGAGCTTGAAAAGCCAGTAAGAGCTCTTACTCAACTTTTTGGACACACTCCAAATGGAGAAGACTTGGCTGCTTTTGAGAGCATGCTACTGGGATTTCAGCTTCTGATGAAGGCTCTGAAGGGTCCTGCTGTAGCAAAATGATTAGATCTTGGGTAAAACAAATGCTTTGATGCATGACTGAGATTGCATGTGGTCAGAAAAATCTCCAAGAAGTGTACTTTTCAGCTTGACTCACATCACATGCGAGTGGAAAGCCGAGGAGTGCGCTCTAAGCAATAAGCGCCTGGGAATGTGAAGACGCTGGAGGACAGACAGCAGTCCCAGGAGTACACGGGGACGAGCAGCAGGAAGAGGGAATGAATGGATGGAAATCCCCACACTAAGCCTGGGTCTTTAAAAGGGGATAGAGTAGTTCCAGGTTTGTATCACCACCTGACTCCCTACTGAAGCAAATGTTAAGCCCTCTTTGGAAAAAAATATGCCCAACCGAGACCCATAGGTTTCCCACAGGTTAAAACCACGCAGATAGAAGCTTGTTATAAAAGGTCAACAAACAGCCACAACCGAGAGTCAGCAGAAAAGACCAACAACTGACCGTCCTGCTCCTTACCTAGAGCCTTAGATACGAAAACTATCAACACAGAATGCAAAATATCATGTATAAAAGGTTTAAAGAAATAAAAGATGAAATGACAAAAATGAGCAAGTAGTAAGAGGCTAATGAAAATGATCTAGCAGATTTTTAAAAAGCACCAAATAAAATGTGAAAATATAATCACTGGGCAAAAACCTTTGATAATAAAATGGTTAAATATGCAATGAGAGAGTGACCTGGAAGGTCAATAAAGAACCAGTAAAGGGACAAATTGCTATGTCAGTAATGACAGTAAATAAAAGGGGACTGAATGCGACTGTGGTTTTTTTGTAGATGTTTTTATCCACTTGAGGAAGCCTGCTCCTTTTCCTAGCTTGCTAAAATTTGGCTTTTGGTTATAAATGGATACCGGAGTTTTTTAAATGCTTTCATTGAATATACTTTACTGCACTTACGGAGATGCTGACATGGTTTTTCTGTAGATATGGTGAATTACAGTGATGGATTTTCAAATGACGAAGTCACTGTGTCTCTGGGATAAGCCCAGCTGGTCATGCTACATAATCTTTTTCATGCATTGAATTTAATTTGCTGAAATTTTCAAACAAAATAGAATTTAAGAAATGCATTCATGGATGTATATAAAATACTGTACCCAACTGTTAGAGAATACACATTATCTTCAAGTGCCATTGAATATTTACATGACATTGAATATTTATAACTGACTCTGTACTAGTCCATCAAGTGATCTTGATGAATTTCAAAGAACTGATACATGCAGGCCACCTTCCCTGATGGCTGTTCAATTCCATTAGAAATTAAAAAGAAAAAAGAAAAATTGTACCATACCTTTAAAAATTAAAAAAAAACACACTTCTAAATAACTTATGGCTCAAAGAAAAAAAAAACACCATGGAAAATAAAAATAATTAGGACTGAATCATAGTGAACTATTATATCAAACATTGTAATGAGATATTTAAAGGTATGCTATTTAGCCTTTAAAGCTTTTATTAGGAAAGAATAAAGCCTGAAAATTTAAGGAAGTAAACGGCTCCACCCTAAGCTATAAAAACAAAAGAACCCAAAGAAAATAGAAGGAGTGAAACAATAAAAATAAGATTTTATTATTTTATTTTTCCATTTCATTAATTCATAACAAGTTTACTAACTTTTTGTGAAATTTGTGTGGAAGAGCAAAAGCCCCCCAAATAGCCAGTGTGCCGCTAAAGAAGGATAAATTGGAGGAGGGGGCACTGGCCCGACCAGATATTTACACTTATGGAGTCTCACTCTTCCTGTCTGCGTTCAAGCTGTGTGGCCGTGGGCAGAAAGAACGGAAGTGACTGGTGGAGCCGCGCAGGGAGCAGTGAGGCAGGCACACTCCCCGGGTGTCCCTGATGTGCAATGGAGGTGGCAGTGCAGGGCAGAGGGCATGCAGTTTGTTTCCATAATAGTCTGGGACAGTTGGTTGTCCATATGGAAAATGCAGTCGAATCTATGGAATGTAACATGATACACAAAAATCAGTTCCATATGGTTTAAAAACAGTTGTAAAAGGTGAAACTTAAACATTGGAGAAAAATGATGGAGATTCTTTCTGAACTAATGATACAGAAGGATTTGAACATTTCTGACACAAAATTGCCTACCAGAAAAGAAAATATTGATAAATTCAGCTATATCAAAACTAAAGAGTTATAAACAGATTTGAGAAAGCCAGTGAAAATACAACTTCTAAAACTAGAGACGATACTGGTAATGCATGTATTAACTGATAAAGGATCAGTGTCTAGAATAGAAAGAATTCTGAAAACAAAAGTCAATAGGAAATGACAGACAACCCAAAAGTAAAAGGAGCAAACATATGAATAGACATTTTACTGAGATACACAAACATATGATTAAGATACTCAACTTCATAAGTAATTAGGGGAATGCAAATTACATCTCTGGTGACATATTTATATACACTGGATTAAAAATAATAACATTTGACAACACCACAGGTTGGCGAGGATGTGGAGCTAAGGATTTTTAGACATTATTTAGAGCATCAAACACTTAACCTAGCAGTTACACTTGTAGAAATACACCCTAGAGAAACCTGTGAATAGACACATTAGAAATCATGTATCAGAGTATATAGCAGCCCTATGCATAACAGGAAAAAACTGGCAACAACCAAATAACCTAAAGGTTTATTGACGGGAAGATGAGTAAATGAATAGCAACATATTTGCATAACGGAATACCATAAATCAGAGTGCAATAAACAAATCAGTGTTTTGTATGAGATGTGTGAAACGTAAAACTATAAATCCAAAAGAAAAAGAAGCCCCAGAAAATAACATCCAGTAATTTTTTATGGCACTAAAAGGGAGAAGTTGGATAAGATGACAGAGGAATGTGCAAGTCGATGCAATAGTTTTAACAATATTACAATTCTTAAGTTAAATGGTGAGTTTTCCAGGATTCTTTTCGGTGTTAAGCTTAGTAATAAATATTATATATCTTTTCTTATATTTATATTATATAATATCACATGGTAAAAATGTGAAAGCAGAGAGGGTATCATTTGGGCAAAGATTGACAGATGAGGGGGTGAGCCATGTGAATATCTAGGGGAAAAATGTTATAGGCAGAGGGAATAGCCATTGTGAAGGACTCAAGATGACTGGCCTGGAATGGTCCTGTTTGTGGAAAAGCAAGGAGTTCTTTTTACCAAGTCACAAATGTAACAAGTTAATCCTTGTCCCCGAAGGACTGAGGACCGTGGATTCTCATTGCCTTCATCTCGTGACTGCCCTGCTTCTCCAGAATGATCTCTCATGCTGGCTGCACATATGCGCTTTCAAGGCTAGGCAGACACTGAGAAACAATCTGGGAGCCCTCTGTTGGACCAGACTGTCAGCTGACCTGAAGGTGGTCCCATTGTATGTGAAAGATTCAAGCTTCCCCTGACTTCTCCAGGTGTTAAGAAACCCAACCTCCTGCTCAGTTTTAGTCCTTGGTAGTGTAGCTCCAACAGGAATAGGGGCGAGAGCCAGAGGTTGAGTTTTAGGACTTCTGGTCAAGATGGAAGCATACGTAGACATGGTGCACCTCCTCATACAACCACAAAAAGAAGTACAGCTAACTTCAAACACAAAAAACACCCAGAACTGCTAGAAAATCGAATTGTATGGAAGTCTGAAAACCAAGGATTTAAAGAAGCCACATTCATCCAGACGGGTAGGAGGGAGATGTGGAGTGGGGATGGAGAGGATGCGGTGTGTTGTGGAGAGGTGGTGATGGCAGTGGTGGAACGGGTGGTCCCACATTCGCATGTGGTAGATAAAAATCGGGAGGGATACTGTGGACATGAGCAATCCCAGCCCCAGGCCAGATCCCACAGCCCAGGATTCCAGTGTCAGGAAGATAAAGCCTCATAACTTCTGACTGTAAAAACCAGTGGGGGTCGGGGCAGTGGAAGAAACTGCCAGTTTCTCTGGAGAGTCCATTTAAAGGGCCCACATGGACACAAACCCACCCACTCTGGGAATCACCACCAGGGCAACAGATGGAAGGGTGCTGTCACATACAGGAAGTAGGTGAAGTGACTGGAAGTGGGGCGAGGGCCAGGGAAACCTCCAGAAGCCAGGCAGTGGCACTGTCCCCTCTCTGATCCCTTTCCCCACACAGAGCCACAAAATGGTGACGTCGGTTGGCCATGGCAAATACCTATGGCTCTGCCCCTTGAACTCCACAGGTGTGCTAAGGCAGGGAGTTGAAGCAGCTCTACCCAAAAAACAGAAACAAACACAGGAGGCTGCCACATTGAGGAGACAAAGAAACATGGCCCAAAAGAGGGAACACAACAACCCCCCCCTCCAAAAGAACTAAATTAGATGGAGATAAACAATCTATCAGATTCAGTTCAAAACACTGGTAATCAGGATGCTCAAAGAACTCACTGAGTATAGCAAAAACATATGGGAAGAAATGAAGTTTACACTAAGTGAAATAAAGAAAAATGCACAAGAAACCAACAGTTAAGGGAAGGAAGCCAGGACTTAAGTCAACAATTTGGAGTATAAGGAAAAAAATAAACATTTGACCAGAACAGAAAGAAGAAACAAGAATTTTAAAAAATGAGGAGACTATAAGACAACTCTGGGACATCTCCAAAAGGGCTAACATGTGAATCATAGGGGTGCCAGAAGGAGAAGAAAAAGAGCAAGAAATGGAAACTTATTTGAAAAAACAACGAAAGAAAACTTCCCTAATTTGGCGAAGGAAATAGACATACAAGTCCAGGAAGCACAGAGAGTTCCAAACAAGTTGGACCCAAAGAGAACCACATCAAGACACATTATAATGAAAATGCCAAAGGTTAAAGATAAAGAGAGACTCTTAAAAGCAGCAAGAGAGAAGCAGACAATCACCTACAAAGGAGTTCCCATAAGGCTATCAGCTGATCTCTCAAGAGAAACTTTGCAGGCAAGGAGGGACTGGCAAGAAGTATTGAAAGTGATTAAAAAAAAAAAAAAGCAAGGACCTACAACCAAGATTACTCTATCCAGCAAAGCTATCATTTAGAATGGAAGGGCAGATAAAGTCAAGTTAAAGGAGTTTATCATCACCAAGCCCTTGTTATATGAAATGTTAAAGGGACTTATCTAAGAAAAAGAAGATCAAAACTGTGAACGTTAAAATGATAACAAACTCACAACTATCAACAACTGAGTGTAAAAAACAAAAAACAAAAACAAACTAAAATACCAGAACAGGAACAGAATCATAGATAGGAAGATCATTTGGATGGTTATTAGTTGGGAGGGGGAAGTGGGTAATGGGGGAAAAGCTACAGGGAAGAAGCACAAGCGGTAGGTACAAAATAGACAGGGGGAGGTTAAGAACAGTATAGGAAATGGAGAAGCCAAAGAATTTATACGCACAACCCATGGACGTGAACTAAGGGGCACACTGCTGGAGGGAAGTGGATTACCGGGTGGAGGTGGGCAAAGGGGGAAAATGGGGCAACTGTGATAACACAATCAATAAAATATCTCAATGTAAGGTAAAAAAGTAAAATAAAAGACTGATTTTAAAAAATGTAAAAGCACTTAGCCAGAAGGGATATTTAAGATTTTAGAAATGTAACAAGAGCCTATAAAAGCCAAATCCACTTACCCTTGCAGGTTGCTGAGCTTTGTGTCCAGCAAACTCCTGGGATTCCTCCACCCCTTATGATCCCAGAGAGCCATCTGCTGGAGAATCCCTTCATGGCCTCAAAACAGGTTTAATTTTTTCTTCTCTGGCATTCAAGTCTTGTGCCCAATTTGATGCCCAAGTTTTAAAAAAATCTGGAAAATAAAAGCAGTGCCACTTCCAATGCTTCAGTCACTCTTTATGTGGGAAACCGTTTTTGCTCCACTGGCTTTTGTTTGTATTGGTACAGTCATGCCTCGGTACTCGTCAGCTTCGGAACTAGCCAAACCCCGTACATGTCGCATGTTGTTGAGGAAAAAATTTTCAGCACTGGGCATTTGCTCGGGACTTGTTGCACTTGCTAAAACTAGTATGAGTCATGACGCTGCCCTGAAAGAGAAAACTCCTTATCGTTTGGTACCTGTCGGTTTCGGTGCTCTCCATGAGTTCCGGAACAAATTACCACGAGCACCGAGGTGCCACTTGTACCACTTGTACAAGGTTCCTAAGAAAACGCGTTCCCACAAATGCTGCTTCTTCAGAGCGATGCCGCGGGGCTGTGTCAGAGCCAGTCCCTTCAGAGGGACGGCGGGAGAGAGACTAAAGCGTGCTCAGCCTCTGCCCAGAGAAGCCACCCTGCCTCTTTTCATGCTATCCTTCCTCTTCTTCCTGTGCTTTAATTTATTTACCTTAAAGTGAATTTGAAACTTTGTTAAGGAAAGAAAAGGGCCACTCAAAAGAGAGGTTTGATGCTTACAACCAGGGAATGAATAAGCAAAAGACAGGGATTCAAATTAATCACTGCAGTTCTAAAGAGACAGAGGGTAGGCGAGCTCCTTCTGGTCAGTCAAGGATAGAATGGACAGGTTATGATGGGGAACACGTATTGCTGCCGGGGTTCCTCCAGCCCCCGCTGTTGAGATGACAGGGTCTCAACCAGCGGTTTCCCTTTGACTCATCAGTAATACTGTGGGGATGCTAGCTATGTGTCTATCTTCTGGAAATCTAAACATATCTAAACTGTGTTAAGAATGGGAAGAGAAAAACCGAGCATCTTCGGTGGGCACTGCCTATTAAATGGCTGATGCCCATTTTACAATGTGATGATTTGATACATGTTGATATTACAAAATGATTGCCACAATAAGGTTTGGGAAGAGAAAAACCGAGCATTTTCGGTGGGCGCTGCCTATTAAATGGCTGATGCCCATTTTACAATGTGATGATTTGATACATGTTGATATTACAAAATGATTGCCACAATAAGGTTAGGTAAGTTCCATCTCTTTACATAATTACTTTTTTTGTGCTAATGACATTTAAGATAAACTCTCTTCACAACTTTCAAGTATATAATACGGTGTTGTTAACTGCAGCCACCGTGTTGTACGTTAGGACCCTCCCCCGCCCCCCGTTCTTCTTTTCTTACTGCTGAGAGTTTGTACCCCTTGCCTAGTCACTCGTTACAGGGGAAGGGAAAGAGAGAAATATCAATGTATGGTCGCTTTTCGTGAGTCCCCGGCTGGGAACTGGCCTGCAACCCAGGCATGTGCCCTGACTGGGAATCGAACCGCCGTCGTGTGGTTCGCAGGCCCACGCTCAATCCACTGAGCTACACCAGCCAGGGCCGCCCCCCCCCCCCCCTTTAAGTTTATGCGGGCACATCCTCAATGGGCCCGCGGGGCTGCCTGGCAGTCCCACCACATATTCCCGGGAAAGTCACTCACCCGTTTCTCAAGAGGACTGTTTCACACTTTCCCCTCTTGCCTAAAATCACCAATACTTCTCTTTCCCTTTTCAGCTTTTTAAAAATTTGACTGAGCAAATAAAAGAAATATGAAGATAACTTTCACCTACTCCGCGGAGTCCGCGGGGGCCCTCGGCCCCTCCCCCCGCGCGCACCTGAGCCCGCCGCCGCGGAGGAGGCACCGGAGCAGCCGGCGCCCCGGCTCCCATCCGCTGCAGCAGGAGCAAAGCTGCCAGCCTGGGAGAGCGGCCCCTGTGTGCCAGGCTTAGTTCCGAATACCTTGTGTGTTAACTGACGTAAGCCTCACCACAGCCCCGTGAGGTCGGAGCCATACCGGTTTTACAGGCCGCATCCTGTAACCTGTCCGGAGTCGGCGCACGTGCGTGACCGCGGTGCGGTACCTCGGCTCGCAGGACACTCCCCCTGCAGCTGCCTCCCCTTCCGCGTCCTCAGTTTCCTCCTCGCTCCCAGGTCTTCCGTCCACTGACAAGCGCATTCTAATGTCTTCTATGTTAACAACCTACCCTTGACCTCCTATCTCCCTTCAGCTGACCCCTAGCGGCCCTCCCTTTTTCAAATTTCTCATGAGAGTTATATTTGCTCTGCCCACTAACGTCTTTTCTAATTTTCTTTTCATCCATTCCAGTCCTGCTTTTGTCCCTTCCATTTCACGGAAACAACTTTTGTCAAGGTCACTAGTGACCTCCGAAATGTCAAAGGCAGAGGTCATGTCCATGCCAGACGGACATTCTCAGTTTCTCACTCAACCCCTCAGAGCTGCTTCATTCACTGGGCTCCCTCAAACCCGTATGCCTGGCTCTCGCTCCCCTGCGCCAGTGTCTTCCCGTCTCCTTTGCTGGGTCTCCCTCTACCGGCCAACTTCTAAAGGTGCGATTGCCCAGGACTTGGGCGGGGCCCCTTCTCTGTATCCCCACACTCTCTCTCACTCTCTTGGGGATCTCAGTCCGTCTGAAGGCTTGAATTATTATCATCAATTGTAAATTGATGACGCCTAGATTGTTGTCTGTAGCTTTGACCTTCCTCAGGCTGCCAACACTTTCATGTGGATGTCATAGGCATATCCATCACCCGAGTATTGTCTCCAATAAAATTCTTGATTTTGCTTTTTATCCTTTAGTTCCATTTTCGGGAAAGTGGGATTTTCCTCCCACACTCCACATTGTAATCATTGGCAGGGCTCTGCCTACGATTTACATCCCAGATCAGACCTCCTCTCCCCTCATCCAGGACGATGGCCGCACCCCAGCACCATCCTCTGTGCCCTAGGTTTTGAAACAGCCTCCAAAACGGATCTCCCGACTTGGTCTCTTGCTGTGATGTAGCCTGTTTTCCACCCTGCAGCTAGAATCATTTATTATAAATATGTCAGATCTGGGCTCTGCCTACCTCTTCCTCCTCATTTCCTAAGATGCTGTCTGCCCGCCCTCCCCCGCCCCCCCTCCCCCCCCCTTTCCCGTTCTTTGACTACAACATGGACTCATCTGCCTCCAGGCGTTTGTCCTTCCTGTTGCCTCTGTTTCCCACTGCTGGGAATGCTCTTCTTAAATTGACCACAATTAAGCAAGAGAGTTAATTATTTTGGTATGATTTCTGTTCAGACTTTCCCTTATCAGAAAAGCGTTGCTTGATTTCCCCATCGGAAATAGCAGCACCTGGCGTTTTCCCTCTGTTTGCCAGTTTTAATCACCGTATGATTTGTATCGTATTATCTGTCTGTCTTTTTGCTTGTCGCCTTGAGTGGCCTATCAGCTCCATGAAGGCAAAGACACTATTGCTCTATCTCTAGTGCTTGGAACTAGGTGCTGAATAAATATTGGTTGCATTTTTGGAATAGTGGCAAGTATTAGCCCTACAAAGTTATAGGATGAGAATGAAGAAGATTGGGTGTAATATCTTTTTGAAAGTAATAATAACTTGTAAATTATAGATGAAAAAGGGTATGTGTGAAGAAAATTGTCTCGAAGCAGCAAAGGAGAGTTTCAGAATTCCTCAGTGGCTGCAGGGGTCCATTCGTGGTGAGGGCGGGGCCTCACAGGAGTCTTAGAAAACTAAAATTGGTGAAACTAAATGAAATTGGGGATCTCACATTCCCTAAACGTGCTCTGCTTGGAGCATCGAAAGTCACAAATTGTGAATTTAACTCTTATGATGAGAGTAATGAAAATGATTTTTGCAACCCTTTTGAGTTGGGCTAGAACGTTGATATACCTAATTGTTTGCAGCGCCTTGGGTTGCTCCTCCCCCTGTAAAGAGAAGTGTCAGAGTGGACTTATGTCCCTCTCGACTTCACGTGGTTGTGAGTTCTGCTCACTGATGCAGGAGGATGAAAAGAAAATTGTGCTAACCTAAGGAATTCTCTTACTCATCGTTATGAGATATAAGGGGATTTACTCTCTTTAAATTCTGTTATTATTTCAGTGTGCTTTTCAAAGGATAAATCTTTAATGACCTCCAGAAAATGGGAAGGAGTTCTTTCCTACCCGTGTGCATATATATACAACTAAGAAAAATTCATGTTACCTGAACTTTGACTCCAAATAAACATGCTACATAATGATTATCTGACATAACTGTGATTTTAAAAGTTTCAAATGTAGGTGAGTGCTGGGTACACATAGTAGATAAGTGCAAAAAAGGCTGTGGTACATTTACACAATGAAATACTCCTCGGGTGTGAAAAAGAAGGAAATCTTACCCTTTGCAAAAGCATGGGTGGACCTGGAGAGTATTATGCTAAGTGAAATGAACCAGTCAAAGAAAGACAAATATTATGTGGTTTCACTTATATATAGAATCTAATGAACAAAATAAACTAAAAAAGTAGACACAATTGAGTTTTGGCCTGCAAACCAAAGAAACAGACTCATGGATGCAGAGAACAGACTGGCAGCTGTCAGAGGGGAGGGGTTTGTGGAGCTGGGTAAAATAGGTGAGGGGATTGAGCAGAAAGAACCCCTCACAGTGTGGTGATTACCAGAAGGCAAGGGGCATAGGGGAGGCAGAAGAGAGTGAAGGGAAGGTAGATGGTGATGGAAGGAGACCTGACTTTGGATAGTGAGTGCACAACATGATATGCAGATGATGTATTATAGAACTGTACACCTGAAACCTATCTAATTTTGTTAACTAACGTCACCCCATTAAATTCAATTAAAAATTTTTTTTAAATAGTGGGGACAAAATTCCACAAAACTCACATTGTCCAATTTGGCTATAAAATTTGTTTTAAAAGGCATGATTTACATGGTTATTTTGTAGTGTTTGGTTCATTTTATAAGATTCCTCTGCCATCGCTAGATTTCTTCATGTTTCTCATTGATTTCTTTTTATCCAGAGGGAGAAGAAGATGAGGATGAAGAGGATGAGGAGGAGGAAGATGAAGAAGAGGAAGATGAGGAAGAAGATGAAGAAGATAAATATGCAGAGCCCCTGGGTGAGAGCTTGGAGGATGACGCCGAGCCGCGTGGTTTTACTCTCCCTGGCATCACATCCCAGGAACCTGGCTTAGAGCCGGAAAATGTGGACCTTCTGGAGGGAGCCACCTACCAGGTGCCAGACACCCTCAAGTGGGAACAGCAGAACCAGGGCCTGGGTAAGAGCCATGAGTGCTTCCCTTCCCTTCCTCCCTCCCTCCCTTTTACTTTTCTAAGGTGACACTGATTATGGAGCAAAGTGGATGTTCTGTTTATGTTTATGGATGTTTCATTTAGGAGAAAGTTATCAGTTTTTTCTTCAATACGTTTGTATCAAGTGCACTTAAATAACCAGGCTCCAGTCTCCAGCTGCCTGCTGAGAGCATGGTCACCTCATCTTTGGAAGGAATTCCCTCTTCTTTCCCCGCTGGAGGAAAGAAAGCTATGGGCTTTGGGAAGACTTCCAAATGCAGAGGAAATGTGCGTAATGAGTATGCTTAACAAGTGGTGTGAGTGGTCTGGAATCAGAAAACAAGTGCATTTTGTCATCCTTTGTCCGTTTAGAATTTGCTCCTGAGGGGAGATTCTAGTCTGATGACTTGTCTGGTCATTCTCGTGGTTGCATTCCATTGTCAAATGCAGTCCCAGTTCAACAGGCAGCGCCCAGACTACCCCATGTCCACTCTCTCTCGTGCACGGCCCTCATTTCCCGTAGAGACTTGGTGGGTGCGGGCTGACCCTGACTCGGTGTCTCCTCCCTGTCGGCAGGGAGCTCCCCTGTCTGTCTCTTGGTTTTTTCGGAAGAGATGCTATCAAGCTCTCGGTGATTCCTTGAGGCCTCACTCTTTTGACCTGAGGTCAGGTGATATGTTCTCCATAGAAACCCCCCTCTCCAAATTCCCCTGCTCTTTAACAGGTAGGTCCATTTATAATCTTCAGTGTAGCAGAAGTTAGGTTTAAGAGTCATATCCCTGGTTTGGGGGGATTTCAGTGAAAACGTGGATTTTGGTCTGGGATCTCATTCTGGAATATCATACTAGTGTGTCTTGGTGCCTGATTGAAACTTTTAATTTATAATCCTGTTACAGCAGATTTCTTTTTAAAAAAATATTTCTATTTATTTATCTTTAGAGGGGAAGGGAAGGAGAGAGGGAGAGAAATATCAATGTATGGTTGCCTCTGGTGTGTCCCCTGCTGGGAACTGGCCTGCAACCCAGGCATGTGCCCTGATGGGGAGTCGAACTGCGATCATCTTGTTTGCAGGCCGGCGCTCAATCCACTGAGCTACACCAGCCAGGGCTACAGCAGATTTCTTAAAGATAGCTCTCTTCTCCCATGAAAAGTTTTTTTTTAGATCAGTGGTAAGAAAGTATGAGTACATTAGAATGAGCATGGAATGGAAACATCACAGTGTCTGCTTATCACAGGATTGGGTCGTTTAAACCAAGCCCTTTTCTTTAAGCTCAAACAGGAATTGGTAAAACCTTTAAAGGCTTGCGGTCTAAGGAAGAATTCTTGTGACAATCTGCACAGCTAAAGAAACATGAATGAGAATGTTTAAAGCCATTTTTTTTCTCCTTTATAGAAGTCTTTGATGAACGGTCTTTTAGATTTGGTTAATCAGTTTTTTCTAACCAACCAGTTTTGCACCTACCACATTCCTGGAACTGTGTGTGGCATTTGGAACACAGAGAAAAACAAGGCAGTGCCTTTTCTTGACTTGAGCAGAGCCCACTTCATAAAGGCCTCAGCGCAGGGAGGGTTTCAGCACTAAGTGTGGGCTGTAGGAGGGCAGAGTGCAGATGCAGAAGGGGGTTATTGTATGAGCTTGGAGTGTGCAGAGCTGGCCCTTGGAGGCTGTGTAGGTAGGAGATAGCCTGCAGGGGAAGGAGGAGCCCAAAGGCACTGGGGGGGATGGAAGCATGGCACGTAGGGACGGCATGTCACATATTTGCTTTATGTCAGATTTGTTATTATTATAATAATTGACCATTTCTCTAAACGTCTCTTACTGTTTAATGTCACTTCTTTTCCTGAAAAATTCATTTTTTCCACACAGCGTTAGCATTATGGGTTTCCTGGGAACCAAAACAAGGAACACATCTTGCAAGCTGTTCTTTTTCCCATTGTGGGAAGGCCATGGTTGAGTTGTGTTTGGGACTGAAATTGTATTAGCTCATCAAATTTTCCTTCAAGTGTCAAGAGTATCTCTTCATAAATCAAAGCCAGTGACAACTTCTGGATCAATATTAATTAACACGGTTTCCTAAATACTCTCAGATTAGATGGAATGAAGGAAAACCTCCCCTTTTTGTGATAAATTTTATGGTAGGTAGAATAACAGCCCCCCAAAGGTGTCTATATCCTAGTCCTTGGAATCAGTTACTGTGTTTACCTTACAGGGCAAAAAGGACTTTGCTGATGTGATTAAGTTAAGGATCTTGAGATGAGGACTTTATCCTGGATGATCTAGGTGGGCCCAGTATAGTCACAAGAGTCCTTAAAAAGGGGAGGTAGGAAGGTCAGAGTCAGAGAAGGGGATGTGATGGTAGGCAGAGGTCAGAGAGATGTGGCCACGAGCCAAGGAGTGCTGGTAGCCTCCCCAAACTGGAAAAGGCCAGGAGGTGGATTCTTTCCTTGAGCCTCTAGAAGGAACGCAACCCTGCTGACAGCTTGATTTCAGCCCCTCAAGACCTGTTTCAGATTTTGACCTGCAGAACTGTAAGGCAATGAACTTGTCACTGTGAATCACTAAGTTTGTGGTAATTTGTTACAGCAGAAATGAGAAACCAATACAGCTTCAATGAGTGTTTCATAAGTAGCATCATTTTAGAGAGTAGAATTGCATGGCAGCTGTAGTCAGAGTGTGAACATTGTAAAATTAAGTAATTTTTCTGTAATGAATCATTAAAAATGCAAACATTGAGATCCTTTAAAAAGCAAACCTATTTAGTATAATAACACTTCAATTTGCTATCTTCTTTATTCCTATTTTTAAGTGGGTTATTTTTATAGATTGTCACATTTTATTTTATAATATGGATAGTATTCTAAAGCAAATGCTAACATTCATATAAACTGAAGAGTGGACAGATTGAAGTGGGTAGATGGAATTGACTAAAAATAATGCAAACTCTTTGAATAGATTATAGTCTCGTTTCCTGTGAAGAGCAGAAAACTTAGATGACTTTCTAAGACAAAGTGGTAGATTCATGGACTGAAATTTTCATAGTCACATGCACATTGCCTCTAATGCTTTGGAAAGACACAGCTCAGCTTCTTGTCTGTGGAATGAACTGTCTTGTCAGGACAGAGAGAATCAGGAGTGGAAGTTCCGTGTTATAGGTGAGGTGGACTGATTGATTGGTAAAATGCCAGTACCGTACAAAAAGCTTTTTATTCACATGTGCAGAATCAATTTCTTTTCTGACCTAATAAGTTCATTTTCAGATTTACTGGCAAGAACCTGTACAAAGAACATATGCTTGACCCACATCACTTTTTATCCTGTTACTATGATAAATTACACGTTTACCTTTTTTGAAGTATAGAATCAACATCACCAAAGTTGACTCAACATACCATTTTACTGTTTAAATGTTTCCAGTGTAATTCATACCTGGAGAGTCTTTCCTTTTGGGTATTCTACAACTGTTAGGAGGCCTTGAGCTACAAGGAGCAGAAACCTTAACTTAAATTGGTTGAAAGAGTAAGGAAAAGCATTTCCTCTCAAAGCGAGAAGTCCAGATGTAGAGCTCCTGTGTTGTTGTCTGCTCCCGTGCGCTAACTTTGCCTCCAGGCTGGCCTCTTTCTACAGGGCTGGGCAACAGTAGGTTTACGGTTGTTTGTGTGGAAAATAATACTAATTAATAAACAATGAGCCCTGGCTGGTGTAGCTCAGTGAATTGAGCTCGGGCCTTTGAACCACACGATCGTGGTTCGATTCCCAGTCAGGGCACACACCTGGGTTGCAGGCCAGTTCCTGGTTCCTGGCAAGGGACACACGAGAGGCAACCATACATTGATATCTCTCTCCCTCTCTCCTTCCCCTCCTCTCTAAAGATAAATAAATAAAATATTTAAAAAAATAAATAAACAATGACACGAGAGTAAACTATGTTTCGTGTACACACAAATGTAAAGCTCCTTTTGCCCCACCCTGCAGTGATGATGTCACCCCCAGATAAGACACTACCCAGGGAAAGAAGACTGTCAGAATCTCTTCATCGTGTTTCTTTCTCAAGAGAGAGGAGGCTTTCTCAGAATTCCTCAGTGGAATTCTTCTTGCTTCTAATTGGCCAGGATGAGGTCACATGGAAATGACATTAGGTCATTTCTAAACAAACGCTGGCAAAGGGAATTTGATCACAGCATTGGCCGAGTTGGTGGGGCGGGTTTCAATCAGCATGCCTGTTGCCCATGATTTCTGTGTTTTTCTGTTTTCTTCTCTTATAGATGATACTTATGCATGCCTCTTCTATCCCCTAGGAATCCTATGAGCAATCCTGTGAAATGGATGTCTTTATTTTAAGTATGTTTGGAGATCGTGAATTCAGGGTTAGGGTCGGAGGGTGGCATTGTTCCCTTTTTTTCCTCAGGGAGAGACTACATTTGGACACTTTACAGATTGATGTTCTGAATGAATAACTTTTCCAAAAGCCATCAAGTAGTTAAGTACAGAATTATCATAGCTGCCTTTATTCTTTTTCAAAAGCCTGCATCTAACATTGGGATGAACTCTTAATTTAGAAAGTAAAATATTTTTCTCTGAAGTCTTTAAAAAACCTGATAAATATTCAATTGATGGCCCAAGGATGTTTGTGGAAAGCAAAAGAATGAAGAGCTCCCATGTATCTATTTTTTAAATCACACATTCATTGAGTACCTACCAGTGTGTGCTGTATGTTGTGGAAATACCGTGAGGCTGACCTGTACAGAGGTAAATTCCCACGGGGCAGAGTGTGGCCCATGGATGTGTGAGGTCAGGGGCCAAGCAAGTCCCCGGGAAGGAACTGAACCATCACTTATAACCAGGGGTTGCTTTGAGTGAGCAGCCCTCTATTAGGTGTGACTTCAGGGGTGCTTTGCCTAGTCCCCTAATATTATTACTCTTCCTGCCTTAACATGGTGCCTGCTTTTCAATATCAGAGGCTTCTTTGGATTGAGATAAGGCCATATTCAAAGATACATCCTTGAGATGTATCTTGAGAAGGCCTTAGAAAAATACAGATCTGCTAATAACCCACTAAGATATTGTTTATATATTATTATTAATTTATCAGATTCATTAGCTGGTGATTTAACTAATAATTTTAAGATTAAAGGGAGGAACTCAAGAGAAATGTGCTTTTGAATCGGTAGGAAGGTAGGATGAACTGCAGGCAAATGGTGCGCTGGTTGGGCCTTACGGAGACCGAGCACTTGACTGTGAGAAAGTCAGACTCTTAGCTCTAAAATGCGTCAGCTCTTTTCTTTCTCCTCCTCCTTCTTCTTAGTCTTTTAAAATACCATGTAACTAAGACTGAACTCTTAAATACAGTGCAACATGGGTGGTGGCAGTTAAAACCCACCCAGAAAACCAAAAGCGAAAACAAACAAAAAAGAGATGCTCTTCAGAGAGATAGCGGGAACTGTGAGACTTCAAAGAACTTTTCATTGCAACAAACGGCGGTGTATTTTGATGTATAACATATTAAGCTATGGATTAAAAGGTTGTTCAGGGCTAATGGAATGAAATATATATGAATGTATAGGAGAGGAGGGAATAAACCCTAATCCAATGTATGAACACGAAGGGAGTGGCAGATTGGCTAAAGCCTCCAGACCAGTGGTTCTCAGTCTTGGTGGCCCATTGGAGTCACCTAGAGAGCTATCGAAAGTACTGATGCTTGGGTTCTGCCCTAGAGGACAACTGTCCTAGACTGAAGCCACTGGTTGTTCCCTGGCATGAGGCAGCTTTTGTTTATGCAGGAGGTGGAGAAAGAGAATTTTAAGAAGTGTTTATATCTTCTATGAATCCCCAGTAGCAAAGATTTACATTGCTTTTCATAATCTTTGTATATTGGGTTAATGTGTCTTAAAAATATTAGCTTTTTATAGTCACATAGAGATTGAATTCAAAGTCAATATACACACTTTCATTTCCCCAGAAAGTCTACATTCACTGGGTTCCTTCTGGTCCCTAGAAGGCACCCTGGGTTTCTGGATTTGAGGATAATGCCATGTACTCTTTCTTTGGAAAGAATTCAATTATTTTTCTTAGGCAGGAGGAGCAGAAGATTCGGGTGCAGACCTCCTTTTTCATGCAGGCAAAATACCCTGGCATTGCAGTTTAAATGAGAGGTTGTGGTCCCTGCCTTTCGTTGCCGTGTGAGGATGAGTGTATAAGGGAAGTTAGGTCTGCAGAGAAGAGTGCTTTCCAAGTCCAAGATATTATTTTGTCACAGATCTTTCCATTTGAGCCATTGCTTGCTTGCAGATTTGTAGTAGCTGGAAATTTCTAAGGGAGAAAAATCTGTCTATATGCCTGTGGTGAAAGATATTGATCCTGTTATATTTTCAATATTTTTGTCAGAAGTCTTAAATTTTTTATATCGTGAAGTAGGTTATAAATAGCATAAATGCATAAATATAAATACACTTCCTTCCTACTGCTCATTTCCAACTGTGCTTGCAGGTGTGTACTGAGGATCACAAATACAGAAACTTATTTGAAGCAAAAGACAAAAAGCGATCTGGCCATGCCTAAAGAATATCAGGCGCTGGCCTAAAACACTTTATTTATTTATTTATTTATTTTATAAATTCTTTTTTTAAGATTTTATTTATTTATTTTATCTTTAGAGGGGAAGGAGAGAGGGAGAGAAACATCAATGTATGGTTGCCTTTTGTGCGTCCCCTGCTGGGAGTTGGCCTGCAGGGAACTGGACTACAACCTAGGCATGTGCCCTGACTGGAAATCGAACCGCGATCCTCTGGTTCGCAGGCCCGAGCTCAATCCACTGAGGTACACCAGGCAGGGCTAAAACACTTTATTTTTTATTGTATTTTATTTATTATGCTATGACAGTTGTCCTGATTTTTCCCCTTGCCCCTCTCCAACCAGCACCAACCCTACTCCCTCAGGCAATCCTCCCACCGTTGCTCGTGTCCACAGGTCATGTGTATAAGTTCTTCCACTACCCCATTTCCTATACTGCACTTTACATCCCCGTGGCTGTTCTGTAACTACCTATTTGTACTTTTAAATCCCTTCACCACTTCACCCATTACCACACACCCCCTCCAATCTGGAAACCGTCAAAACCGTCAAACTGTCAAACTGTCAATACTCTCAGTATTCATGGTTCTGTCTCTGTTCTTTTTTGCTTAGTTCGGTTTTTAGATTTAAGTGTTGATACCTATGTATTTATCACCATTTTATTGTTCATAGTTTTGGTCTTTTTCTTTTTCTTAAATAAGTCTCTTTAACATTTCATACAACAATGGTTTGGTGATGAACTCCTTTCGTTTTTTTCTTGTCAGGGAAACTTTTTATCTGCCCTTTGATTTTAAATGATAGTTTTGCTGGTTAGAGCAATCGGTCTTACAGGAACTCCCTCAGGTAACTAACTGCTTTTCTGTTGCTGCTTCTAAGATTCTCTCTTTATCTTTAACCTTTGGCATTTTAATTATGATATGTCTTGGAGTGGGCCTCTTTGTATCTTGTTGTTTGGGACTCTCTGTGCCACACTCTCTCACAGAGAGAGTCCAGGACTCTCTCTTCCTGGACTTGTATGTCTATTTTCTTCACCATGTTAGGGGAATTCTCCTTCATTATGTTTTCAAATAGATTCCAGTTTCTTGCTCTTTCTCTTTTCCTTCTAGCACTCCTATGATGCAAATGTGGTAGTGCTTGAAGTAGTTCCAGGGGCTGCTTACACTATCCTTAATATTTGGATTCTTTTTTCTTTTTGTTCTGATTGATGTTTTTGCTTACTTATGTTCCAAATCATTGATTTGATTCTCACTTCACCCACTCTGCTGTTGTTTTCCTGTAAATTGTTCTTTGTTTCACGTAGTGTATCCTTTGTTTTGACTGGATCTTTTCTATGCTGTTGAGGTTCACACTAAGTTCCTTGAGCAACTTTATAACCATTGCTCTGATCTCTACATCTGACGGGCTGCTTACCTCCACTTTGTCTAGTTCTTTTTCTGGAGTTTTGATCTGTTCTTTCATTTGGGCCGTGTTTCCCTGTCTCCTCATTTTGGCAGCCTCCCTGTGTTTGTTTCTGTGTATTAGGTAGAGCTGCTGTGACTCCCTGTCTTGGTAGAGTGGCCTAATGTAGTCAGTGTCCTAGCCTCCTCTATCACCCAAGCTGGGTTCTCGAAGTGCATCCTTTGTGTGAGCTGAATACATGCTTCTCTTGTTGAGCCTTGATTTCTGTTGGCAGGTCAATGGGAAGGATTTACCCAGGCCAGTTAGCTACAAGGACTGGCTGTGACCACTCACTACCAACCTCTGCCCTCCATGGAGAATCAGTGGTGTAGGGGCAGGGTGGTGGTGCTCCGATATGGTCTGTAGCTGTCCACTGGGTGCCCAGGCCCTGGGGGTCCCTGTGTGGTGCAAGCCAAGGTTGGCCCCCACTTGTGTTTTGCTCTGGGCCACCCCGTCTGAGCTATACAACAATCTGAGATGACTGCTCCTTGTGCTGGACTTGGAGATTCCCAGGTGAAGCCAAGCTGTGAATCCAGGCTGGTTGGTGCCAGTGCTGGGCCTTAGGTCCCTTAGCAAGAGGAATTGGGGCTGGAGACTCACAGAGGCTGGCTGTTGCTTGTTGGAGAGGATTTAGAAATGTGTGAAGCTAAGACCAGCCATTCATGTGGGAAAGCAGCTTGGTTTGGCTTATAAGTTGGGGGGAACCGAAGCCCAGGATCTCTAGGGTGTGGCAAACAGTATTAGCCATGTTGATGGAGTCTTAGATATGGCACCTGCCCGCCAGCTTTGTGGATCGGTGTGAGGAGGGTTGTGAAAAGGAACAATCACCTCTGCTCACCTTTCCGTCTGGGAAAAGGTTGCCCCCCAGCTCTCACCTTGATTCCAGATACTTCAGTTTCTCCCTGTGTGCTACCGGTGCCTTTTAAACTGCTAGTTGGGGCTGGAGCTCAAAGAGAGTGAATCTGATTAAGTCCATGTTTGGGCTCTTTAAAGGGAACTGCTTGGGACTCTAGAATTTTCTTCCACCACCTCAATCCCACTGGTTTTTGCAGCCAGAAGTTATGGGGGCTTATCTTCCTGGCATTAGCGTCCTGGGCTGGGGGGCCTGGTATGGGACTGGGACTCCTCACTCTTGAGATATTTTTCCTGAATTTTTATTTATTACATGTAGATGTGGGACCAGCCTATTCCACATCTCTGCCTCTCCTACCAGTCTGAATGGATGTGGTTTCTTTAATTCCATGTTGTTAGACCTCCATTCAACTTGATTTCTGACAGTTCTGAATGGTGGTTGTTCTGTATTTTAGTCGTAATTTTGATGTGGTTGAATGAGGGAGCATACCAGGTTTATCCCTGCCACCATCTTGACCAGAAGTCTTTAAAAACACTTTAATGTACTCTGTTTCTTTTCTTTTTTTTTGTTTAATCCCTTCACCTTTTCCACCTAGCCCCCCAAACCCTCTTCTCTGATATCTGTCAGTCTGTTCTCTGTATCTATGAGTTTGTTTCTACTTCGTTTATTAGATTCCATATATAAGTGAAATCATAAGGTATTTGTCTTTCTGTGACTGGGCTATTTCACTTAGCATAATACTCTCCAGGTCCATCCATGTTGTTGCAAAAGGTAAGATTTCTTTCTTTCACAGGGCTGAGTAGTAAGTACCACAGGTTTTTCATCCGCTCATCTGCTGATGGGCACTTGCTTCCAGATCTGAGCTATTTGTAAATAACGCTGCAATGATCTGAACGTAGGGTGCATATACTCTTTTTAATTCATGTTTTGTGTTTCTTCTGTGTTTTTTCATTTTGATATTTATGACACTTCTGATGAACAGTTCTGTATTTTGGGTGCAGTCAAATTTCGTGTTCCTTCGACATAGGAATTGTTAACTTTGGAAAAGGGAAGGACTGATGACCTGGATGATTTTATGTGTTTTAAAGACTGACACGTACTGATTTCCCACAGCTGTTTGTTGGCCTTTTGTATCAGGAATCTCAGGCAGACAGAACTGAGGCTTCAGAAATTCGTTAATTTCAAGAACATAAGCGGAACTTCGGTCTAATTCTCACTCTCTCTCCCCCACCCGCATACACACACCATTTACTTTTTCCCAAGTCCGTTATGGAAGACTGCAAATTCCCTTTTTCTCCTTATAATTTTTCTTTTGAGAAAATGAGTGAGAAGTCAAGTCTAAGTTCAAACACTAATGAGGGAAATCCATAAAATAGTAGAGAGTGTATCTGCAGCATAGTGGCCGCTACGATTTTGTGTGATTTTGTATGTGCGGAGCATGCAGCCAGCTCCCTCAGGCACACAGCCTCCTTGGGGAGTTCCTGTGTGGAGGGGGGGAAATCAGCCTTGGGTGTTAAAAAAACCCCTTTGCCCCAGCTGGGCGTCCCAGTACTGCAGTAGCCAGTTCTAGTGATTGACGAGAACTGCCAACCTCTCAAGCTGGCCTCCAAGGATTGGCGGTGAAAAGTAAAAAAACACAATGCAGCAGGAGTGAAGGAGGGATTAAATAGCAAAAGGAGGCATCAGAGATTTGGGTCAGGTAACTTGGGGATTCAACAGTTCATTTAAAATGTATTTGTCTCTTTTATACACCTACCACTGATATATTCCAGGATCTCCAGGATCTGTCTGGGGTCTGTGTTCCCATTCGTTTTTCCCAGGTGCTCTGTCCAAGGCCTGTGCCTTCTTCATTGGGCCATAGTCACTGTCACCAGAATGTGCATTTCTGCAGAAATACGTCTGTCACACCAAGCTCTTGCTGAAGCCTTTCCTAGTAACCCTAACTCGTACTGACTCCTTCCTGGGGAAAGTGCTCCAGCAGTTATTGTCCGTATTGCTCAATTGCTGTTCACTGTGCTCTCTCGCTTTGCTTATTACTTTCTTGAACCCCCACAGCCTCTAGCACACAGCACTGAGTGCTGTTGGTTACTTAAAAGGGGCTCTCTTCCAGCTGGTAGCCATTCTGGGCCTGAAACTGTCCAGCCCAGTTGGGAGGAGGGATGGGGAGGCTTTATTGCACTTTGCCGGTTAAACAGTAGTCCCTTATCTAACTATGCTGCAATGTGTGATAGAGTCAGGTTTGTAAATGGAGTCCGTGCCATTGATGGGGGAAATGCTAAATAATCAGGTACCCAGGGCTCTCCATGATGCTTGTAACTAACATGATACCACATGGCAGGTAGCACTTCATCTGATCTTAACTTTCTGATTCTCTCTCCTTAACCCAGATTTACATCTACGAATTCTTTAGTAGTGAACAAGTTATAGCATGCCTTCAGGTCATAAGTCATAGATAGTATTCTCAGGCTATGTTTTCTGGAACATCATCTAATATTTTATTTTATTCTTCAGCTTTATTGAGATATAATGTATAACATTGTATAAGTTGAAGGTGTACAATGTATTGATTTGACACACTTACATTGCAAAATGATTACCCCCATAGCATTAGCTAACACCTGCATCATGTCATATAATTGCCATTTCTTTTTTGTGGCAAGCAATCTAACATCTCAGAGTGACCCTTGAATGATCCTACACTGTAGAACTCACCAGGCCTTGGAAATGTTGGGCCACCTACCTTTGTAATCCTTAGCATCTGGATCAGGTGGGAGTCAGATGATCGTATTCTTACACTGATCGATCATTTAAAAGTTTTCCAAGTAGTTAACTAGATGATTTAATAGAGATCAGGCCTTTGATAGATTCTATTAAAGAGTAAAAACAGCCATAGCATCACCTAGATGCAAGAGAGAAGTTTATTAATCCTGATTCTCTCTGCTACTGGATTTTGCTGTCCTAAATCAGAGAATTGTATCTCACTCTTGTATCTCACATTTGGCTGCTGCGCAATTCAAACTATAATAGGTGGAAGGGGGTGGAGGAGAATGGGTGAAGAGGTGCAAGGATTGAGACATACGGATAGGTAGTTATAGAATAGCCACGGGGATGTACAGTACAGTATAGGAAATGGGGTAGCCACAGAGCTTATATGCATGACCCATGGACATGAACAGTGATGGGGGTTTGCCCGAGGGAGTGGGGGTGCTGGGTGGAAGGGGGCAAAGGGGAAAAATTAGGACAACTATAATAGCATAATTAATAAAATATAATTTAAAACGGTAATACAGTATTTTAAATATTTTAGAGTTCTGGCTTGAAAAAAATTCTTTTTTCTTGTCTTTAATGCCATGTAGGAGGTCCTAGATATTGGGTTCTTGCATCAAAGGTTCACTAAAAACAATTTGAATTTGTTGATTAGAGAATATTCTTCTGGAACCCTAAACCCAAATATTCATCTCCAAAGGGTTCATCTTTATTTCTTTTAATGATCTGTTGAGATAGTAGACTTAAAGCTTTCTAGAAGCTAACACGCTTATATGTATCTTCATAATTAAATTATGTTGACTTAGAGAGTTGAAAATAAATTCCCGTTTCCTTCACTAGGAATGAATTTCTTGTGTGAAAATCCAGCAGTCACTTTTCCTTTGGAGAGCGAGAAAAGGAGTCTTGGAACTGAGCCAGAAATAATCTCTGCATCGGCTACAGTTAATACAAACCTTAATAAGGCACATGACATCTGAGGAGAATGTTATGAACTAATTTCTTTGTCATCAAAATGCACTGGGGGGCTCAGCTGGGGAATTATTAACACGTGAAATCATCTAGCAGGTTCTCTGAGAATTAAACCAGAAGAAATACTGAGAGAGCTGGGAAGGTTTTCAGACAAGAAGAAACTAAGTGTAAATTGTCCTCTTTGAAGAACACAGAGGAAAGTAAGCAAAGATGATGTTTAAAAGCCTCTAATTATTTTAACACAAAATTGAGAAATCAGTGAAAAACAGTGTCTTTACCTCTTGATTTGAAGTTAGATGATGCTAAATTCAGGTTACTTAATTCGATTACTGAGAATGATGTTGGTGCTCCTGTAGTAAGAATCTGGAACATTTGAAGTCTGCCAACGTTTATTTGTCTTACTTAATCTGGATCAAAGAAAGAATGACAACTTTCGCATTTCAGAAACTAGAGCAGTTAAGTGATTTTTCCTCCCACCTGCAACTGAGGCTGTAGGAGAAGGATGTTCCAGCCTCAGAGCCAAGCTTAGTGACCAGATGAGGCTGAAGGCAGCCTGTGAACCTGTTCATTCATTTCAGCATTTTAGAATTAATGACCACAGGGTTCTGCTTTGCTAACTCAGGACTTTCCGCTTTTCTGTTGCACAGAAAGATTCTTTCACAGAACCTGGTACAAAATAGAGATATGTGTTCAACAGGGGTTCCAGTTTCAATTCGTGTGAAGAATCTTCAAAGTAAACTTTGCAAACATGCACACCACCAAGACCCAGGGAAGGAATCCAAAATGGAGGCGTGCTCCCAGCTAAGGGAATTTTGATTTACACCTTCCCTCTTTTCCTGCAGGGCTGAAACCTTCCTGAAATAATGGGTTTTAATCTCAAGCTGCTCCTCTTGAAAGAGAACAACAACTATTTGGGACAAGATGGATTTGGTGACACCTTGGGGATAAATACCCAGAGTAATGTTGGACACTTCCACCTGCCTCGGGTGTGCTGTGAAATCAGCCTTAGACACCTGGTGAACTCCCACGGGGCGGGGGGGGGGGTTGCTTATCACAAGCCTGATAAACTATCTCAGGACCCGAGGGACCAAGGCCTAGGGCTTCCCATCCCCTGCTGTGTTGGAAACTGATGGGTAATGGAGACTGTGCACATAAAGATAAGGTGAGAAGCTGTTGCCAGGGAGGCCTTGCTATTAGGGCTGAGCCACAGAAACCACAGAGAGACAGAAAGACAACCGAGGTACTTAGTCCACTGATGAACAGGAGGTGGGGGCAAACCGTGGGGAAATCCTGATGCAGGGAAGTTCATTTTCAGTGGAATCTTTTCTTCCTCCTTCTCCCTGGTCCTCATCCTCATCATCCTCACTTTCGCTCTTCCTTTGAGCCCTGGAGGCCCCACCTAGGGTCACCTGGCATTCAATGAGGCTCCAGTCTTCTCTTACCCTCTCACTGTATCGGTACATTCTTTCTTTAAGACCTTGGTTTAACAAGACTTTTTGAGGGGCCACAGATAATTCATAGTTGTTAAAAGATACATTTTCAAAGAAAATATCATCTTGATTTTCATTCAGACATAAAATGAATGTATGTCAAAGATTTTAAAAAACCCACTGATTAGTAAAGGACCCGGGCAGATGTCACAGCTAGTTCAAAGGAGGGATCAAAGGATTGCAAATTCAGCCTGTTCAAGTGAATTGACAAATGGAGGCGGGACTGACTCTTTCCCAGGAGTGAGGGTGGTCCCTCCACTGGACAGTCAATCTGTTTGTTTAGAGAAGAATCAGTTACCTGCTATTTAAAGAGCTTTAATAGAATCAAGTAATTCTAAGAGGCTCCAGCATTCCATTGGAAGGATAACGGATCATCTCTTCATCACTCCAGTTAAAATTTTTTCTTACATAACAATGTAAGAATACCTTGTAACCCTACTTTGTTTGCAAGCATTTACATCGGGAAAGAATTCTTGTTTTCTAGAAGAACTGAGTGGTGGACTTTGGATAAGTGGGATTGTATCTGTCAGGGAAAGGCAGTTGCTGTGACAAACAACCCCAGTGTTGGTGGCTTCGCACAGTCGATTTGTACTAGTCCTCCTCATAGCTTCCACTGCCACGCAGTTACACTTCCCCCGTGTATCTCCATCGTCTTCGTGGGCCTAAGCAACCTTACTGGATCCTCTGCATCCAGCTAGAGGCAAGAAGAAGGGAACTTAGGGAGGTGGCTCAGAACTCCTCAGGCTGGAATGGACTCATTTTCCTTGCTCAGATTCTGGTGGTGAGAACCAGTTACCTGACCCCCACCTGGGTGGAAGGTGGAGCAGGTGGTGGTAAATTCAGCTAAACTGAAGCAAAACCAGCGTGGCGAGCACTTTGCATTTTTCAGAGGCCTGCTTCCCGATGCACTCACCTAAAGAAGATAAACCCCAGAGAGCCGTTTGCTATTTATAAATTATTGCTAGATCATTAGTGATGGGCAGAACACACTGTCTGCTCTCCAGGAGCATATGAGTCATGAAAAGAAAAATCTATAATGTGAGGTGAGATGTGTCTGATGCTGCGGGGAAAAGAACTAAACAAACAATAGCTCTGAAAGTACCGAAGGGTGAAACAGTAATGTCAACCAAGGTCAACCATAGAAAGCATTTGAGACAACATGCAGGATGGCTGTGGTAGAATATTCTCGGCAGCCTAGAATTTGGAGGCAGGGGGTCCTGAATTCAAGCCTTCACTTTACCACCAATGACCTGACCCTGGATGAGTTTTAACTTGAGTTTCAGTTTCCCTAACTCTAAAAAAGGCGTAACAACTCTTAGCTCATAGGGTTGTTGTAACATTGCACGAGCAGGTATCGATTATATATATATAATCAAGTGAAATAGAAGCTCGCTTATATGAGACTTCAAAGGTTGGGTTGATTTCACTAAGCTCGGAAGGGCAGTGGGCCTGGTAAGTAAGGTTTCTAATTTCTAGTCCATTTCTTACTAGTTCCTCAAGGAGTTTTTGTGTCTGTTTGTTTTAACGCACTGGGAATTCCCAATATTTGAGAAAAGGGGATCCACCACCAAAAACAAATTTGAAAATCTAGATGTTCTTGAGGGTGCAATGGCTGAACTACTTAAAAATCTGACAAGGATTTCTAGTGGCTTTTGCTGATTCATTCTTTCCAACATGACCCAGTGGTTGCCCACCCAATATACAACTGAGCTCTTGGGTTTGACCAGTGTAGAATGAGGGTATTTAAAGTGATCACCTTAGAGACAACACAAAGAATTGGTTACAGCTTCTTTACTGTTAAGACATTACTTCTTCAAGCTATAGATGAAATTTCTGTGTCTTTTCTACATTTTTGTCTCTAAGGTTTTTTCCAGATTAATAATTTATTTTAATTTTCAGAACACATAGGATGATGATAGAATTCTGGTAAGAAAAAACGAATCATAACAAGGCTAGCTGGATATTTTAGCATAAAGGCAGTAGTAAGTGGCCTTAAGATATGAACTTGAAAATTGAGTGTTTTGTTCTACTTGGTAGCCTTGTGCAGGTTTATTTTCAAGTTCTCTGTACCATGAAAGTCTTAATAATTTTAAGCAGATGAGCATAATCCGTAGGAAAAAGCAAGTGCAGTGCTTCTTGAACATTAACGTGCGTATGCGTCACCTGATAAAGTGTGGGTTCTGACTCAGCCGGTCTGGCGTGGGGTGCTAGACGCAGCCATTGTACAAAGTGCCCGGGAGACGCCGATGCTGCCGGTCTGTGGGCCACACTGAGGGGCCAGGGGCCAGCGGAGTACTTTTTGTGTGGGAAATTGAAGAGGCCTCACTGAGGAGATTAAGGGGTCCAGAATGTGGTTTCTAAAAAGGAGTTAGAATTTTAGGGTGTCTGCCTTTATTAAAGCTGCGGCTGGGCGGCCCTCCCTACCTCCCCTTAAGGGCAGAAATCCCTTAGACCCTTAGACTAGCTAGTTTTGGCCTTGTTAAAAGTTTTCATTTGTGTTATGTTATATTTTTTACTCTTAATGATCGTGACAAGGGCATTTCATCTCTCTCTGCCTTCGTGCCTTCCAAAGCCGAACCACCTGGCCGCTAACCGCTGCGGGGGAGTGATGAGGGCGCCCCCCGCCTCTCGCCACTAGTCTGTCTAAGCTCACTGCTAAATCTTCTTACCATCAACCCAGCTACTCAGACACATCGTTTCCATGATTGTTATCTGTGCTCACAAGAATAAATTGAAGGTCCAGTTCCTATATCCAGTAAGTGACAGAGCCAGGCATTAAGTCTACATCAATTTGGTTGTAAAGATGCTGCTCTTAATATGCATAGGAAACGACATCTCTCTCACGGTTTTGTGAGCCTTTTCAATGCCCTACTGGAGCCGGCTTGTACTGAACTGCAAGGACTGGTTGTTAAAGTTTCAGGAATTTTGTAAGCCCTTAAAAAGATCAAACTATATACACTTAAATTTTAATGAATCATTTAAAAAATACAGGTAAACATCCTGAAAACGCTTCACTTCCTAATTGTTTTACTTCTGTCTGTGCTCTCGAGGCTGTTTACGCTGACCGTGTCTGTGCGGAGGGGACGGTAGCGGGCGGTGGTGTCCCCACGTGCATCTTTCCCACCCGTGTGCACTGTGGTGTCCTGTGGGCGGTGCCAGTTTGGCTCTGGTGGGACTGCTCACACCTCACAAATGGATAAAGGCTGCACATCGGGGCTTGAAGTATTGTGCTGTTGATTAGCTAGATGTCCAGTGATGGAAAAAATGTTAATAATGCAGAATAAACTTTTAAAAAGTGCGCTGTGCCTAGTGCCAAAGTTGAGAGCAGCTTCAGTCTTGTAAACATAGTTCATATTGAAGTGAGGAACAGTTGGCCAGTAAATGACACACATCAGGTTTAACGGCAGTAAATTTGTTGGGAGAAGAGTTACTGGGATGGGATGCAACTCCATCTGACCAATCATAGAGGAACTGTGCCGGCAGGTTAGTTACAGGTAGAAAAGTTGGCAGAAACCAATGAAAGCATTCCGTGAGATCCAGTTGGCTGTATGGGATCCACCATTAAAAATATTATGTCTGTAACTGTCTTTAATAGATTGTGTGCTACATATCCTTTATATCAGTAAAATTTATAACAAACACACACACACACCCCTTTCTTTTCTCAGTGGAGCTGGTCATGAAGCATTTACACCACCATCCGTGCTTGCTGGGTCCTCTGTAGAGCTGAAGACCATTACAAACACGCTACTGTGGTGTTCTTTCACAGCCTTCCCTTCTCCAGGAGGAATATCTGTCATTCATTTACCTTCCTCTATAGGTTTTATTTTCCAGATTTCCTCTGACCAGTCTGGGATTGGGCAGGAACCTTTCTCTACCTGAGGTGTGAGGAACAGGGCACATGGCAGTATTCCAGAAAGGAGAGGGTCCCTGCCAGGTAGGGTGGCAGACCGGCCTCCCAGAGGGCCCAGGACGGTGTCGGGAATGAACACGGACCTAGCAGTCAGGAGACCTCCTGAGTCATCACCTCCGTTACCTCATCTTAGGTAAAAGTTTGAATTAAGGTGAATTCAAGAGTTCTCTACTATCTTAAATTCTGCATTTCTATAGCTGCTTCTTGAACTTATGTTAAGTATTGTGCTTCTTGGTTTATCAAGGTACGTGCAAGTATAATAGAATCTCCTCAATGATTCAGTTAGAAGGTTTAAGAAATAATACTTCCTTAAATTTGGATGACTGTCTTAAAGTTTACTAAACATTTTAACATATATTTACCTTGTTTGTCCTAAAAATAAGATAAGCAGGGAGTTGTTAATGGCCCCATTTTATTGCTGAGAAACCTGAGGCACAAGGTAGTTCATAACTTATTCCAAGTGCATAGCCAGTTGGCAGATAAAGTAGGTCCAGGGCTTCCAGGTCATTTTCTTCATTTCCAGTGGCCTTTTGCTTCAATCACTTATGGAAAATCTCACTGAGCTGGTGGTATTCGTCACATCATCATGTGTCTTCTCAGCCCAAGTTGAGAATAAGTCTGTCTAAAGGTAGACTGCAGCTTTAAAAAGTCTCTTTAAAAAAGCTCTAATGAAACCAATACATCCATCCTTCCTGATACTCAAGGAGGTGAGGAGAAGTGACCGTGCAGTGCTTGCTGGGGTACCCCTTGCTTGGAAACTCCCAGCCTGAATGTGCGTGCTGCACCAGTGTGGGCGCCAGTCACAGAATGACCTGCTGCGGGGACAACAGCTGGGGGGTGGGTGGCATTCAACTTTTTACTTTATTTTGGGCAATACACATAGCCCTGTGTAAGATTTGGAATTTTGTAAGCACTTGAGTGTGCAGCTTGGGGCGTGTTCCTCTGTGGTCACAAGCTATCCTGCCTCCAGTATTGTTTATGCTTCTCACAGCCTAACCAGCAGATTGGCGTCAGTGATGAGCTAACACAGTGACTTCTTACGTGAACAAGGGGCACTAGAGAAATAGGACTATATTGTTTTTGCAAAATGGCAAAAGCCTGCTTTCCTTTACTCTTCTGGGTTTCTGATCCTGCCCCCCCCCCCCATTCACTTAGTTTGGAGCTGCCACATTTCTTGGGGGAAAATCCCTAAAGAGGTGAGAATTTCTCAAAGTGAAATATAAACATAGGCACGGTATTCAGATAAAGGGGAGCTATGCTAATGATGCATTTCCTCCAGCGAGGTGCTTACTGTGCTGTGGTTACTCCTTTCCCTCATTCGTCAGGGCTCCAATGAGGGGTATTGTAGCCCAGAGTTCCTATTGAGGGCTCTGTCCCTAATTTGCTGCCAGATATATCACTGAAACAGGAAGCCAGGGTTTCCGTCTGTGACATGGAGATAGCCGTCTGTAAGCATCATTATGCAGGGTGACAGGTGACTCCTGAGTGCTCTGGAGTTTAGTCTCAAGACACCACCTGCAATCAGCAAGTGCAAAGATGGAGCTTCCTCCAACTCAGCAGTAGATGTCGCTGCAGTCAACTAAAACCCAGGAAAGCTGTGGCCAAGAGGATTCTATTAGAGGAAAAAGGAAAGGAACATAGTAGCTATTAAACTTAACTGAGCACCCATGTTTTTCCCCACCCCAAACTCAAATCTTTTATATATTCTACTATTTATTATTTTCAGTAACTTATGTTATTGTATGGACAAGGCTCTTAGGGAAAAAGTTGATTTAGCAAATCATTCCATTTCATCTTGCATTCATTGACCCATTTGTTCATTTGAGAAATACTTACCGGCCACCTACAAAGTGTGAGATACTGTTCAGGCTCTGGGCTCATAATGATGAACAGTACAGATAGTCCAACTTCAGGGAGCTTCCTGTCTGGTCAGAAACACAGGCAACTAAAGAGAAAATAGCACAAAAAAAAAAAAAAAAAAAAAAGAGGAAGAAGAAGAGGAAGAGGAGGAGGAGGAAGAAGGAGAAGGAGAAGGAGAAATAATTACAGCCCCGAGAGGTTGGTGTAATCACAGGGCATGTGCTAGATGAGGTAGAATCCGGTGACCAGGGGTCCTGGCCGAGTCAAGGGGTCAGGGATGGTCTCTGGGGTAAAATGATGTTTCAGAAGGTGCGCAGACCATCTGTCAAGTCACAAGTGGGGAAGCCCGTGTCTGGATTTCTTCACTCCATTTAAGTTTCTCATGGGTCCAATGATTTAAGTTATCCAAGATAACTTAAATTCCTTCACTCCATGTAAGTTATCTCAAGGGAGGTAAATGATGGTTCAATTTATCTCCTTTGTCATTAGCACCATTTAATAATGTNGAGGAGGAGGAAGAAGGAGAAGGAGAAGGAGGAATAATTACAGCCCCGAGAGGTTGGTGTAATCACAGGGCATGTGCTAGATGAGGTAGAATCCCGTGACCAGGGGTCCTGGCCGAGTCGAGGGGTCAGGGATGGTCTCTGGGGTAAAATGATGTTTCAGAAGGTGCGCAGACCATCTGTCAAGTCACAAATGGGGGAGCCCGTGTCTGGATTTCTTCACTCCATTTAAGTTTCTCATGGGTCCAATGATTTAAGTTATCCAAGATAACTTAAATTCCTTCACTCCATGTAAGTTATCTCAAGGGAGGTAAATGATGGTTCAATTTATCTCCTTTGTCATTAGCACCATTTAATAATGTAAAAAGAGCCCTGACCTGAGGTGGCTCAGCTGATTGGGCATCACTCTGCAAAACGAAGCATTGCCCGTTGGGTTCTTGGTAGGGGCACGCGGCTGGGTTGCCGGTTCTGTCCCCAGCTGTGGCACGTGCAAGAGGCAACCAGTTGATGTTTCTCTCCCTCTCTTTCTCCCTGCCCCCTCTCTAAAAATAAATAAGTAAAATATTTATAAAATAAAGTGTATAAAGAATACTTTCCTTCCCAAGTTTACTTAGATAATTTGGAAGATCTGAAAGATTAACCACGGTTTAGATAACCACCACTACTTCTCACATGAGATACTGAAAACCGTTTAAATGTCTTTTTTTATATGTCAGGTACTTTGACAAATACGCTTGAATATTTTATTAGTGTGTAATGTGTGGAAGATAAAATTGAATATTGAAGCAGTCTGTCTTTTCTTATTTCCACTTTCACTCCTCATTGGGGTTTTGGATTAAAGGAAAAGCTTCGTTTTCCCTCCGAATGTTGACGTTGACCTCAGACACGATGGGGGTCCACTTTGGTGACAGTCTGGTTGGAGGGAAGGACTGGTCATGCAGGAGATAGCCGACATTTTAAACAAATAACGAAGAATAAAATATTGGCAAGGGACATGAAGTCATTCTGCTCAGTATTTGCTGTACCTTCGGCGACTCATGAATTACAGTTTGAAACTCTAAATTCAACTTTTCAAGAGTCCCAAATATTGATTTTTGGATGATTAAAAACAAGTTAGTAAATCCGAATGCCTCCTTTTTAGGAGCCTTAAAAATTGTATTGTAAAGAGAGCGGAAATGTCTTCTGATGAATCAGTTACAACTTTTCTTGCCTCCTTTTCAGTTAAGAAATTACAAAAAGAAGTTTATTTAAAACAGCCTTGTGGTCCGTACTCATCTGTATTTCATTCAGCCAAAAAACGTTTATCTGTCACATTACGAAAATTGTGGCTCCAAGCTTAGCATGACTATTTATTGACATTTCCAAATATTTTCCTTAGCATAAAGAAAATAAGTGTTACAACGTACCAGATTATGAAACAAATCGCCAAGAGTTCAACATTCAGGATAATGAAAGGGATAGTTGTGCACTATTTCTTTTAATTTGCATACGAGTCCCCTCTTCCAGTCCCATGCCTGGGAGGTTGAAGTGTTTGATGCTGTCTTAATTTGGGAAAGAGGATGCATTGTAATGTCATGGGAGGAACCCTGGGGAAACTTCTTACATTGCTCTGGCTTTGCTTCTAGTGTATGGGGTGGTCTTGGGTAACTCTCTTAATGGCTCTGAATCTTAGTTTTTTCCCATATGTAATGGGGCCTTGGATGGATCCAAGGTCACTTGTATTTTCCTCTGTGCTCACGTCCAGCATATCTTCTTTTTCACTTTAAAGAAGGGGTGACCCAGCCCCCCGCCAACTCTAACCCCTCCTCTTGCGATCTGGGTCTTCCCAACCTCTTCCTCTTTGTGGAGCTGAGAGGGGCACCAAGCCTTTGGGAATACTCACTCGTCTAAGTTAGAAATCTGAGTGTCATCTCTCGTTCCTCTCCCTGTTTCACTCAGTTCCCACGTCCAGTCAGGCTCCAAGTCCCATTATTCTCTTTCCTAAGTGCCCGCTGAACTCGCCCTTCCTGGCCTTCCCGCTTTCCTTAGGCCAGCACCATCGCTTGCTCAGACTGTTGCAGGAGCCTCTGCAATGACTTCCTCTCTTTCGGTCTCTTCCACTTCCAGTCCACTCTCTACACTGTTTTCAGCGATACCGTTCTAAAGCACAAATCTGATTATGTGGGTTGAGTAGCAGCAACCCCACTGGATGAATATTTATATTGTGGGAGGGTGTTATGCCAGGTTCTGAGAGAGACAATTTGAATAAAATGGTATAGTCCCATTTACATTAAAGCCTTGTGTTGGCTACCTGATTTACCTATGGGATAAAATGAGTTTCCTCTGCGAATGTGCACAAGACTGCACATTTTGGCCTCAAATCTGCCTTCGTGAAACTTCTTCTACCTCTTTTCTTGCTGGTTGTGTGCTTCACATCCCTGCATACCAAACTCTTCTCAAACTGAGCACACAGTGTTCTTTGATGTTTCTAAGATTTTGCATGGCCAGGTTTCTCTGTCTGGAATTTCCTTTCCCACGTCTCCCCTGTATGTCTATAGAATGCCTAATCGTTCTGCAATACTTGATGCAAATGCCATCTTACTTGGGAGAATTTTTCATGAGTTCATTGCTTCCTTGTTTAGAGCTCTATAGCCCGTTGCTCATGGTGTTACATTGTATTTAATGTCTGTCTTCCTTAAGAGATTGTGAACTCCTTGAAGTTACGGTGTCATGCCTTCCTCGTCTTTGTATTCCCTATGGCCTGTGATAGTTATAGCATGTTTTAGCAGCACAGGGAGTGGTTACTGATTGGCTAAAATAAACGAGTGAATTGTGTGCACGTACACGGAGGGGTGGAAGTGATTACTACAGTATTTCTCATCTCGGCGCAAATGTTGGTAACTGTGGAAAGCAGAAACTTGGAAGATACAACTGGCTTGCTAATCTTCCAAGTGCGGCTTTGGTGCCCGCAGGCATGTTCTGATCTGATGGCCAGGGAATCTTTGAACCAGATCTTTAGAGTCCTCTCTAGGCTCTGAGACTTCATAACTTAATTCTGGCTACGTCACGTCGGATCCCAGAGCTGGAATGCTTTTCCTTACAACAGTTGTGCCTGCTACCTGAGTTGACAGGGGTAGTTTTATTCTTCTCTCCGGCCCTTCTTGTTAGTTCACTGAACTCAACCTCTGTGTCTTTCAATGACAAATCGTTAGGCGCATTCCCGAATGAACTGGTTGTCAGGTGGGGATCATTAAGGCTGGTGAAATGTCTCAGTGTCAGCTGAGCAGGGCAGATACGATGCGGTATCATCACGGCAGGCCTGGTGACGTGGTGTTCCGAGAAGTGCAGAATGTCTTTCAAGACTGCGACGTACCTGCGGTGAAGGCAATGACTCTAGTCAGTGAGTAGCAATCAATAGGTAAAGCTTAAGGTGGGAACATTAATGCTTCCTTTAGTGCGAAAGCATCAGCAACTCGAAGTTTCTCTTGGGGGGTGTGGTGCACGGATAGTCCACCACATCGTTTCTAAAGTTGATTTCTGTAATCGATTTGCAGACATATCCATTTTCAGGGATGTGAATAATGAAAAGAACTAAAAGCTTTTTATAAGATCTCTTTTCAGAGTCTGTCTGCTTCATATTCTCGCTTCCTTTTAGTCCTCTAGCATTATGTCGTGTCTATTATTATCCTGAAAAGAAAGATCTTTCAGGCCACTTAAACGATGTTTCAAATACATATGGTCTGTTAGAATTCAGAAAAACCCAGCACTTTTCAGAGAGAAATGTGACGCTCTTTTTCACGTATTATTTCTGTTTTTTCTTTACTCGAAGTGAAATTTCAGCTTCTCGTGGGACTTCTTATTTTACATATTTTCATAACGTCATAATTTTTGCAGATAATGACTTCTCATGTTCTAAAACCATCTGCTTGGATGTAAGGTGAGGGTTAATGTCAGTTCATTTCCCTCGTTTTTGTTTGTTGATTATGACTGGGAAGCAGTAGATGTTCAAAGAGGCGTTTCTGGATGAAATATGTAATCCTGACACTGTGAGCAGGAACAGCTGGGCAGGCTTCTTGCCCTGCCCCCTGCCAGACACAGCCTTTGGTCACAGACGCCCCCGAGGGCCGGAGGAGGGGGCAGACCTTGTGCTGCCTGTCCTCAGGTGCCTTTTTGGGCCATGCTGACTCCTTACACAAGTGGTCGGGAGTCCCTGTTTTCTGGTCTCCACCCTTCCTCTTCGTCATTGTCCCACCAGGGCCTCCAGCTTCGCCCTGTGGTCTCGACTGGGAGCTTCACAATCAGAGACTTCACATTCACGGTTGTCCCTCGCTTACCTCGCTGATAGATCCTCAGCAAATTTTTATTGAATGAAGGAAGTTTTTAGACGGAAACATCAACCCAGACAAATATAATTGGCATTACGTTGGTGCCAGAGGCCAGATGGCCCTCTTCCTACTGGGAGAAGATGGAAGGCACAAAGGAGGTAAAAAGAAAGGAAACGCGGAATGACCTTTTTACCCAGTGTGCTGGTGAGCTACCTTTATCACATGTATTTCTGTTATGAACACAGAACGTGTTCATTGCAGAAACTCTGAAGTTGCGGAAACATGGAAGGGAAACTCACCTATATTTTAACCATCCAAACACTGTGGTTAACTCACATCACATTATTTTTTCATCTTGTTTCTTTGCACAGGTTTTTGGTTTGTTAATATGGTTGTGGTTGTTCTATCTGGAACAGTGTTAGCAATAAAAAATAAAGTTAAAAAATAAAAAAGAAGGAAAGGAGACCTGTCCTGTGACATTTCAGAAGTGTTTGAAGGCGGTAGGGAAATTCACTCACAATCCCTCTCCTCAGAGGAGACCAATGGCCTGTTACCTTCCAGACTTTTTCTGTGCATTTTTCCCATCATTGACATTATGGTTTTTCTATTTGATGTCACTGCATTCTACATTAGTAGATTAGTCAGGTAAAATGTATATGCTTAAACTGGTAGTAGCTATGTTTATTTGTGATTGTCTTTCCTTTGATTCTAATACCAATGGTTTTTGCATGTTACTGCTTCTACAATCATGCATAAATATTGCAGTCAATNTACAAGTGGTCGGGAGTCCCTGTTTTCTGGTCTCCACCCTTCCTCTTCATCATTGTCCCACCAGGGCCTCCAGCTTCGCCCTGTGGTCTCGACTGGGAGCTTCAGAATCAGAGACTTTTCACATTCACGGTTGTCCCTCGCTTACCTCGCTGATAGATCCTCAGCAAATTTTTATTGAATGAAGGAAGTTTTTAGAGGGAAACATCAACCCAGACAAATATAATTGGCATTACGTTGGTGCCAGAGGCCAGATGACCCTCTTCCTCCTGGGAGAAGATGGAAGGCACAAAGGAGGTAAAAGGAAAGGAAACGCGGAATGACCTTTTTACCCAGTGTGCTGGTAAGCTACCTTTATCACATGTATTTCTGTTATGAACACAGAACGTGTTCATTGCAGAAACTCTGAAGTTGCAGAAACATGGAAGGGAAACTCACCTATATTTTAACCATCCAAACACTGTGGTTAACTCACATCACATTATTTTTTCATCTTGTTTCTTTGCACAGGTTTTTGGGTTGTTAATATGGTTGTGGTTGTTCTATCTGGAACAGTGTTAGCAATAAAAAATAAAGTTAAAAAATAAAAAAGAAGGAAAGGAGACCTGTCCTGTGACATTTCAGAAGTGTTTGAAGGCGGTAGGGAAATTCACTCACAATCCCTCTCCTCAGAGGAGACCAATGGCCTGTTACCTTCCAGACTTTTTCTGTGCATTTTTCCCATCATTGACATTATGGTTTTTCTATTTGATGTCACTGCATTCTACATTAGTAGATTAGTCAGGTAAAATGTATATGCTTAAACTGGTAGTAGCTATGTTTATTTGTGATTGTCTTTCCTTTGATTCTAATACCAATGGTTTTTGCATGTTACTGCTTCTACAATCATGCATAAATATTGCAGTCAATGTGTATTTTTAATGCCATTGGTAAATTTTATAACCACTGACCTCTTAGGGTCCATGAATATAGTATATGGAAACAGTATGTACTACAGTTAACTTTTGATTTTTCCTCAAAATAAAGTGACCAGACGGATCTTCCTTTATGGTTCCAAAGCTATTTCTCTGAACATTTCTCTCCCCTTCAGAGCCTCTGCGTTTCTGGATCTCCCTGTTTACTCTTTTTTACACTAAATATCTTTAATGCAATAAAATTCATGTAACATAAAATAACCATTAACTATTTTAAAATATACAATTCAGTAGCTTTTGATATAGTCACAGTGTTGTGCCAGCATCACCTCTGTTTAGTTCTGAGACATTGTCTTCACCCCAGAAGGAACCCGGCCCATGAGGCTGTCACCCCTTTCTCCCTCCCTCTAGCCCACTAGATTGCATCTGTCTCCCTGAATTTACCTGTTTTGGATTTCCTGTTCACTCTGGAAGGTAACTATGAAGAAAGTGTTTAGGTTTTTTTCCCCTGGCACATGGAGGCAGAATGAGTGACAAGTATGACTGTGACATGTTAGAACATGTTTATACATGCTGAGATACTGTATACACATATGTATATGTGTCTCATATACTAGTATGCATATACAGTGCATGTATATGCATATAAAGTACAGTATGCATACTAGGATATGCATACTACTATCTCAGCATATCTGTATGCATACTGTTGGCAGTCATAGAATTGTTCTGGGAGTTTCTAAAAATTAGCAGGTATTTCACGTGAGGGAAATAAGCAATGCCTCCAACGTGCTGAGAAAGCTTATGGAGGCTAAGTAGTGCAAGGAGCACAGCACTGCTTAGCTAGGGCTTCTGCTTAGGCATCTCAGATTTAAGGTATCAGCTGGGGCCGTGATCCCCTCTCCAGGCCAGACTGGAGGAGTGTCGGCCTCCAAGCTCATGTGGTTCTCAGCAGAATTCAGTTTCTGGCTGGTGGTAGGACTGAGAGCTCCCGGACTTGTTGGCCTCCCGGACTGAGGGTGCCCTCAGTTTCTTGCCTCGTGGGCCTCATCCTGGGCAGCTCACAACATAACAGCTTGCTTCGTCGGAGGCAACAAGAGAGAAAGTTTGTGGGCAAGAAAGACATTACGGTCTTATGTAACATGGTCGCAGAAGTGACATTTCATCCCCTTTGCCATATTATTGGTTAGGAGCGAATCACAGGTTCTGCCCACACTCAAGATGAGTCTCGGGACACTCAAGGACACAGGTATTAGGTGGTGGGAATACCATGGAGCCCTACTGTTACATAAATGGGTCTTCCAGTCACTCACGTCTGCCTGCAGGGCTGGCTCGTTTCTGGCCCCAGGTGAAGAGTAAATTAGGGGAGGAAAGAGGCTCGTTCTCAAGGACAACGTGGGCACGAGGAGAAGCTCTGTGGAGAGCGTGCTGTGTACTTGCAGTGATGCATAGAAACCATGACTCACCATTTGTTTTGATCTCTCAAGGGAAACTTGGAAAAACAGTCCCTGAGGAAGATAATAAACGGTGATGATGGCTGGTGGGCTCTGCCTGAGCATCTGAAATGACTTGTCTCCTGGAGCCTTGAGGCTTCAGGCAACAGAATGGCTGCAGCCACACAGTGAGAAAAACTGGATAGATTCTCCTAAGTCAATGGCATTTTTCCCTAAGAATTCATCCTCAAAGCCCATGTCAGCCAGACATATTTTGGGGGATTCTGAAACGGCAGAATGGCTGTCTCTGATGCGTGTGGAGTGAACTATGTTTGGGCTGGCAGCATGTGTTTTGTGAAACAGTTTTTGACCACGAATGACATTACCCGGCTTGATTAACAGTATCATCCATTCGATTTTGCTCTGAATTACTCTTGAATCTTTCAAAAATCAATGACACCTGGCACAACATCATGGACATGGCAGGCGCTAAACAACAATTTGCTAAATTGATGAGTACAAAACACTTCCCGCAAATCTGGCGGTAATCATAGGAAAGCAGCCTTTCCAAAGTTTCGAGTGATAACTGATATTATTGAAACAAATGGTGGCTTTTGAGTGGTATATTTGAATAGAGCAACATCCATTTGTATAAATAGTTGTATGTTTGCTTTAAAAGCATTCTTGCCTGTTGGTCATGCTAATGTCTTCTGCCTCAGCTGGGACTTGTCCTGCTTGGCTTCCAGGACTGTAGTGAACGCAGTGGCTGTGAATGTAAAGAGAAAAGATAGTGAGAATCAGAGGTGTCTCAAGGCCTCAGAAACTGTTTGACAGCTACCACCTGCTCATTCTTTATAGGTGTTTTTAGTTAGAGATTTTTTAAATTTCCAGGCGTAGGATACTGTGCAAAGCTGGCCAGGAAGAAATGGGTAGTAAACATTTTGGGAAAAGTTAATGAATGCATAAATGTTATGTGTACCGATTCGTTTATATGATGACTAATTCTGTACTGGAATTGCTTAAGGCAGAATTTCAATGCTAATATTTTGGGTGTTGGATCAGCCTGTTACACTGTGGTTATTGCTAATTCTGGGTTACACATGTGTGGATTACCTGCGCTGACCGTCTTCTTTCCTTTTGCCAATTAAGGTGTTTCCAGGCTACTCCTTGGACTCCTGCTTGCATTTGATATAAACCGAGGGATTGCAAACTATGTTTTTAAATTGCCTAAGAAAAATAGCAATAAAAAAATTCCAGCCAGGCGGCAAGTTTCTGTTTGTCAGTTTTAGTGCTGACACGACTTCTCGCCTTTGTCAGTCTGCGTGGTTGAGTTCCCCGTGCCGCCTGGCGTGGGCACTGACTCCTCTTTCCTATTGATCGGGCAGACGTGAGCTGGCGGACAGGCAGGTGGGTGCGACAGGACGGCCAGAGTGTCCTGGCAGATGCTGTGAGGCTGTGCCCTTCGCCAACTCATCGAATCACAGCAGAATATTGAAAATGATATGCCAAGCATGACACACTTTTCTTGGGATGCAAATAATTAGATTTTCTGCTCATCTGTAAAGAACCAGAACCTGTCTACCCTCTTTAATAAAATGTTATTTTTAAAGAGTAAGTAGATCATCTTTCTCATCTTTATCTTTAAAAACACTTTCCTTGAGCCCATGGCTCCTGCTGTGGGTTGCGTTGTACCTTCCCCAGCCCCAAATATGTTGAAGTCCTAACCCCCAGGACCTGCAACTGTGGCCTTTTTGAAAATAAGGTCTTTGTGGAGTTAATCAAATTAAGATGAGATGAGTAGGATGAGCCTTAAGCCAGTGTCCTGATGTCCCTGTAAGAAAAGGGACATTTGGACGCCGACACAGACACACAAGGTGAGTGTCCCGTGAAGACAGAGATACACAGACACAGAGGTAAGGGGCCGTGAGGGGACTGGGGCAGGGGTGGAGTGGTGCTGCCACAGGCCGAGGAACATCTGGGGTCACCAGAGGCTGGTGGAGGCAGGGAAGGGTCCTCCCTTAGAGTCTCTGGAGGGAGCATGGCCCTGTCAGTACCTTGATTTTGGACTTGTAGCCTCCAGCACTGAGAGAGAGGTTTCTGTTGTTTTAAGCCTCCCAGCATGTGGTGCTTTGCTGTGGCAGCCCCAGGAAACCGCATACACCCCTTCAGGTCCCCACTCTCTTTTCCTCCTTCTCTCCTCAGCCCACCTGCTCACTGGCTAGATCACACCACCCCACTGAAAACTGCTCTTGCCAGGGTCTTCAGGGACCTCCCGGAGGGGCTAAGCCTGCAGACCATGGGGCCTGCTTGCCTGGGTTCAAGTGCAGACTCCATTCTCTGTTAGCCATATCAACTTTGGCAAATTATTTAACCTTTCTGTGTCTTAGTTTGTGTTTATCAGTAAAAGGATTCTATCCCTGGGTGGGGGAGGGCGGGCTGTTGTGAGGCTTGAAAGAATTGAAACAGGTAAGCATTTGGTGTAGTTCCTGGCACAGAGCTAGCACTTAATGTCCACCCACTTCTGTTAAAATCATTTCCCACATATGTTGTCCCTTGTCACTTCTTAGGTTGTCTTTCTGGGGCATTGGATTCTGCTGGCTGCTTCCTTCTCCATGGCCCCTGTGTTCCTCAGCCCTCTGGTTATCCTCTGCCCTCTGGCTGCTCCTTTGAGGAGGCGTCCCCTAGAAAAGCACTGTAGCTAGTGGACAGAGCTCACACGCTGGGATTGAGCCGATCTGGGCTCAATTCTCAGTTTGTACTTAGTAAGTGAGTGATTTTGGACAAGTTCACCCGCACTCAGTGTTTTTTGGATAAAATGGAAGATAGTTTGTGCTCCCTGGACTTTTCTAAGGAGTAAGTGAGATGATATAAGCGTAGGGCCCGATATAAAGCTGGGTTCTGACCTTTGCCCCATCCTCTGCAGCGCTAAGGGAGGTCATTTAACTGGGGTGAACTGTGACCGGTAGCCCTGGACCTTTTGGAGTGCAGCTAGATCCACGAAATGTGTTTAAGGAGCCAGGAAAAGTCCTGTCTGATGGGAACTTCAGTCGTGTTTGATGTTTCACTCTCGCTAGTCTCTGCATTCTGTTCTTACTAGGTCACACGGCTTCGAGTTCTCCTGTAGTTCTTAGAAACATCCTCTTTTTGAAGAAACCAGACCCTGGCTGTGGAGAGGATAGCAAGGGAACCAGGCATGACGTCTGATGGAAATCAACAGTTTCAGTCCCGACTTCAGCAATGATGGGTTCTAAGGCCTCCACCACCGAGGGCAGCTGAGCAAGGCAGAGGGAAATCTGGGAGTGGTTTGTGTGAGCTGTTATGCAGGGATGGCTGTCACCAGTAGGACGTGGGCTAGAGGCATGAGAATTGGATTCTGATGGGTTGGGTCCCAAGGCAATCCTGGGAGGAAGGCCTGGCACAGACCAGGCAGGATTTCAGAGCCTGGCCTGGGAGCTGGCGCTTAGGGAATGCCTCTGGTCCTAGACTGGGCGATGGAATGGAACTGAGGATCTGGATGCTTTGGACTGAGCCTGCGCAGGGATAGGGAGTAAGGGCTGCAAGGGACGGCTAGACTCCTCTCTAAGCCTGTCCGAGGCCAGGCTAGTCATTCAGGAACCTCACAGGGTTGGAGTGCAATGTAGAATCTGGAATGTGAATTAATTTAAGCCTCACCTAGTGGGGCTTAAGGGCTGAGGAGAGACTGTTGGCCCAGGCTGCCTCTGTCACTGTGACCTCAGGAACTGAGGTAGGCCCAGGCTGCTTCAGTGGTCCCGGCTGAGAAGACCTGGAGAGGGAGAGACACGAGAAATAAAGCTAAAGGACACCTGAGTCATTACTGCTTGGACCATTAGGTAAGCACAGAGGAAGTTTGGGAATCTGGAAACTGCACACACTCTTCTCTTCGTGCATACTCAGTGCATACTCTGTGAAAAGCCCCAAGCCGGCCTGACGCCCTGGAGATAGCTTTCCCCCTGGTCTGGATGGCTGTGAAGACAGTGGTGTTTTGCAGGCAGAGAAGTATTTTGTAAATATTCTGACTTAGAAATGCTCCTTGTGGTTGATTTATTTTTGTATCTCTTGCTACAGATTCACCGGGGAGTTCTACTGGAATCGTGTACAAAATCAATGTCACAATTTCCAGTTTTTCCTTGTTTGCAATATCTGAATCCAAGGCTCCCAAGTGCTGCCGTTTCTAGTGATCAAACCAGTTTTGGAGGACTGCTGGTTACTAAGAGTTAAAGATTTTTCAAATCTTTATTTTCCTACCAGACCATGGCCAGTCTTTGCTGATGGTAGTCAATTTATCTGTCAGAATTAGGACAATCTTGCCTTCCACGAGTTCATGGAGTTAGAATAAAGAGGCAAATGAGTGTGGTGGGGGTACAAAGCCAAGAAAAAGCTCTTCTCTATTAGTGACAAAGACTTACCAAGGAACAACAGCAAAGCTGACTCATTAACGCTGCTTTTACTAGCCAGTATAGGGGACTCGAGAGGTGAATGACTGTCTCTTTGTGCAGGCAGCCAAGTGAAGGAGAGTAAAATATAGCTCAGGAAGAGCTGAAGATGCAACTGTGAGCATATAAAGTACGATTTAAAAATGAATCCAGTATTGATTAAAATAGACTGTAATCTATTTTATGAAGACGTCGAAAGTATTTTTCCTTTTTGCAGATTCTAGGACAGTTTTGTGTTTTAGTTTGTCTGCATTCTCACTTTGTTTTCTGTGTGTTAGCAACATGGCTTAAAACCCTAAACATCCTCCTGACCCGTCTTGTCGCTTAGCTTTTCGGTTGTTTGGAATCTGGAGCTGTGGTCCTGAGGGAGTCCACCAGTCTCTTTAAAAGTACCAGGGAACTCGCATATAACGCAGTGTCTGGGGTTTTATATTATGCACACAGTGAAGGATGCTACCTTTGGAAAGATAAATCAGAATATAAAATTTTTCTTATGTATTAGTAACTGTGGCTCATATTCTGTAGACTCCAGCTGGTCCTTAATTCCCCACAAATGCCATACACAGCAAGAGTTATTGCTTCAGAGCACTTCCAGTGGTATATTTTGGGAGAGTGATGTGGTGTGAATGGGTGTTTACAGGGCACTTTCAAGATGATTAGTGTTCTAAATATGGATTGAGTCATTTCCAGGAGTCCATTTGGAACCTTATCTGTGGCAGCCATTGAAGACATATTTTGACTCTCCAGTCCCTGAATCTTGGGTATGCATACTTAATGTAAATGGCTGGTGGTAAATGTTTTAACCCACAATTAGAGCTCACTTCGTGATGAGATTTACATCCTTGCCACGTCTCTTCTGAAATCTTTCTCCTTCTCTCTTCAGTGATCTCGCTGTCTAGGTTTGGGCCAAGTGTTTGGCAAAGTGGCCTAGCCTCTGACAGTCGGCAGATTCATCAAGAATGTGACCTCCTGGATTTCTATGTCCCCTGGGAAACACGAAACACCAGACAGCCCATTTGAGTAGTCGATGCAGCCTTCTGTTGCTGAGACTCTCAGCCTGCGCCTGTGCTCCTGCGGCTCTCTTGCTGCCCAGTTGGTGTCCGCAGACCCTTCTCTAAGTGTCTGGAGGACGGGTTGTGTGCGCCACTTTAGAACGTTCACTCTTTCTACTTCTTGCCACCACTTTCCACAGCGTGTAAAGGTTCCAAGATGGGAATCGGTCAATTCTCTCACGAGTCCTTAGGGCGTATTCCTGACTCTCCTCAGTTCTTCTCCGGACATGGTGCTCCTGCGCTTGTTTCTGTAGTTTTACCACTCCCCAAGCAAGGCTGTCGTGAAAACCAGTGGTGGGAAAGACCTAGCTTTTCTATATTTTTCACTCAGGGACAGTGATTAGTGATGTCTTCCTCTGCTAAAGAAATAGAAAAAGGGCCACAGCCGACAACACTCTGAAATTCCATGCATTTGGGTTCGTGGGTGCACTGCGGTTGCTTTGTGTGGCTTGTTTCAACTTTCAGGCCGTGCAGTTCCTTCAGAGCAACACAGACCCTTCTCTCACAACCCGTATTTCTCTAGCAAGGTTTTCTGCTTGGTTCAGATTTGAGAGTAATAGGGTTGCTGTGGTGGTGGTAGTGAGTAGATGACAGCTGCGTTTTGTATCTTTGCTGCAGACTGTGAGAGCCATTTCCTTAAAGATCACCTGGTTCTGGTAGCACATTTTACCCCAGAGGACACTTAGGCTCTGAGAGGCTAAATCGCTCTGACAGAGTTATAATGTAGGGAGACCCCCAGATCTCTTGTGTCTTAGTTCAGGGCTTCTGGTCACCAGGACAAGCTGCCACACGAATTTCAATCACTTGATCCCTGTCCGTCAAAATAAAAAAGTGCAGTGGCTTTAGAGTCAGTCATCCTTAGTTTGAATTCAACTCAACATTACCTAGTTATAGACTTTGTTGATTCATGCCTCTAAGCCTCATTTTTTTTCATGTGTGTAAATTGAAGATAATAAGGGCACCAAGCTCATAGGGTTGTTGTGAGGGTTGCTTACTCTAATGTGCATGTACGTTGTTTAACGAATCGTCTGCTTACCTGATCCGTTTGCCCAATAAAATGTCTCCTGATGTCTCCATCCATGGATACCAGACGCTCAGCTGGGTAGGACAAGGAGTTCATGGAAAGTGCTGCCGCTTATGAGAGTAGGAAAGCACCAGATTTCTTACTACAGCTCTTATACAATTCCATTTGACCTCTCTTTGGTTATATAATACTGGCGATAAGTTATATTGGTTAGGGCAAGCCTGGGCTGTTATAACAAAGAGACTCCAAAATAAACTCAGTGGCTCACTGAGGAGGGGAGTTTATTTCTTTCTTACACAAAAGTCCTAAGTAAGCAGTTCAGGTTGGTAGGTGGCTCTGCTCCATGGGTGATTCCGGGATGCAGGTTCCTTCTGAAGGTGCTGCTCTGACATCCACGGGGGCATTGTTGATATTGGGGCTGCAGAAGGTGGAGAAGGGAAGGGAGGTGTGACAGAGGTACATCTGGGGCTCAAAGTGACATATGTCACTTCCACTGACTTCATTGGCAACAACTCAGTCACAGCGCCACCTCTCTAAATGCAAAAGAATAGAAAACTAGGGCCTCTGGGCAGCATGTACCCAGAAATGGTCCTGTTGCTATGAAACGAGAAACTGGATTCTGTGGACACCTAGCAGACATTGTCTCAGAGCTCCGTTTCAGAAAGCCAACATTGATGAGGACTGTGTGGAATGGGACAGCGGGCCTGGTTACTCACTCTAGTTTACCAAGAGACTTGCAGTATGACCTTGGCCAAAGCGCCTCACTCCTTGCCCCTCAGTTTCCTTAGCATGAAGGAAGACCTGGGACTGATGAGTTCCGGGGTTCCTTGCAGCGATGGGAAGCCCCCTTGACTCCCTCATCTCACAGGCTGTCTCTCTCCCCCTGAAGCATCTCTTGTGCATCTGGTGGCACGCAAGTCATGCAGTTCTATTATGAGCTTTTATTCCACTTCCCGAAACTGTGAGCTTTGGAGAGGAACAAGTGCATCTTTCTGCCCCCACGGCACTTTGCAGCTATCAGAAGACCAAAAAATATTTAGGGGTTGGTTGATTTGTTGGTTGATAGATGTGAATCACTCGGAGCTCACTGGAAGAAGGGACTATGGATCCAAAGTACTGCAGAACGGTTTTCTTCAGGAGTGAAGCGGAGCTGAGAGTAACCTTGAAGGCCCTGTGCTCACATGTTGTGACTCTGTGGCTCGGCAGCTCTTCAGTTGGGCGGAGTCCCGTTTTTGTTCTCCCTAGTGTCATTCCATCTAGAGGTTCTGTTAGCAACAAGTGGAACTTCTGGATGCATGATTTTACCTCCTCCAGTAGCTTCTGCAAGGCTTTAGTACATATTAAACTTAGAAAAAACATTCTCACTTCTATGAGTAGAGCTATCTTTTTAAACCCTTTAGTGTTTCAGGCAAAGGGCTGTGTATCACAGATGATTAACAGGCAGGGCCATTGCTTCTAAGGGTGCGACCCAGGCAAGCCTGTCCATCACAGTGCTAGCCAGCTGAAGTTCGTGTGAAGCCTTCAGTCTGTCGCCGAGGAGCAAGCTGGACACTGCTGTGGGGCTCTGAGAATCCTTCGTTCTTCCTGGGTTGGTGAAGATTCCACGTACAAATCCAGACTCTGGCAGAGGACCAAATTCTGCCTGACCTTGCGGATCAGGTTGAAGGTTTGGGATTTTACACTGTGGATAGTGGGGTGCAGTAGGAAAGTTCTAATGTGCTGTTTGAATTTTGAAGGCGTCACTCTGACTGCAGGATGTCTCCCAAGGAATGCTACGTGAACAGTGGAAATGGAGTCGAGGAGGAGCAAGAACAGATACAGGGACACCAGTGAGGAGCTTGTCACAACAGACTGGACAAGAGGACAGGTGGCTTTTATTGGGACAGAGAGAAAGTAAATGGATTTAAGAGTAATTTAAGAAGTAGAATCAGAAGGTCTTGATGGTGATTTGATCTTGGGAGGAAGAGAAGGCAAGAGTTGAAGGTGACTTAGGTTTCTGGCTGACGCGGTTGGGTGGGTCATGGTGTCGTTACTGAGATGGGAAAGACTACAGCAGGGTAGGGGAGGGGAAGAGCAGGGTGGAGAGGGGAAGAGATTGGCACTTGAGTTCTGTGTACATGAGAGACACGTACAGCAGAGCTGTGTCTTGGAGAAGAGGCTGAATTGGAGCGATTCATTTTGCAGTGATCGGTTTGGGCTGGTAACTGATGCCATGCCCTGGAAGAGGACCCTGGGAAAGTTTAATAATTCAAAGGGGAGACAGAGTGGGCCAATGCCTCACAGGAGGCTGAGGAGGAGCAATCAGGGACGAGAGAAGCATGGTGTCACAGAAGACGAAGAAAGGGACCGTTTCAACATAGGGGAGTGCTTGACAGAGGGAATGTGGCAGAGAGGCAAGCAAACAGCTGTTCTGAAAATGCTTTGACCAAAGCCCTGAAGGCAAGACGCAGTTCAAATCGAGCATCTGTAGAATGCCCCCATGAACCTTGCGTGTCCCCAGCTTCCTCTTCTGTAAAATGGGGTAGCAGTAGAGTTGTTCTGAGAACTTTATGACATGCTTGCAAAATACTTAGCACAGCACTGGTGCCTAGTAGGTGTACGGTAAATGTTAGCTAATGTAATAACGAGCAATGGAATATGGTCCCCATTGGACTTGCTTGGACTGAACTGGGTGTGCATAAAGCAGCCAAGAGCTCTGCTCCAGCCCGTGCGGCTTGGCGAAGGGCCTGTATGTGCCCTCCTCTTTCCTTTTTACTGCATCTGCAGGATTAGACCGTGGTGCACTGACGGGTGTATTTGCCTTGCTGTGGGAAAATCAAAGCCCAGAGGTGAAAGCCGTCTGGAAAGTGCTCCCCTTGCAGCCGGCAGTTCAAAGGTGGGTGCTGTGCTGTGGGACCTGAGGTGAGCGCTGCAGAGGAATTAGTGGGAAGTCCAGGTTTGGGTTAGTTACTGCGATTCTCTGCGTGAGAACCTAGATGGACACAAACCCTTCACCGAATCTGCCTCCGGGTAGAATCACTCACTCTTCAAGCCACAGGGGTGGTGAATCGTAAGGGGAATCAACTAGGGACTCAGGATCAGAATTCAGTAGTTGGGGCTTGAAAAAAACAAACCCAAGCCAACCAGCGTTGCTCTTTTTCTGAGCCGGGGTGGAAATGCCTGTGTCGTTGGGAGGACGCACTTACTACGGGGCACCCTCATGTCAGCATTGCCATCTTTGAAAACCTTCCAAGGGAAGCGAGTCTCTCCCTGAGTTTCTGTAGTAAATGCCTTTGTTTGTTATTTGTGACAGACATCGTTGCCGTCATGGGGACCTAACCACGTGCCTTATGTTAATTCTCATGAGGTCTTTCCTATGAGACGTACATTTTCTGAAGGCAGGACTGGGCCCTGATCATCCCTGCGTGCGTCCTCCAGCAAGCTCTGTGTCACAGAAGCAGCTTAATGAATCGCTGAACAGAGTGAACACAGAGAACCTGTGTGGGCTCGTCAGGTTCAAAACATTCGGTTCTTCTGTTCTGCATCTTCGTTCCTACTTTGTAACCTAAAATAGATGCTGCCTCTGATGCCAAATCATCATACCTAAAATTTAGTGCTGACAGACTGGGAGAGAGACGCTTTGGGGAAAAAGTGAAACGGGAGTATCTAAGATGAGCATTTTTTATAGTTCAGAAATAAGTATACCTTTTCACAGAGAAAGATCACCTATTCTCTATGGCACAGTCTTCTTTGATTTGGATTAAGTTTTTTTTTGTCCCTGTCATTAGTGAGGCTTAGTGCTATTTTGATGAAAAGTCCAGTGGCTTGCCTTTCTTATTTCTGAAGTAGAAGGTTTAACTGTGGGGCGCACAGCCCGACCACTGTCTCTCTCCTCACTCGGGGTCAGTCACTTAAGAAGATTAGTTTCCTCTGCTTCCCTGCCTCTAGCTTTCCCACATTGTCATCCTCATGTTTCTCCTCTTGCTTGTATTCTATTTTTGTTTAGTTTTTCTTGTTTCTAGTATTTTCCACGTATTTTGTTGTTGTTCCCTTTAAAAATGGTTCCTCTATTAGAAAAAGTGCCCAGATGTGTCCAGAAGCAGATGGGCATAAAGCACTGGCTGTCAAGGCGAACGCTCGGCTAATTTGGAGGGCAGGGTTAGCCACGGTGATCAGTAATGCAAGGATGTATTTTATCATCACCACACAAACTCCATTGTCCTTTTAGGTGGCTTCCTATTAATTAAGTCCAGATAAGCTTTCAAAAATCAGACCATTCCTCGGAGTAACACAACCATTTAATCTTCATGCTTCATATCTGATTGAGTCCATAACAGCTTGGTGTCACTTGCTGTCCTATTTTTAGAATGTGAGAAGTAAGTATTAGTTAGCAAAGTTCAGATGACAACACAGAAGATACAATTGCCTTTGAGGCAGGTTTTTTGGTTTTTCCTGTTGTGAGATTTTGTGATTTTAACTCTCCAGAGACGCCAGTATCAGGCACCCTTACCTCTCTTGTGAGGTGACGTGTGTAGGTTCACACTCAGTTCGCTTGGGTTCCTTTTTTGCGGAATTCTTGTTTTTCCCTCAGGATTCTATTGAAGCTAAATTGGCAACTTCAACAGCTACACATGTTTTTCTTTTCTGCTTGGAGAATATGTCTAAGCTCTGCCTCACTCTGCTTCAGACCTGCTCACTCATCTGGTTTCCTTGGTTTCTGTCCTATTGATTTCTACCTGGATTTTTCCACCTTTCCTAGATTTTCTGGATGGGTGGGTATGTGGGTGGTTTGCCTGGCTTTTTGACTTGGTGAGTCCCTAGGGCCCCCCTTTTCCTATCTCTGTGCCATGCAACCTCCTGCCCCTCACCCAGGTTCCTCATTACTACAACTCATGCCGGCCTGGATCCATGGCCTCCGAGTCCCACTTGTTGGGAGCAGAGAGAAGCCCAGCTCCACCATCAATCTTGGAATGAGAATACCTCACTTGAAAAGTAATTGCAGTGGTGAAGAGCACAGGCTCTGGAGCCAGACTCCCTGGGTTCAAACCCCAGGTCCACCACTTATGAGCTGTGTGATCTTGGGCAAATTACCTACCCTCTCTTGCCCAGTTTTCTCATCTGCACAATGGAGCTAATGGTCATATCTACCTTTCATGGTTCATATGAGAAGTAAACAAGTAGTCCATACAATGAGCTTATAACAGTGTGTTTGCTATATAGTAAGCTTGGCTGGTCCAATGGTAGTGGATTATCAGAACTCAACTGAAGTTAGTGTCGCTGTATAGTAAACACGGTGTAGGGGTAACTAAGAAATTGAAGCCCACATTCACTGAATTCTGTCTGACGTTGCCCCAAAGGAAGGCAGATGGATTAGACAAAGGTCTATCAACAGGAGTTTGTTCCACAAGTTTTCCATGAGAAATTCTAAGTCCTGTGCTCACATTTGGATGAAAATATAAAGGTATTTTAGATGATTTGGATGACTCTGCATAGCTGGGCAAGCCATGGGGTTGGGCAGCCTGCGTTGGCGCCATGTTGGCGATCACATTCTCCTGCAGCAGAGGCTGTGACACTGAGACAGGCCGTGGGAAGGCAGTTCTGGCCGTGGCCCTTGGAGGGCAGAGCAGTGGGAGTGCAGTTCCTGGCGGCACGTGTGGAGTTCCTGAGCCCGCCAGGCAGTCGGGTCAGCTCCGGCGCAGTCGGTGCAGTAGCCACACACAGTCTCTAGGTCGGGGGTGTCCGTTTAGAGTCTACTGAGATTCCATTTAATTTTTTAATTCATTTTGGTTTTCTAGTCATGTGAAAGAGCTATCAGAACTAAAGGTTTTTACCTAGGTTTAGGGTTGTATTTTAAAGTAAAATTAAAATAAAAATAATTTATTAGTGCTAGAGCAAGGCTGTCAAACTCATTTTCACCGGGGACCACATCAGCCTCATGGTTGCCTTCAAAGGGCCGAAATAATTTTAGGATTGTGTAAATGTAACTACTCCTTAATTGTTAAGGAGTTGAAATTACATTTGGCCCTTTGAAGGCAATCGGGAGGCTGATGTGGCCCCCGGTGAAAATGAGTTTGACACCTCTGAGCCAGAGGATCCTGAGACATTTTGTCTTGTAAAAGGGATCTGTGCATATGTAGCTATGTGGCACTTGGTGACGGGATGCACCGAGAGCTGCATCGTGAGGTGGTTTCTTCACTGCGAGACCGCAGAGTGCACTGGCCCAAACCCACATGGTGTAACTCACGGCTCAGCTGGGCTGGGTGGCACAGCCTGTTGCTCCTAGGCCGCAAGCCTGTACACATGTTGTTGTACTGAGTGCTGTAGGCAGTCAGAACACAGTGGTAAGTGTCTGTGTGTTTCAACATATCTAAGCATAGGAAAGGTACAGTAAAAATATGGTGTCGAATATAAAAATCGGTGTACCTGTGTAGGGCACGTACCATGAATGGAGCGTGCGGGCCTGGCAGTTGCTCTGGGTGAGTCGGTGAGTGAGTGGTGAGTGAATGAGTGGTGAGTGAATGAGTGGTGAGTGAATGGGTACTGTAATGTCCTCGGCCTGCTATAACTACTGTAGACTTTATAAATACTGTATACTTAAGCTACTCTAAATTCATAAAAAATGTTCTTCAATAATAAATTAATTTAGCTTACTGTGCCTTTATATGTTGTAATCTTTTTGATTTTTAAAAGTTTTAAACTCATAATAATACAGCTTAAAAAACACACTGTATATCTCTACAACAATATTTTCTTTCTTTATATCCTTATTCTATAAGCTTGTTCCTATTTTAAAAACTTTTTATTGTTTTTACTTTTAAACTTTTTGTGAAAAACTAAGTCACAGACACACACATTAGTCTAGCCTTATACAGGGTCAGAATCATCAATATCGCTGTCTTCCACTTCCACATATCTTTTATTTTTTAAAGATTTTATTTATTTTATTCTTTAGAGAGAGGGGAAGAGAGGGAGAGAGAGAAGGAAGGAAACATCAGTTCGTTGCCCCTCTGCCCACCTGGGGACCTGGCCCTCAACCCAGGCATGCGCCCTGATGGGGGATGGAACTGGGGACTTTTAGGTTTTTGGGACGATGCCCGACCCACAGAGACACACCGGTCAGGGCTCCACCTCCACATCTTGTCCCCCGGGAAGGTCTTCAGGGGCAGTAACCCCCGTGGACCTGCCATCTCCTCTGATAACAATGCTTTCTTCTGGAAAACCTCCTGTAGGACCCGCCTCTGAAGGTCTCCTTGAGGACTTGTCACTCCCATTTCAAGTGTCACTCATATGTCCATGGTGGTTTGCTTGATTTGTGTCTTTTTTTTTCAATCATTGATTTGCTTATAACCAGGTAATATACCTCAAACCTCCTTCTCTGTTAATGGCAGCCATGACTTTGCTGGATAATAGGAATTTTTTAGCTCCATTGTAACCTTATGGGACCATTGTCATATATGTGGTCCATCACTGACAAAATGTCAGGCTTTCTAAAACTTGAGAAAGACTAGACCACTCTATGGTTCCCAAATGCCAGTTCACAAATCGTGCTAGTCTGGAGATTTAAAAAAATTCCTTGGGGAACTTGTTAGAAACACATATTCCTGGGCTGTGTCCTGGAGCGGCTGAACTGAGCCTGGGGCAAATTTAAAAGTAACTTGATAATGGAACTTAAATATAATGGTTTCTTTAGCATTTTATATTTTTTAATTTATTCATTTTAATAAACATTTAACATTATTTCAAGAAGGGGTCCATAGTCTTCATCTGACTGAGGGTCCATGGCACAAAAATGGTTAAGAAGCCCTCCTACAGGTAGTATTCAGTAGGACCATATTAAACGCATTAGCTCAATTACCCTTTACCTGGCTCCAAATGTGTAAACCTGGCACCAGTCCTCACAAGAGTATATTGTCATGGAAGATGAGTCATTAATTCAACAGTGAGGATCCCCATGTGTCCGGCTCTGTGTGTTGCTGGCGCTGCATCAGTTAGCAAGACAGACACAGTCTCTACCTCAGAGAGTTTTCTCGGCTAACAGGACAGCCACTCATTACATAAGAACATTCATGGTTGTATTACCATGTGGCAGGTGAGGCTCTCAGTGCCCCAGGAGAGGGACCTAGTGTCGGGGGTCAGAACAGACTTCCCTGTAACGTACCCTAGAGTGTGACTAGGAGTAACTTGGGAGAGTAGGAGGTGGAGGCAGAAGTTAGAGTGAGCGCAAAGGTTTGGAGGAGACGTGCACTTAGCTGGCTCTATGAACAGAAATCACCCAACCTTGTGAGCCAGGTGAAGAAGCTTAGACTTTTTCCTGAAGGCAATAGGAAGCTTTAAAGGGGTTTTAAGCAGGGATTGGCTTTCAAAAATGTAGCTTGGGAGGCTCTTGTGGTACTAAGATGAAGAATGACCACAGCTTCCTCTGAAAACAATGCCAAGGAAGAATGTCCAAGTTATTGTTTGATTGCTTTCTGGCTCTGTGTGAATGACTGGGTCTTGACTTTCAATTTGTTAGTCTGTCATAAACTGCATTAAAATTTTGGAAGTATTATTCTTAGAGTTAAGGTGTTCACCATAGTGGCTGTAGTTCTCTCTGAAGTTTATCACAGATGCTTCTGTGTGAACATGAAACCTCTCACATAAGTCTTTGGACCATATTTCTCTATAACGTTGGACCATGGAGGAAGTGGATGTTATCTGGTTAGGTTCTCTTAGCATACATTTTTACCTAGCATTGATGGCCTTTAGACTCCTACACTGTGAAGAAAATAAACTTATTATTAATAATGTAGATCGCTATTTTGCATTTAAATGAAGGCTCACTGGCTGTTTCTTCATAAGTAACTCATAAATGGGTTCAACGCTTTTTTGTCAGTAGGTAAAAACAAATCATTTTGGTTGATGGCTAATTCAAGGCCATGCACAGTTAGACAATTCACAAAAGTGTTTGCATGGAAATGAGTCTTTGGGATAATCAGATTTTATTTCTAGTCTAATCGATGCTCAGAGCTTTGGGATTTAATTATGTCTGCTGAAAAGATACAATTCAATTCCTCTTCCTCTTTTTAAAACATAACTGCAGTCTTCATTTTAATTCGTGAGTACACAAGGCTTTCTAGATATTTTCTGACACAGTACTTGGTACCTATTAGATACTCAAAAGATGTTGGATTCTTCTTCTAATTGAATGGACACGTATCAAATAAGAAATCTAAGTAAGACTTTGTTTCTGGTTCCTCTGCCTCTTGCCTAGTGGTAGACCTTATGCATTTTCTGATTACTACAGACAAATAATCTAAGTGGGAACTTTTATATTTTGTATTTTTTAATAAAAGGGGACTCTTATTTTCTAGTCATTCAGGCAGGCTGACTTGGGTGTTTGCTCTAACTGGGAGTGTAGCAGGTGGCTCTGTGTGAATGACTGGGTCTTGGCTTTCAATTTGTTAGTCTATCATTAACTGCATTAAAATTTTGGAAGCCTCTTTCTTAGACTTAAGGTGCTCACCACAGTAGCTGTAGTTCTCTTTGAAGTCTATTGCAGATGCTTTTGTGGGAACATCACAGGTGGAGTCTGAGGCACAATGAGTTGAGTTTGTCTGGGTGGAATACGAATCCCATCCTTTTCCTCTTCTATGGTGCCTCCAACTTCCAGGAGGGTTCACATGGTACCCCATCTTCTATCATTTAGCATGATGTTTTCAAGATTTATTTATGTTGTAGCAAGTATCAGTATTTCATTCCTTTGATGGCTTAGTAATATTCCGTTGTATGTACTTGTATATATATATATGCCGCATTCTTTTATCCATTCATTAGTTTTGGACATTTGGGTTGTTTCCACCTTTTGGCTATTGTGAAGAGTGCTATAATGAACATTAGGGGGCAAATATTTGTTTGAGGACCTGCTTTCAATTCTTTGGGGTACATATACCTAAGAGTGGAATTATGGGGTCACATGGTAATTTTATGTCTAATTTTTTGAGGACTGCCAAATTGTTTTCCACGCTGACTGCACATTTTACATTTCTACCAGCAATGTATGAGGGTTCCGGTTTCTCCATATCTTTGCGAGCACTTGTTATTCTCTACATTTTCCCTGTTGTTATGGCCTTCCTGGTATATGTGAAGTGGTGTCTCACTGTGGCTTTTTAAATTTTTGTAAATTAAATTAAATTTTAAGTAATACTTTCTTGATTATGCTATTAGAGTTTTTCCAGTTTCCCCCCCTTTCTCCCCCACTCCCTCAGGCAGTCCCCAACTATTGTTCATGTCCATGGGTCATGCATGTAATTTCTTTGGCTACTCCATTTCCTATGCTGTACTTTACATTTGTATGGCTATTCTATAACTACCTATTTGTACTTCTTAATCCCCTCACCTCTTCACCCATTCCCCTATACACCACTGCAATCTGGCAACCATCGAAGTGCTCTCTGTATCCATGTTTCCATTTCTGTTCTTCTTGTTTGCTCAGTTTATTTTTTAGACCCAGTTGTTGACAGGTATGTATTTATTGCCATTTTATTATTTATTGTTTTGATCTTATTTTTCTTAAGTAAGTCTTTTTGACATTTCATACAATAATGATTTGGTGATGATGAACTCCTTTAGTTTTTTTCTTGTCTGGAAAGCTCTTTATCTGCCCTTCAATTCTAAATGATAGCTTTGCTGGGTAGAGTAGTCTTGGCTGTAGGTTTCTGCTTTTCAGGACTTTGAATATTTCTTGCCAGTCCCTTCTAGTCTGCAAAGTTTTTTGAAAAATCAGCTGACAGTCTTGCTTCTAAGATTCTCTCTTTATCTTTAACCTTTGGCGTTTTAATTATGATGTGTCTTGGAGTGGGCCTCTTTGCATCATCTTGTTTGGGACTCTGTGCTTCCTGGATTTGCGTGTCTATTTCCTTCACCAGATTAGGAAAGTTTTCTTTCATTATTTTTTCAAACAGAATTGCCATTTCTTGTTCTTTCTCTTCTCCTTCTGGCACCGCGTGATGCAAATGTTGGAACTTTTGAAGTTATCCCAGAGGCTGCTTATACTATGCTCATTTTTTTGGATTCTTTTTTCTTCTTGTCCCAATGTGTTGTTTGTTCCTTCCTTATGTTCTATATCATTGTTTTGCTTCTCAGCTTTATTCACTCTACTGTTATTTCCCTGTAAGTTGTTCTTTATTTTAATTAGTGTATACTTTGTTTCTGAATGGACCTTTTTTATGCTATTGAGGTCCTCACTAAGTTCCTTGAGCATCCTTATAACCAGTGTTTTGAACTCTGCATCTGATAGATTGCTTATCTCCATTTTGTTTAGCTCTTTTTCTGGAGTTTTGATCTATTCTTGCATTTGGGCCGTGTTTCTTCATCTCCTTATTTTGGGGGCCTCCCTGTGCTTGTCTCTATATATTAGATAAAGCTGCTGTGACTCCCTGACTTGATATCATGGCCTAACATAGTAGGTATCCTATAGGGTCCAGTGGCACATCCTCTCAATCACCCAAGCTGGATACTGAAGATGTAACCTTCCTGTGGACTGAGTATACCTTCCCCTTGTAGTTGAGCCTTGGTTGCTGTTGGCAGGTCAATGGGAGAGATTTATTCAGGCAAGAATTGGCTGTGACCACTGACCACCAACCTCCACCCTTTGAGGAGGATCAGCCATGCAGGGGCAAGATGGTGGTGCTCTGATGTGGTCTGTAGTTGTCCATTGGGTGGTGTCTGGGCTCTGGGGTTTCCCAGGTACTGCAGGCCAAGGTCAGTGTCCACCTGTGTTTTACCTGGAGCCACCCTGCCTGAACTATAAAGCAATTTGAGATGGCTGCTACTTTTGCTGGGCTTGGAGATTCCCAGGTGAAGCCAAGCTGTGACTCTAGGCTGGCTGCTCCTAGTGCTGTGCCTGGGGCAACTTAGCAGAAAGTATGGAGGTTGGGGGGGGGTGGTCTCTGGGGCCAGCTCTTGCTTGTTGGAATAATTTAGGAAGTTGTGAAGCATGAGCCTAGACCAGCCATTCATATGGAAAAGCTACTGTTAACAGTTGTAAGTTGGGTGGGATAGAGCCTCAGGGGATCTCTAAGGTGGGGCAAAGTCAGGTTGATAGAGTCTCAGCCATGGCACTCACCTGTAGGCTCTGTGACTCTGCTTTTCACACCGTTCTGTTTGGGAGACAGCTGTCCCCCAGCTCTTGCCTTGAAGCCAGCCACTTTTATTTCTTCCTGTATGCTACTGGTGCCTTTCAAGCTGCGGTCCTGTGCTGGAGCTCAGAGAGAGTGAGTCTGAGTAAGTTCATGTGTGGGTTCTTTAAGAGGAACTCCTTGGGACTCCAGAGGTCTCTTTCACCAACTCAATTCCTACTTGTTTTTATAGCCAGAAGTTATGAGAACTTACCTGCACGGGTCCCCTGGGCTCGGGGGAGCTGGCATGGGGTGCCTGGTGTGGGGCTGGGACTCCTTGCTCCCAAGGTATTCCTTTCAAATTTTTATCCACCTCACATGGATATGGGACCAGTCCGTTCTGTCTCTTCACCTCTCCTACCAGTCTGGATGGATGTGGTTTCTTTAGTTCCGTAGCTGTCAGACTTCCATTCAACTCAGTTCCTGCTGGTTCTGAGTGATGGTTGTTCTCTAATTTGGTTGTAATTTTAATGTAGTTGTGTGAGGAGGTGATACATATTTACCTGTGCCAGCATCTTGACTGGAAGCTTCACTATGGTTTTGATGTATTTCCCAAATAATTAATGATAATCAGCATCCTTTCGTGTGCTGTTGACTATTTGTATACTTGCTGCCGCATAGATGAACCTCTGAAACTGTATGCTAAGTGAAAGAAGCCAGACACAAAAGGTCCCATATTGTGCACCTTCGCTTATATACAATATCCAGAATAGGTAAGTCTATGGACACAGAAAGCACATTAGTGGGTGCCAGGGGATAGAGAGAGGGAAGAATAGAGAGTGACCGCTTAATGGGTAGAGGGTTTCCTTTTGGGGTGATCAAACATTTTGGAAGGAGATAGAGGTGATGGTTATAAAACATTGTGTGTGCCAGATGTTACTGAATTGTAACTTTAAAGTAGCCATTTTTAGTTTATGTAAATTTTGCCTCAATAAATTAAAAAAAAAAACAAACCCCAAAGCCCTAGTTAGAAGTTGAGTCTACATTTCCAGTTCTTGCAGCGTGGTGGACTGAGTGTGGATTTCCACCTCCTGCTACAGAGAAATTGTGCATAAATTAAAACAAAATTTAAAATATGCAACTGAGCTTGAAAGGAAAGCTGTTGTTTTTGAAGGTGGCAACTTGAGACCCAACAAATCGCTTCCTTAGCTGAGGCTGAGATGTCTTTGGGGAACACTGGACCCCATATAGACACTGGGGTGAGGGGTAGAGTTCAATACCAACATGGGACCAGGAGACATAGCTTTGGGCTGGTTCAGGGCATGGAGTGGGAACTTCCCTGCATGAGAATGCAGTCTGGAGGAGCTTCCCTTCCACCCTGTGAGGCAGGGTCTAAAAAATAATTCCCACAAACCAGGGAAACAGCAAGGGAACATCTTTCTTCCTGGGGCTCTGAGTGGGAGAGAAAAAGTCATTGAAACCTCAGGCCTGCCTTACTTACAAAGAACCCACAACTCAGAAATTAACATACAACCCTGTTTGGGGTGGCAAAACCCTTGGTGGGCTCAGCACAAGCAAACACAAAACTGCTCATCTGCAGGGACCCTTCTACAGTGCAGGGGGGGCACAGGTTTCTTGGTGAAAAACAGACTTCACTGAAAAATAAGTTCACATAAAAAATCACAGATCACACACAGGAGGGTTAGCATCTCATGAACCTGGCAAAATATAAGAATAGGGGCATTGAGATTGGCTCTACTACCTTAATAGAAAGATTCCTCATGTAAGTGAACAGCTGGTCCCAGGGAGCACGTGCAAAGTTTGCCTAAATAATTTAAAGGGGGAAAAGGTGGAGACTGAGATTGTCAAGTAGCCGCCCAGTAGTGATGTGGGGAGTCATTCAGATTTTCTTCCCTGAGGATCAAGGGCTCAGGGAGACTTTCCTTTGAGGTGATCCATTTAGATGGCAGAGAAGCTCTGCCTTTGAATATTAACTATGTTACTCAGGTGTTTTTAACCAGAGATTTGCCTGAATTTCTCTTGGGAGTGCTGCTATCTGCCCATTATTTATTATGAGGAGTGGCACATTATGAATTGGTGAAAGGAATTTTGGAAGGAACCCCTGAAACTGCCATGGATACCACTTTGGGACTCACTCAGCTCTTCACTTCTAGTTGACTTTGTCAGTTGGCTGAGCCATGACCCCAGGGAAGTCGGTTTCATGTGGATTGTGTAGAGTCACGTCAGAAGGTTTCGATAAAGGACATCAGTGAACTTGGGACTTCAGGATTACTTCACTGACAGCCATCTTCTCTTTACCTCACCCTACAATTAAGCCATGACTTTCATCCGTGGAAGCCCCCAAATTTATATAAATGAGAGGGGTGTACAGTGACCTTGCCTTAAAGCTTAAGTGGTCTATAATTTTTCATAAAATTTATAATGGATGACTACAGGAAGGGCCGATGGACTTTATGGTTGTTGAAGCCTCACATATACCTTGAGATGGCAAATTGTAGATTCAGTGGATCTAGGAAGCAACACATGCAAACTTGACTTTGCACTGGAAGCCTGATGATACTGCAGGGGAGGAAACAGTAAACTTTGCATTAAAAATAAAATCTGAATACCAAACAATTTTCTTTTTCACCAATGGGTTGAAAGTTGGGTAGTGCAAATATGAAGAGAGACCTGTGATGGTGAGTTAGGATGAATTTCACGTGTGGAGGTGATGCTGCTGAGTACAAAACCAAAGACCAGAAACCTGTGCTCAGCAGAATTTTTGAGGCTGTCTTAGGCAAAACACAGTGGCTTTTTTGTTGTGTTTTTTTTTTTCTTGCCATCAGGCATAGAGAAGGAACATAGACAACTTGTTTTCTTCTCCAGTGAGCAATGTTGGGTCTTATGGTTCTCTTTTTGGGAGAAGTAAGAAACACACACTTTTTCATTTATACACCTTGTATTTCCATATGGTTGAAGTTTATAATGGCCTTCTCATCACTAGGAGTGGTAACCATAGGGTGCATGGTTTATCAGCACTCAGCAATAGTGAATGACACTGGCAAGATGTGCAGTTGATCATAAGATCTGCTGTTTGCATCTTGCCAGTAAGTATCCAGCATCATTCTTAGCTTGCAGTTAACTAAAGGCATTCTTAATATTACTTGAAAGTTGAGGTTAGGGTGTCTGAGTTTTTGGTACTCTTCTCTGTGAATATTAGTGCAGGGCCTTCAGAATTAATTGCTTCTTAGATGCACAGTTACTGTTCACTTAGCCTTATGCAGAGAAGTAGGTCATTCTATTCATTGGGAACTTGCTGTTCTGTAATTATGTGAAGAGCAAATGATTGTAGATGGGGTTTCTGTGTGATTTGAAAGCAGGTAAATTTAGCATCATTAAAGAATAATCCGTAACTGGAAAAATTCAAGGTTCTTTAAAAAACATGCAGACAATATTTAAAACTTGGTAAGTTTTATTATTCTTAAATGTATTATGTAAGTTGGATAACAGCTTTGTCTGTTTCTTGGGCTAGGAGAGGCACTTATGGTTAAATAAAAAAGAAGAATAAAATAACTGATCTCCATTTATTTATTAATACTCTAGAAATATTATAGTTAAAATTTACATATGCTTTGAGCAAAAGACTGTGTTCTGACATTTAATTTTTTATTTAAGTGGAACATCCATTTCTCTTTTCACTGATTAAAATAAAAATCAAGTTTCTTACATTATTAGAGATATAAATGATGTTGAAAATTTGATTATTAAAGAGATATTTCTAAACTTTTAAAAGTTGAATGTGAGCTAAGTGGAATGAGCTATGAAATACATCTTATACAATGCTATATGGAAAATGTGTATTTTGTAAATTCAGGTAGCCTAACGTCCTTCAGTTAGAATTAACTTGGATAAATGGAGATGGCATCTGCCTTGAACTTGACCAGCTTACCTGTCTTCCTTGCCCCTTCTTTTTGTTTTAAGAGTTTGTTTTAATGTACCAAATAAATAAAATTGGTATGGTGAAGGATAGGCTCGCCTAGGTGGTAGCAGGATTAGACTGGTGTCTTAGCTTGGATTTTCCTTACAAGCAGAGCCTTAATCTGGATTGGTGTGCAAGAAGTTTTTAGGGGGCGAATTAAGCCAGGAAGCATGATGAGGGAATGAGGAAGTGAGCGGAGAGCCAGTGTAGGGGGTGTTCCTGAGTGGGATGCTGTGTGGAACACACCTCAAGGGTGGGGAAAATTGGGAGAACTTACCTGATGTGGTGAGCAGAATAATGCTTCCCCCTCCCCACAAAGATGCCTCTGTCTTAATCTACAGGGCCTGTGAATACATTAGCTTACAAAAGGAGAACTTTGCAGATTGAATTAAGGACCTAGAGATGAGGGAGATTATCACAAGGTTCCTTATGAAAGAGAAGTAGACAGGTTAGAGTCAGAGAAGAAAAATATGACAAAGGCAGCAGAGCTTAGAGAGAGAAAAGATTTGAAGTGCTATGCTTTTGTCTTTAAGTAAAGAGGAAGAGACCATGAGCTAAGGAATGCAGGCAGCCTCTGGAACCTGGAAAAGGCAAGGGAACAGATTCTCCGCAGGGCCTGCAGGAGCAACCAGCCCTGATGACACCTTGACTTTAGTCTGTGAGACTGATTTTGGACTTCTGACCTCCAGAAAACAAGATAACAAAATTGTCTTGTTTTAAGCCATTAAATTTGCAATAACAGCTACAGGAAACTAATATAACTGCCAACTTGTGGCTCTCTTGATTTGAGGATGGCTTCTAGGGTAGTATTTCCTTGGTGCTTCGGGCCCCACATGTAGGACACCTTCAGGCCTGTACGGGAAGGGAGTGGTCTGCAGGGCACCTCTGCAGTGGGCCAGTGGATTTGGCTGTGCCTGGAAAAAGGACTTGATCAGTGGAAACTGGAAATAGCCTCATAAACACTTGGAACTATTGGTTTGATTTGAATCAACAGTGTAGGTTCCTAAGTCCCTCTGACCATTCCTTTCTGTCTCTTCTGCCTGATATTTAACTGTTGGAGTTCTTTGGCATTATGGCTTTGGTCTTGTCCAGCCTCACTCTCTGATGGTTAATTTTATGCGTCCACTTGACTGGGCCTTGTGCTGCCCACATTAATGGTCAAACATAATTCTGAGTGGGTGTAAGAGTGTTTCTAGATGAGATTAACATTTGGTGAGGAGACTGACTAAAGCAGATTGCTCTTCCTAATGTGAGTGGCCCTCATCCAGCCAGTTGAAGGTCTAAATACAGCCAAAAGGCAGACACTCCCGTGAGTAAGGGAGAATTCCTCCTGCCTGACTCATGGGTTTTTATTTCCCATCTTTGAACTTGAAACATCAGTTGTTCCTGAGTCTTGAACCTGCAGTTTTTGGACTACAACTACCTTCCATCAATATGTGGCAATTCCCAAACATTGGTTTTCAGCCTGAGTTTCTCCATATCCAATTTTTAAAAAATCCTCACCTAAAGATATGTTTATTGATTTTGAGAGAGAGAGAGAGAGAAACATTGATCACTTGCCTCCTCTATGTGCTTCAACGGGGGATTGAACCCTCACCCTAGGTATGTGCCCTGACTAGGATTAAACCCATGACCGTTTGGTGTATGGGATGATGCTCCAACAAACTAAGCCTCCTGGCCAGGGCTCTATGTCCAAATTTTTAACTGCCAACAACCATATCCAAATGAATATTGCATAAATATTTTAAATTCCATGTAGTCGGAGTAAACCTCATTATTATCCCCCTAGGTATTTGCTCCTCCCTCTGTATTCTATCTTTTTTGTAGCGTCACCATACACTGCAATCCCATACACAGTATCTTCAGTATTGCTCATTCTGAGTTTTAAATTTCTCCCTAGGATTTTTGCCACTTAGAGCTATTGTTGCCTAATGGAAAGCAACCCTGGCACGTACAACTGAGTCAAAGAAAATCCTTGAGCTAAGATGGAACTAAAAGATCTAGTTTATTTGTCAACAAAGACACACACATACACAGGGAGGGTGAGAGGTAAGAAAGATGCACATACAGAGAACAGAACCATACAGATACACCACAGAGTCTGGGAGAAAGAATAAAAATGGGAGAGAAAGAGACACAAACCCTTTATCCTACCATCTGTAAGTAGTCAGCTGGCCCCAGCTCACCTCCTGCAGGATCCACATTCCTGCTCTCACCTCTCTTGTTTTACTCCTTATAGGATACCCAGACTATCCCCTAACTCCAAACATCTTGCTTCACCGTTTGGAGTTCACTTTGTGTTCTAGTAAAGTGACTTTTCTGTTCCATCTCGCACTCTCTTGGTGTTTACACTGTTATTTGTCATCTACTTCCCCGAGGCCTGATGGCCTAAGCTTTTGCTCATTCATATTAGGTCCCTACACCTTCTACTGACACAATGTAGAGCAGAATGTCTGGCCTCTACAATATATATATTTGTTGAACTGAATGAATGAATTGGAAGCATTCTCTTGCTTGAATTTAACTTTATGCCACGGGCTTAGTTGAGACATGTTAACACAATATGCAAATTTCACTTGTCCATCTTTCTCCCCTCCTGTCCCAGATTTCTTATTTTTGGTTTTCTGTTTCTCCATACCAAGGACTTTACTAGACACTTTACACATATTATTTATAATCTTCACCACAATCTGTAAGGCAGATTTTACCATCTTCATTTCACATATGAGGAAACAGTGTCCAAGAGCCTTGCTGATTTCTCCAAAGTCAATGAATCAAGAGTTGACTTCACTTCTCCATGGAACCATTCTTAGAATCACTAATCTTTGGCTTCATGCTTGAGGTTTCTGCACTTTCCTCTTTTGCCCTTTCCGTCACTCTGATCTTATTCTGTTTGATCATTGCTGTCTCTGCCTACGTACCAGTTGAGACAGAAAAAGTGATGAGGGAAGTGCAAACTTGAGAGGTCTTTCAAGGTCTTGACATGAGAGATGGAAGCTGTGGACTCACGGAAAAAGAAGAGCCAGGGATTGTTCCACATTTTCAACCCGAGAGCAAAAGAGTGGTGGTGTAACACAGAGGAAGTTGGGAAGTCTTCTTCCTGTAGGTCCTTAAATCAGGTAATGGTTGGAGTTCCAGTGACTCTATTTCCTGGTTAACCATGGGCAAGTCTCTTAGTTTGTTTGAGTCTTAGTTTCTTTATCCTTTTCCTAAGCATCATCTTACCTGACTCTCATGTTTGTCGTTGGTTTGCTAATCAATTGGTGCAATACAGTTGAACGTGCTTTATGAGGAAGTAAGGCTGTGTGCATGTGTTAGCCGTTATCACTCTCATTGGGTATATGATTACTAAAGTTAAATTGTAAATGGAGACACCAATTTTGGGTAAAGTATATCTATGCCAGGGGTCAGCAAACTGTGGCCCATGGTCCAAACCTGGCCAGCTTCCTGTTCTTGTATGGCTTATTAGCAAGGAATGTTGTTTATGTTTTAGTGTGGTTGAAAAAAATCAAAAGATTTAACAGGAACCTAAACAACGAAACAAACAAGCAAGCAAAATATAACCAATGACACTGAAATAGAGAACAGGCTGACAGTGACCAGAGGGGAGAGGGGAGGGAATTCCAAGGGAAAAGGGGAAGGATTTACAGGAACAAGTATAAAGGACACATGGGCAAAAGCTAAGGGGGGGTGGAAATGGGAGGGAGGTGGGGAGCACTGGCGGGGGGTGGGCTGGGATGGGAGTAAAAAACAGAAAACTGTACTTGAACAACAATTAAATACATAAATTTTTAAAAAAGGAAAAAAATTTGTGACAGACAAAAGTTACTTGAAATTCAGTGTCGTTGTCCATAAATAAAGTTTGTTGGAACATGGTCGAACGCACTTATTTGTGTACTGCCTGTGGCTGCCTTCTCACTGCAGCAGCCGAGTTGTGACAGAGATTGTGTGGCCTGCAAAGCCTAAAATATTTTGGGCTCTTTCCAAGAAAAGCGTGCCAAGGCCTGGCCTACGCCTTTGGGGAGCCATTTTTGGGCCTGCCAGTCTGTGTCCTGCCTTCCTATCTGTTGAAGTTCCTGGAAAGGAAAGGAAATTTAAGGAAATCTTGAGAGTTTTTTTGAAACAAATTTATTTTGCTTGACAATACATGTAAAACGAGGATGTATTTGTCTATTTCCTCATTTTCGATGCTTTTAAAAATGAATTTTCACTCAGTTTTATAACTTCAAAAGTCAGGTAAGGATAAAAAACTCCACCCCTAACTTCAAACCACCCTTTACATGGCCATTCTAATGCATGTTGTCATTTTGATTGGTGCTTCCTTCTATTCTCGGCACACGTATTTCCAAATGGGTGTAATAATGGTCTATGAACTACTTCATAGCTGATGTAGTCCTTTCCAGTTGCCTTTTATAAGTATTACTTAATTATTGCTTTTATTTTTTCACAGCGGTATATTGTGATGGAATGGCACACTTTGTGAGCTACATAGATTTCAGAAGTACTTCCTGTTCTCTTGCCTTTGGTCCAATTTTCCTTCAAATATAAAAGCAGATGCTTCTCTTTGGAGCCAGGGCTGGGCGGCCCTGGCCTCCCCATTGCCACTCCCTGCCTTTCTCTGCTCTGGCACTGATTCAAGTGCAGAATTCTCATTGAGCTTAAAACCTGAGAGCGAGGAGTACAGCTCAGGAGAAAATGTCAGATAAAAAATGAACTTGATATTTTAAAGGTGATTTCCTCCCTCCTTCCCCAGCCCTCCTCGCAAGGCTTTTAATAGTAATAAAAAGTACATTTAGCACACCGAAGTATTCTCTGTTCCTCTAACAAAAATATGAAGTGTATGTTTGTGCTGTCTGATTTTTTAAAAATAAATGAGAATTAAAAATAAGACTATTCTGTCCTTATCTGAATACTGTTTACTATTTTATTGTATTTTATGCAATAGGTATCAAGCTAACTTAATACCATGAAATGTATTATCAAATTAACATAATGAAATAGAAGTAAAATGATGGTTGTTTAAATTTTATTCTCTTATTTTCCGTAGTGAGAAGCTGGATGGAAAAACTAAAAGATAAGGTAAGAGAAGTATCTTCTGCCTTCAGATTTGTATTACAGGGCATGGCTCTGGCAAATATAAGATCTTCAGAATAATGGAGCTTTGGTTCATTATTCTGATTTTGGTAATCTATGCAAAGATCCAGGGTCCAGCAAGAAAGGTGTTCCCTTTAAGTTCCTTCTTGTGTAACACTCTTGGAAGCACCATTCATTCTTACGGTGACATCTGATGATGAAGCATAACCAAAGTTGCCTTAAGAATTAATGGTGATTCCAGATAGCATTGGAAAAGACCTAGAAAAGGCCCACCAATCTATTTATTGGCTCCATGATGCCTTTGTTAGAAAAGTCGAAATGCTGAAGAAGCCCAAGTTTGAACCGGGAAAACTCATGGAGCTTCGTGGTGAAGGCAGCAGTTCTGGAAAAAGCTGCTGGGGATGAGACAGGTGGTAAAACTGAACAAGCTGATGCATGTGAGCTCCCGGTTCAAGAATCTGTTTAAAATTCAGACACTTAATGGTGACAAATAAAAAAATCCTACTCATGATTTTTAAAAAAGGAGAATAAATGATGCTCCAGAGTTCGTATCACCAGAAGTGTCATGACACATCAAAGTGGAGTTTCTTCTGTGGAATTTCAGAATTGTAATCCCATTCTATGGGGCATTTCTTGTCCCGATGCAAGGCTCTTTTAAGCCTGATCTTCCTGTGTGAGGAAGAAATACCTTGCAGTTTGGAAGGCCTTGATTCTTCTGACCCATGGATGGACTTGATTTGAGAATAAAAGTTCGAGATGGAACGGGCACCCTTAAACTGTAGTGGGGGTGGGATAGAAACACCTGAACACCCGAGCACTTGCTTTAGACTCAATTTTATGTAGCCTATCACAGGGCCACTGCTTACTGAGTGACAATGGGCTGGCCTGCCTGGAATGGCCGGCTGTAGGAACGTATTTTCCTCTCTTGCTTTAATTCTGCCATGTACTTAGTGATTGACAATATTAACTTTCAGGTTCATATTTTTCATTTTCTTTTGATTTTCAGCGGTGTCCAAGTTTTCATTTTTGGTTACTTTGTAATTTTAAATTGGAATTACTCATGAAAATATTGATGACATTTTTGAACTCCTTGCTGAAGCCTGTGTCGGATTCCATTACTATAACCCAGCTCAGATTTAACTGGGGGGTTTAGTTAAATGAAAACCCTTTCAATTGCCAGACACTGAGTTAGTTCAGATTCACCTGTCTTAGAATATGCTCCTGCTCATGGTAGTCCATATATTTTTTATTTTGGGGGGGGTCAGTTTTCTCCTTATTTTAATGATGAATATTTATAGTGTTTTGCTACAGCGCAATGTTAAAGAGTGAAGGAACAGATCTAATTGTGATTACCATTACAAATTATGTTAAGTCTCCTCGCTATTATTTTTCTGCTTTTCAGTAAAATTTAGCAAATGTGCTTGTGGAGAATGAGACTAATATTTGTGTTTATAAATGTTAGAAGGAATGTTGAAAGATTTTAAGCCTCCTGAGGTTAGTAGAGGCCGTTTTGCTGCCTGTGATACACGCTCCAGCTGTTCAGGGAGGTCTGATCAGACGGGCTGAACGAGACTTGGGGGGAAGAAAGGCTCGGAAGTTTAGACATGGATATATTTACATTGGTAATGCTTCTTGGTATTATTCAGGGAAAACTATGATGCAATGAGAAGCAAATAGGCTCTGGCAGTTTAATTTAAGAATCCATATGTCATTGTTTCCATAGAGAATATTCTGCGTTATAAGAATGGACAAAAATAGACTCAAAAACAAGTTTTGCTATGTTTTGAAGTTGAATATTGCAAAATTTACGTGTGTGTGTGTGTGTGTGTGTGTGTCTGGCACTCCATTAAAACAACCTGTGCAGGTTTTCTATCCTGTCTTATCTTCCATGTGCACTTTAGTTTTCTAGATTATATTGAAAGTTTTCAGCCCTCTATTCATTTTCTTTCAAAGTGTGTTTTCAGCTATGTCTTAATTTTTAAAAACTGGAGAAAAAATTGTTGAGACTCCCACCATGGTTGACTTCTTTAATACCTTATATCTTCATATTTTGACTCTTTTTTGGAGGGACTCACTCTCACCTTTCTCATATCTCTCCTCTCCTGTGAGTGAAATATTATACTTGATACATACCTTCATGTATGTATACATACATATAATATGTATATCTTCTTACTTCCTTTCCTATCTCTCTTCATCTAGCTAGTTATCACCTATAAAATCTTGTTAGTCATTATCTTCAGAAACTATTTGAGAACAAAACTATTTTGTTTTTGATGAAAGTCACAGAATAGCTTAGAAATGAAAACTAAACTACATATTTAACCTGGGTTAAATATGTCCTCTTTAGCCAATCCAGGATTAAACTTCTTGGTTTAGCTTCATTTAATCATTCCCAATATTGGTTTTCCTGTTAGTTAGCTGGTATCTAGACAGGTTTATGTTTTTTTAAAGTTCTGAATTATTTCTTTTGTTGTTATTATTTAGTTTTTCTGCATTAGTTGGTAGTAAGATCATCTGTGATTGACAGACAACCACTAATGACAATGGCTTAACCCAGATAGAAGTTTGTGTCTTATTTATGAGTCTGGAGGTAGCAGTCAAGGGTTAATTGGGGAGCAACACTACTCAAGAAGGTGCTCAGGCTCCTTCTATTTGATGCTCCACCATCTGTGACCTTCATTTTCAAGGTCACCTCACGGTCCTGATTGACAGTTTCAACTTAGCTAGGTCCATATTCTAGCCAGAAGGAAGGAGGAAAAGGGAAAGTTAAGACATGCCTTCCCTTTTGAAAGGGAGGGTAAAGGTACTCTGTCATTCTTAGAGGGGAGGACAGAGTAAAGGCCCTCCTCTCTTCTTACAGAATGTGTCCTGGAAGTTCTATTGCTCTAGAAGGAGGGACAAATGGATATTGATGGACAGCTCCTATCCTATTTCCATCATTAACCTTCGTCTTGGTTAATGTCCAAGTTGGTGGTGCTTGTTAGGCAAATCCTAACTTGGCTACCTATTGATATATTTTTTAACATGTAAATTGCTTCCCCAAACTGAAGATGTATAAAAATTTTAGTTATGCAGTAAAGGCCAGCTCTGTTGTTATCACCAAGACCATCCATTCTATTTCTTTGAGCTCTTAGGAAATTATCCAGAAAATGGGAGCCCCAGACTAGACTTCGTAGCAGTGATTCTCATGTGGGGTCTGGATCGGCAGCATCAGCATCACCTGGACGCTTGTTGGAAATGCAAAGTTTCAGGTCCCCCTGAGTCAGAGACTCTGGGAATGGCGCCCAACAATCTGTGTTTTAACCAGTCCTGAAGGTGATCCTGAGACATCCTCAAGTTTGAGAACCACTGTTGCAGAGAACTCATAAGGGCACTGCTTAAATTTAGCAGATTCCAGCCAGTACAGCGTATCATTTGGTTTTCTTAATAGCTTTCTTGAAAACAGATGTTTCTGAACAAATACACTGTCCTAAGGAAGGACACTGTTCTCCTAAAGGTAAAACAAAACAAATGAAAAACAAACACAAACCAACTGTATCTAGTGCTATTTTGGCTTACAATCTATTCAAAAACTTCAGACTGTTTATCTGGAAATAATTTCAAATTTATAGGAAAGTTACAACAACAAGACTACTACAAAGAATCCTTATACTCTTACTCAGATGTGCTTGTGTTTAACATTTTACCTTGGTTGCTTTATCATTCTCTGGTGCTGCCTCCTGCTCTGGCTCTTTCTGAACCATTTGAAGAAAACGTGCATGCACCATGGTGCTCTTGGGAGTGTTCTGGTAGCAAGCACGGTACAGTTATCAGCTTGAGTACAGTTGACATTAATGAAATACTTGTATCTAATCTGGTGTCCATATTTCACTTTTTTTAACAAGCCCAAAGTGTTCTTTCTAAAAGAAAGTGTTCTCCTTTAGAATTTAGTCTAGGGTCATGTCACACATTTAGTTGCTATGATTCTTTATTTTTCTCTAATCTGAAAGATATTTTTCTATAGTCATCTTTTGTCTGTCACGGCCGTGACATGTTTTAAGAATATAGTTATAAAGTTTTTTAAGCCTTAAGTAGATCAGGGAGAACTTTAGAAAAAGTTTGGGTCCATGCAAAGCTTAGTGATTTGTTGAATAATGACTGGGCTTTGTTTCTCTAGGAAAAAACTTCTCAGTATGTTGGTGAACAATGCCATTGTTCTCAAATTAATGGGAACATTTCTATATTCTGCCCTAACTGAAGACTCCAGCAGGCAGAACCTGTGAGGGAGCCAGCTATGCAGAAGACGGTGCATTTCTGTAAGGTCTTGTCTGTTCCTTTCCTTTCCTTCTAAAAATGTTGGGAAAGCGTCACAGGCTGCATATTTCAGCACTTTTTAGAAAACTTTTGTTCTCTTTCCTTCTCTGTTCTTGGCTTATTCTGAAAGTTAGGAGAAATTGTGCAACATTAGAAATTTGAGAATAGCCAAACAAATGAATAGACTCATAGTTCCCCATTAAAACAATGCCTATCCAAAGTACTCGTTCCAGCTTCAGATTGTCCAATGTTTATGTATTTTCTCTGGGTAGGCTTCAAGAAAGGGCCTTCTCAGCCAGCAAGCCAGCGTCATGTTCCCCCATGAAAGGGGACTGGTTAGGTCATACTCCTCTTGCCCTTAGGTGTCTTATTGGCCAAGATGCAGGGAGAACCCTTCATGTGATGGCCTTACCTTGAGCTTGGATGGGTCCAAAGCTACTTACCCAAGGCCAGGGGTATGTGCAGATCATGTTTCTTTCTTAGGACTGAGGTATCCATAGTAACAACTTGGGGACATGGAGACATGTATGGGCTTGATACCTCCATGAACTTCTGGAGGTACCAATGTTATGGGCAGCGATCTTTATGCCCCTCTCTGCCATTTCGTTTCTTTGGAGTTGAGGACACTCAGAATTCCTCCCAGCCCCCAACTTTGGTCTTGTCCCCCGGGCAGATTGTCCCTTACATATAAATTAATCCATCTACTCTATATACACAGTTTCTCCCCATCCTTGTCTTTTCTTCTGCTGCAACGTCTCACATCCTTCCTCTTTCCTTTCCAGGTTCTTCTCTTCCCTGTGATTTCCAGCAGCCCTTACCTTTCACTGGCTTACAAGCGCATCCCTCTTTCCTTTCTTACTGCAGTGCCGCTCAGATTGCGCAGAGCAGACCACCAGTGTCAAGGCTCCCCCCTTGCCGCCAAGAAACACTGTATTCCAGAAGGCACTCACCCCACCCCCACCTCACCCTGGAGCTTGACTCAGCCCAACACTTCCAATTGATAGCATTTTAATAGTTCTGGCATTGTGCAAAGCTTACTTCATCAATCTTTAATACAAATTATATTTCTGTCATCCAAACCTGATGTTGACAAATGTGCATAATGAAATGGCTGGAGGTGCCACCAGGTCTGGGTGATTTATGGTAATGCTTCTAAGTATTGGAAATATCCCAAAATAGTCATCATGCCTCTCTCTCTTTGTCCTCTCCCCCAACAAAGTAACTTTCTTCTAGATGCTGTTTTATTTTATAAGGAAGCAGATGGGAGAATTCGCAGCATCTAAAAACCTGCCCCCATCCAGCAGAAATGAGGAACCCAAGATGGTGGTCTGTTGAGTCCTAATGCGAGTTTCCTGTTCTCTGCAGGCTGGCTACATGTCCGGGATGCTGGTGCCTGTTGGGGTGGGGATAGCCGGGGCCTTGTTCATCCTGGGAGCACTCTACAGCCTTAAGGTGATGAATCGCAGAAGGAGAAATGGCTTCAAAAGGCACAAAAGAAAGGTATGGCATGAACAACAGAAAAACCTCCTCAGTTGCAGAACATTCCTTGCTTTTCTAATTTGCTTATTAAAACACACAAGGCTTAATGATGCATGAGTGGTCTGGATGTGCCCAGTGGTTGGGGATGAGCTGCGCTGGCTGCTGCCCTGGCTTTGTTCACTCATCATTGTGTCTTTTAAAGGGGGCCTGTTCCTCCTCTTCGCTCTGCAGCAGAAGGAATTTTAATGCTTTTCTCTTTTGTTTCTCCAGCAGAGAGAATTCAACAGCATGCAAGACCGAGTAATGCTCTTAGCTGACAGCTCTGAAGATGAGTTTTGAATTGGACCGGAATTTAATTGGGACAGTCAACCATGTTATTATTTTATTTTTTATTTGGGGGATAAAAACGAACAACATCCTGCCACATCACTGCTGTCAGGCCACCTGTCTCATCCTCTGCTGGGTAGTAGGTTTTTCTTGCACTGAGCAGAAAAGGCATGCTGTCTACTAAATGTAATATGCAGTGTTTGTTTTAATTCTGTAGTGAGTATTCCACAACCACGGGCTACAGCTCATAGATATGCAGCATATGTGTTGTTCAGTAGGAGTTGCTAGGTTAGGTAGAGTAAATATTTTGTATTTTTCCACAGTATCTTTTCCTTGGTTTAGATTACCTGCGCTGGGTGTCGCCGTTATTGCTACCAAGGCATGCTTATCTTTGAACTAGAAATCTTAACAAAGAATAACCTGTGATGACTGCACTCTACCTACTTGAAACCATAGGCTTGTGGGCCATGGTACATAACCCATTTGCATCAAAACTAGCAGCAACTTGAAATGAAATCTTTTTTTGTCAAAAAAAATCTTTCAGCTCTGAGGATTATGTGTAGATTTGTATGTATCTTGCATTACGTGTTTCAGTCTCCCACTTTTATTATTTCTCTCTTTCTGGCTTATTCTTCTTCTTGGAAAGGAAAAAAATGCACCCAAGTAATGCATTAAATTGACTCTCAGTTTTAATGTGCGTTTAGTTTCTTAAGTGGTGTGACTGAGCCCAACAGAACAATCAACAGATTCTTACTCGCTTATCATTGAGGTGCACTTTTGGTGCACCACCGGACTTTGTCAAGAAGAAATGAGGGAGAAATCAAGAAGAACACAAGGGTGGGGGAGCTCCCAGGGCGCTTGTCTCCACCACCGGGCTCCGTGCTTGCACGGCCTCTGTCCCGAGTGACACAGAGCGCTGCTTTTCTATACCTGCGGTCTTGGCCATAGAATGATTGGGCTGCTCTTGGTCCGTATTTGACTTCATTATGAAAGCAGACATTTTCTGAGAGAAGCAGGCTCAGCGGCTAGAGTCTTGGTATACAACAAAGCTTTTGAGAAACCAGCCTCTGTCAAGGTAACTCACTTCAGGATGTCAGACTCTGTCAGATAATTTTTTATTCCCCTTGCAATGTAATTCCTTGCCCTATCGTTTGACTCTGGGTATTGGGGACTTCTGGTAAGTCAAGTTTTGGATTAAGAGTAGGCTCATTTCCATGGAAGAATAGAGGTCGTTAACAACACTGTCCATAGTGTATTCTCCTCCAGAGGACGTGTTCACATTTATTAGAGCCTGTTCTACTACATTTAAAGTGAGTCACATAGCTGCTCCTCTTAGCTACTATGCGAGGTGGGGCACACATTTTTATTCTCCCATTCCGCTGAAGACAGAACTGAAGCAGAGGAATGTAATGATTGTGCAGGGTTATATCCAGGAAGAATCAGGACTAGAACCCAGTGGGACTCAAAACCATGCACCCCCATCTTCTGTTCAGTCCCTTTCCACATACTTGGAAGGAAGCAGTGACATTTTAAAGCCCTTCTTTAAAACCAGGGTTCTAAGGAAATGTGCGTGGTCAAGGAGCATTTCATAGGAGAATCTGCCTTTGGTAGGTGAGCGAAGCCTTACTAGTTTCTCTCTTACCCGCAAAAGTGCTCTCCTTTCTCAGCCCAGCTACTTCTTTTACAGTTAAATACATTTAAGTATCACCTCTAGGGAACTAATAGATAAATCTGTCCAGAAACCTCTCTTGAATGACAGCTGGCTTACAAGAATGATTTCATCAAATAATTTAAATTCTTTTCATTACAAGATGTAAGCAAATGTATGAAATTGATCAAGAGAAATGAAAGGCTCTGTGCAGTCAAGTGGAAATTAGACGTTGACACAAAAGCTCAAGGTCAGGTTTAAAAATAGAACCCAGAACCATGACACACTAGATAATTTGTAATTTCATGAGTAGTGACATCCTCATACTGCATAAGGTATGTTTTCCTTTTCTAAAAGCAGCCCTTTGCTGTACTAAATTTAGGAGGAGGCAAGTATGATGTGACATCATTGTCATTTATTCTTGACAAGCTGTGTATAGAGGACACGGTATAGGCCACTTCATTTAGCAGCACATTGGTGATATTAATGCCCCAGGCTACTCTTACTCTGCAGTCTTAACTAGATCATGCCTGGGTTGAACCTCGAACTATAGTATAATAAAGTCACAAATAATATATTTTAATTTTTCCAGAGGGCTGTGCATTTAGGCCCAAGTGAAAATGTCTCTAGTCCTTTCTGGGACAGGTGACAGTTTAAAGAAAGAGTTCACTTAGATAACAGATTTCTGTGTATACCTTTTTAAGCATCTGGGTTGAATGGAAGATTTTGTGGATGGTTCAACTGGTTTGTTTATTCGGGCCATTTCCTTTGCTGCCAGTGGCTGTGGAGCAGTGATTCTCATCAGAGGGTTCAGTTTATTTAACAGCATCAGAAAAGACTGTCCCGTCTTTAACAAGACCTGAGACGAGGCTGCTGCCGCCAGAGGAGGTGCTGGGCAGCGTTGTCCAGATTAAAGGTAGTAAATCAGGCACTTATTTCAGGTTTACCTAAAATAAATGATTCATATGCTCATATTTGCACACTAAAAATAAAGAGTCAGCTCTTTTTGCTAACAACTAAGCTTAAAACATTTAACAGAGAAACAAACAGAGCTGTTTGGAGAAGGGGGGTGACAGCTGCAGCTTCCCCTGTGACCTGGACGTACTCTGTCAGTACGGCCAGGGCTCCCCTGCAGGCCCAGGGACTGTGGCATCCTCACAGGGTGGGCAGTGTTTCCCAAACTTGGACAGATCACCAGCGACACTTGTTAAACGTCCAGATCCCAAGGCCCTGCCCCAGACCCACTGAATCAGACTCTTCGGGAGAGAAGCTGGGGAACCTCTCCACTGGGGCAGGTTTGGGTGCACAGGGGAACATCTATCCAGGGAACAACTTCTGTATTCAAGAGGGAAGAGAGAGCAGACTCTTGGGGGAAAGACACTAATTGGCTATCCAAGGAATTACATCCACCATAGTGGACAAAGGAAAAAGGATGGAAACTTCTAGAAAAAAAAGAGTAGAATGCTGGAATGGAGAGAAAAAGCTGCCTCCTGTGCCCTTGATGCCTTTTTTCTCCAATTAGAAGACAGTACCCTTCTTTTAAACCTCTGAAGTTTTTCCTCTCTCATAAACTGTTTCTTTCAGTAGCTGCTAGCTTAATTTATACGCACTATTTGGAGTTAATTAGTATCGCAGGGAAACATTCCCTTAGCAATGTGTTAGCCTTGGCTTCAGCTCAGAAGCTTCCCCAGAGACAGTCTTCCAGAAACATTTTCTTAAAGTACCCATATCTCTTACATAGCCAACAAAGTTGAGGGGAAATTTTTAAGCCACTGTTCCAGAACACATTTCAAGTAGTTTTAGCATGGTCATTCAAAGCTGGATATTTCATTTTTTAAAGCTAGGACTTAAAAGTCAAACATTATAGAACTATCAGAAAATAACACGGAGCAATATAGAGTCTTCTGAATGCCTGCTGCTTCTCTCCGTGTGCCTCCAGCTGCCTTCTTCACGTGGAAGTGTTACAGAACAGCATGGCGGGGGGCAATGTATGGCCCACCCAGGGATGCCCAAAACTGTTACAGAACAACAGGGCCCCCCCAAGGACGGTATACTAATACCGTCCGGACCACCTACTGGGCTCATCTGTCCACCCCCAGAGGAAAGACATCTCTCAATGCCAGAGATTTGTGAAAAGGAAAGAAAAGGTTTATTTAAGGCTATACAGACTTGAAGTAGTGACCTAACGTCTTTATTAAAATATCAAAGTCCTTTAGGATAACCACAGATGCCCACAGTGCTCCCTTCTCCCCCTGCCCTAATTCAGGCTACTGTAACTCAGGAAAAGAGCACACGTCCATGTTTCCAGGCCGCTGGCACCGTCAGCTGTGCCGCCATCCAGGCAGGATCTCTAATTACTCCAAAGCCATGTGGCACCTTCTCATGGTCCACTGGCAAAGAGTTCTTTCACCCTTTTTCCTGGCAAAGTCTCTCCTGCTTCCCAGGCCACGCAGCCAAAGGGAGCACCCCAAAGCCAAGTGGTCCTCTTCTAACAGAGCTGCAGGGGTCCACACTCTGGCCAAAACTGCATGGTTCTTTCCTCCACCAGAGCTGCAGAGGGGATAGCGTTGCCACTCTGGCAAAGCTGAGTGGCGATTCTCTGCTAAAGCCACTTGGTGATTCTCTCTACCCCCAGCTGCGGGGGTCCCCACTCTGTCCAAAAGCACGTGGCTCTCTCTCTCTGCATTGCCATAGCTGTGTGGTTCCCTCTCCTTAAAAGGCTGCAGTGTTTGGGTTTAAATCCCTGTGGCCAGTCTTCCTTTGCAGCCCCATTTCCGACTCCTCCTACAATCAGCCGCACTTGCCAGCATTCCTCTTATTCCCAGTTTACTGGGCTGCCATGGTGAGTCTGGGCAGGTGTGGCTGATGTCCTGGAGCCAATCTTCTCCTAGCTGCAGGCTGCAGGCGCTGTAACTCAGAGTACCTGCCCCCAGTTACATCTTGGGTGGAAGTCACTTCCATCCCCCTGGCTCAGAGCATGGCCACAGCTATTTAACATATCTATGCAGGCAGTTAACAGTTATAGATATGTCAAATTACCACACCAGAGGTTAGCTGCAAAGCCTTTGCAGTACAAAACAGCTCTCAATGGCCCTGCTCCATTTGTCCCTTCTCCAACTCACACCTGTGAGGGGGAAGGGGTGAGGACATCTTACTATTTCCTGGACACCTTGAGTTCTGGACTCCATTCCAAATCCCTTTTTGGGGCCCCTCTCTTAGCTGCACCCTGTTACAGAAGTGCAAACGAAACCCCTAACCGGGGGAAGAGCATCAAGTCATCCACAAGCATTGGGATTTCTGTGGATACTCTAGACAGTGTTCCTACCAGCCGCCCCCAAACACCAGCTTTTGGAAACAAGATACACAGAGTAAGGCAAACGAAGCTTTACAGTTATTTGTGTGGAGAATAATACAATAATTAATACAAGCAACTGTAAACCTAGTTCTGGCCCACCCCTGCGAACTTGGCACAAGATTTGATCATGTGATCTTTTGGCTAGATAGGCTCAGTTATATCTCCAGGAAAATCTGCAAGAGGGAGGATGACCACTGAAGAAAAAGACTGTTTTTTTAGGGTATGTGAAAGTGGAGTTACAAGAAAGAAATACGAGTAGAAGATGGGAAAAAAATAGTCACATTACAAGGCAGATGTGAAAATGGTACCAAATATTAGAAAGTGTCAGGGGAGGGCAGAGTTCTGAATGGAACAATGTGTGGGAAAATGATAAAGAAAACAAGAGAAGAATGCAAACAGGGGAGGGCCATGAAGCTCTGCAAGTCTCTTTGTGTCCAGCCTCTTCGTCAGAGAACGTTCCCTACACCAGGCAGAATGCCCGGGGTGGGAGGGGATTGAAGTCCAAGAAAGATGAGGTGAAAGGAGCCTGGGTGCTGCCAATGAACTTCAGCTCAGAGTTCAGATGACAATACCCATTTTTAGGAGTAGCGAATAATTTGAAAACCGAGTAGCAGTGCCCTTACTTGTATATTGAACACCTCCTCCCGGTGACACACACACATCCATTTTAGGAGGAAGCTATGAAACTGTTAAGCTGCGGATGGACTGAGGAGAGACATCTAATTATTTGCTTTTGTAATTACCAGCTTTGGCTGCCCATGTAGCTGGGGATGTAATTCTGTGGCTTAAGTTCTACATGCAGAAAAAACAATCAGCAATTATTTCATAAGCTGCTGTTTGTTAAAAATGCATTGGGATTACCGCATTTTGGGAATACTGCAGGAAACCATTCTGCGTGGCATGGGCCCAGCCCCCAGTGGCAAACATTTGCTGCGAAGTAACTTCCTAAAATCCATGCTAACCCTTCCAAGGATGAGTGTAATGGGTTCAACCACTTTTGCCTTTTCATTTGCAAATATCCCTCTTCTGTGATGTGACTAGCGGCATTGGCTCTTTTGTTTTCTGTAAAAGGTAACCACCTAAAGCAACCTGTGCATAGTAAATGAGGATGATAATGTAATGTGCCAGGAAACCCAATAAAGGTCAGTCACCGTGAGGGCGGCGGCTTTTGCTCCCCTTGAGAGAAAAGCTATGCTGTCCCTTTTCCCCCACCGGATTTGGTAGTCCGTGTGACTGTCTCATTTCATTCGTAATGACCCCGAGGACACTGTGTCCGCATCAGCCAACTCCCTATTAACTAGCCCAAAGTTCTACTAAATGTATGTAGGATAAAAGACAGGAGTCAAGGAAAGAGGAAGGAAAAAAAAGAAGGAAGGAAGGAAGGAAAAAAATTTCCCTTGGGAACAGCAATGAAAGTACAAAAACACATTATATGCTTCCTTTTTCTAGTTTGCTTAAAAACACAAAGTAATTTTGGATTAAAAAAAAACCCAACCCTCTTAAATCTTCCACTTAGTAAAGCAAAGATCTACTTTCCTTCCTCTAAAGGCAGCAGGAACAGTAATACAGGTGATAGTCATTAATAATTTGTAGCGTAAATTCTCACCCTAAGATTGCAGCCTCCAGTTCTGGAGTTCAAGTCTGATTTTGCGGAAAGGCGTAACCCTTTGTGAAATGAACATGGAGAAACTGACGGGTGGAAGCAAAAGAATGAACAGCAGGGGGGAACCTTTTTCTTTTTAGAGCTCACTGAGGGTGGGGAGAGAGCGCAAGCGGCACCGAAGGCCGAGGGAGAGCTCACTTGGATTATTTTATCATGTTTAGGGTGGAGGGCGTTTGTTCTGGAAACTGCGAGTTTATTAACCTGTGTCCTATGCCTATCAATATTTTCTTTCTAAATCACAGAGAAATGAAGGAAGAGACCAATAGCATTGGAAACTTCCGTGCCATGCAGCATAGCCATGGAGTTGTGTAGTTTCAGACTTCTTTCATGACCAGACAGACCAAATATATACCTAGGGAAGTGCAAGTACGGTCTCCCAAACACGCAGAGATGTTTGGATATCAGATGATTCCAGGCTTTTCTCTTCCACAAAGGAATTTTAATATAAAACCCTCTAGGGATCAGCTTCCCTTATTTTGTTCTTTGTGTAAGAGATAAAAGAAAGGAGAAATCCGAAGTGGTTTTGTAATTGAACTGATCAAACCCCGAAGGTCTGTCTCAAGGGGAATGAGGACGGCTAGAGATTGTTCCTTTGGTAAGCCAAGAGCTGTGTGATGTTATCACTTCCTATCGGGTCAGTATTTATCGAATGTCTTTCATGTGTCTGGCAGTGTGGTGAGAATTGGGGTGGTCAAGGAAAACAAGACACAGTCCATGGTCAGAGTTTATGGAATAGTGGTTGAGGGATTAAATGGGCCATTTTATCACAGGGACATGGTGGGGTCCAGAAAAGGAACATCTAACCTTGCCAAGACTGGGGATGTTTCTCCAGAGCCGGTAACATCCAACCTGTGGCCAGAGGATGAGTAGAGGTTACTCAGGTAAAGGGCAGGATGGGGTAAGTGTTTCAGCTGGGGGGACCACATGCCGATGCCAGTAGTGAGAGATCATGAAAAGTTCAGTAGTTAAGTATGGATGGAGTGCTGGGTACCCTAGCAGAGTTAGGGTTGGGGGCGGGGTTGGTGAAAGTATGCAATGTGAAATACGAGGCTGATTCTGAAGGATCTTCTAGGTCACGCCAAGGAATCAGGACTTTGTTTTGGAAGGGTATCATGCTGAGACGTGATATGATCAGGGCTGAGTTCATGGGAGGACTGGATGGCACGGTTCAAGTAGGATCAGGGACACGCTGAGAGGTGACCATCACCTGGACCAAGGCTGCGGACGTGAGCCTGGAGGGGGAGGATGGTGTCTGGAGGTTTTCAGGGCAGGAGAGCAACAGGACTTGGGGCCTGGTTGGGTGTGGCGATGAGGGAAAAGGTCGTGGTTCAAGCTGGCCGGGGCTGTGATGTTACCGAACAAAGGGTCCGAGGTGGGGGCAATACTTGGCCCACCCAGGGATGCCAAAAACTGCTACAGAAAACAGAGGCCCCTCCCAAGGACGATACACTAATATCTATAGGGCTCTTCTGTCCGCCGCCAATTGGAAAGACATCTCTCAATGCCAGAGATTTGTGAAAAGGAAACAAAATGTTTATTTAATGCTATTCAGGCCTAATGCCTTCCTTAAAATATTAAAGTCTTTAAGGGTATACACCTACACACACACACACAGCGCTCCCTTCTCCCACTGTCCCAACTCCGGGTACCGTAAATCAGGAAAAGAGCACACGTCCGTTTTTCAGGTCGCTGGCACTGTGAGCTGTGTCGTCTGTCTGTCCAGGCAGGATCTCCAATTAATCCAAAGTCATGTGGCACCTTTCACTGGCAAGAGTTCTTTGTACCAAGTCCTAGTCAAAGTCTCTCCTGGTTTCCAGGCCAACCGAAAGCATGCGTCTTTCTTCTTCACCTGGCCGCAGGGATCTCCATTCTGGCAAAGCTGCGTGGTTTTCCCTTTCACCTGGCCAAGAGGGGGGTCTGCACTCTGCTGAAACCGTGTGGCTCTCCCTCCTAATGGCTACAGGGGTCTACATCTTTCTAAATAGCGTGGCTCTCCCCCTCATCTGGCCAAGAGGGGGTCCTCACTCTGCTAAAGCCACATGGCTCTTTCGCAGGCACTCTCTCCGAGAAGCAGCTCCCCATTCTCAATTCCAGCCTGGTTCCCAGCCACTCTGCTAAAGCCACATGGCTCTCAAGCAGGCACTCTCTCCGAGAAGCAGCTCCCAATTTCAGCCTGGGTTCTTCCACCACCCTCTTCTCCCTGGCCCAAAAACTTGGCCACAGCTTTTTAACATATCTATGAAACCAGTTAAAGGTTATAGATATGTTAAATGCCATTCCAGAGGTTAGCTACAAAACTGTTGCTATGCAAAACAGCTCTCAATGGCCCTGCTCCATTCATCCCTTCCCCCAACTGACACCTGTGGGGCGGGGTGAGGACATCTCAATATTTCCTCCAATATTCCTGTACACCTTGAGTTCTGGACACCATTCCAAATCTTTTCTGGGCCCCCCCTTGGCTGCACCCTGTATCAGTGACTCTCTTGATTTATAAAGATTCGTCGGAGATATCCTTCTTGACATGAGAACCAAAGCTCAGAGTCTAGTTTTTCTTTTCATTTTTTAAAAATGAGATAATTTATTATTCTTAAAAACCAATTTTATACATTTTATACCTATGGAACGGCTTTCTAATACTATTATCCAGTTTATTGAGATATAATTGACATACAGCTCTATAAAATTTGAAGTATGTAGCATAACGACTTGACATACATGTATTTATTGTACAACAAATACCCTAATAAGTATAGTTAACATCCATTTCCTCATATAGTTAAATTTTTTTGTGATGAGAATTTTTAGGATCTCTCTTAGCAATTTTCATATATACCACACAGCAGTCTTAACTATAGTTGTCCATTACATCCCCAGCACTTATTTATCTTGCAGCTGGAAGTTTGGGTCTTTTAATTGCCTCCATCCAATTTCTTCTCCCCCGAACCCCCAAGATATAAATTTGTTTTTCTTGAAAACAAATCCAAGGAGCTTCTCTCAAGCCTGGCCCGCGTGAGTTTGAGCTTGGGGCAGGGCTGGGTGTGCAGCCTGGAGACCCATGAGAAGTGCAGGCCCCACGCCCAAGGGCTCAGTGGTCTCTGTGACATTCCGACCGTTGTCATGGACAATCCTAGAGCAGTTTATCTTCCTTAGCGTATGAACTCTAAAGCAAGTTTCCTGTGGTTGCCATACCAACAGGAGCCGGATTCTGGAGGGCTCAGGGCAGCAGCGTGGGACTGAGGATGTGCAGAGAAGCATAAGAAGAAAATAATTACCACTTCAGTTCCACCCCCAGAGATAACCAGTGGTAACCTTTTGGTCTATATCTTTCTAATTATTTTTTCTGCATATTTATGACCATATTTATACATACATATATATACACACACATGCACACTTATTTTTACATAACATCAGGATTAAAATTCGCATGCTATCTTGTTACCTCCCTGTAGCTACAATTAATGGCTGTTTCAAAACAATAAAGAGAAGAAAAAGAGCTTGTGAAAATTCTGAAGTTATATTTAAATGAACAAGCTGTTTTATTCTCATAAAGATTTATTTGCTGTTTGATTGTCTATGATGGCCCAATTACCTCAGGACGCTTTCATCTGATGCAAGTGGAAACATCGCTGGAAGAAGGCTCTCCGTAAACACAAAGCCTGTGGGCAGATGTCATATTCTTGTTATGGAATTACTTACATTAGAGAATACTTTCTTCTCTTTGTCTTTGCCACCAAAGCAAAGATTGCAAGCTTTTATAATTGGACAATAAGACTGAAAAACTGAGTGTAAATAACAGGTGGTATTGTGAGAAATATCGGGAAAGAATATACTTTACAGGAGCGATCTAAATTGATTAGAGGCTTGTTCGGGTCAATTCTTTTCAGTCTCATTAGTTTCTTTGTGTCATTTATTGTAGCATGTACCTCTTTTCTATGTTCGATTGCACTGGCTAAAGTTAAATAAGCAAACGTTCCATGTAACGTCCATTGTTTTCTTCTCTCAGTCACTGTTAAAAAGGGGAATTGCAGCTTTTCACGCCCTGTTTCGGGCCGTCTCCACAGGGCCTTCTCCAGTCAGCCTCCCTCCATCTCTTTTACCTCCAAAGGGTCTGCCAATGAAATGGGTGCAGCCAAGGAGTAGGATTTGTCTCACCAAATGATGTTTTTTTGGAATAAAAGAGAGAAACAATCCTATCTTTTATTCCAACCACTGCAGCAGTAATTGGTTCCTCACAGGCATCCACCAGGTCCCGCAGGACCACCCTCCAGCGCCTTGTTTCTGGCACGCACTGCCTACCTCTGCTTCTCTCCCTGGTTTGCTCTGGTGACCATCCTGGTGTGGGCTGGGCACTCATATTTGTCCAGCCTGGAAGTGCAGGGGAACCAACCTGCCAGGTCTTAGCCAGTGGGGATGGAAGCTGATGGATAGGTGTACCCACCATTTGTAGCTTATGGGGCCCGTTCTCACATTCATCATTACATGAGGCTCCTCAGAATGTTCCTTAGGATGGAGCCCTCCTGGCTGACCATTACAATGCGCCTTGAAAACTGATCCTTGTCTTGGCTTTCTTCCTTCTTTGTTTCACCTCCCCCTGTCTGCCAGACTTTGTTTCAGGCTCTGCTTTCAGGGGCCCCAGGCTGTAAGAGCTGGGACTGGAATTTTGGAGTGGAATCACTGGTCAGAGGTCATGGGACCCTACTATTGGTGGTAGGTGGAGTGGTGATACCTGGCCAGCAGCGTTTCATTTACTTTTATCTGTGGTGGGTTGGAATAAGGTATAGGCAGCAGGCAAAGTATTAGGTAGCTCTGGTCCTTGAACAGCATGGGCATTATGGTAATTTTAAGGATTGAGTTAGATGGTGTTTTTAGACTGTTTTGGAAGGCTTGAAAAAAAGTGAAGAAAATGACTGTCTCGGGTCAGTCAATTATCAACACAAGGAATGTTGTGAAAGCCAGAGATGTCTCTGTGGTGGTGTTTCAGGAGGCTCTCATCTGCTTCTTGTGCTGAAATTCTGATACTCAAGATCACCCTCAAAACAAGAAACCTAGACCAGCCAAGATGCTGGCCAGGGGTGAGCCAGGTCTAAATGGGTGATGGAGGAGGAATATGAAGAATGTCATTACAGTCTTGGGATCAGCTGCAACAGCAGCAACTGTTTTTTGCAGAGCTTATGGCTGGCCTCCAGCTTGAAGGGGACTATGCTAAGATAAATTTAAAGGTGGGGGGCACCGCAAGTGCAAAAATGGATTGCACCAGTCACCTCTTGTGCAACACCCCAGATCTTCTTGCGCATGCCACTTCGGGGGTCACCAGTGCTGTGCAGGGTCAATCAGCTTTGCACAGGCATAGCCTGACGGAGATGAACCCTGTGCTGTCCCCCTCTCATTTCTCAGGGTGGAGAGCGCTGAGGTCACACCACGGGCACCAGATCAGTGCTGAGGCACACCCAACACCCGACTATGAGCTGGGTGACATCTGTGGGGCCACTGTTACCAGTGGGATGACAGTTGATGGGTAAATGCTTCCCTCTTCCTCTCTCAGGCAGACAGTTTCAAGTTGCAATTTATAGGGCTTTTCAGAAATCGGATGGGGTGGGAGCTGGTCGCCTGTCACAGTGGCCAACCTGATCGTTCATCCTCAATAATCCTTTCCCTCCTTCCTCTTCATCCCCCATCTTATACTCCTGTTCCCCGAGATCACATTTTCAAGCAAACGGTTGCCTTTCCCTCAGGTTCTGTTGTTGGGAGAACCCAGACTGAGGCAGTGAGAGAGAGAGAAGATAAATTGGGGTACAAAGCAAGGGCAGTAACTGATCTGGTGTTAAACTGCAAGAATACATATTTCAGAATATCTAAGTCCAGTTTAGCATGATGATATCTCTAATAATGACAATGACACATTTAGGCCACAGGCTTCCTTGTTAGAAACTCTGTTACCAGAGGATATAGCAATTTTAGAGCTGAAAGGGTTGTTGGATCTACTGGCCTCTCTTTTCTCGGTCGTTGGTGGCCTTATGTGGTGCTTTACCCAATGTGGACAGCAATGTACAATGTGGGTTCCTGAGTCAGACTGCCAGATTCTTAATCCCAGCCTCATCACTTTTACCTGTGCTGACTTGACCAAGAAATTCAGTTTCTGCCTTAGCCAGGATCCTGGCAGGAAAGAGGTGGTACACTCACAGAATTTAGCTGAAGAGAGTTTAACAAACGGATTCTTTTCAGAGGTACAGAAAGGTTATGTTTAACCAGTGAGGGATGGTGAAGTACCCAGGAACTAACACCAGGGGAAGCCATCAGCACCTGCAGAGAAAAGAAGCAACAGAGTTACGGGTGGGGGCTGGGGGTCGGGTGGGGGGATCCCTTCCCCTGGTTTCCCATTTTGAGCCAGTTCCTGCCATTGGCCCAGATCAATGGCAGCACCCTGTTGGTTCAAACACAGAGACCAGTCTCCCGGGGACACAGAGTGGCACAGAGAAGGGAACAGAATGAATGTGGAGAGTCAGACTCAGGATCACCAGCTCAGCTTTAATAAGCCTTGATGTTTCAGCTGTCAAATGGGGATATTAAGAGCAATGACACTCACCTCATAGGGTTGTTGTCAATATTAAGTGAGATGGTGCATGTGGAGCTCGGGGTGCAGAGCACATGCTGTCCTGTTGGCAGCTATTATCGTCATGTCAAAGGTGATCCCTGGGGGGCAGAAAGGACACTTCTTTTGTGGACTGCAACCCTGATTCCAGGAGCTGCCACCCACCGGGTCAAGAAGGCTCCTTGTTGCAGAATAACCCAGGTAGGCTTGTGTCTGGTGGCAGATGTAGATGCCTGGCTCCGTCTGGGGAGTAAACAGGCTGAGTTGGGGGAGGGGATGCGGCTTTCTCTCCTCCCTCACTCCTCCTTTTAGTCTTGTTGATATTCACTGTGTCAAACTAGATAAAAGCTTAAGCTGTCCGATGGAGGTGACCGACTTTATTTATTGACTCAAATTCTCTGGAGCGAGCCGTCCCAGGGATGGGGATAGATAATCTCTTTCCTTCCTGGAGGAATGGCAAATTGGTGTGTTCATGGGGAGCCTGGGACAGGCCAAACGCACAGATTCAGGCAGCTGTGGCTTTGATCTGCCCTGCTCGGTTTTTCTCACATTCCCTTTGTGTTGATAAGGGGACCTTCCCCCTACCCCCACCGCCCCCAGAACTTGGCCCAGCCAATCACAGCACCTTACTCTTAGAACTGAATTGATTCAGGGGACTAGAGGTGACAGCTTGCTCTTTAAATAAATAACTTCTCCGACCCTTCCAGATCCAGGGAGCCTGGAAGTTAAAATGAACAACTGAAAAAGAAACTCTTAGTCTAAACTCCGAAATGATCAACCGCAGGTCTCCTATTTCCCTAGGCACAATGTCAGCACATTCATTAAGCGTGCAGGCTTTGGAGCCCAAAGGCCTGTTTTCCAGTCCTGGGTCTTCACTGGTGCTGTGGGCAAGTTTCTAACCTAAGGTCCCTTTTCCTCACCTGCGAAGTGGGGACAATTGTCGTGCCTTCTTACCCGAAGCTCAGCAACTGGCAGCAGTGCAGGAGTAAAGGTAGATGGAGCAGGGAGGGCGTGCGTCCTAGGGAGAGAGTAAGATCATGCAAGGCATTGCTTAGCACAGTCCCTGTGCGCAGAAAGCTCTTGACTACGTTAGCTCTTGTTTATCATCTCTGTATTTGTGGAACCCAAACTGCACAGGCATCTGTTGCGGCGCAGGGAGGCGTTCCCAGCCCACAGACTCCTGTGTGTTGGTGCACATGGAGAAGGTCACAGTTTCTGCGGCTCCTTCTCACCCGCCAAAGAGAGACCCGGCCAGCGTTCAGAGAGTGACTGTAGTTCGACTCAAGATAGAGCGAGAATAAAAAAACATACTTGTCAAAGTCTGCAGGATTCAGCCCGAGAAAGTTCTGCCTGATTAAACCTGTCTCCCAACATGAGCCAAAGTCGTGGCTCTGCCTGAGCACCCAAAGGAAATAGATCAAGGAAGCTCAGTCCTTCCCCCGCGGTGTCACGGCCCCGAGAGGGACACGAGAAGCTCTGATTGGTAGCAGTGGGGTGAGGTCTGTGTCTGCACACACTGGGCAAGCTCTGGTTGTGTTACTATCGCAGTCAAGAGGTCTCCCTGAGACCCAGCTCTACCCTCTGGCTCTCCCGGGGATAGGAGTGACGCTCCTGCCTCTGAGCCGTGGCCCAGGAGGGCTCGTGAGCATCAGCTGTAAGGCCTGTCCCTGCTGCGTGAATGAGATTCTTCTCCTCCTGAAGTGCCTGGTCCTAATGAGTGCATAATTCAGTTGAAATTTTCTTAATGGTATAGCTGCTATAACAGGAAAAAGGAAATAGAGAAAGCCACCTTAGCCAACACCACCACTCCTGTAATGGATATTTCTCTTTCTCTTGTTCCTGTCTGGTCTTTGGCCATATGACTGCATGGTTATTATATAGCTGAAACCATTGCAGAAATTCCCTGCGGAATTTTTACTTCACTAAGCTTTGGAAATAATACATGTAGGCTTTTTGTTCTCCATATTAAGAAAAAACGTCAAGTCCATTGCTAGACCCCACTGCTATACTCCTCATCTCAATGATGAGAAAATGTAAAAAGGAACCTGTATATTTTTAGCAGGAGGTGCTTCACAGATCGGCATTTCTATAATTTTAGAAATTGCTATTTTGTTTCATGTAGAAAATTTGATTTTACTCCCTTGCACTCAGTCTTCTTGCTCTTTGCCTTTCCCAGAAATTGGCACGCAGAAGCTTCCAATCTAAATATCAGCTTCTGTTGTCTTATCAAGCATCGACCTGCCCTGGAAACGCATGCTGCCGCGGTGTACTCCAGCCCGTCTCTCCCACAGAGAAAAGGCTCAGAGATGCATCCGGATTTGGGAATCAGGGCCGCCCTGCGGCAGGGGCAGTGATCCCTAGCAGTAGCGGTTGTGCCCGCTGTCGTGCCGGGGGGATGTCGGGTCTCTGGAGAAAGGACAGGGGCCCTAGGGTGACAGGCCCTCAGACAGAGGTGGACTCTTGGACAAAGGCAGGCGGGCGAAGGCCTCCCATTGCCTTGGAAGAGACCCAGAGAGTTCCAGGAAGGAAGGGGACTCTCCCTGCCATCTGGTTGAACCAGGTTAAGCTTCTGGACTCGGAATAAAACCCAACGAAAGCAGACAAAGTGTGTGCCCCAAGGTGGTGCCCCATGATTTGCTCCTGCTATCCCACAAACGCTGGCTCCCCCACAGGGGTGCTCACTAACCTCCCAGGCCTGAGTGTCTGTTTGGGGGGAGAGTGGATGTGTGCCTGGTTCGTATGAGACAGCCCCGGGTTATGCCTGTTGTCCCAGCACACGGATTAATTGTGCTCCCTCACTCTCAAGAGTGTAAATGATATGGTGGAAATGAAATGCTGTGGTATGGTCACCCTTTTTTGTGAACCCCAGTATGATTCTAGGACGTGAGACTGACTGACAGAATTGTTCCATTTGGTGGGGAAAATCTGTTTGGGGTAGAATCACCTCAGAGTGTGAAGTTCAGAGGCAGCGGAAAAGAGCTGTGGCCACAATAATGCCAACACAGGCAGAGTGGTGCTCCCCAGCTTCCCCGGGGAGCCGGGCCTGAGCAGCAGATACAGCCGTTGTCTGGGTGTGGGGCCGCAGCATTCCAGGAAACTGAGTCGTGGAACAGGGCCAGCAGCAGCTGTGATGAGGGGTGGTATCAACCTACTTGAATGGGGAGAGAGAAGGGGCCGTTTGAGTTAGGGCTCTAAAATGACTTGACCGGGCAAGGACCATGCACCTCTGGGGTGGTCCCAATACTCTGACTCTTCAAGTAGCCTGAGTTTCCTCCAGAAATAAGAGTGTCATTCACATAAGAGAGCAGGCTACACCCGAAACCCCCTACAGACCGCTTGTCTCTCAGGATCTGGCTAGTTGCCTTTTGTTTCCTTGCGTTCACATCCCTCCCCTTGGCTCTCAAGGGTTTTTCTGAGTCAGAGACAACATGGAATGCTCCTTGCCCAAAACCAGAACACTGGTTCATCAGGGAAGCCGGGAAGCCGAGCAGCTATAGGCACAGCTGGCGCTCGGAAGCCCTTTCAGCGGCGGCCAGCCTGTTTTCACTGAGAGTAAACTTTTTAGGAGGCAACACCTAGATCTTTGCAGCCGCACATAATCAGCGGAACAACATTTAGCTGCTGTTGGCTGGAGTGGGGCTCTGGAAGCCCTTGGGTCGGGCACAGCAAGTTTCTCTGGCCCTGCTTCCGACGACTCAGCATTCCCGAAGCGCACTCCATCTCTCCCTCCTGCACTTTAAAAATATCTCCCCAAAAATACTTCCCCAAGAAGTAGCAAGTGCCTTTTTTGACCATGTCTGCTGACATGGTTTTTGATTTGGGAAAGAGGGCGAGGAGCTGTGTGGAAGCATCACTCTCTGGGATGTCAGAGTCTCCTTGGAAGAACCCTAATTAAGGACTCAGAGTGATTGACAGGTAGTGGAAGCTCATGAAAGTGCACTTGACATGCAGGAGAAGTCAATGTCTGAGTTTCAAAAAAAATTGGCAATGGAGACCTTGAAAAATCCTGGCAGGCAGCGCTATAATTTTGTTCCTTAGTTATAGACCTATGGAGAGACTCTGAAATGGCTGCCCAATGACCCCAGTCCAGCATTGGCGTGCTTTGACTCTCTTAAGTGGGTTATGATATAATTTGGTAGCATGTTTATTATTTAAAATTCAATGGAATTTATTTTCTATATTGTGCAGTTTTCCTGAAGCACCATCTTTGAATGTGTACTTTTGGGGTTAGAAATCTATGAACTGGGAAATCGATTTACTTCTGAAAATAATAAAAGTTTAATGAGAAGGTACCCCCCCTACCCCAAATATAAAGGGATGGAGAAAGAAAATGAACACATGCAACTTTCCTCCTATGCCCTGTGTTTGTGTATGCTATATCCGGCCACACCATTTGGGGGTAAGAATGAAGACATGTTCCTCTGGATATTTAAATTGCATGACTGTGAAACCTGATCTACTGGCACAAGAACACCTTTCTTCCCAGCCCATCACCATAATGATCTCGGGCTAGTCAATCAGTCTGCCTGAGCCTCACTCGCCTCATCTCTAACGTAGAGAGAATACCAACCGAATCCTCTTCTTAAAGTTGTTGTTCTAATTAGATGAGAAAAATACGAGTGGAAAACTTAGCACACATGGGAAGAGACCAGTGATGTTATAATTTCTCTTCAGCACAATGGGCTGGTTCTGGTTACTCGTACTCAGAGGACAGAAAACCAGAAACTCAGCTCAGGTCTTTAAGGAGAGGGGATCTTTTAGCTTCTGTTGCTTTTGCTGCCACCAGGTATCACTGGTGGCCCCAAGGATTAGGGCAACTCTCCCTGGGCTGAGGGGGAGAAGGGAGCTCAGGGGATCCGCAACAATGTGCCAGGTGTGCAGAACAGACACATCCGGCCATGGCTGTCCCACAACACGCTAGGCCTGGGCCCCGAGTGCGGCAGCTCTCCCTCAGCACCAGCCAAAAGGACTCCTGTGTTGGTGTCTTTCCTGTCTCTGTGGTTCAATACGGCAGCCATGGATCTCATGTTGCCACTGAGCAGCGATTACTTTTTTCTTTTTTCACCAGCTTCATTGAGATATAATTGACATATAACATTGGATAAGTTTAATATGTACAACACAATGTTTTTATATTTGTATATATTGCAAATGATTACTACAGTAAGGTCTGTTAACATATCCATCATTTCACATCTCTCCTGTTTCATCATTTTAATGATGTCACTTCTGTGATTACTCACCATTGAGAACTTGAAATTTGGCTGTGGAACTTAGATCAACATTTTGTTTCACTTTAATTAATTTACAGTTAAATGGTCACACGTGGCCGGTAGCTTCCTTTTGGACAGTGCAGCTTTAGGGATAGGGCTTTCTTACCCTAAAACGCACATATGGGCACAAATACACACCCAGCCCTTTGTCTGGGGCATGCGACGAAAGATCAGAAGGGGTTTCACATTCAGTCACATGTTGTCCTTGAAATCAGCCATCTGTCAATTCCAAGGAGTCAACTCGGCTTCTTTGTGCCACTTCTTGTTGGGCCTGAGTTCAGGCTCCACAACACCCAACAAAGGAGCAAGAAGGCTGGACCAGTCTAACAGTCTGAGGAACCGCAAGCTCAGCCTGCCTCAGTAGGACACCACCAGAGCATTTGTCACTCAACCTCTCCAAGTCACCCTGTCCAGGCACAGGACAGGCAGGCAGGAAGCCCTTCTCGTTTCATCCCACTTGTTTTCTGCTTCAGGATGCCTGGCAGTTGATTCTCAAGGACTATGGTCCCATTGCTGTAAGGGACAATAACAGATAAAACCATATGAGGTGGCTACGTTTTTCCATGTCTAGGCTGTTCAGTCTTGGCTGTAGTCACGGTACTACAATATGATCCCATTAAACCTCGTGACAATGCTATGAAGTAGATATGTGTCTTAGCTGGGACTCTTGGGGAAGCAGAATTGGATACAAAGGCCTGTGTGCAAGTAATGTATTTGGTAATGGAATTGGAGGACGCAGACATCAGGAATAGATGGAGTAAAGAAGGAAGAAAAATAAGCCGAACAGTGTTGATACATGTTTATCTCTGAAAAACGAAACGATAACACTTGCTCCAAAGTTATAATTGGCATTGATATCATTAATATAATGGACAAATTTGATGTGTATAGAATATCAAGAGAACTGAAATCTCTGCATACCATACTGCAAAGGGGAGCTCTTAGACAAAGAACAGTGAATAGGTATTACTCTCCTTTCCATATTAAAAAGTGAACCTCTTTTGACCCTTTTTACTGATAAAGATGGAGAGGAATGTACTTTGCAGACCATTGGCCACACACTAAGTGCCAGAGCCTGTGCTGATTTGCTCTAGTGAATCAACTGTATTTGACACAGCTGGTGAGACTTGAGCCATCATTTCAATAAGTTTTAGGTGGCTCCTTGTCCCCTGCCACAATCTATCTGGTGTTTGCTGGGGACAGCCAGGTGACTCAGTGGGGATTGCCACTCAAACATGATTTAAGACTTTGATTATGACTCCAGGTTCTGCGGTTCCACCTGAGATGTGACATTACTCCTGGTTTATTATCTTGGTTAGATGTGGGAGGAGTTTCAAGGGTGTCCGTGTAACTATTGCTGCTATTCTGGCCCCTACTCCACAGGTTAGGGAACCAATGTAACAAGTCCACCAGCTACTCAGAATATCTATTCCAATTATACATTATAAACAGAATTCTACTTACCACCTGGCACACCTCCCCAGGTCCCTGCTCTGTCTACATGAATATGATTGTATTTCAGGTGCACAGACCTAGATATTCCTGTTTCCCAGTATAGTTACCCTAGCAGATGGACACATGTACCTTTAGGGGACATATTCACCATACTTACAATGTTGCTGTAGATTCCTTCCCCAAGCAGATCTATCCTCCCCTTAAATCAATGGGTTCTGGGTTTCTGTACTGACTTGGATGTGGAAACAAGGCGAAGGATGATGGTTTTCCATTATTGCAGCTTATCCAGGTCTCTACTCTCCAGCTTTTTCATTTTATTGGTTATAACAGTTAAGTGATACCCCATCTGCTCTCCATCTATTATCCATCCTTGCAACACCGTGATTGCTACAGATCCCTGGTGTTCAAGGCCTCCTGATTGCTACTCCAAGTGTCGCTGACCAATGGATAATGACATCCACCTGGCCTCTGACAAGCCCTGCCATTTGCCACTTCAGAATCCTCTTAGTTCTACTTATTCTACGGAGTCCAGCTCAATGGCAGATCCTGCCATTTCCAATACTGACCTTCAGAGGACAGCTAACTCAAGCTTTTCACATATTTCAGAGTCCCTCTCAGCAATGCATTCTCCATTGCCTTATTGAGGGGAGTGTTTCTGGGCCCTCCTGAGTTGCAGCCAGTTGGTAGATTTTCAGGTCTCACACATTATATCCTTTCTACCATTCCCACCTTCCTGAGCCTTTTGATCCTGTCAACATTCTGTCAAGACAGTTCCAGCATCTCTGCCTCACTCCCTGGAGGTCAGTATTCTGGCCAGGCTTTGAGGAACCATCCTAGAACCAGCTTCAGGTGTCCTGCCGGGTCAGTGTACCCTGAGTAATATGAAATTGCTGTCTGAGGTTTTCATACCAGTAATCTTTCCATATAGGAAGGAAGACTGTAGGGAACCGCTTTGCATGTCATGGAAATGTAGCTCAGCCTCCACATGGAAAACCAGTGGGGAGCGAGTAGCATGCAGGACCACGCCCATGGATAGGTTCTCCCATGGGGAATCAGGCCTGCATTGTACCTAGGCTGCTATGAGACTTGCTTTCGCTAAAACTCCCTTACCCTGAATTAAGGCAGAAAGTGCTTACTGTGGCTTCCTAAAGTCTGTGCTAAACCTCCCAAGTACGGAGTGTGACCAGTTCAACTACTTTTCCCCTTGGCCTGCAACATCCTTCTCTTTGAAGTAATTAGAAACATTCTCTCCTTTGTTATGTGTAAAAGGTAATCACCTACAGCGAACCTGTGCATGGTAAATGAGGACCATCCTCCATGTAATGTGCCCAGAAAAACGATAAAAGCCTGTCCAGGCAGGGGCTGGGACCCTCTGGCCCTCTCCCTCTCTCAGAGAGTGGCCATGCCATCCCTTTCTCCACAGGACTTCTGTTGTCCATGTATATTTGTTCATAGCCACAACATACACGAATCCTGCAGGTCAGGATCTGCATCAGAAGGCATGGTGTCCCAGCACCTGGGAGTTAGTGAGGCCTTGGAACCTAACGATGGAACCCAGAGAGTTCACTTTCTAACAAGCGGACACAGCGTCCACCTCACTAAAGAAGATAAGGTTTGGCATCAGGCTAGGCTGAACAGCTGATGGGTGTGGAGGCAAAGCACTCATTCCCGCTACATGGCAGATAGCAAGACTTCTGGGACTCTGGAAAGTGCAAACTGAGTGGTCAGTGTTACAAAATGGCCACCTCGATCACAAATCCCTAACATAATGTGACCACTCCTCTGATTCATGTAGGGACGGGTACCTGAGGGCTTTAAAATGATATTATTGTTTTATTACATAACACATTGAAATGAAACTTATTTACTTTGAGAACCTTGAATAAATTACTGTTGGTAATTTGCATGTAAATGGAGTCGAGTTGTTGTAAACCACATTTCTTTCTTCATTTGCTTTTCATTATCATCTTGGAAAATCATCCCACCGAGGAGTTAAATTTTGATGCCTCGCTAAGGTTAGAAAGTGTTTTAGTGTGGTCCATCAAACATGATGGTGATGATGATAATGATGACTTCTAATAAGGCACCTACTATATGCCAGGCACTGTTCTAAGTGCTTTACATATCTAAAATCTGTTCAGTCTTCACAAACCCTATTCTCTCTTTACAAGTCCTCTTTTTTTCATCACTTTTTGAAACCATGTCATTCCCCAGTGAAGTGAGCAGGATTGATGGGGGCCGGCTCTCCCACCTGAGCCCCCTAGAGAAGCTCTATCTTAGCCCATCCTGAAGATTTGCCTTCTGAGCCCCCTAAGCCATCCAATCAGATATTTGTTCCCATTGCTCATTTATAGCAAGCGGTAAATATTTAAGCAATGTGGACACTTGTCTAGCACCTTGGCTGTGGGAGATTAAAAAGGGCCACAAATTAATCAGTACTCCTCCTGAGAGGTAGAATCCAATGCCCCTCCCCTTGAATCTGAGCTGGCTTCAGTGACTTGTCTCCCTAGACAATGTGATGGAAGTGTTATTCTGAGACATCTGAGGGTAGATCAACAGAAGCTTTGCAGCTTTCCTTTGGTTTTCTGGGCAGTCCTGAGCTGCCACGTAAAAGATTTGACTATTCTGAGGCAGCCATGCTGGAGAGCCCAAGGGTAGGTGCTCGGCTGACACTCCCAGCCGAGCTCACTCAGCCTTCCAGCCCCACACTGTGTAGTTGTTACACAGGATTAGGCAGTCAGCACTCTCCAATTTTGAAGAGTGTCACCTTTGTCACAGTGGGGTGGGGAGGGGGAGGGTGTGGTGGGACCGTGTGGCTTTGGGCAGGACGTATGCACTTATGTTGGAGATTTGCTGTTACCTTTGTAACTCTGTTCACCACTGAGCTTTTGGCAAATCAGTGAGAGAATGCTGACAACTTTCAGTTCCAGGCATGAGTCCTACATAACTTGTTTGAACTTCTCAGAGCCCTGACATGCCCCAGTGCCCATTTTTGTTTAGGTGGTTTGAAGTGGGATCCCATTATAAGCCAGCAAAAGAGCCTGAACGAAGACTTTGTAGAATTCCTCCTAGTCTCCCGTCTTGTGACTCGAGGGCTGTGATTAGCTCATGACATTGATGCCCCAGGAAACAGCATCTGCTCATTGCACCTGACAGGAAGCCTCTAGCAGGGAAAAAGAACCACAGGATGTCTGCCCCTTTAGCTTTAATCTTTCCCTAGAAAATTGCTATTATAACTTTGAGAAGACACTAAGGTGTGTAGACCCAGTTGAAGTGGTGATTAGTGGTTGAAATCCGTAATTAGTCCTGGAGACGATGAAGCCTAGTGATTACAAGGAGCCTCCTGAGTTCTGAGGCTGCCTGAGAGTAATGTCTTTCATATCCTGCAAGGCAGTGCTTACATAAAGACTAATTATTTCCATATAATTACCCACAGAAAATTTCCTGACATGCAGCTAAAAAAGAAAATGTCACTGCCACACAACAGGTAATGTGAGAAGAGCAGGACAGGTGTTGTGGGAGCAACAAGGCACCTGAACTGTCCCCAGCTGGACAGTCCGAGGACAATGCACAGTCTGCATGGGACTCAGGGAACAGCTCATTTAACTTCTTTGCATCTCCCTTTTCTAATCTGTAGGATACAGGTAACAGTGTGATAATAGTACCGACCTCATGGGATGGGTGTGAGGATTACATGGACTAGCGTGTGCAAAGCACTAAGATCGGTGTCTGATGCCTAGTAAAAGAGCTAAAGTTGGTCATCACTGCTGGTCACTGTAGTCCATGCCCATGTCAAAGCCTGAGCGATATAATTTCATCTACAGTCGTGGGCAGGGAACAGTTAGTCCACATGACCAGAACATCCAGATGTATGAGGATGGAAGGGATGATAAATGCTGTTATTTGGCATTTGGTAAACACCTTGCTCTGACTCACTTGCTTGGAGCCATAAAGGTGGTTCAGCTGCCCTTGGGAAAGAGAGGGGAGTGAGACCACTAGGCTAAGGGCCAGGACACTGGGTTTGGGTTCTGGCTCTGCTACAAATCAGCCAAGTGTTTCATTACTTCTGCCCTTGAACCTCTGCTCCTTTTTTATAAAATAAAATGTGAAGTCTCCATTCTACTTCAGCATAATGCATTGAGGTGGTCCTTTCTTTCTTCTCCCTGCATTTAAATAGCAACTTACTATTTAATTGCAGCATGCTCTTGTCGTTTGTCTCCAAAATTTAACTCAAATCCATTCTCTTGTTTCCATCTATGCTGCCATATTCTTTGTCCCTAAAATCAGGGAAACCCTACCGGTGCTTACAAGCCTTTAAGGATATATTTGGGTCAGATATTGAGGAGAGAGCATGTTCTGAACTCAATAAAATGGCCCTGAGAGGTTCCCCACCCCTACACTCGCCCAATTACTCTTAGTGGTCAATGTGCGGGTTTCTACTGAACGGTCTGCGTGGCCAACTATTCTTAGATGACCTCTGGGGAAGGAAGACACACTCTTTAGTGTTTTACTTGCGTGTTGGCTTTTCCTGCTGAATGTCTAGAGAGCTAACAAAAACTTAGGTTATTTTAACTGCACATCTTTTATCGCTTGAGGCCAAATATCACCACCTCCCCACACATTTCTGAGGTCTGTATGTTAATGAGTGGAGGAATGGTGATTAACTTTATACAAATTCAGTTTATAGCGCGTATTTTCAGAAATCTGGTAACTCCTTCTCATTCCTGCCTGTGCCAGTTTTTAATGCACTGAAATGGGTTTTTCTCTAGAACGACGGGCACCGTTTGCGGTTATTGCGGCGGGCTCGATCTGATGAGCACCCTGAGCTCCTGTCTCAAGTTGAGCTGTCAGAGTCCTGATATAACTTAGAGAAAGTTGCCAACCTTGCCACTTGGAGAACAGATAATGCTGTTTTCTCGCGGTTTTCTAAGGGCTCGGGTAGACCGATTGCTGTGACTCGCCAAGTCCTCGGCAGAGATGAGAAGGGTTTCAAACTCCCACTGTGGATTTGGTTTCTACTTTGCTTAATGGCTAAAATCTCTTTCAAATCAAAATCGTTTCAAAAATTCCCTTTCTTTGTGCCTCTGGTCATTTTTTGCTCATGGGCAATGAACAATGCCTAAATAGAGTATTCTGAAAAGACCCATGTTGTGCTGAATTTTTTAGTTAAGATATAACTTACATACCATAAAAATTCACCCATTTCAAATGAATTTCAACCACAATTCACTGGTTTTGAGAAGATATTCACAAGGTTTTGCAACCATCACCACTGCCCAGTTGCAGAATATTTTGTTACCTCCAGAGGAAACTCATGACCGTCAGCGGTCGCTCCTCACTCTGCTCTCCCTGCAGACCCTTCAAAGAAACTACTTCCACTTCTTTGAAACTCTGGATTAATTCTATATCTATAATTCTGAATGAAAAAAACCCAGCTGATAAGTAACTGGAATAAGTTTTGGGTCAAGTTCTTATGTACAGTAACATTTTAGGTAAAGAAATAAGGTGACTAGCGAAGTGCTGGAAGTAAAAATAAACTAAGAATTTGATTGTCAAGTACCTCACAGCGAATTTCAACAGAGTGGTGTGTTTATGTCACAGAGAGGAAGGAGCCACATTTTACGTTTTAGTCCTTGGTATTGTTTTTCAGTTCACGTAGTCATGTACTGAAAGTTTATCAGTGTGGCTCCATTGAATCCAGCATCTTTTATAATTTAACAACATTGAATTGAGCTAAAAATTACTTACAAATGTGGAAGAAAAGTTTGCCAAGCAAATTTATAGTTTAAACAAGATTGTAAGAGTATAGTTTATCTTCTCAAAGAGAGAAAAAGATTTTGGTATTTTTAGAAAAAAATCCATGTGTATTCTAGTAATGACTATGATCATTCCAAACGCCCTATGTCTTAATTCTAGAAGTCTCTAGTCTGGCAAGGCCTCACTTGACAACACTTTGTGAGTTGCTAATTTGGTTTTATAGTAATTGCAAGGAGAGATAACTCATTAATTTGGCAACCCATTAACCTGAGCATGGACCGTCAATCAACACAAAGAAGATAAGAACAGAGGCAGGCAGAGTCATCTCTAACAAGATGGAATGGCCAGATTGACAAAACCTGACTGGAAATTGATTTAAGCTTTAACGTATCTGGAGGGGAAACTGTCCTTCAGGAGGGATGGTTAGCCAGGGAGCAGAAAAAGAAACATTCTCCGAGCCCAGGGCTAGGGGTGTCATTCAAGCTCCATGTGGACTAACAATTTTCAGCCTTTCTCATCTCATGGCACTCTTTTAAACTAATTACTAAAATTCTGCAGCACACCGAAAAATACAGGTTTTTTTTGGCTGATCTGACAAAAAATAGGTATAAATTTGATTCATTCATACCATATGGCTATTGTGTTGGCTGTTGTCAGTTTTTTATTTGACCATCTAAGGCAGTGGTTCCCAAACTCTTTGGCACCGTGAACTGGTTTTGTGGAAGACAATTTTTCCATAGATGGGGAGGGAAGTTTACGAGATGATTCAAGTGCATTACAGTCAAGCTCACCTCTTGCTGTGCGGCCAGGTTCCTGCCAGGCCTGGACCATACAGGTCCGCAGCCCCCGGGCTGGGGACCCCTGATCTATGGGGAAAGAGGGCAGTGCCCCTGACTAAGTAGTTAGGTAGTGCATGTTTTAAAAATTCTTGCAGCATACCAGGTCCAAGGACACAACCTGTCCTGTCTTGGAGGAGATGGTGGCAGCAGAGCCTCACGCCACCCAACGCCTGAGTCACAGTGCCCACTCCCCAGGTCTGATTCCATGCTGGCCAAGCAGCCAGCTCCTAATTATAATCTGGTTTTTTTTACAGAGTGTTGGCCAGATCCCTCCTGTATCTTGGCAGATATATTTCTTATTATAAATAATTGGTTTATAAACTATTTCCTCTTATGAATCTATTTTAATTATACCTCTCCATTGGGGCCACCCATCATTCCCAGGCCCCTTAAACTCTAGAGGCGACTGTCATGGGGACTCTAAACTGACAGGGCAGAGGGCTGGCCTTCTGGGACAGGACAGCCATCCTGTCACTGCAGGGGACTCCATGGCTTCATGTTAGGCTGGGACATCTTAAAAGTGGTCTGGTTACATTTTTAAAAAGTAAGAGCATTTACTCACCAATTTCATTTTTATCTAGAAGAGTGGGCACCCATCCCTCCAAGATAAGCAAATGTGCTCACTCCCTTTGTGCAGGTAGAGAACTGAAAAACTTCCAAGGCTAACTAATTAAATTTCATATTAGTTCATAAGTTCTTTTTTAAATTTTTTTAAAAAATTTATTGAGACTTCCACCAAGATGAAGGCATAGGTGGAAACACTGTGCCTTCTCCCACAACCAAGTTTGAATACAACAAAGGTTTGGAGAACAAAGACACAGCCAAAAGACAGAAAATTGAATTATACGGAAGTCCGACAACCACTAACTGTTCAACCAGGATGGTAAGAGGGGCGGAGCCAGCAGTGGAGCAGGGTTGGGCAGGAAAGATCCCCCGACCTAGGCGCACAGGCAGCCAGGACCCAGTTGGGGTGTGGGGCAGACTGACCGAGTTGCACATTCGAGCACAGTGAGACGGACCACACAGGCCCCAGCGGGCGAACCCAGTGGTGGAGGGCTGACAGCGGTAGCACATTTGTGTGCAGTGGGATGAAATGCGAGGGCCCCGGTGATGGTGGCAGCTGAGGCACTTGTGGGGGCCGTGGTGGGAGGCGGCAGACAGAATGCCATTGCTCCTCTTTGACCCTGCCCCCATATACAACGTCACAACCCAGCGACTGAGTTGCCCTGCTCTGGTGAACACTTAGGGCTCTGATCCTGCTACGTAATAGGCACAAACAGCCCAAAAGATGGCGCAAGAAGAACTCAAAGTCCCAGAGCTGATAACTCTAAGCGACTGAGAGATTGCCAGCCACTCAGACGCACAGTTCAAGACACTGTTTATCAGGATACTCACAGAACTGGTTGATTATAGTCACAAATTAGAGGAACATATGAAGGCTAAACTAATTGAAATGACGTGAGATGCACAGGAAACCAATAGTGATGGAAAGGAAACTGGGACTCAAATCAATGGAATGGAACAGAAAGAAGAATGAAACATCCCACCAGAAAGGAATGAAGAAATGAGAATTCAAAAAAATGAGGAGAGGCTTAGGAACCTCCAGGACATCTTTAAACATCCCAACATCTGGATTATAGGGGTACCAGAAGGGGGAAAGAAACAGCCACGAGTGGAAAACGTATTTGAACAAATAATAAAGGAGAACTTCCCCAGTCTGGCAAAGGAAATAGACTTCCAGGAAATCCAGGAAGCTCAGAGAGTCCCAAAGAAGTTGGACCCAAGAAGGAACACACCAAGGCACATCATAATTACATTAGCCAAGACTAAAATGAAGGAGAGAATCCTAGAAGCAGCAAGAGATAAGGGGACAGTCACCTACAAAGGAGTACCCATCAGACTGTCAGCGGATTTCTCAAAAGAGACCTTACAGGCAAGAAGGGGCTGGAAAGAAGTATTCCAAGTCATGAAATCCAAAGACCTACAGCCAAGATTGCTTTATCCAGCAAAACTTTCATTTAGAATGGAAGGACAGATAAAGTGCTTCTCAGATAAGGTCAAGTTCAAGGAGTTCATCATCACCAAGCCCTTATTATATGAAATGCTAAAGGGACTTATATAAGAAAAAGAAGATGAAAAATATGAACAGTGAAAGGACAGCAAACTCACAGTTATTAACAACCACACCTAAAACAAAAGCAAACCAAGAGGACAGCTAGATCAGGAGTGGAACCATAGAAATGAAGAACACATGGAGGGTTAGCAACAGGGGAGTGGGAGGAGGAGAAGGGGGGAGAAGGTACAGAAAATAGCATAGACAGTAGGTAGAAAATAGATAGGGGGGAGGGCAAGAATAGTAGGGGAAATATAGAATCTAAAGAACTTGAGACACGTGGTTATAAACTAATGGGGGGAGAATGGTGGGGGCAGGAGTGTGCGGGTGGAGGGGAATGAAGGGGGGAATAGAACAACTGTAATGGTATAATCAATAAAAATATTAAAAAAGGAATACCACTTCCATAATAATGCCATGTTATTCTCAATTCATCAGCTTTTTATTAAAGAAAGTATTTCTATCTACAATAGAAATAATATAAACCTAAAAAAATTTATTTATCTTTAGAGGGGAAGTGAAGAGGGGAGGGGAGAGAAAAATAGAGGGGAGAGGGAGAGAAACATTAATATACGGTTGCCTCTTGTGCATCCCCTGCTAGGAACTGGCCGGCAACCCAGGCATGTTCCCTGACTGGGAATTGAACCGTGATCCTCTGGTTCACAGGCCTGTGCTCAATCCACAGAGCTACACCAGCCAGGGCCTAATTCATAAGTTCTTGAAGTCAGGGCTTATATACCTATTTCATATTTATCTTTTCTTAAGTAACTGAGAAAGATTCTTGGTTAAGCTCTGGTTAAATGTAAATAACTGAGGGTATGAATCCAGATTAGTGTTTTGGGTCTAATTCAAATGGGCTAATATTATTAATAATTTTTCTTATTTAAAGCCTTGTTTCTTTGAAACTTGATTTAACTTTGGCCTCGTTTACCTCCTGACCCCAACTCTTTCTTGGAAAGAGTATTTTTGGGATTCAAGTGAAAATTCTGCTGGCATGTTGAGAATTGGGTTTGGCCTTCCAGATTAAGAACCATAAACAGATCCATGCTCAGTGACTCCATGGTCTGCTCGTTGGAATTTAACCAAAGGAAATAATTCAAAAGAGGAAAGAAAAATATATGTAAGAGGTTTATTGTAGCTTTGTTTATAATATAAAATGAATCCAAGAACATTCACAGATCCAAAAATGTGGCCAAGTAAATTATGGCATATTTTATAAGCTATTGAACAGCTATAAATCACCTATGGATATGATATAGCAACATGAAAACACGGAAGAATGCTTACAAAATATTGTAAGATAAAAACATGAAGAATTCTTGTGTGCTCTATACCACAGCTGGGCTGAAATAAGTGTGTGTGTAGGAAATGGACAGGTTGTGCGGAAATGTAAATACAGTGTATTAGGGATGAGGGTGCATTTTAAGATTCTCCTTTCATGTTTAATATTATGCGCCAATAAATATTTTCATTTTACAATAAAAACTGTCAAATAGAATTATAAGAAAAGGATAGCATTATTGAGAAGGTTCATGATTAGCTTATTTGGATACTTTAGGGGGAATATTTTTCTCACATTGAAACCATTTGGTTTGCCCTGGCTGGTGTAGCTCAGTGGATTGAGCGCAGGCCTGCGAACCACACAATCGAGGTTTGATTCCCAGTCAGGGCACATGCCTGGATTGCAGGCCAGTTCCTAGCAGGGGACTCAAGAGAGGCAACCATACATTGATGCTTCTCTCCTTCTCTCCTTCCCTTCCTCTCTAAAGATAAATAAATAAAAAAAATCTTAAAAAAAAAAAAGAAACCATTTGGTTCCGGCAACGTTCTTTTGGATTAAACATCCAGTTATTCCTTTCAAAATTATTATCAGGAAAATCTATTGTTTTGGTAAAACCTTTCTTAAGGGAACTCTTTGATTAAAGCATTATACTGAGTGTATGATGCCCGGGGTACTGGTCTAAGGTCAGGATCCCCAGTTCTTGTCCCCACTCGGCCGCTAACCAGCCCTGTGAGCTTGGGGAAGGTGTTTAACTTCTGTGGGCTCAGTACTTTCAGGTGTCGGATGATCTCAGACTATGCCCTTTCAAGACCTCTTTAATATTATATAAATATTTAAATATAAACTTTAAGTTCAAATTTGCTTTTCCCAATTCTGTTCTTTGTCAGATAACATATTTGAGTTCTGAAACTACTCGTGATTTTTCTAGACAAAGGTAATAGCGTGCTAACTTTAGGAAAAATTTCCTAAAAAGTCAGATTAACATCCTAACATTTCTGACATTTCATCTTTACCCTTGATACTTTGGGAGGCTTACTTCTGGACGCTCAGCGAAGGGGTTTCCTGGGTTCAGCAGTTGCATCTGTAGGTGTCTCCGGTGAGTGGTTCCCAGTTTTGAGTGTGCATCAAAGTCCCCTGAAGGGCTGGTTAAAACACAGATTTCCAGGCTCCAGCCCCAGCCTTTCTGATTTAAAAATTCTCAGGTTAAACCTGAGATTCTGCATTTCTAATAAACTCGAGCTGATGGCAATTTCACTGGCCTAGGGACCACACTGTGAGAGCCACTGCTCTGAGGAAATACTTGTGTAGCCCCCATAAGGCATGTAGAATAATTAGCATGCTGTACTTGTTGCACTGATAAGAATTGCAAAGTATTAGGAACCATTTAAATGGCCATTATTAGTAGGTGAAGAGCCACATAAATTGTGATAATTAATCATCCTATGGAATATTAAATAGCAGGCAAGAACAGTGAGCTATCCACAGTCGTGTCATTGTGCAATGGTTGAATGTTGAGAATTACCTGGCTGGCATAGCTCAGTGGATTGAGCGGGGGGCCTGCAAACCAAACAATCAGGGTTTGATTCCCAGTCAGGGCACATGCCTGGGTTGCAGGCCAGTTCCCAGCAGGGGACTCATGAGAGGCAACCACACATTGATAGTTCTCTCCCTCTCTCCTTCCCTTCCCCTCTAAAGATAAATTAAAAAAAAAAGATTGTTGAGAATCAGATTGCCTGTTTGAAAGCAGCTCTTCAACTTTGAAAAAGATGGAGAATCTACACTTTGACTGTAATTTAATACTTTAGAATCACTTATTTACTCGTAAAATAACTTTTTAAAAGGAAGAATGCCTTTAGCTCTGCTCCTAATTTGAAGTGGGTCTGCACTTGTTGAGTTCATTAGAACAGATGAGTGAAGTCCGAGTCAGTGAGCAAATCATCACGAGGACAAGGGAGACAGTTTCTGCAACAGATATTCTGACAATGTGTGTATATTTATTTTTAATAAGTGTTCATAATCTGAAGGTTATAAATCAGTCCTTGGCTTTATTAAAGCTATTTGCCTCTCATAACAAACAGACTAACAATTTAAAATGCATGCCATCAAGATGTAAAATAATTGCAGATTTATTTGACTTTAATGGTAACTGGGATTTAAATATTGGCCAACTTCCCCCTTTACCTATCGAGACAAAGGCTAATTGTTATTTCATTGCATCACATTTGGAAAGAACTTGCATCCGAAGATCCCTGCTATTGAAGCTGATGACTTCTTGGCTCAACATAATTTTGGGCAGGGGTAATGTAAAATATTTGGGCCTATAATTTGTAACTCTTGCATCGCCTACAAGCTGTGGGGCTGTGGACATGTGTTTTGACCTCCCTTTGTGCTTCAGCTTCTCCATTTGTGGAAATGATGGTCACAGGACCCTCGGTAAAGAGCTGCAGTGAGGATTAAATTAGATAATATGTGTCAGAGTTTGGATTCGTATTTGAGTCACAGCTGCTGCTTTTAAACATGGCAAGAGCTCTCTAAGGCACAGTGGGTGAAACAATCAAGTTGTGGAAGTTGGGGTACTCAAAACAATTCTGAATGCTTTCCACAGGTACATGTACATACATGTCAACACCAAGGACAAGATCTGGAAGAATATTTTGCACACTGATATTCCTGCTTATCTGTGGAGAGAGGAGGAAGGAATTGTATTAACTGGGGACCTGGTCCAGTGGGACTGTAGCTTTATCAGTAATGTTATTTTCATTTTGACAGGGTGCATTTATTTGGTGATATTTATGCAACTAAAAATCACTAAGACACCTATTTGTCTTCTCTCAGAGAAAGTCACTTAGTGAGTTGACTAAGGATGACAAAAATTGTTAACATTTTGAAGTCAAAAGTAAAAAGAGTAAAAGACTATTACTTATAAAATAAAGCCCAGNAATGGTTGAATGTTGAAAATTACCTGGCTGGCATAGCTCAGTGGATTGAGCGCGGGCCTGCAAACCAAACAATCAGGGTTTGATTCCCAGTCAGGGCACATGCCTGGGTTGCAGGCCAGTTCCCAGCAGGGGACTCATGAGAGGCAACCACACATTGATAGTTCTCTCCCTCTCTCCTTCCCTTCCCCTCTGAAGATAAATTTTAAAAAAAGATTGTTGAGAATCAGATTGCCTGTTTGAAAGCAGCTCTTCAACTTTGAAAAAGATGGAGAATCTATACTTTGACTGTAATTTAATACGTTAGAATCACTTATTTACTCGTAAAATAACTTTTTAAAAGGAAGAATGCCTTTAGCTCTGCTCCTAATTTGAAGTGGGTCTGCACTTGTTGAGTTCATTGGAACAGATGAGTGAAGTCCGAGTCAGTGAGCAAATCATCACGAGGACAAGGGAGACAGTTTCTGCAACAGATATTCTGACAATGTGTGTGTATTTATTTTTAATAAGTGTTCATAATCTGAAGGTTATAAATCAGTCATTGGCTTTATTAAAGCTATTTGCCTCTCATAACAAACAGACTAACAATTTAAAATGCATGCCATCAAGATGTAAAATAATTGCTGATTTATTTGACTTTAATGGTAACTGGGATTTAAATATTGGCCAACTTCCCCCTTTACCTATCGAGACAAAGGCTAATTGTTGTTTCATTGCATCACATTTGGAAAGAACTTGCATCCGGAGATCCCTGCTATTGAAGCTGATGACTTCTTGGCTCAACATAATTTTGGGCAGGGGTAATGTAAAATATTTGGGCCTATAATTTGTAACTCTTGCATCGCCTACAAGCTGTGGGGCTGTGGACATGTGTTTTGACCTCCCTTTGTGCTTCAGCTTCTCCATTTGTGGAAATGATGGTCACAGGACCCTCGGTAAAGAGCTGCAGTGAGGATTAAATTAGATAATATGTGTCAGAGTTTGGATTCGTATTTGAGTCACAGCTGCTGCTTTTAAACATGGCAAGAGCTCTCTAAGGCACAGTGGGTGAAACAATCAAGTTGTGGAAGTTGGGGTACTCAAAACAATTCTGAATGCTTTCCACAGGTACATGTACATACATGTCAACACCAAGGACAAGATCTGGAAGAATATTTTGCACACTGATATTCCTGCTTATCTGTGGAGAGAGGAGGAAGGAATTGTATTAACTGGGGACCTGGTCCAGTGGGACTGTAGCTTTATCAGTAATGTTATTTTCATTTTGACAGGGTGCATTTATTTGGTGATATTTATGCAACTAAAAATCACTAAGACACCTATTTGTCTTCTCTCAGAGAAAGTCACTTAGTGAGTTGACTAAGGATGACAAAAATTGTTAACATTTTGAAGTCAAAAGTAAAAAGAGTAAAAGACTATTACTTATAAAATACTCTTACTTTAAAAAGCCCAGAATGTTGTTCCTTTTTATTCTGGGTAACAGTTCAGAGTGCTGTGAACATTTAATTATTTATTTTAATTGTTAATGGAAACTTATGTTAAATATGACCTTAAATTTGTGTTCAGCCTTCTGCCTCTTTTCCTGTTTAAAACTATTTTTAACTTTTCATCCATAGTTTTGCAGAGCTGATCAAACATTGGTGTCCTTTTGTATTGCATTTATTCATGGGCAGGACCAATCTACATAAATCAACACTGTCTTTTAAATAATTATTTAATAGTTTATGTCAATTTGTTAAATTATGAAAGGCACTTCTGGCCTGCTAGCTCCACTAATGAATTATGCATTAGTCAGTTTTCATTTTGTTGCTTAATATTTAAGACATATTAGGGAATTCTCAGTTGCTCTTCTTTTCTCTCCAGGCATGAGAACAGACTAATGAAAATATATGTCTGAGAATCACAGTAATGATAAAACATCGATTAGGCAAATAGTTTATGGGAGCTGCTAAAAGCCGAGAGGCTATACATAGATTATGGAATTTTAAAATAGTGGTTGTCAAGATTTAGTTTGCAGCAGAATTAGCAAGGACCTCCTTAAAATGCAGATTCCTAAATCCCATTTCTGGACAAAAGAGGTCAGGAGGTTCTGATGCAGGTGGATGGTGGGCTAGACTCTGAGAATCAGTCCTGGGGCGCCTTTGGTAGTTCCCTGCTGCCGCCAAGTGCTCGCTGCTACAGCTGCCTGCTCCGAAGTGTGTCCTTTTTCTTCTTCATCTGCCCGGAGATTAGGAAACCAAAGGAGACCGTGCTAGGGAAAGGCAATCAGGCTGCCTGGGCACGGAGAGCATTTGGAATGTGTCGTTCAAATATCTCCAGGTTAAGAATCTCTGTGCCTTCCTGAAAAATACAATAAAGAATAGCTCAAGCAGGTCTCAACATTGACTTTTTGTTTTCTTTCTCACATTCTCATGGTAAGCACTGGGTCCCCACTAGAACTTGCAGTGTTTTATATACTCGTGCGTTCTTTGGGGTTACAGCTAATTTATTTGATAATATACGATTACCTGACCTAGGTAATAAATTTGCATCCTACGTGTGGTTGTTGGAATAATGAGCACTCCCATCCCCACCAAGACATGCATGTCCTAATCTCTAGAACCTGTGAATATGTTATTTTATGTGGCAAAGTGGAATTAATGTTGCTAATCAGCCAACCTCAAAATAGAGAGATTACCCTAGATTATCCACATGGACCCAATGTAATCACAAGAGTCTTCTAAAGTAGAAGAGAGAGAGGCAGAAGAGATCGCAGTAATGTAATACAGGGAAGACTAACCTGCCACTGTTGGCTTCAAATATGGAGGAAGAGGGCCACTAGCCATGAAGTGTGGGAAGCTTCTAGAAGCTAGAAGAAACAAGGAAATGGATTCTCTCCTAGAGTGTCCAGAAGGGAATGCAACTCTGCTGGCATCTTGATTTTGACCCAGAGAGACCCTTGTCAAACTCCTGACCCACTGAACTGTAAGCTAAGATATTCACGTTGGTTTAAGCCACTCGGTTTGTGGTAATTTGTTACAGCAGTGATAGGAAACTAATACACAAGGTGAGGCCCCTTGGAGACATAGCACCTTACACTAAAACAATGTGGTTGTTGTTTTTCATGGGAATCTTAGTCATGGAAGGCAAGTTTGGGATTTATCTGGAGGCACATAGAAGCCTGGGGGCAGCCTTCAGATCCCAACACATATGCTAAGAATGTCTATACAAAGACCCTTCTGGAAAGACAGTAACCCTGACCTGCTCCTTGAGCTGTAATTTTTTTCCCTGTGGTCAAGCTCTCCCTAGTGCATTCCACCCTTTGCTTTCATGCTTGACTGGTTTTGAACCCCCTAAGCCTTCCCCACCAGCAGCATTGTACCTGCACCTCGTGCAATCTTTCTGCACCAACCTGAGGAATCCCGCATGGCTCCTTCCCTCCACAGGCACCAGAGAGGACTCCTCCCTTCTCCACTAAGAAAAATGGTAAGTTAGGCCCCGGTGAGGTCAGACAGAGGGAGAGTGTGAGAATCACCCCTGTAGCGTTCTTGGCTCCCATGATCAACTTTCAGGTTTCATGTTTTAGCTTGATTAGGCCTAGAAAAGTAGGTTCCATATTTGTGGATGTAGTGGTTCTAGTTTTTCTGCAAAACCTTTGATATTTAAAACATTCTGGAATCTTGCTTTCTTGGAGGGGAGATTCAAGTATGATCAGGACATATCATTCTCTCCCCTCCACCCCACTCTGCTTTCTCCTCCTGCTCTGTTACTTCTGCAGAGAAGCTGGACCCACTGGTGGGCTTGGGAGGTTGGTGGCCTGTTACAAGTGGGCTACCCTTCACCCCCAGAGCTGTCACTCACCATCCAAGCTAGCTGCCTCTCTCTCCTCCCCAGGCTGCATCTCCTGAGGCTGTTGAGATCAGAATCACATTTTCCAAGAAGGCAATTTATCTCCCGCAAGTGAGGAGAACAGAATCTCCCCCAAGTCTGCCTGTCTCAGTAAATGCTCAAGTTCAATAGATCCTGAGCGGCGGTTCTGTTTATTAAGTAGGAACTAGATTGAAAATTCTGGGGGTTGGGTTGTGGGCAGCCCCCCACCCTCAATGATGGGCTGTGGGTCACCTGTTTTGTTCCCAGCACCCAGGTGGGTCAACTGTTTTGTTCTTAGCACCCAGGCGCTCGTGTGTCCGCTGTGGGCTGTCTGTGCATGCTGACTACTGACAGGCTGACTCCCTCTGCAGAAGTCAGAAGCTCATTTTAGTTTTGAGACAGCTTGGGTTTTTCTGCCTTTTAGGAAACAGCACTGAGGGAACAGCTACTGAGCCTGTGTCCCTTCATCCTTTTCTCCCTGAGTCTCCAGCCTCAGCAACAGCTGTGAGGGCAGTGCTGCCAGGCTGTGGGGCTGGGTTGTCATAAGCAAGGAGCTTCAGACGGAGGATGCTCCCTGCCCTGAACCGACCTCAAAGCTCCACCTGTGCTGGCCAGTCTCACCCCCGGTAATTGCTTCAGAGGCCAGCAAGCTATCTGTCAAGCATGTGAGAAGAGCAGAACCCCTGACCAGCTGTTGGCTGGACTGGCTCCCTTGTCCAGCAGCCTCCATCCCATGGAGGGTCTGAAAGAATCCATGAGGCCCAAAGCAAACAAGGCTAGGAGTTGATCCTGTTTCAACCTGGGAAGAGGGCAGAGCGTCTATGGAAAAATCAGTCAACCAGGTGAGAAGCTCCGGATGACGGAATGCCCTGGGAGCATCTCCCTCCCGCTCCCACTTCGGGGTGCGTGAATCTGGGTTACCCTGGCAGCCGCAGCACTGCGCAGCACCATGCTTTCTTTTCCATCGTTTCCTGCTCAGTGAAGAAAAAGGACTGCCCTGTGCATTTCTGTCCTGTCCGCCCCCAGCACACAGCCTGTTGCAGGGTTGGTGCGTGACAAACATTTAAGGAGCAGGAGAACAAAGGGACCCGAGGCTCTGTGCGGGGTGCCCCCAGAGGCTGCAGCAGCCCGGTGGGAGTAGGGGGCGTGTGTCCACAAGAGGCAGGAGAAGCTTTTTCTAGAATTTCTCCTAGGAGACAGACCAGCATGTAAGTTTTCTTTTTCCGAAGAAGAATTACAGTCCCTGTGTCCTCATGCAGTCCACTGGGGCTGCTGCATATAACTGGGCACGTTTTGCTTTGTGTGGCTCCAGCAGAGGCCCTGTGTATTGTAAGCATCCAGGTGTCCTACAGGCTTAGACAGTTTTCAGTGGGTGGCAGGGTGATCTGGAGAAAGGGACTCCTTTCCCTACTCTAGGCAGGACCAGGGTCGAGAGTGGGTTCCCAGCCACTCCTGTCTGCCCAGAGCCTCCCACAGGGGTTCACCTGGGTTTGACTCCCTCCCCCAGAGCAGTCTGTCAGGGTCCGGCCACAGCCTGTGGCAGTGATGCCCATTAGGTGCTTGTCCTTTCCCTGTCATCCCAACAGGCCACCCAGACCTCCAGTGCCTTGTAACCCTGGTCTCTTCAGTACTGTTTTTAGCCTAACAATGTGAATATAATTTTCTTCTTTCTGGAGAATATTACAATGCAAGGACAAAGCCATACATTCAAAGAATTTTTACACTGCAAGTAAAAATGTAATTGTTTAGAGCATGAACTTTGGCTTAAGCAGAGTGCGTTTGGATTCCAGCTGTAGCTGAATTAAGCAAGTCCTGCAATGTCTTTTTAATGGATCGACCAGTCAGGTTGTCCCTTCACTTAGCTTTCTCCTCAAAAGTAATTGTCGAGCATCTGCCCTGTTTGAGGCATCGGGTCAGTCAGGGCTCTGCTCTCATGGAACTTACAAGGCAGGTGCTACGCAGAGACCCACCCTGATGGTCAGGTTCACCACTGGTGAGTGCTGCGAAGGAAACCTACAGAAAGCAGTGGGTTTTAACAGGAGCACTTAAACTCGTTTGGTGAGGCAAGGAGGGCTCAGACTTTGAAAAACAAAAAGGAATTAACCTGGCAAATCCGAGGAAGCATTCCAGATGGAGAGAGCAGCATGAACCAAGATCCAGGGGCAGGGAATTCGGTGAGAGGCCAGTGTGGCTGGACGTGAAGTAAAGGGCAGGAGGAGCATGTCAGGAGACGAGGCTGGGAGGCAGGAGGCCGAACACGCCTGGGTTTATAGGCGCAGTGAGAATCTTGCTCTCTAACCCAAGGGCATGGAAAGGCTTTAAGCAGGTAAGAAACATGATCAAATCTAGTTTTAATGTTTGAAGCCGTGACTCTGTCTGACATGAGGAGGCCAGACTGGAATGGAGACAAGAATCCGTGGAGAGAGGAAAAGACTGAAGGAGTGTTAATTGCCCTGCGTTTTTTTTTTTAAAAGATTTTATTTATTTATCTTTAGAGGGGAAGGGAAGGAGAGAAGGAGAGAAATATCAGTGTATGGTTGCCTTTCATGAGTCCCCTGCTGGGGGCTGGCCTGCAACCCAGGCATGTGCTTTGACTGGGAATCAAACCACGATCGTGTGGTTCGCAGGCCCGCACTCAATCCACTGAGCTACACCAGCCAGGGCTAATTGCCCTGCGTTTTTATGGGACAGCCAGTTAATTCCAGAACTCCCACTCTCTCCTCTGGATCTGTTTACTCTATGACTTTTCTCTGTTCTCTGCAATGCATGCAGCCTGCCAGAAATTTTCTCTTTTCTCTTCTGGATGTCTTCGGTGCTCTACTGGGACTCTAGGCCCACTAGGAAGCCAATGAATTATTAAAAAGAATTTGTTTTCCGAGAGATGGTATTTGTTCTTGATGCAGATTTGTGTGTGTGTGTGTGTAGAGTAAGGAAGCCAGACTGGTGCCCACCGTTCACGGTGGGTTCCAGGATCCAGCCCAAGTGATAGCAGCCTAACAGGTGAATGGGAGGCAGAGGCAGCTGACTCACCTGCCCGGCGCATCATCACCGGGCCCACTGCCAACGCCATGCCCGCATCCAGGCCTCCGCGACAGCTGCCAGGGAAACCCCGCTCTTCACACTTGCTCAGGGTCAAGCGGAAAAGCCAATAGTGGTTTCCCTGGGACCAAGTTCATTTACACACTTAAAGGTGAGTGACTGGAAGTGCTGAGGAGACACCGAGCTCACATCAGGAAATGTGGGGTCCCCCGGCCGCCTCCTTGGTGGTCAACCTAGTTTCCTCCCACTACCCTCTGTTCCGACTCCAGTGGCTTATTGATTTCTTATGCTCTGCCCACTGACTAGGAGAGCTGCTCATGAAATTTAGTAAAGATTCATCTTCCAGTTCTTTCTAGGCATCAAGGTCACCCAAAATAAAGTTACGTCCCCTGCCAGTGCCATGGACTCTTCTCTTACTTCCTGTTTAGGGTTGTTGGCCAGACTACCCGGGTCTATTGATTCTGTTTGTTTTCGTTGTTCCGCGTATCTGAGCCGTCTTAAGTGTCCCTGAATACAGATCAGCAGAACAGTCGGGAAAAGGAGAAACTTGGGGAAATTAAGAAACGTTCAAGGTCCAGTGGTTTTCTGGAATGGGGGTCTCCTGAAATGGGGGGACCAAAGACGACATTAGAAATGTCCTGTTGGCTGTGAGGGCTGGGTGGAGAGCCTTTGGTCGGGCGGCCTCTGTGTGAGCCCAAGGCTGCTGCCCCTGCTCAGGGCAGGGCGCTTGCGACTGAGGTCCCTGGCCAGGGGGGTTGGCACAGGCACCACCGCCACAACCACCGGCCTCCTCAGAAAGAAAAGAAGATCTAGGAAAAATCTCCAACACTTGTATAACCCTTATCATGTGCCACATATTAACTTCCAGTTAATATACGTAGCCTTATGAAGTAACGTTGTCATCACTCACACTTCACAGAGGAGGAAACTGAGGCACAGGAAAGTTAAACAACTTGTCTTAGGCAGATTGTCCCCTGAGCTCTGCCCACACCCTCCTGCCTCGGGGTAGTACCTGAAGTATCCTTGGTCAGGCCCTGCTTTCCCCAACCACAGCCAGCAGGAGTCCCCAGGGCCCACTTCCAAGATTGAGTCTGAGCCCAGCTCATTTCCCAGGCCTGGCCTGACCAGGAGTGTTCACGGCCTTACTCTAAAAGCGTGGAGCGGTCTAATGACATTGATACTAGTAACAGCAGCTGTTGTAACGGGCACCTATGGAGCACTTTGTATGTGCCAATCCTCATCACAAAGGTACAGGTAGGTGCTGTTATCCTCATGTCCAGATGAGGCAAATGGGGCTTAGAACTCATCCAAGGTCATGGCACAGGTGGGTGGAAGCCCGACTCTGAAGCCGATGTGTTGAATCTTCATGCAGTGCTGCCGACAGCTTTCTCCTGCAGAGGTGGTCACCTCGGTCGTGGTGCAGAGGGGCCTTGGGCAGTGGGGTCTCCTGAATAAGGCCGTACACGTTGGAGTCACACAGACCTGAGATTGAGTTCTGACTGTGTGAGCAATTGTGTGACTTGAGAGCATAACTTAGCCTCTTGGAACCTCAGTTTTCTCTTCTGAAACTTGAGTCTAATTCCACCTTTCTCAACCTCGGTTATTTTGAGATCAAAAGAGAAAATGCTGAACTCCCTAAATTCTAGGTATTCATATATCACCTTCATGATTTTTGTCATAAGTATTCTTATTTATATTTATTAAGATTTTCCATAAATTTGTTAATTTATGGGGATAAATGCAGTGGTCAAATGTAGCCAAATATTCTTTTTGGCCGGTCAGCAAATTCTAAATTTTGAGAAAAGCCGTAAGAGAGCCCTGGTGATCCTGCAACTGGGGCAAAGCAGCCTGGCTGGCCGTCCTGGCACGCGGGCATATGGTTGTGCCCAAAGCCTGGGCTGAGACCCTGCTCCGCCATTTATCAGCCGTGGACATCTGGGCAACGCGTTTCACTTACCTGAACCCAAGTCTCCTCACTCAGTAAAGGGCAGTGATGACAGCAGCTGCTTCTTAATCATCATGTGTATTACAATGGGAATCCATGCCACTCGGGCAGCAGCTTCCTGTTTTTGCAGAAATAGTAGCTTTAAGGCTCTGGGCTGTCTGACAATTCATGGATTTATGGTCTATTTGCAGATGCGTGGCTTTCAGCAAATGGCCACCTTACCAGGGGGGCGTGTCATGAGGACCTGAGAAAGCACAATTCTGAAGAATCAATAATTAATATAGGTGAGAAGGTGGGCAGCCCTGATTCAGAGAAGGATGAGGAAAATGAAGGGGTGGTGGGGTGGGTGCTGGGGGTGGGGGGGGGAGTGGGGAAAGGGTATTCTTTTTAATTTAATTTTTAGTTTTTAATCACCGTTTACATTCAACACTATTTTGTATTAGTTTCAGGTATACAGCAGAGTGGTTAGACTACGCTGTGTAAATCATGTACTTTACACAGTGATTCCTCTCTATATTTCAAGTACTCACCTTGCACCATACATAGTTATTACACTATTATTGACTATATTCTCTATGCTGTACATTATACCTGACACTATTTTTTAACTACCAATTAGTGCTTCTTAATTGAAGGATGAATATTCTTTTTTTTGAAGGGTGAATATTCTTAACTAGGAAACGAGAATATATAAAAGATTATTTTAGTTGGGGAGAGCTTGGTAGGACTATTCGGGGGAAGGCTATGTTTTCATTGTGAGAGAGATTGTTGGGTTAACTCAATTGTGGATGAAGGGCCACTTATGAGAGGTTTAGTTTGTGGTAATGGATTCTGGGAATATTTGTACGTATGTTTTCTTGATAGAAATAGAATGAATTGGATCAGTAAAAGTAGAAGAACCTGGTTTGGTCAGCCTGGTCCTCAGTGATGCAGGGATAACTCAGGAATAACAAGAATGGTGTTGACTTAAGAAAAGTCAAGGACACAGAAACTGGTAGGGAGCTTAGGGGTCGTCAAAGACAGTGTCTGATTCCATCCCAGAGGGGCTGAGTTGTGGTTAAAGGGAAACATGTGGAGGCTGTGTGCTGGTGACTTCATGGGCATGGTAGCTGCCTGCCGTCTTCTCCTGTTGGCGTGATGCAGAAGGGCAGAAACAAGTGTCTGTGAACCTACCCACTCTCCCATCCTGTCAACACGCACCGGCCCCAGAGGAAGGCCCAGAGGGAACGAAGTAAGAAGTTGATACCAAGCGACTCTGTGAAAAGATTAACCTCTGGGGATGCTCAGCAAATACCTCCAACGTCTTTTGCCAAACACAGCACTCTCAGCAGTATTTACACTGAGAACCTCATTGGCAGTTACCCGGATTAAGTAGTGTTAGAGAGGGAGTTCAGTGGGGCCCACGTGTGGTCCACACAGACATCAGGGCTTGGAGTCCACCTCGGGGATGTGCAGAGGAGGTAGGAAAGTGTGGGGGCAGAGGGGGTATGTGGTGGGGGTGGCATCCTCTGGCAGCAAGGTAGTCTGCAGTAACCCAGCACTGGTGAGCGAGGCTGCATGAGAGGAAACTCGCTGGAATGCACACTGCACCTTGCCAGGAGAAAACACCGTGCGGGGAAACTGTTAACTACAGGAGGGAAATGAAGGAAATCCAGGAGCTGGAAAAGTCACAGCTATCACAGCAAACAAGCTATCACAGCCATCAAGCTTCTCTGCCTTTGGAAAGTGTATAAACACGTGTTGGGGGGGGGAGGAATGCACTTACTGAAAAGAGATTGAGGAATAGCAGGAAATTACAAATCACATCAGGAATGGGATAAGAATCCCACTGTTCTTTGCCAGCGCCTTCAGTAAATAGCAGCTGTATAGATGATAGATGGATAACTCAAAAAAGGAACTTAGTTCCAACCCCTGTGCCTTTAATATTGCCAATTCCATGCAAAAACTGTTGGGGGCTGCAGCTAGAACCCAGGGCATCGTAACTTTCTTTGCAAGACAAAAAAGAAGCAATATAAGCCAGATTGCTTCTGCAAAACTCTGAATTATTTCGGTGGCTTAATGGTGTTCATGGGGGACAGGGATTAGAAGCATTGGCACAGAAAAGAGAGGCCACAGTTCTGGCTTTGAATAAGCTGGATTCAATCTTCACTGTGCTTTTTCTAATATTTGACCTTGGGCCAATTCCTAAAACTCTTAAATCTCAGTTTCTGAATTTTTAAAATAGAAACAACAATATGTAACTGTCCACCCATCTCATTGGTAGGTGGGAATATCAAATAGATAAGGTATGTGAAATCCCTTAGCAAACTGAGTAAAAGTCTTCATCTGCATTTCTTGTTATAAGGGCAACAACCTCGGTTATCAAGGGCAAGTGAAAGCCGTGGCTTCCAGGAGCAAGGTGACAGTTCTCGGGTATATTTCTCATTAAAATTCTTCTTCCAATAGCATACCTGGCTTTTGGAAACCAAGTTGTATTAGTTGGCTGATAAATTCGTACTGATATTTTGAAAATGCCACATCATTGAAACAAAAGACGAAAAGCTCGTTGGATCTGGAAACAGTTTTAGCCTTACTAAGTGCGGCATTCTATGCTCTTTCTCCCCCAGGGAACCAGGCAGAGCGCAGGGAGTTCAGCTACAAGCCTCATTACAAAGGGATTACATTCCGAAGGGCCCTCGGTCAGAAGCTCTCTCATTTGTTTGCTGGCGCGGCTCCTCTGGGGTGAAGGTGTCCCGGTCTGGGTGAGACAGATTGGGGGTTCCATTTCCTGTCGTTTCATTGGGGCCACTCTGCTTTTCAGTCAGGCAGCTACGCGGTTGGTGCGACACAGCAGCAGTTCCTATGGGAAAGTAACAAACTGAAAAAGTACTGTCCTCCTCTGCATGGGGCCCCCATGACACCCCCAAATCCATTAGCAATTGCTAATAGGTATTCCAAGAGTTGCCTACTGTCTCTCCAATTATATTTGAACATTTGTGATCCTTCCTTTTAAACAAAAAGAATGTATTCTAGCTTCAGTGTGTTTGTGTGTCTGTGCATGTCTGTGTGTGTGTGTGTGTGTGTGTGTAGAGGGGTGCAGTGAGAAGTCGGGATATGGAGGAGGAAGAGGGGGCATGATTCATAGTGATCAGGAATCCTAACTCAAGTCATGCAGGAGGGTTTCCATGTATGTATTTGCAGACGTAGGTGAAGTATTATTAAACTGATTCCCCCATGCAAGTCTTTGAACTCAAATCTCCATATTGTGGGTGATTGTATAGTGTATTACAATTGTATGGTAATTGTATTCAGGTGGAATTGTATCTCAATACAGCTGCTCGTAATCCCTCCCCCTCCAAAAGAACTCATTGGAGCCCGTTTTAACCCCATATTTGGCTTGGGGATGAAGCTTACACTTATAAAATATATAAAACAAAATGTGTTTTTAAGTTCTAGTCAGGTTTGGCAATGAAGAGAGAAGCAGGGTTATCAAAGACACGTTAGCACTTGAGAAATGGAATGAGGTACAGAGAAATTCAGTCCAAAATCAGGGCCTGGAAATCAGATTTGACGTATTTCAGGAAACTCAACAGTTTCACAGTTTGAATGAGTTAGCTACCTTGTACTGCAACAGCGTTATTTCCCCTTTGCAGTCAGTTATGACCCTGCATTTAAGGGGCCTAACATTAAACTGGAACATTCTCAAAAGGAACATGAAAGCTTTGCAGGGAGGAAAATTTTGATAATGAGATGCTGACATCACCCCGTCTTGAGACCAGATATTTCAGTCAGCGGCATCTCTCCAACGAGGATAGAAAAATGTGCAATTTTGAGCTGGGAAAAGAACAGCCCAGATTCCTTACTAGGTTTCAAAGAACTGAGACACAGGAAAGCATTTTCCAGCTCGCGGATGCCTTACAACTCCTCTACGGACTCGACACCCAGTGAGATGGCACGTTGGCAGCTGCCCTCGCGGGTGGACACAGGGCTGGGAGCTGCCCGCCACAAAATACTGTGCACAGTACTAGAAATGCATCCACCCATCCGTTTATTCTACAGATATTTATTAGGTGTCTCCTTCGCAGACACTGTGCCAGCCTCTGTAAGGGACATAAATTTTTATGAGATATAATATCCTGTTCTCAGGATATTTATAGCCCATGTAGTCTTGCTCCAGGTTCCTTTTTAATAGCCTTTAGCAGATATAAATATTTTAAAGAAATTGAGGTGAAAGTCACTAACATAAAATTAACCATTTTAAAGGGAATAATTCAGTGGCACTTAGTACGTTCACCATAATGTGAAACCACTGGCCTCCAGCCCTCGGCAACCTCTAGCATGCTTTGTGTCTCTACCTATTTACCTGTTCTGAATAGTTCGTGTGAGTAGAATCATACAATAGGTGGCCTTTTGTGTCTGGCTTCTTTGACTTAGCATAATGTTTTCAAGGTTCAGGCATGTTGTAGCATGTATCAGAACTTCGTTGGTTTTTCATAGCTGAGCAATATTCCATTCCATGTACACAACACTGTTTTTTGGTCTATTCATTCATTGATGGACACTTGGGTGCTCCCACATTTGGCTATTGTGAATAGTGTTACTATGGACATTTGTGTACAAGGATTTGTTTGAGTACCTGTTTTCAGCTTTTGGGCTACAAGCCAGGCCTGGCATTGCTGAATCATATGGCAATTCTATGGTGAAGTTTTTGTGGAGCCGAGGAACTGTTTCCCACAGGGCTGCGTCATTTTGCATTCCCAGCAGAAGTTACAAGGGCTCTAATTTCTGCACTTCACTACTGACACCTGTTATTCTTATTTTCTGCATTTTTGATTATAGCTATCTGAGTAGGTATGAGGTAATATCTCATTGTGGCTTTGGTTTGCATTTCACCAATAACTAATGATGGCCAGCATCTTTTCACACGATGTTAAGTGTTTTTACAATGCACCCAAGTTACCTATAAGGAATGACGCCAGGCCGGTTGAAAGACATTATCACCTTTGCCCTTGGGAGGGGGTGGAGCCTGAGATCCTGGGACAGCGGACTGGCACATTTTGAGCGGAGGAGAGGGGGAGTGGGGCAGAGGAGGAGGGAGGTAAGGGCAGGCCTGGGGTGCTGCTGCAGTTTGGGGAAGGGGAGCAGTCCTGTGAGAGCGTTTGGGAGAGGCGATACCCTGTCAACCAGGGGAGGGACTGAGGGCGTTGGGTACGTGATGGTGCGAGTGGAAGGATGGCAAAATCAGCCCAGAGAGAAAAGTGCGGATGGTCAGGACCAGCCTCCCTATTCCCAGTTTCTCTAGGAGCGACTGCTCTGCTGATGAGTAGTGGTTACACTGCTCGGAGAGAAGGGGCCACTGGGAAACTTCTCCGGGGGGAGCACGAGAGAAAGCAGCCTTGACCTGAGAGAAGAGAGGAGGTGGCAGTGCCTGGGGACATCTAGAGTCCTCCCCAGACTGTGAGGTGGTGCTTGCCTCGTCTGTAAAACCACAATTTCGGGGTATGCAGAATGAACTAATTTTTTCTGTGTGGTGGCCTCCCCGGAGGGTCACGTGGAGGAGACCAAGTCTTCCCAACTTCAACTTTCCTTAGGTTCATCCTTGACAGTGAGACTCACTGAACACTTTCCAGTTTGTTTAATTGGATTTATTAGGGGCCATTGTTTTAAAAAATATACAGGTTTCAATGTCAGTTCTAAAATACATCATCTGTATATTGCATTCTGGTCACCACCCAAAGTCAAGTTATTTATCCTGTCTCCACCCTCTTGTACATGCCCCACCCCCTTTTTTCTCTGGTAATCTCCATACTGTTGACTGTCTCCATGAGAGTTTTTTTAAAAGATTTTATTCATTTATTTTTTCAAAATTTTTATTTTATTGTTTTTAGAGAGAGAGAGGAAAAGGAATTGGAGGGGGCCGAGAGAGAGAGGTCAATTTGTTGTTCCACTTATTTATGCATTTATTGGTTGATTCTTTTGTGTGCTCTGACCGGGGATCAAACCTGAAACCTTGGCTTATTGGGATGATATTCTAACCAGCGGAGCTATTTGGCCAGGGCAATTCCCATTGTTTTTTATTCATGTATTTTTAGAGAGAAAGGAGGGAAGGGAAAAAGAGAGGGAAAGAAAATCAGTGTGTGGTTGCCTCTTACATGGCCCCCACTAGAGACCTGGCTTTCAACCCAGGCATGTCCCCTGACTGGGAATTGAACTGGCAACCCTTTGGTTTGCAGCCCTCATTCAATCCACTGAGCTACACCTGCCAGGGCAGGGTGTTTTTTTTTAAATCCCTCTATCTTTTTCACCCCCCTGCCACAACCTCTCTCACCTCTGACAGCTGTCAGACTGTTCTCTCTATCCATGAGTCTGTTTCTATTCTGTTAGTTAATTTTGTTCATTAGATTCCATATATGAATGAGATCATATAGTACTTGTCTTTCTGTGACTGGCTTCTTTCACTTAGCATCATGCTGTCCATCCATGCTGTTGAAGATACAGGATTTCCTTCTTTTTTACAGTAGGGTAGTAGCTCACTGTGTAAATGTACTACGGTTTTCTAAGTTTAATCTTTACTGTATATTTTTCATTACAGTCATATTAGTCCCCTTATACCCTCTCCCCCCAGCAATCACCACACTGTTGTCCACGTCCATGAGTCCCTTTTCCTCTTTGCTCAACCCTTCTGCCCCTCCCCTGTCACTAGCTGTCATCCTGCTCTCCATCCATGAGTCTGTCCCCATCTTCCTTGTTAGTTTAGTTTCAGAGTGAACTAATTTTTTTAAGGATTGTTTTTAAGTTAAAAAGTTTGGCTCTAACTTTGGAATGTATAATTTTTTTAATATTTACCTGCCATCTCACACTTAGCCAACAACCCATTCTCATCAAGAGAATTGCTTCAGAGTCAATTTCCAGAAATAGTATTTACACTCCCCTAAGGGATATTTCATCTGATGGGTGATAATGCTGAGCCTCTACTTGGGAGGTTCGGACTCCACCTGCACTCGGGTCCCACCCTTCCTGCCTCTCCATACAATGAAAGCTGTGCTGGGGGATGGCCTGTTGGTCCTCAATGACTTTCCCTGTTAGGCTGAACATCCTTGGTGGCTAGTTTCCATCTCTATCATTTGCTGAAACTGCTCTCCCAAAACAGAATGATATTTCCTTTCTTTTTTTAAAAAAGATTTAATTAATTAATTTATTTATCTTTAGAGGGGAAGAAGAAAGGGAGAGAAATGTCAATGTATGGTTGCCTTTTGTGCGTCCCCTGCTGAGAGTTGGCCTGCAGGGAACTGGCCTGCAACCCAGGCATGTGCCCTGACTGGGAATCGAACCGCGATCCTCTGATTCTCAGGGGATCAATCCCGCGGTCAATTCACTGAGCTACACCAGCCAGGGCAGAATGATATTTTCTTAACTGCTGAATCCAGTGGCCTTTTATGGGTCCTTACTTGACCTGTTTTGCCTTGTTGTGATTTAACTATCACTTTCTATATAGCAGTCGTGTGGCTAAAAATTGTATATTTTGTTGTGTTGAAAATTTAACATGCTGTATAATTTAGATGTTTAGAGAAAAATGTAATATCACTATTTTGTCCCTAAAAATGTTGGTTTCTTCTCAAGTCCACTGGGAAAAATTATTTAACTGTCCAGTCCAATTCCAAATGGAGTCCAATCCTGTAAATTCGGTAGCTCCCTTAGGTAACACTGAGTATCTCTCTGCTGGATTAAAATAAGCTTCTCCGAGACCCTCCCTCCCTCTTTCTGCTGCTTCTTTTCTGAAATGTTGTTTAGGCACATGCGACAGGGGGTGTGACTTTCCGTAACCCTGGGGCTACATGGAGGAACCAAGCCATTGGGTGAAATCCTTTTCCCTTCTGGTCTCCAGGCCAATGCCCCTTGTCCAGCTGGTGCTACTTGCTCTGTTGGAAAAAATGGCTAAAGTTGGTGGCTGACCTCTCTCGCCCTGGAAAGGCTGTGGCCCTGCCCCGTGGCTGGCCTAGCCTGCCCTCCACTGCAGCTGATGGAGGGACTCCTTTGATATTTAGCAGTGACCCTCGTTTGGCCCCAGCTCAGGAGGTCTGCCTGGGGGTCCTTCACCACTGCCATGGAGGTTCTCTCTGAATAGCTTCCATGTCAGAATCCGAGCTGTTGTGGAAACCTCCCAAGCCCCATTCTCTCCCTCGGCCACTCTGAAGTTGCACTGGCCTCCTTTCCATCCCCCGAACACCCCACACTCATTCTCACCTCATGCCCTTCGGAACGCTCTGCCCCTAGGTCTTCTCATGACTGGCTTCTTCTGGTCACACGGCTCTCAGCTCAAATGGCTGAGAAAGTAATGGCGTTAAAGTCAATTCTTAACATCAGACGTACATTTATAAATAAGTGGATTAAATCAGCAGAATGTATACTTGGAATAAGTAACTATGAAAACATCTCTGCAAAGACTTGCATATGAAGTTTCAATTATTTTCTTGCCTGGATCTCTGAATAACAGACACGCTAAGTGCAATCCTCAATTTAAACCTTCTCATTTTTCTTTTTAAAAAATTCCATAACAAATAGATACTCTTCAGGGAATGCTCGGCATGTGACTCTCTCCAAAGGTCAGCCTTCAGGCAGTCGGAGCCACTTCATAGGCAGGTGCAGGAGCTGGGAATGCTGGGAGCTTGTGTCCACGTGGCCCTCCTCCGGCCAGCCCTGCGCAGGGGCTCACTGGGGCAGGAGTATGAGTCTAGACGAACTTTCAGTCCCAATTTTACACGGGCTCCGCTGGATCAAGCTGAGGCTGGGCTTTGTCTCAATCCACACATTATGTGTCTTCTTACAAAGTCTCATCCCGTGTCCTTCACTCTCCTACTGGTTTCTCCAGGTGGTGTGTCCATAATAAATCACCTACTTGTGAATCCTTATCTCTGGACTCACTTCTGGGAAACTTAACCTAAGAAGTAGAGACTGTTTGTTTAGTTTGGTGAGCAGGAAAGACTTTCCTGAGAGGATGCCGTTGGAGCTGAGACCCATGTGACCAGAAGAAGCCAATCATGAGAAGACCTAAGGGCAGAGCGTTCGGAAGGGCATGAAGTGAGAATGAGTGTTGGGTGTTCAAGGGACAGACAGAAAGGAGGCCAGTGCAACTTCAGAGTGGCCGAGGGAGACAATGGGAGAAGAAGCAGCCCATCAGTAACCCTTCAGTGCTGGCAGCCAGCCGGCAGCTGATACAAGCTTTCCCATCTCCACTCAGCAGAGGCAGGACTTAGGGCAAGTTTAGTAGCTTCTCCTCCCCCCATCCTCCAGCACAATCTGCGGAGAGAGGCCTATAGATGGGAAATGCCCTCCGAAAGATCGCTGACCCTAAGGAAAACTGAAGCCAGCTTGTGTTTTTCTGCTGCAGCTCCTGAACAGCGTCCTTGCTGCATAAGTCACTTGCAGTGACAGAGTATATCCAACACCATTGTCCATGTCTGTGGGTCAGTGCCAAAATTATATTTCTTCCCCCAGGTATATTCCATGAGGAGTAATTGGTGCACTCTCTTCCTGATTCATGTTATGCTTTCTACCTAATAAAATTTTAAAAGGAAGATTTTAACAGAGCATTGATTATCTAGGCCTAAAATCCCTTAAGATTTTTTCCCATTTGATTCTATTTCGTTTTGTCAATAGTTGTGTTAAGCAAGCCGCATTGATTTTAACGGGGAGATGCTATCTAGTGACCTTTCACAAATAAACGGCGATGTGCCTGAGCAAGAAGAATTCCTCTGCCCAGCCCTTCTTGGCTGACTTGCCCACCCACCCAACCAACTGGCATCAGCATTGTTCTCCTATTTTCAATAAGAGAAGTGGCCGCATACGAGGGGAGGAGGGATCCAACTGATTCAACAGGGAGGCCGAGTAATTTGCTTTAGTGTCTCTTGTAGCTTAGGGGCTCTGTGTGGCAAGTAATGTGCGACCCAGCAAATTGTTAGGTCTTGGGGTGAGATACCGAATGTACTGCACTAAACCCCCAAAGTAATGAGAGAGCTTTCTTTCATTGGCCTGAGGTTAATACAAGTTGGAAAACAGTGGAAGGTCGTTCTCCCAACGTGGAGAGGATGAAATGGGTGTTGCATCCAAAGTGCAGAGTTTCTCCTTCGTTTCCTCCCGTGATCTTCTATCCGGTGGTTTGTTTTGTGCATTTTCTTATGTGCTGTCCCTAAGTGCAGTCAGGGAAAAATCAAGCTGCATGTGTGTCCAGAGGGGAGACGTGGGCAGGGAGAGGGAGGTGACAGGGAGGTGAGGGCTGGTCATGGCGACTGCCGGGAGGAGGACCCACCCCAGAAGCCAAAAGATGTTTGTCTCCCAGCAGCCTGGTTCAAACCCACCTGTGTCTCCCTTCTCTAGATTTACCAGTGAACTTCTTTCTCCTTTTTTTTCTCCCTTCTTTTTCTCTCTTGCTCATGTAAGAGGTGAGAAAGAGGCCAAAAATGGGGTTGGGGGGGGAACAAATAGTTCTGAATCATACATTTCATGGTACTGGATGCTGCTATTTCAATCCATACTTTTTGGTTGTGACTATATTTGTTTTGTCACACAAATAAATTGATAAATAAAACCCTAGCAGCCATTTTGTATCTCAAGAATTCTAAACCTCTAGACCTATAGATCATACTTTTATTATTATAAAGTTATGCTAATTGTAAAAGTATCAAATAGACAGAAATAAAGTTTAAAAAAACCTCCTTATCTCACCCATCCTCAATGATCTTTTCCTTAAGTAGTTATTGCAAAATTCCTTTCAGAAATTTTCTATGTACATATGCTCAAGCATTTGAATTTTTTATACAAGTGGTATTGTACTTTATACATAATTAATTACTTGAGTTTTTCACAATCACAGTTTTGACATCTTTCCATATCTATGTACACAAATCTGTAGACAGGATGGCCATATACTTCATCCAACAAAGACATTTGTTGAGAGACAGGGAGTGTGCTGTCACTAATTTAATGGGACAACGCTTATGAACTGCAAGTATTCTGGTGACTTAGAGCATTTGGTCACACTATCTGCATATCATGGATTAAAGCTGATCTCTCAGTTAGTTTGGAAAACTCAGTTTTGTTTTTGAGGGGATAAAGAGGTAGGGAATCCATCAAAGAGCATGAGCTACAGATATTCTCACCTTAAGAAACTGTGGAAAGCTTTGGCTAAACAAACAAACACTGCCAAAGTCTATCAAGCTGACACGACAGTTTTGGTCTTTGAGCTACATGAATGGCAATTTGAGGGAAGATGTTGTACAGAGGGCACAAGGCCCATAAAAGACATGACGGTTTTAACACTGTCAGCAAGGCTGTGCGATGGGACAGAGAATAATGAGAGCTCCTTTCAGGATACAGGTGACTGGCGGGAGTAAATGAGTGGCTTTGGGGCCATTGCTCATCCTCTTCCTTCGAAAATTTAAGTCTACCCTGCAGATGACTTCTCATATCTCACACGAAGAGTTTTGCATAGGCTGTGGGGCTGGGTTGAGAAGATTAATACTGGCTGTTTTACTCAAGCTTGAGCAATTTCCTTAGGCCATTTTTGGTCTTCTATTGAGTTGTGCTCTGTGGTTCATTTAATGTGAAGACAGAGTGGGCTCGGGGCATTTTCTTCGATAGAGAAGCCGCTGTGAGATAATTGGAGACCGGAAGTCCGAGGAGCCATGGATGGCTAGCAGTTGGAGCTCTCGGAGGCAGGACGGCTGATATAATGCTCACAGAGGAGGACGGGTGTTACCAATTACTGTTTGATGCAGCAGATTGTCTCCCCCCCCACCGCCAGCTATTGTGGAAAGGACTAATTTCATTTTTACATGACTTGTTATAATTTCTCATTTCTAATGGGATATTTTTTCCAAATCCACATCACCAAGCCAGCTGGCTATCACATCTGCACATTCTTTTTATAGAATCTACCTAGGCTCGTGCCCTTCTTTTAGCTCGGTCTTTGCCAGACAACAATTTGTCAACATCTACTAAGATCCTCTTTTAACTCTTAAATGGAAGGGATGCAATGAACTGTGACAAATCCAAATTTTGAACGTGATGACGTAAGAAGTAGGGATAAAAGCATTGGAAAGTTATTTTTCTCATCTCTAGGTAGCTAACCAGATACAGGAGCTGAGTGACTCCCCGTGAAACTGGGCAGCACCAATGATCTGCACTAGAAGGTGCACTGGACTGGGAGCCAGCAGACCTGAGTTCTGACCCTGGCTCCCACACCGATTCACGGCGTGATCTGGGACAGGCCCCCGGCCTTCAGTTTCCTCCTTTGTAAAATGAGGTGAAAACAGTTCATGTCTAGGGTTCCCTCCAGGTGTAACGTTTTCTATGATTTTGATACTTTGTTTTCTTACAAAGCGAAAAAATCACAAAAAATTCTTCAGGTTTATTTTTTTCTCTATTTTTTCCTGATTACCACTACAGTTTTCCTGAGGGCGGTACCCCTTTGGGTCCCCTTACTCTTCTTTTCTTCTTGGCTTTGATAAGCAACGTTAGACTTGAGGCATGAACAGATTAGGAGGTTGCCTTTTAAATGTCAGTTGAGGGCTACATCCAAGTATTTCTCACACTGGCCAGCCTCTGAAATGTGAAACTCCATCCTCAGGACTTTGTTGCCTGCAGATAAGGCACCTGCACTCTATTAATATACATATGCCCTGGGAGAGGCAAGGCATTAAGCTTGTTTCAGCTTAATTAGAATACATTTATCTCAGTTTTCCAAATGAGCTGGCTACCTGACCACAGCACCTTGGAGGAAGAGAAAGATAAGGGGAAACTTTTTTATAGGGCAGAGGTGTGAGTGATACATCAAAAATCAGGGCAATGCCCAGCGTTGCTCTCTGGTGGGGGCCAGAGTCACAGACCATGAGGAGCTAGGGAGGGGGCAGAGGTGGGGGCGATTAATGGGATGCTAGAATGATGCAAGTCCCAGGCAGCAGTGAACAAGGAAGTCAGCAGACCCCCAAGAACCTCCAGGAATAAATTTGCCTTACATGTTCCCTTAGCCTCGGTCTGTCCATGTTTGTATGAAACTCAGGCAGTGCTGCCTTGCTCAGTGAGCACTTGAGAGCAAGGAGGCAAGGAAGGGAATCACCCTGTATCAACTTTGCCTCTACTCTTTCTCCTGGCTCCCCCCGAATCTCTTCATTTTTACTTTGCCTGAATTTCAGATCTATGATTAGAGCTGAGAAGAAAATGTCTGCACGGGGAGTTTTGTTAACACCACTGATATTTTTTTTGGAGGGGAAGATTTTTCAGAGGTGAGGAATGTGGTAAATCTTCCCCCATTCCTTTATAAAACACTGTCCTCTTAAGAATCTCAGAATAGTAGGCTGCTGCCGTGTTTTTCTAGAAGAACTCTTTTCTATGTGGGGGGCAAAAAACGCACTGAGACTCTCCATCAGTGTTGCTAGTGGTGGGTCACCCTGAAACACCCATGAGACTGCGTGCCTCACCCCCAGGGATGGAAAGGGAAGGAAATTCACTTTTCTTCATTGCTATGTTGACTGAGGGGAGATTTTATTTATTTGATGTGTGTCTGTGTTTCATGCTGTTCTGACATTTTATAACATGTCTTTCTTCTGGTAAAGTCGTTTTTATAGTGTCTTTTCTCGCTTCAGTAATTCATGTGTTTAACCTTACAAGCAACTCTGGACATTCCACTGATGGTCAGGGACGTTTGGTGAAAGCTGTATGTGTACACACCAAATCTGTGTGCTTCTTAAACAAGTGGTAACTGTGAGAGGATTTTGAAAAGGTGGGATGCAAAAACGCTCCTCAACAGTCACAGAGTTTAGAGTTAACATCCCCTGAACGCCAATGGTTCTTTTCTTCTTGGTGAACTTGATCCCACCCAACTCAGATGGCGTATTCAAAACGAAGAGTTTCTATTTCCACTCTGTTTTGCTTTGTTCACTCTCTTTTCATGAATTCTTTCACCTTGTCTACTGGACAAAGAGAGTCCAAGAAACTAGGCCAATTTTTTTGTTCAATCAGTGGGCAGAACATAGCAGATGGGGAGCTAGAAGCTCGTATTTCACACCTATAGCTGTCAGTCTGGGCCACTGTCCTGACTGCAGTGACTCAGTCTCTTTGCCTCAGAACTACTTGTGTGGGGGTCCTTTTTCCCCTGTGGGTCTGAACCTGTTGTTTTGTTTTTCTGTTTCTTCTCTTGCTGTTCAGATCTGTTCATTTCCATTGTTCCACCTTTCAGGTTCCTGAGTCTTTCCATTCTGTTGTGGAGCCCCTTGACTGAGATTTTTAATTCAGTTATTTATTCAGTAACTGAAATAACAGAGGAGAATGGAGGAGACAGAGGAGAGACTCAGTGAACTGGAAGACAGAACAATAGAAAATTTCAGTCCTAAACTTACATTTGGTTCTTCTATTTCTTTGCTGCAGTTTTCCATTTATTCATTTGTTTCAAGAATATTCACAATTGTTTGTTGAGGCATTTTTATCATAGGCTGCTTCAAAATCTTTGTAAGATAATCCTAAAACCTTGATTGTCTTTGTGTTGGCATATGTTAATTGTTTTTTCATTCAGTGGGAGAACTTCCTCATTCTCAACAGGCCAAGCGATTTTTCTATCAACACTTTTACATTAAGCTATGAGACTCTGGGTCTTAGTTAAACCCTCCGTTTTAACTGGGTTTATCTGACACCACCTGACATGGAAGGGAGGGCCTTGCCTGCCTCATTCTTGCCAAGTGGAGGAGGAGGTCCAGGTTCCCCACTAGCCTCAGTCGACACCTGAGGGAGGCGGTGTTTCATCGTGATTGGATGGAAGTTCCAGCTCCCCACTGGGTCTCCACTGACAATGAAGTGGGGGTGACCTTGTTACCATCGGGTGGTGGCAAAAATCCTGACTCTGCCCCAGTGGGGAGGAGAAGAGGTGCCTTGTCCTGCCTGGTGGAGGCAAAAGCACAGGCTCCCGCATGGTCTTCACTGACACAGTGCAGGTAAGTAGAGGAGGCTCGTTGCTGGCAAGGAAAAAATTCCTGGCTCCCTGCTCAGTTGTCCCTGACACCACCCTGGCAGGGGCACTGGGGAGCCTCATCAGAGCCCGGAGAGGGTGGAAATCAAAGCTCCCCGCTTAGCTTTGCCGGTGTGGTGAGGTGAGACCACAGTTCTTCTGTGGTGTTTGTGGGAGCAGACCAGTTATTATCTAAAAATTGTCTGTCTTTGATCATGAATTTAAATGTAAAACCTAAAATTTAGATAGCTTTTAGAAAAAAATGTAGGAGAACACATTGGGTATCTGGAGCTAGACTAAAAGTTCTTAGACTTGATATAGAAAAAAATGCATAATATGAAAAATTGGTAAATTGGACACGCTCAAATGAAAAAAACATTGCTTCTGTGATTCTGTTAAGAGGATAAAAAAGACGAGCTATTCACTGGAAGAAAATATTTGCAAACAACATGTTAACCAAGGGAATAAATAGTACCTAGACTACATGTTTACAACCTCTCCAAATTCAACAGTAAAATAAAACCAAACAAAAACCCAAACAATTTAATTAGATAATGGGCAATAGACATGAAGAGACATTTTCACCAAACAGTATAAATTCCAGCAACACTACAGGGTGGTGGAGCTTTGGAAAAACTGAATCACTCATCTGTAGGAATGTAAACTGGTACAACTACTCTGGAAAAGAGTTTGGAAGTTTCTTAAAAATAGAACAAAACAACTCAACATGGAACAACTGTCCAACCCAGCTGGGCACTTATCCCAGAGAACTGAAGAATTATCTTCACACAAACACCTGTAGGCAAATGGTGATAGCGGTTGTATTTGTAATAGCCAAACACCGGAAACAAACCAGTCACAGGCAGTGAGTGAAACTCAGGCAGTGCTGCCTGAGTGAGTGGGTGAGTGATGAAACAAACTGTATTATATCCATATCACAGAACACAACTCAGACAAAAAGAAAAACAAAGCAGCAAAGTATTGATACAACAACCTGAAAAATTCTTTAGAAAATTATGCTTAGTGATAAAAGCTGAACCCAAACTGTGCATATGGTACAGTTCCATTTGTATAACATTCCTGAAATGACCAAATTACAGAAATGGGGAGCAGATTGTGGCTGTCAAGGGTTAAGGGGGGCATGGAGGCAGGAAAAGGGATGAGGCTACGAAACGCCAGTAGTGAGAGATCTTTGCGGTCCTGGAATTGTTTTGTGTCTTGCATTAATGTCAATATCCCAGATGTGATATTGTATTATAGTTTTGCAAATGTTCTCCTTGTGGGGAAACTGGGTAAAAGATATAGGAACTCTCTTGGTTTTTCTTACAACTGCATGTGAATCTGCAAGTGTTTCAAAATAAAACTTTAATTTAAAAAATCTAGTAAGTCAGACGACAAAGGGGGTGAAAGTTTTCCGGACAAAGGCTAACCAGTCAGAAGTCCTGGGGGTGAGACTGAGAGATCACGTGGTTGCAAACCTTGGGTCTTTCTGAACCACGAGGATGAGCTTTGGTTGTGGATCAGAATTTGAGAAGTAGTGAACTGTGCATATGAGAGTCATTTCAAAACTGCAGGCTTACACCTAGGGCAGGCATTGTTAGAATCAGGTGTTAATAGCTAAGTGTCTCCCACTCTTCCAGGGGGTTTGTGTGGTCCGACAGAAATAGGACAGCTTACAGAATGGCAAAGCTCCGAGCCACAAGGAGGGCTCACTGAGCTAGACCATCAAATGTGGTGTGTATGGGGAGGGGGTGCTGCTGGTGGGGTGCCTCTGGGAAGGCCCACCTCTGAGGCAAGGCAGGCTTCACTGGCTGTGCCTTTGAGGAAGGTTGAATCTGATGGCTTTGGGGATGCTGCATTCTTCTTAAGTCTGGTCACTTGGTGGTATTTCTTTTTATTCTCTCAGTTTGTGGTAAATTCAACATTTTCTCCTCTACTCAGCAGGAAAAAAAGAGAGGCCAGAGGGCAGCTGTGGATCTCAGTGGGGCTTAGTCGGTCTCTGCCAGAGGTGAGGGAAAACGAAGATGAACACAGCTTTTGGGAACGTTGGTAATTTCAAATCAGGCTCACTCACCTTCTTGTCCCTCCCCAAAGCATCACTGTGCCTTTTGCTATGTATCTCCCTCCCCCATTCATTAGTATATGCCTCCCCCCACAAAGAAATGGTTAAAGATATCTTCTCAACAGAAGGAAATCATATTAGCCATTCAGTTTGTTAGGGATTTCCCCACCCCTCACTTTAGGTTGGCAAGACCCATGCGCAACAGTGGCAGGTGTGCACCCGCATAGATCCTTCCTCACGTAGACGTCTTTCCCAGCTTGCTTTCTAGCATCAGGATGCTTTTCATCACTTCCTCAATTGTTGGAAAGCGGTTTCTTCCCTAATGTACGTAAGTCTTAGCAGTGATGGCTGGAAGCAGGAAAGACTGTGAGTGTGCTTTTGTGATTGTGTAAGTGATGGCAAAAAAAGTGCACATGGTGTCTGCTTGCAAGTTTCCCTAGTGAAAGTTAGCATCAAATTTCCTTTCTAAAGAAGCAATGGAAATATCCTAATAGTTGGCAGCCAGGATATTGCAACAGCGGGCATTTATAGGTCATCTGCTAAACCCTGGCACAGGCGCTGAGGGTATAAAACCCTTAGCGACACAGGCCCTGCGCCAGGGCTTTATCGTTTGTTAATAGAAGTGGTAACAAACCAACCAACCAACAAATAAACAGACAAACCCAGGTGGGGGAGGGGAGTATGTGCTGTGGGACAGGCAGGGTGTGAGCAGCATTGGAAGTGCTCTCATCCATTCTGCCAGGTAGTGAAAACCATCCCAGCTTCACGCATACGACAACTGACCCTCAAAGAGCTGAAAGAACTTGCCTGTGCTTGCTGAACTAGAAAGCGGTGGTGTTCAGGTATGAACCAGACTTGCACATGCTATACTGTCTCTCGACAGAAAAGAGATAAAAAAATCAGTAAATGGGCAAGTGCTAACTCCGCGCCCGGGAAGTGGTAGATGACAGAGGCTGTGAGGCACCTGAGTGGGGAGAGAGGGCTGTGCCACGAGTGAGCACTGTGTGAATACGGACAGTGAACGCTGTTTGACAGATAAGCTGGAGGGTATTTCCAGTGTGGTCTTAACTGGATGTGAGAGGTGAACAGCAAGCCAACTTAAGCATGTCTATACACTCGGTAAAGTGACACAATTATCGTGTGGACAAATCCTGAATAAATGCTATCTACAATTTTTTCTTTTTCTTTTTTAAATTATTTATTTTGTTCTAGTACAGTTGTGTGTGTTTCCTGCCCCCACTACTCCCCCCACTGCCCCAGCCCTCCCCACCTCCTTCCCCTGCTTCCCTTGGTTTTGTCCACGTGCCTTTTATAGTTGCTATCTACCATTTTTATTAAAAAGAAAAGATGGTGTTCCTTCAAACTTTCTTAAGAAAGTTTCAGAGCTTTCTTAAGATTAGAATATTACTCTATTTATTCCAGGACACTCCTGCCTGTCTTCTTTCTTCCTTCCCATTTCCAAGGAGAATCTGTTCTTGTCCAGTCTTTGTCTTTGAAGTTAACCAGCCCCCCAAAATGCAGAAATACAGAGCGAGTACTAAAATACACAACAATGAGTCATTATTCAAGGAATCTCTTTCTTTACGGGCACTTCGTGTTGGCAAAGGAGAATGTATGGGAAAAATACAACAAACCGGCCTGAGACCTGTGTTAGAGAACAGAAATGTTTAACACGGAGCGTTCCAACAACCCGCCTCCCTCCAACTCTCCAGCAAGATTCCTCCCACTATGAGCTGAACTCCTCTCTTCCTCCCCCAGCTAAGAGGGGTGATCCTCTCTCGCCCATAGAGAAGCTAAGTCAATTGACAAAATGAGGACATGGGGAGCAGGGGGAGGAAAGGGGAAGAAGAAAGCACCTAGAGGGAGGCTTTGGAGTCAACGTGGGATGGGAGGAGGTGCACTTGGGTGGGATTATGTACTTGGACCGCCTTCCAGATTTTAAGTAAGTTGAGTCCAGTGTTTGAGCATTGTTGTGGTTAATTTTAGATTGTCAGTGGATACAATTTCCACTGTATTTTTAGTAGCCAGAGCCACTTCTGAATGATGCTCCAAGCTGCTGTATTCCAGGACTTAGAGATCAGCAAGGATCAACTCACCTGGTTCTGTGGGTGATTGGAGGGAGGTGGGTGAGCAGAGTAAGTCAACCCAAGAACAGCCAATGTGCAAGGATCACCCGTGCAGAGACTCTTAGGTTAAACTCTGGGAACTGCCATATTTACTGGAAAAAAGTTGAATATTGTCAATTTCATATAATTGGATTTCATACATTCTCCTAATCTTAAATCTTTTTCTAGAATGCTTTAAATGGGTTTTGAAACTAAACATGTTGGAAGGAGTGGACTTGGGTGGCAAAAGATATTTGGATTCTAGAGCTTTTTCTTATTGAATGTATTATCTTGGGAAGGTTAGCTCAACTCCCCTGGGTCCCCAGTTTTCTTACCTGAGAAATAGATATGACAAACCTATATACCTCATAAGGATGAAATGAGAGATTATAAAGCACATAGAGCTTTTAGACACATTGTAGGCACTCAGATGCTAATTTTCCCACTAAACTCACCTCACTTGGGCCTTCAGCTTTTATTTGGTTGAAAGGTTGGACCACATAGCTCATCTCTGTAGCTTTGCACTAGCCCCAGCACTCAGAATCAGTTACGTCAAAGGAAGGAGGAACCTGGTAGCCTAGCTAGCCCAATGCTGCATTTTACAAACGTGGAAGTCAAAGCCTGGAGACCTTTCCCTAGGTCACAAAACTAACCAGTCTCAAGATCCCTGGTGCCCAACGCCAGGCTGCCAGGTCCAGAGAGTTGACTACGTCGCTCAAGGTAGTTGGTTTGACCTACGGTTTCACTGTCCTTCCGTCCACCCAGCATAAACCCAGCACGGGGAGAAGAGGGACAAAGGGACAGCTCTTCTTTTAGGCTCTTTTTTTAAAAGAAAATTGAGATATAACTGACATAACATTCTATTCGTTTCAGGTATACAACATAATGATCTGACAGTTGTACACATCGTGAAATGATAAGGCTCTTTTGCAGACGGCGTGGCCCCCGGGAGACTCAGAGCTGTGCTGGGGCTCAGGCAGGAGTGGTCGATCGATTTCTCCTCATGCTCAGTCATTAGTAGTTGCCTGGGGAGTGGGCTGAGGATTCTGTGAGTGTTTCCAGGTTCATCGAGACAGAGTTCTATGATTGAGTAATGATATCTTTCTTGGGCGTGGAAGGGGAAAGTAGTGGCATGAATTTCTGGTTCAATGAGGTAAATAATCTCCTGCAATAAACATAATAACTGAAGACATGAAAGAATGCCATTGAAATAGTCCATGCTTAAAATATTAGAACATGTGAAAATGATATCACCTTCAATTTTTTTCTTTCAATGGGAAGGGAGGTTTATATCTATAATACCATTGCTTACTGTATTTTTTGGACCATAAGACACACCTTAGATTTTAGAGGAGGAAAATAGGAAAAATTATTTTGAAGCAAAAAATGTGGCAAAATATTTAATAACATAAATAACATGATATTGCACCAATGTAAATGTAACCAGAACTCAACAGCAGCATTAACAACCATTATTCCTCCCAAATTGCGGGGAGGGGAGAAGTGCATCTTATAGTCCAAAAACTACCGTATATTGTTATAAACAAGAGTTCTTCAATCTATATGTTTGTTGTAAAAACGTTTCCAGAGGCTTTAGCTACTGTTTTTTTTTTTCCTTCCTCAAGTTTCTTGATGCTGATGGGATCCTTCAAGGGCTGAAGCCATGGGAAGAGGAGGTGACCCACAAGGAATCTAACCCTGATTATAACACGTCGCTCTATTCATTTTTATTGACCTGTGCATAGTGCGGCTGTTAATACATGACTCATGAGCCAAGGCCGCTCCTTAGGGAGGCGGCATGGTGACCACAGCAATTAGACAGAGTCTTCCAAAGGCTTCTGATCCCATGGGAAGCAATGGGTCTGATTTTCATATATGTTCATTGGTGTTTTACATCTGATTCAGGAGATATAAAGGGAGAGGAATTTATAACCAAAGGCAAATGTGGAATGAGTCTGTTGGGTGAGTAAATAAATTTATTGGCTCTTTGGAGACATACATTTTATAAAGTAAGAAATATAAGTTTGTAATTAAAAAATAAGAAAAGATCATGCAGGCGTTATGCTCACATCACAGATCTTGTGTGGCAGGCCAAACAGGAGGCCCACTTCCCAGGATGTGAGCAAAGGTGAGAAGTGGGGAGACCTGTGAAAGCAACCCACAAGTTGGTGGAGTGGTTTGTAGAGGCATGGAATGATCACTTGTCAGAGAATCACCATTTTCTCACTGGGCCCTTTTTTCACATGAAAGCCTTTGTTAAAATGACGCTGTGTTCTCAGAATGAATCTCTAACGCCTTCCTCTCTGCAGCCTCCCGTATCCTCCAGGGGGTTGTGATGTCTTCCCCTCGGAGGANTGAGGATTCTGTGACTGTTTCCAGGTTCATTGAGACAGAGTTCTATGGTTGAATAATGATATCTTCCTTGGGCGTGGAAGGGGAAAGTAGTGGCATGAATTTCTGGTTCAATGAGGTAAATAGTCTCCCGCAATAAACATAATAACTGAAGACATGAAAGAATGCCATTGAAATAGTCCATGCTTAAAACATTAGGAGAACATGTGAAAATGATATCACCTTCAATTTTTTTTCTTTCAATGGGAAGGGAGGTTTATATCTGTAATACCATTGCTTACTGTATTTTTTGGACCATAAGACAAACCTTAGATTTTAGAGGAGGAAAATAGGAAAAATTATTTTGAAGCAAAAATTTGGCAAAATATTTAATAACATAAATAACATGATATTGCACCAATGTAAATGTAACCAGAACTCAACAGCAACATTAACAACCATTATTCCTCCCAAATTGGGGGGAGGGAAGAAGTGCATCTTATAGTCCAAAAACTACCATATATTGTTATACAAAAGAGTTCTTCAATCTATATGCTTGTTGTAAAAACGTTTCCAGAGGCTTTAGCTACTGGTTTTTTTTTCCTTCCTCAAGTTTCTTGATGCTGATGGGATCCTTCAAGGGCTGAAGCCGTGGGAAGAGAAGGTGACCCACAAGGAATCTAACCCTGATTATAACACGTCGCTCTATTCATTTTTATTGACCTGTGCATAGTGCGGCTGTTAATACATGACTCATGAGCCAAGGCCGCTCCTTAGGGAGGCGGCATGGTGACCACAGCAATTAGACAGAGTCTTCCAAAGGCTTCTGATCCCATGGGAAGCAATGGGTCTGATTTTCATATATGTTCATTGGTGTTTTACATCTGATTCAGGAGATATAAAGGGAGAGGAATTTATAACCAAAGGCAAATGTGGAATGAGTCTGTTGGGTGAGTAAATAAATTTATTGGCTCTTTGGAGACATACATTTTATAAAGTAAGAAATATGAGTTTGTAATTAAAAAATAAGAAAAGATCATGCAGGCGTTATGCTCACATCACAGATCTTGTGTGGCAGGCCAAACAGGAGGCCCACTTCCCAGGATGTGAGCAAAGGTGAGAAGTGGGGAGACCTGTGAAAGCAACCCACAAGTTGGTGGAGTGGTTTGTAGAGGCATGGAATGATCACTTGTCAGAGAATCACCATTTTCTCACTGGGCCCTTTTTTCACATGAAAGCCTTTGTTAAAATGACGCTGTGTTCTCAGAATGAATCTCTAACGCCTTCCTCTCTGCAGCCTCCCGTATCCTCCAGGGGGTTGTGATGTCTTCCCCTCGGAGGACCCACTGGCCCTCATGGGACATCCGGCATCACACTCTGCCTGCTTCTGTGGGTGTTTGGGAATGCTCTCTGACCACCCTTCCCCACGCACGGGTTCTACAGCTGACAACGGTGATCCAGTGGCCTTAGTGACTGACCCGCCTGGGGAGTGGGAAGCTTGTTCCCCAGACTAACCTGCAGAAGGATCCACTTTTCTCTTGGCTACTTCCTGACTACTCCTGCCTGCAGAACTCAATCATGAGGGGACACCAGGGAAACAGAGAGCAGAACATTTGCTCTGAGACATGAGTTTGTTCACGATCACCCCGACATGTGTTCACTACTTGTTAAAACCTTTTCCCAACTACTTTTTCCCTCTAAGTGTTGGAGCTCGAAAACTTCCAAATATTTTTTCCTTGTAGGTAGATTATAGGGAGTAGATTCTCACCCCTTATTCCACGAGTTTTTCTCTCTCTCTCTACTAGGGTAAAACTACTGCTATAATAAATAAATAAACCTCAAACATGTTAGTGGCTTGACACAAGATAAACTTATTTCTCTGTCACATGACAGTATGATGTGTGTAATCCTTCTCAGCACGCAGCTTTTCTACCTGTGGTCATCCAGACGCCCAGGTTCCTTCCATCTTGCAGACCTTCTGTCTTCTGCTTCCAGCTAATGAAAAAAAAATCTGAAAATGACACAGCTCATTTCTGCTCACATTCCATTGCTGTGAACTAGTCATATGGTCAAACCTGGGTATATGGAGTACTGGGAAATAAGTCTATGGTTGGACAGTTCCTGCCAGCAACAAATGCATCCTATAGAAGAGGGAGCATAAATATTGGGGGGTTAACTAGTAGTCTCCATCACACTGTACTATGTTAGTGTGAGGGAGAACCATGGTGTTAACATATCTATTTCCTGTCTAGTTGTCTCAATCCAGCCCAGAAAGGAGCATTTCTAAAGCTGTCCATGAATTGGGCTGGACCCCAGGACGGTTCAATACCCACCACGAGGCTGAAGCCACACCTTTGGATGCGTTGGCGGAGCAGGAAATGGGCTGTTGCAGACGGGTCAGCAGCACGTTGTGGGTAAGGGTCCCGACCCACCGCCTGCGGTTCTACTAGCCTTTCCCAATTGGGTAACTTTACTCTAGATAATTATATGTTTGGCAATGAATATGTGTATTTCTTATCCTGTTGGCTTTGTTAAAATAAATATATATATTTTAAAGACCATGCCTGGTCATGCTTGTTTCTCTTTCAGCATTTAAGACTGTTTCTATAGTAGCCTTAACACAGTGCCTTTCTCACACAGGTTGAATATGTGAACTAGACAAACAAACATTAATGACTTAACAATGTCCAAAGGAAGTTGTATATCAGAGTCGTAAACAGTTTGCACACGAACTGACCCATGGCCCTCAAATAAGAAGAATAAAACTTAGTGTTTACATAAGATGGGGCCACCTACATAAGGGAGCCGCCCCAACCCATGTTCTCTGAATTCAATGCTCATGAAACAATGCTCTTGATGTATCTTTTCTGGTCATTATTTGCTAAGAAGATTTCCCCCCTACCTGGCCACTGTATTGGACAGTGACTTAGGATGGTAAATAAGTATATTGGTTTTGCAAATTGGGCTGTGGCAGTGTGAATCACTCTGTGTGAATCTTAGTTGCTCTGCCTCTGAGGACCTTGGCCAGTCAGACCCCTGTCTCACAGTGGACCACATCAGAGCCCAGTAAGCCCAGTGAATGGAGAGCCCGTCTTACCATTTAAAGTGCAGGAGCGGAAACCATGGTTGTCAACCTGGGTGTGAGTGGGCTGGGTGAGAGTGAGCTGGGGTGAGGGAGGGAAATACAGAGTCGTGGCATCCTAAGAGGGAGACAAATAAATATGAATGCGTGCTTGAATGTGTCCACCTGGAGTTCAGTTAACAAAATTTATGACCGACAGAGAAATGGGTAGGCTAGAAGCAAAGAAAGTATTTGTAGAAGAAAATAACATTGTGAAAAGCATTCCAGTTATTCTGAAGATTGGCTTAAATGACAATTTTACCCTATTTACTGGCCCTCAGAACTTCATCAAGCAGAGATGCTTTTCATTTCTTTTAAGCCTTGAGGGCATCTTGAAGGTGATTTGCAGTGAAGTTCCTGGGTGAGGTTGATTGCACCTGCAGTGTAGTCTTTATATGGATTCAGAAAGGGTGTGGGGCCCCTCTGAGCTGTGTCTCTCTGTCTGCAGTGAAGCCCAGAAAAGGAGCTGGAAAGAGGGGGCATAGGAGGGCAGGGAAAGGAGAAGGTTGCCTGGTGGTAACTATACTAGAGATCTACCAGGGTAATTGAAAGTATTTAATAGCAGAGGCTAATCTATCGATTGGGACCACAGACTTATGCTACCAGATACACCTAAGCTTGAATAGCAAGCAGCACATCCATTCACTAATTAGAAGTAGTTTCTAGGCAACTGTTGTCTTTAGTGACTTTCCATTCCCCTTCTATTTGTTTAAATTTCCTTCAACACTGTAAACAGAAACAACACCATTATAGATTAATTTCTCTGCACTCAGTTTTAAAACGCAAGTACTGCTGAAAAGGGTCACAAATCAAAGTCTCAAAGTCAATACACCCTACACTGATCCTGGCTCAGTAGGTGCTTTTTCTTGATAGAAGACATTCCTGAAGAATTCTGGGAGTTGGGAAGTGGAGGAAACATCAAGGAAACACTGTGGCTTCTGGACTGGAGCCATACAACAGCTGGGAGGGCTTTAGTGTGTACCATGAATTTGTTGCAACGTGCACAGAATTATTTGGGCAAATATAATGCCTGGCTCATCTGGCATATTGTACCCTGCCACGTCATGACTCCTTCCAAAGGCACAAAATTCTCTCCAAAACATACCAGATTTAGAGCTATATATTTGACAATAACTTATTCACGTGGTGAATAACCTGATAGTTCTTGAGTTGGCTTAATCTTTCATAAAGATTGAGCCAATCATAGAAGTTGAGGTGATCATAAATATCTAATGTAGAGATAAACATAAATATCTAACATAATCATAAATACGAGATAATCATAATCACAAATATCTAAGATATAAGTTAAGATCATCATAAATATCTAGTTGAGATAATCATAAATTGGTATAACCTTTTGGGAAGGCAATATCTATTAAAAATTTGAATGTATTCTTTGATCAAGCAATCTTCTGGGATTTTTTTCTACAGAAATGTTCCCACAGTTATGCAAAGATATTGCATAGATTGTTTCCTTCAATATGTTTATTCATAACAGTGAATAATTAGAAACAATACATATGTCCTTTTGTAGCGGATATGTTAAATAAATCACTCAACAATCACAAAACAGAATACCAAGAAACTTAAGAAGAATGAGGTGTTTCTGTAGTTAGTGATACAGAAGAACACCGAAGCTGTGTTGTTGAGTAACGTAGGAAGGCAACACAATACACACAGGGCAGCTGTATTTCTCTGTGTGTAAGGCTGTGTGTAAGGCCGCACAGTCTTGGGAAGGGTCTGCAAGGACACACACCCAATTGAAGGTGGTCGTCATCTTTAGGAAATGGGGGAATTTTACTTTCTATTTTTCATTATTTTTGTACTGTTTGAGTTTTCCACAACATGTGTTATTTTTGATATATGTGTGTGTATACACATGTGTATGTGTATACACATACTTACACACATACAGTTTCTTTTTTTGAAAAAAATCCCTGGCCAAGGTGTAGGCTTAGTTTCAGTCACAAGCCCTCCTAACCAGGGAACACTGTCTCTTGTGTGTGTCCTTTTCTGCCCTCCTGCCCTCCTGCTGTGTGGGTGCTCTGGGGGCAAGCGCTCCTGCAGTTTGATGCCTTTGCTTCAGATCCTTTTAAACGTGCTTTTGCTTCAGCATGTGCTCATCCCCGTTCTTCAGTTTTCTTTGCCTTTCTTCTCCCTCCTGTAATTTTTGGTTCGCTCTCTTCCTCTCTCCACTGTCTTTTTCACGTTGACTTTTTCTCTCTCATCTTCTAAAAGCCATCTTTCTCAGACTTATTTACTGCCAGCCACTCCAAACAAGGTAGAAAATTCTCCCTCACCTACATAGCAGGAAGTCGGAGCCCACTTGCTTTTAGTTGCTGGGACGTGCACCACTAGCTAAGGACACTCTGAAGTTCGGCGGTTATTCAGCAATTTTCTCACTTTCTAACTCTGCACTAGGCCACTGACAGACACACCGTCACTGGTCAAAGGTATCTGTTAACTGCCAGGGGAATGGCAGGAGGACTGAGGTGATGAGCCTCCAAGATGAGGCCCAGGGGTTCTCACCTCCTGGTATTCACACCCTTGTGTATCTCCCTCCTGCAGTACATCAAGGTTGACCTGTGTGAGTAAAGAATACTGTGGAAGTCACAGTATATGACTTCCGAGGGTAGCTGGCCAAAGACACTGCAGCTTCTCCCTTGGTTTCTGGACTGCTGCCTCTGGGGGAAGCCAGCCATCAAGCTGTGAGGACACTGAGGCAGTCCTATGCAGAGGCCCGTGTGCAGGGAGACCGAGGCCTCCTAGCAACAGCCAGCACCACCCCTGCAGCCCTTAGGGTGAGACCCCTTGGGATTAAATCCTCCAACTCCAGTTAAGGGTGCAGATGGCTGAAGGCACAGCAGACATCTGACCTCCCATGAGAGACTCAAGCTAGAACCATTCAGCCAAACTACTCACTACTAAATTTTTGACCCATACACAGGGTGTAGGTTTACAGTCATGGGTATGCAAACAGCTTATTCTTGTATTGTTATTTATTAGTTTGTATTTTTCCATACAAAGAACTATAAACCTATGTTGCCCCACCCTGTAAATGGAATTATGAGATAATAAGTGATTCTTACTGTTATAAACTGCTAATGTGGGGGTGATTTGTTTCATAACATCAGATGAATAATACAAGAACCATGTCCCAAAGATGCAAAATACTTTTTGTCTCTGTGGTTGTCCTATGTCTATTTTTTTTTGTAAAATTAAGGCTGTAGCAAGCAGTAATTAAGAACACAGGTTTTGATGGTAGACCAGGTTCATAACCCCAGCACCATCACTACCGAGGTTTGGGACCTCGGATGAAGTTATTTAACCTCTCTGAACCTCAGCTTCTTCATTTTTAAAGTTGGGGAGGATGATGGTATCCAGCCAACAGCGCTGTGCGTTGAAGATGATGTATGTAAAAATAAAAATCCCAGATCCTGATATGAAGAAAATGTTTTACAAATGCTATCTTTAGAAAAGGCAAAGAGATCCAGCTACAAAGGCAATCTCCTTGCAACGTTTCTCCCACGAACTCTTTTCCCAACAGATACACATGAAGTGAACAATTTGAATTCAGTTCAACTTTGCTTTGCTCCTAAATCCATTGTGCATTCACCATCTTGCTACTGGATGAGTGAGTATATGGTCAGCACAGAGCGGAGTCCTGGAGTCCGTGAGACTGCTTCATTAAACCAGGAGAAGTCTGAGAATGGTGTCTGCTTTCCTCTGCGGGTATCGCAACACTATTCATACCTTCATTATGAAAAGGAGCACTTTGTCTGTAGAATTAGCATTTCTCTGATTCAGAACGGGGCCAGGGGGGGCGGGCACACTGTCTGTGTTGTTCCACCCAGCCTGCAATTGTGCATTAGTGGAACTTTATCACCAACAGGTATGTCTTTCTGAGATGCTGATAGATTGATGGTAGAATGAATAATTCATAGATTGTGCAAACCCCAAATCCCAGGCTTAAATTTTCAATGAATTTATCAGTGTGATAGATTGATACAGAGCTATATCAGAATGTAAAGCTACTAAGTATTTGTAGTGATTCTTTTTTCAAAAGCTGAGTGACTCTGCTTCTCAAGCTAAACACTTGAGCTGTAACAGCAGCACTTCTTTCTTTGCAAGAATATTTTTCAATCTCCCAACCAGTTAAGTAAGTTTTTTAAAGAATAGAACTTACAAAGTTCATGTCAAATGGCAGAATCAAAGATGTATTGAAATGGATGACATGTTCAGAAAAATCTATTGCTTGGTCAAAAAAAGGTCTGTGAAAATTAATTTTAGACAACCCAGCAGGATAAATCTCCAGCATTACTGATGAGCATTAACTTTATTCAGAGTAAATAATGTGAGAAGTTTCTACATAATTGCCTTTCTTGTCATGGATTTCCTGTTACTGCACTTCAGACTCATGGCCGTGAACCTTCTCTGTTGGGAGTAGACTAATACACTGGACATTAACTGAATTATAATAGGCTTTTTGTGGTGTGCAGGCTGTTAATGGTTTTTTTTAAGACAAAATTAACCTTATAATAGACTTGGAGGACAAGCTTAGTCTTCCACACAGATCCACTTTGTATCAATCGGGGTTCAGTTAGAGAAGTAGAACCCCTAGGATATATATATCTCCACAATTTGTACGTATATGATTGTCTAAATGGAGATTTCACAGGACATAATTGTGGGAGCTGTTTAAATGGTCTCTGTAAGGCTGTCATCTCGTACCTGACATGGATCCTGAAGTCTGCAGGCAGCCAGCTGGGAAGGGAAGATGGATAGAAAGTGGGAGCTCGGCTGGAATCCATGAGCATAAGCTAGACCCCAGGTCAGTTCTCACTGCCTCCCACCTGGATGTCACAGGTGTCTGCAGAAGTTGGTCATCTTTGTCCTAAAGCTCAACACATACCTGACCCAGAGTTAGGAGAAGGAGCAGGAGGATCCAGGCAAGACAGAGTTACCTGGGAGGAACTTCCCAGGGTAAGTTATAGGCCTAGTCACTGCCTCACATTAACGAGGTAAGGTTGCAGATAAGCACCCACCTGTGTGAGCTGTAAAAATCTTGCCTTCACCTTCTGGGCATAAAGAGTAAAAATGGCCACTGATCCATTTTTACTCTCTAAATCTTTGCACGAAGTGTGTTTTTTGGCCCTCCCAAACTGGAATCTTAGGTGGATGGGACTTCTGAGATGTGTAGTTTAGTCTGGCTTAGTCACCATCTAAGCCACCACATCCCAGGATTCTCAGCCACCACATCCCTGGATTCTCAGCACCATCTGTTCTGTGCCTGATCTCCCTGCCTGATTTCAGGGTACTTTGGCCTCTATCAGCCAACACCTGCAGCCCTCCTTCTGGACAGATGAGCCTGGGCTCCTGGAATTGCTTTCCCTGGGAGTTCACTTCCCCTGGGGCGGGCCTCGCCTCCTGACTGAGCAGCGTATTGGTCCTCTGTGTGCCTAATTATCTGGGGTCCATCCTGGGAATTTACGTCTCTCCATAGCGAAATTCTCTGGCATCTCATATAGCCCAGCGGCTAGAATTTTTTCCAGAAACTTACTTTTCCTACGGTAAGATCCTTGAAAACACACTCCTCTATGCCTGGCCTGTACCTGGTCTGATTGGACCCTAGGTTAGAGACCCCTCACCCTTTTCTCTCAACCCGGCTATGCGGATCTGGACTTGCCATGAGACTCACTCCTCCTGTGTCCTTCCCAAGAACATCCACTCTGGACTGCGCTTTTATGTTCAGATCGTGGCCCCCCGGCCCACCAGCAGGCCTCTGGATCCCCTTGTCAGAGCCTCCCCCAGACAGATCCACCTTGCTGGTGCCAAAGCCCTGCTTCTGACAAAAAAAGGAGTTGGCAAAATAAAAATGTTTGATGTGAACAAATATGGAAGCCAAGGGTTGAAGAATGCTCACAAAGACAGGAAAAATATTTATTCAACAGCGATCCAGATTGTGTTCCAGGTGAAGGACACATCGCAGTGAACTAACCAAAGTCCCTGCCCTCACGGGGCTTGCTTTCTCACGAGGAAGAGAAAGACAAAAACAAAATCTAAATAAATATGTAACATTTGTGGTAGAAATAAGTACTAAGCAGACAAAGCACAGGAAGGAGATAAAGAAGGAAGAACAGCGAGAACGTGCTACTCAGAGAGGGTGGTTTGCGAAGACCTGAAGGAAAGGAGGAGCAGAGTCGAAGGTATCTGGGGAAGGAGCCGTCTGTGCAGACGGAGCACAGACGTGCAGGCCCATCAGCTTGCGGGAACAAGCAGGGCATTCTTGCAGCCGACATTAACGGATTAGGGGGCAGCCTGCGAAGCACTTTACATATATTATCTCTCTGAATTCTAAAATGGTGATGTGATTAGTGTTGCTATGAATGTTTTTATACACATGCATTTTCCTTCATTTATTTTAATCATTTTAAAAAATATTTTTATTTATTTATCTTTAGAGATGAAGGGAAGGAGAAAGAAAGGGAAACATCAATGTATGGTTGTCTCTCATGCATCCCCCACTGGGAACTGGCCCCTGCCGGGAATTGGCCTGCAACCCAGGCATGTGCCCTGACTATTTTAATCATTTTTTAAAAAGATTTTATTTATTTATTTATCTTTAGAGGGGAAGGAGAGAGGGAGAGAAACATCAATGTATGGTTGCCTTTTTGTGCATCCCCTGCTGGTAGTTAGCCTGCAAGGAACCGTTTTGCAACCCAGGCATGTGCCCTGACTGGGAATCGAACCGCGATCGTCTGGTTCGCAGGCCCGCGCTCAATCCACTGAGCTACACCAGCCAGGGCTATTTTAATCATTTTTATAGGACAAGTTCCTAGGAGTAGAATTGGAAGTCAAAGGATATGGACATTATTATAGCTCTTCATGTGTTATTACCAAACTGTCTTCCCAGAAGACTGGACCCACAATGTACGGTGCCACCAGGAATGTCCAGAATAACAAAAAGAATGGCAGGTTTTCTTACAAATGTCCACACTCAAAGGACAGTTTGGTGCTTCCTCAAAGTATAAGGTAGAAGGATGTTTTCTGAATGAAATTTTTAAGGCAGATTTGCTTCCAGGACACATTCAACCAAAATCCATGGTATTAAACCTACCTTAGCTTCTCAGAGTAGTGAATTAGGATCAGAAGAGGTTCAAGTGCTGGCTTTGCCTCTTATCTAGGTGGCTTTGGGCAAGTCTCTTCACTATGCCAAGATTCAGTTTGCTTATCTGTAAAGTGATGATTTGTATTTGGTAAGGATATAATGAGAACAGAATGATGCAGTGAGTATGGAAGTGCTTTTTAACTCTGGAGCATTCTACATATATCCGTTAGCTAGTATTATTTACTAGGCATTCTCTGTCGTTGTCTTATAAACAAACAGGAAGCAAAGTGTTTATAATTAAAATATTTTAGGGCATGTTTTTCTGGGAGGCTTCCTCTTCTGGTAAAATAGCTCCAGTTTCTTGGAGCATCCCCGGCTCCACTCCCAGCTCCGGTCCCCATGGTATGTGGGGAGCTAACTTGGCTCTAGGCTCTTGAGGAGAAAGTGGCTCAGACCTAAACCTATCAGCATATCACTCCACCCTCTGGTTCCAGGGATTGGTTGAGGGATGGCATAACAAGAAGCCCTCCTGGAATATTTGCTGTAGCACCTAGGACAGTGTCCTGTTCTTCTGGACCCAAGAATAGGTTGAGTATCTTGCCACCTCGGAGGAAGAGACTGCACAATGATGCAGCTGAAGCAGAAGAAAAGCGAGACAAGAGACTCGAACAAAAAACCCTGACAGCACTGTCTGACACCCCTGCTTGTCTTGGACTTGACAGTTAAATGGGCCAATATGTGATTTTTGCTTAAGACAGATGTTCTGTAGAAGCCCAAAGATTTAAGAATTATACATTAGTGTTGCACTCTTTATTTCCCAAAGAGTTCCACATATTATATGTTCACCATTGGCTGCTCCCAGCACCCCTGTAAAGTGTCATTATGCAGTTTTTGAAGTGGAATACCTGGAACTGTGTGTGTATGTGTGTGTGCACAGTCATGAGCCGGTTCGACACTCAGAGGTAGACCTGCTGCTTCCTCTTTGTGGGACTTGGCGTGAGTTACCATTTTCTCTGAACCTCAGATCTCTTGTCTGAGAAACTGGGCTGCTAATGCTGGCCAAAGAGAGTTTTCAGTGGATTAGAGTGAGATGGGGAGTAGAAAGTGCTGACTATAGTACCTGTGGTCATCTAGCAAAAAGTACTGGTATCACTATTTCTGCAAAACCTGAGAGCTGGTGAATGTTACTGCGGTGGCCCAAACCACACCATAGCCCACTGCTCCTCAGACCTCACAGCACCCTCTCATTCCTTCACAGGCTGCGCACCCCTCAGTCATCACAAACTTCTCTGTGAGCTTGACTTTGGGGAGCGTTAGAATAGTAGAGAAGAGCTGTGAGGGCTTTTAGGAGCAACATAGGAACAAAATTCACCCGGGAGGCATGGGTGTTTTTTTTTCTTCTGTAGTCCTCCGACCTTTTCCCAGAGTAATTTTAAACCATGAATTCTGGCTTGTGGAAATGTTGAAGGATATTCCTAGAAAACCGATTAAGAAAATTCATAACAAAGATTAACTGAGACAACAAGGCAACATAGGGAAATACATCAAATAACTGGATATTGATTTTTACTTTGAATAAGTTGGCAAAAAGCAACAGGGTTCTCACTGAATCTGCTGACCTCACTGCTCTTTCCTTTAACATAATACAAATGTTGAAACGCAAATTGAGTAGTGGAACAACTGCCAGGTGTTTTAAGTGCCTATTACCTCGTTTGAAATGGAGGAATAACTGTATCAGTGGGCTATACAGTAGAAGAGACAAGAGATGTTTTCGTCTGTTTCCTGTGTCTCTGTTTCCTTCTGATTTTGCCCAAGAAACTTATTAAGGTTTGTGTTTAATGATCTGATCGAAGCACTTATGTACCCAACTGGTTAACTTGGTTATTAACTTTTCATCTTCAGGGCAATAAAATACTCTAACCCCATGTGTCTTAAGCTCAGAAGAAAAACCACTGTCTGTCCTAAACCTAAGGTGTGCAAAGAAGAGTGTTTTGCTCGCTGCACTCCAGCATTTCTACGTGGTGACCCAGCACGCACACAGAAAATGCAGGAAAAGGCAACGTTGTTACGATTCTGGTATGCTTGGTTTTGTTGTTGAGATCATTGCATTTTTACTCAGCTATCACTAATCTTGTTTTACTGGTTTTGGTCAAAGTGTGAGTAAAACCCAAGATTACATAAATGCTGATTTTGACTCAGCGTTTATAAAGTTTCCCTTTAAAAAAACACCAGTCTCCAGGGATGATTCTGGCAACGTTTTATGCATGGAGGTCATTTGTGATTTTGCTGTCACTAGTTCCTTTGCTACCAGGAGAAGGTATATTCCAAATCATTTTAATCTCTCAGCACTTCAGTAGTAATCTCTTAGGATCCATAGAGTCAATATTGCTTTTAATATTAACATTACTATTTGGTGACTTTAAGAGAGACTCATTGGAACTGATTCCAAAACCCAAATATTCAGAAACTGATGGCCTGTGCTCTGTTTACAGAAGATGTCACTGATGGGAGCTAAATTTAGAAGCAGGCCAGCGATGCTCTGGGTGGCTGCTCTCTCGAGATGATTTTGAATTGAAGACAAGTAACCAAATTGTTTTTCATTTCAGAGATGTTTGTTTGTTTGTTTGTTTAAGCAAAGGCAAGGGGGATGCACAGAATAACCAGCTATCAAAATACCATCCCCTTGCATGTAGTGGACAAGGTGTGTTTAACGAGCCCCGGGAGACCTGCTTGGAAGCAGAGATGGAACTGCTGGAGCCCGTGTCACTGATGGCNCCCAAATATTCAGAAACTGATGGCCTGTGCTCTGTTTACAGAAGATGTCATTGATGGGAGCTAAATTTAGAAGCAGGCCAGCGATGCTCTGGGTGGCTGCTCTCTCGAGATGATTTTGAATTGAAGACAAGTGACCAAATTGTTTTTCATTTCAGAGATGTTTGTTTGTTTGTTTGTTTAAGCAAAGGCAAGGGGGATGCACAGAATAACCAGCTATCAAAATACCATCCCCTTGCATGTAGTGGACAAGGTGTGTTTAACGAGCCCCGGGAGACCTGCTTGGAAGCAGAGATGGAACTGCTGGAGCCCGTGTCACTGATGGCACATCAGGGCTGAGGGATGACTGATTGTCTCCCTGCCCTGCGCTTGCGCCCGGGAGTTAAAGTGCCGTCTCTTTGCTCACCCCTTGCAAGTGAAAATTTTATTATGAAGGATGGTTTGTGTACTTGCCCTACGTCCTTTTGGGTTCTTCTTGTTTTATGACCACAGTGTTTCACTGTAGATTTTCTCCGGTTCTAATGCTTCCTCTTTGTTATTTATCATGCCGACAGTTTAATGGAATTGCAGCCCTGGCAGATGGTGCTGGGATGTCCTTTCCCACACAGTGCTAAGGAGCTTTCACCCTACCAGGGAGTCTCTTGACACCCTATTGCAAGAAGTGGTGCTAACAATCCTGATATGACAAAGCAGCAACCAGGAGAGTAAAAGCTCACATGCATCAATTTCATACGGTTTTGTCTTCTGGGCTCCAGGGGAAGGTTAGGAAGAGGGGTTCCTTAGTGTCCTGTGGAGTCAGCACGCACGCAGCTGGGATAGTGCACTTAGTTAATGAAACTTATGAGGGGAGATAACATGGTTTTTCTGAAATTATGTTAGTAAGCTATAGGTTGTTATCCTCTAGATTATAGCAAAAAGAGCAAGGTCTAGCAAGGCTGAAAGAGTATGAAAACAGTTACAACCTAATCAATGAAAGAAAAGCTGCCACTTGTTGAGAATTTACTATATCCCAGGCAAGGATCTAAATGCATTATTTCATTTAATCAGCTCACCAACATTTTCAGGCAATTCTTGTTGTAACGGACCTTGCTGAGCTTTGCTATATGCCAGGCACTGTGCTAAACACTTTACAGGCATTGGCTCATCTCTTCTCCCCAGCGACTTTACCTCTTCAATATCTCTCCGCTAGCTGTTCACTCCTGTAAACCTGTACTGGCCACCATCCTAGGCCAGACCACCAACAATATTTTAAAACCTTTTAAAGTGTAAAATAGAGAGTTTATGGAAAAGATCCCAATACAGTAAGGATCCCAGTTTTTAGGTGCACGCACATATCCATCCCAGGGGGCTGCCCTAATCAAGATAGGGAACGTTTCTAGGGGCCTCCCTCCTGCCCAGTCACAGTTATCCTCTCCCGAAGGAAACTGTTATTCTTTTTTAAAAAGATTTTTATTTATTTATCTTTAGAGGGGAAGGGAAGGAGAGTGAGACAGAAATATCTGCGTATGGTTGACTCTCTTGCGTCCCCTGCTGGGCACTGGCCTGCAACCCAGGCATGTGCCCTGACTGGGAATCGAACCAAGATCCTTAGGTTTGCAGGCCCATGCTCAATCCACTGAGCTACGCCAGCCAGGGCAGGAAACTGTTATCCTAACCACTGTCACCATAAACTGGGTTTTCCTGTTCTTGCACTTTATATAAATGGAGTCATACTGCACATACCTAGGGCCGGCTTCTTTCATCTGACATCATGTCTATGAGATTCATTCATGTTATCGCACACATCAGGTAGGTTGTTCTTTACTATTCTGCAGTTTTCCCTCATATGAATATAGAATAATAACTCATCCATTCACAATTGTTCCTTGCCTTAATTACCTATTAGCTCTTTCATTGGTCTCCTGGCATCTCCACTTGCCTTCTACTCTTTTCTCAATAGTCAGAATGATTTACTCTGTGATTTCTAAGGGATATATGCATACTGAATCTGGAAATTGCTAGTACTCTGACCAATCTGGGTTTTATTTGGGGGTAAAGAGAGCCCAATTTAACAATTTCAATTTAAAATATATTCATCAGGCAGCTGAGGCATGGCTTCTGCTGTTTGAGAGTACATGGGAAGACAATTGTATAAATTAATACATTTCATTCAGTGCAATTAGTTGTACAATGGTGGTAGAATACCAGGTTCAGGGTGGTCACAAAGAGGATGAAACCCTTCTCAACTTCCCATCATTGGCTTTGAGTCCACACCCACTGAAAAACCTTCTGATAACTGATTGGCCTCCAAGATACCTGGATAATGGAAGCAGGTCCTAAATAAGAGGCAGAAGCAATCAGTCAAGGATATCATTGTTAGAACAATACATTGGGCATCTGGGTTCACAAATAGGTTTGTTTAGTTGGCATGTCATGTGCTTGGCCAGTATCCCCTCATCCTTGAGAAACTGGACAATTCTGTGTCCAGTTGGACAGGAGTGAGTTTCTGTTCTGAAATGCTAGGAATCAGATCCCACAAATGTATTACTAAATGTATTCCCTGGCTTGGGTACCAGGTAACTGACTTTTCTGACATCTGCATCTAGCTTCCAACTGTGTTCAGTTCAGTGTGCTGCACAAATAATGCATGAAATTCCTAATTTTCAGTTTTCCGTGATGGTGAAGTGTAATAAAAGGTGTATGTGTTTACTTTAGAATGGGTGTTGAAGAAAAGACAGATGGTCAATTCCTCGTTTACATAATAAGGTATTTTGCTTTAGTTGACGATGCCCGGTAAGTCTGTCTATCCTTGAAACTCTCAAGTAGTTCCTTATGTTTTTCAGGTCCTGTTAAGAAGATGAAGCTCAACTTCATGATTAGAGTAAGTTTACCAAGTGGAACCACACAAAAATTGAAATGATTGGTTNTGTTCAGTTCAGTGTGCTGCACAAATTAGGCACAAAATTCCTAATTTTCAGATTCCCGTGATGGTGAAGTGTAATAAAAGGTGTACGTGTTTACTTTAGAATGGGTGTTGAAGAAAAGACAGATGGTCAATTCCTCGTTTACATAATAAGGTATTTTGCTTTAGTTGACGATGCCCGGTAAGTCTGTCTATCCTTGAAACTCTCAAGTAGTTCCTTATGTTTTTCAGGTCCTGTTAAGAAGATGAAGCTCAACTTCATGATTAGAGTAAGTTTACCAAGTGGAACCACACAAAAATTGAAATGATTGGTTAGTTTTATTTATCATTCCTTTTGGAGAAGTGAAAAGTGAACTTTTCTGTTTTTTAAATAAATGTATTGATTATGCTATTACAGTTTTCCCAGTTTCTCTCCTTTTATCCCCCCTTGGGCCTGTACTCCCCACCCTACAGCAGGCCCCCCTTTTAGTTCAGGTCCACGGCAGATATAAGTGCACATATAAATTCTCTGTTTCCTATACCATTTTTTGACCTCTCCACGTCTATTTTATGCCTACTAATTACACTTCTTCTTCCCAGTACCTTTTCCCTCCTATCTTCCCTTCCCCCTCCCCCACTGAAATCCCTCCATGTGATGCCCATTTTTCTGATTCTGTTCTTGTTATACTTGATTGCTTAGTTTTTGTTTTCATTTGTTTGTCTTCTTTTAGGTTCACTTGTTGATGGTTGTGAGTTTGTTGTTATTTTACTGTTTATAGTTTTGATTTTCTTTTTCTTAGATAAGTCCCTTTAACATTTTATATAATAAGGGCTTGGTGATTGATGATGAACTCCTTGAACTTGACCTTATCTGAGAAGCACTTTATCTGCCCTTCCATTCTAAATGAAAGCTTTGCTGGATAGAGCAATCTTGGATGTAGGTCCTTGCCTTTCATGACTTGGAATACTTCCTTCCAGCCCCTTCTTGCCTGTAAGGTCTCTTTTGAGAAATCAGCTGACAGTCTGATGGGAACTCCTTTGTCGGTGATTATCCCCTTATCTCTGGCTGCTTCTAGAATTCTCTCCTTCATTTTAATCTTGACTAATGTAATTATGATGTGCCTTGGCGTGTTCCTCCTTGGGTCCACCTTCTTTGGGACTCTCGGCTTCCTGGACTTCCTGGAAATCTATTTCCTTTGCCAGACTGGGGAAGTTTTTCTTCACTATTTGTTCAAATAAGTTTTCCATTTCTTCATGCTGTTGTTCTTCTTCTGGCACCCCTATATTCAGATATCAGAATGTTTTAGGTTGTCCCAGAGACTCTTTAGCTTCTCTTCATTTTTTAAAAAAATTCTTATTTCTTCCTTCTGTTCTGGTTGGATGTTTATTTCTTCCTTTTGTTCCAAATCGTTAATTTGAGTCCTGGTTTCCTCCCTGTCACTGTTGGTTCCCTGAATATTTTGCTTTGCTTATTTTGGATATCTTTTATTTTTCAACTAAGCTCAATCAGTTCTGTGAGCATTTTACCAGGGCTTTAAATTCTCCATTAGATAGGTTGGCTACCTCCTCATTGCTTATGTCTTTTTCTGAAGCTTCGCTCTGTTCTTTCATTTGGGCCATATTTCTTTGTCTCAGTGCACCTGTTAAGTTGTAAGGGGGCGGGGCCTTAGGTGTTCTTGTGGGCAGGGCAACCCTCCTTGCTGCTCTGAGGCACTGCCTACAGGGAAGATGCCAGGGAGGGAACGGTGTGGCTGGCCTGCTTATCTCTAGTGCACTTGCCAATGAACCCTTAGGTGAGATTGCGAGTTTCTCCCACCACAGCAACCGCTGCAGTCCACAGTTCTGAGTCTCAGTTTCCCATTCAGCCAGCCCTGCCCTCATGGTCGACCACCTCGCCCCGGGTTCTTACCAGTCTGGTGTTTCTGTTTGACTGTTTAATTCCTTGGTTGTCAAAGCTCCATGCAGTTTGATTTTGTGATACTTCTGGTGGTTCGTTGACTTTAGATTGGTTGTTATCCTCCTTTTGGTTGTGCAAAAGGCTTCTACCTATGCCTCCATCTTGGCTGGAACTCTGTGAATTTTTTATTTCCATGAATATAAATGGTTTTGCTCTGAATTTGGTAAAAATTTAGAAATAGATTTTAGAAATTTGTTTATTGAAGTGTTTATAGAAAAATACACAAATCATGTACAGCCTAATAAGTCATCTTAAGGAAAATATGCTAGTGGAAAGTTCAGCAATTGTACATATTTGACATAACTTTTTGTAATTGTTTTTGCTCTGCTTCTTTTCCCACTTAATGTTACTTTGTGTATCTGGTGACTAATGGAGTCTAAGCATCTCTTTCGAAAGTTATCATGTTTTATAATGATAGCTCATGGAGTTTTCTTCTCTTGTTTGCTACTTGACTTTTTACCCTTTTGCCATTTAAATAGTACCGTGAAGGGACTAATTGTCTTCTCTCTTTTGAGCTATTTTTCTGGAACATGATGTTACTTCTTCAAAAGTCAGAAATTGTTTTAAAGCTCTTTCTACTCAGTTTCAGGTTGCTTTCTCTAATGTCAATGTATAGTATTTCTAATAACACTTATGTATACCTGCACACTAATGTTAAACATTGGGTTTCACAATTTTAAATTTTTTTGACCTCATTTCACTGGAGTAGAATTGTATGAGACTTAGTGTGGTCTGTCTCCACCCATTATCTTCCCATTTCACGGCTAATGAAACCTTGGCAAATTAATGCCGGGACATCTGACTGTATTTGAGGTTATGGGTGTGTAATATAGTTAGTGTTCAGTTAGCTCAACTTAAAATTAAACCAAGATACTTTTAAATGTTCATGAAAAACATTCTTTCATAGAGCTTCTAAAGAGTTTCCATAAGCAGGTGAGAGAAGCCTAACCTGTGATTCCCAACCGATAAAAAAATATTTAAAGTCATGACAATTTTTTTCTATATCCAGAAAAGTCCAATACTATCCTTTGGTTCCATGACTTTTGTAAAAAATATCAGTTGTGAATATTAGCTCTAACGCCAAGGGGCTAATCCAAGTCATTTTGTGTTGCAGATATAAAACAAAAATTGCAATTCATGCTTAATCCCTCACAAGAGGCAGAGTGTTGGCTATTGATATAATCATCTTTGAAACTTCAAATGAATAGTTCCCGTAACATCTGCCAGGCAGGTTTCTCTCCTGCCAAGTGGCTCTGGGAGCTATGGGCAGGAGAGTGGAATTATTTTGGGCGCGCCTTTCAGCTGCCTGTAATGTGTTAATGGATTTGGTTGATGGGCAGCACCGCCCCTGCAAGCCGGCCTCAGGGGCACGGCCAGAGTGCCACTCCCGGGGTCCTCGGGGAGACGCCTGGAAAGGCCGTGAGCGTGCTCTTCACTCCTGAGACGAACGCGGCACCCGGCTAATGTGTGTAGACACAGCTGTTCACAAAGCTGAAAGCCCAGGTCCTGCCTCCCGCACAGCGTGTGGGGTTTCCAGCCACTTTCCTGACCTTCTTCCTCATGGGTCAGAAGCGAAGAGATAAAGGGAAATGCACGTAGACAAGGACATAAAAAACACCCCCCAAACTAACTTTAACTTAAAATGTAAAAATGTGAATAACACGTGAACACGTGGATTTTTAGGAAAAGGATCCTCATGTTCATATGTTTGTTTGTTTTTAAAACTCTTGGAGTTATTTAAAAAACTCTGGGGATTCTCTGTCTTTATTATGATATGTATGAGAAACTACAAATTCATAGACTTTTTCTATAGTAATCTAAGCACAATAGATTCAGAAAGAGTCTTAAAGCATTCAGTCCAATTTGCTCTGTTTATATTATTACTTCTACTCTAACTTAGCCCCACTTGTGAGAGAATGTAACCTCCATGAAGGCAGATGACTTGCCTAGTTTACTGCAGTATTTAAACATCGTAACAGCAGTGCCAGGCACATAGTAGATGCTTAACGAAATGTTGTTAAATGAGTGAATGAATATCTATTTTTAAAATAAAAGATGCCATCTTAGTAGGGACAGCTCAGAGGGAACTTCAGTTTTCCTGTTAGATCCACTGAGTTTTAAAAAAAATCTTTTTTGATGATTACAGGAGTCAGAGGTGGATGTGGTCTGTGGGTGGGTTTTTTTTTTACTTTTAAAAAACCTTTATTTATTATTTTTAGAGAGGAGGGAAAGGAAGGAGAAACAGAAGGAGAGAAACATTGATGTGTGCTTGCCTCTCATGCACTCCCCCACTGAGGACTGGCCTGCAATCCAGGCATGGGCCCTGACTGGGAATTGAACTGGTGACCCTTTGGTTTGCAGGTCGGCACTCAATCCACTGAGCCACACCAGCCAGGGCCCATCTGTGGGCTTTTTCCTGCATCAGAGAGATGCATAGCCTGGAAATGCTGGGGAAACAAAGACCCGATACATCCCCCTGATTCCCACCAGGCCCCAGCATCCCTTGCTGTCTTCATGATAAACGAGTTTACCAGAGATGTCGAGCCTTCCCTAGAAAAGTGTTTCAACTGACATTCTTTTCTCCTGTTTCTAACCTGGAACAATACTGTTAAAACAGCTTGCTTGTTTTTGTTTGTTCCTTAGTGCAGGAGAAAAAAGTGTCTGTCAACGTATTTTACATTTGTATTTTTGACAAAACTCTTACCTGGTTCCTTAAATTTTTCTCCTCCAATGTCAATCAACAGTATTTAGTCTCTGTTACAAGCCTAGTGCTCTGCTTTCCCATGGTTTCATGCCTTATTTACAAGACCTTTGATAACATTTTCATCCTTTTCTAAATCTCTAATATGTTCACAACTTGCTTAAAATATGAAGCCATAAACGTCGGTAAACAACGTTTGGGGCATTGGGAAAAAGCAGCTTGGGCACAGGTTTTTCAGGGACACCTAGACCCCCTTTTTTCATATTCAGGAAAAGGGATATTGGTAGATGAAGCCCCCATGCAGATGTGACGAGAAGAGGGGATTACAGCCAGAGACAGGGTACGAAACTTGTCTTCCAAAATGTCCCCAGTGGGATAGAATTTTTCTTTCTTTTTTTTTTAGATTTTATTTATTTATCTTTAGAGGGGAAGGGAAGGAGAGAAGGAGAGAAATATCAGTGTGTGGTTGCTTCTGGTGTGTCCTCTGCCGGGAACTGGCCTGCCACCCAGGCATGTGCCCTGACTGGGAATCGAACTGCGATTGTGTGGTTCGCAGGCCCGTGCTCAATCCACTGAGCTACACCAGCCAGGGCTTAATTTTTCTTTCATAGAAAATAAAGAGCACCTTTTGCTCAGACTTTCAAAGTGCTAGACATTTTCTTGCTTTGTTGGGCTCTGTGTTAGAGTTACTGCCACAATTACATGTGTAACAAACCATCCCCAAACTCAAAAGCTTACAAACAACAGCCATTTACTCTCATGCTCATGAGTATGCAGGTTGGGTACAGTTGACCCAGCTGACCTAGACTGGCATCAGCCAGCCATGAGGTTACTCCAGGGTGGGGGGCTTCCTCTCGACTCCACATCCCCCCATCCTCCTTGGGCCAATGGCTACCCAAAACAGGTTCTTGGGAAGAAGGACAGGACTGCAAGAGGCAAGCATGTTGAAGACTTGTGTCTGTATGTCATCTGCTAACATTCTTGTGCTTAAAGCAAGTCACACGTCCAAGTCCAATATCAACCGAGGCAGAGAAGGATCCTGCACCCACAGTAAGAAAAGGAAGAAAGTGATCATTTGCTGGACAGCAATCTAAATAATCACCCAGACTACTTGACCGTACATTTTACAAAGATGGGTCTTCTGTCTGTTTTGCTTGCCACTGTAACCCTACGGCTCTGCACATGTAATGGTTCAATGAACATTTGTCAAATGAATGAATGAATGAATGAATGAATGAGATAATGCAGATTTGGCAATAGCAGACTAAGCATAATATTAATGGCAACAGAGTAGCATATTCTCCTTAAAACAAAGCATGCATTTTAATAAAAGATATTTTAAAACGTATGACACAACTTGTACTAAGGTACACACAAATGTATTCCTGTGTCTTTTGTATTTGTCCCACTGTCAGCAGAATGTAAGGCGTGCTCTTCTGACTGGGAGGTACTTCCACCTGGGATAGACAGGAGGGCCTCCTGCGACTGGCGGTGACTGCTGAGCCTGCCTTGCCCCGAGCTGTTCTGCCTGGAGCTGCCTGCTGAACATGAACTGCCCTGCAGGGATTGCTGCAGGCCAGCTCCCTGTTACTGTGACCCCAACCAGCTGGGGTTCGAGGTTTGAAGCTGTGTTGCAGGGAGCACACTCCAAGTGTCTCTGCTGCCCACCCCCCGTTAGAGTCAGCCAAGACAGCTCACGCTTCTGACGCCCCCGCTGTTGTCGGTCTTGACACCTGGCGCTGAAGGCTGAGCCCCACCTGCCGCTGCCTCACCTGGCAGTGCTGGTGAGCCTGCCTGGGTTGTGATGGCTGTAGTTAAATTGCCTCTGATAAACTGCCCTGGGAAGCCAAATAGTTTATGTAGGCAGATCCAAGTCTGGCTGCTAAAGAAGAGGGCAGACCATCTGAAATTTGGTCTAACTTGAAACCTCATGCAAAAACAACAACAAAACAGAGCCCAAAACCAGGGTGATTGGTGATTCCAAACATATCAATAGAATGTAAATTTGGGGAAGGCAACTTGTCTTTCTTGGTTGACACTTTCCTCCCAGAGACCGGCACCAAGGCTGGCTCATGACTCACACAGGGCGGGGAAAAAGTAGGTTTACAGTTTTTCATATGGAAAATAATACAACAATTAATAATAATACAAGAATAAACTGTGTTTTGTGTACTCACAACTATAAAGCTACTTTTGCCTCATCCTGTATTTAATTAGTATTCCATGAATATATGAACCCAAAGCACATCATTCTCCAAATTACTTGTATTTAGCTTCACAATATATTTTGCAAAGGGTAGTAGTTCCTTCTTCCTTTCCGCAGCATAGAATTCCATTGTGTAAATGTACCATAGCTTTTTGATCCAGTTATTTACCGATGGGCATCTAGGTTGCTTCCAACTCTTGGCTATTGTAAATTGTGCTGCTATGAACATCAGGGTGCATAGGTTCTTTTGGATTGGTGTTTCAGGGTTCTTAGGATATACTCCTAATAGCTTCACAATATATTTTAAGTATGCTATAATATGATGTTATCAAATTAGTGATATCTTAAAATTAAATAAATTTTGATTCAAGAGTTCTAGGTTTAGAGCAGTAACTGGCATATAGTAAATATATGCAGTACTTGATAAAGTAAAATCAGTCAGAACAAGAATGAAATGACATTCTTGTTTTTGCTTTTCCAATTTGGAATGAAGCACAGTCTAACTTCTCTATCCTGGCTCCCTGTTCTCCTGTAAAGGAGGTAATATCACTAATATGATGGGAGTGGTGATGGCAACAATAATGTAATAATGACATCTAGTGTTTATTGAGCATTTACTATGCGCCAGGCACTGTGCTAAGTGTGTTGCATGCATTATTTTATTTAATTCCTAAAACAGATGTATGAGATGGAGCATATTACTATTCCCTTTTTGCAAAGGAACCCACGGCTCTCTCGGATAGAAAAGGATGAAGCCAGTGTTTCATATTTGAATGTCTGAGTCTTTTAATGCTGTTTCCAACATGGAAGAGGGCTGTAGGTGGACATCATCCTCTCGGTCCTGTTGAAGATGTGGATGTCAGGTGCTGGCTGAAAGACGTGCATGGGTTTGAGAAAGTGGCTCTGAAACCCATCCTTCCTGATTCAAGGGAAAGTAATTGAGATCTGTGGCTTTTTACTGTGTTTCTTAGTATTTTGGCCCAAACTCTAGAAAGAACCCAAATGTCCTATCCTCCAAGATCCTCCTTGGCTCAGACTATTGTAAGCAAGTATGAAAAGAGATGATAATACTGCCCACAGTGAAGTTAATTAAGCAGAGTGGGTCTCCTACAACTAAGAATTCCCTGGAGGACTTTTTAGAGTTTCACTGAGATGCTGGAGAATACTGTGTCTCTTGGGTCAAGGAATCTGCACCATTAGCACCTCTGTGGGGCAGTAGAACATGCTTGCCATGGTTCACGGCAGGGACTTATCCTGAGCAGGTGTGTGTGTGTGTGTTGCTGTCAGCTGACACCAAGAAGCAGGCAACTACTGTCCCCAAGCTTTGCATAGTTGGCTGTGACTTTGCATTGCTCTTGAGAAGGTGATGTGTGGCGGTTCCCTCCTGAGATTAATGCCCAGAAGAGGCTGCACACAGGCTGACAGCAACTCTGCGAATCCTCGCCGAGCCTCTGACACTTTCCTGGATTCGTTCTGCGGAGACTCTGGAAGCAGCAGTTCCTCTGACAGCAGAAGATGAAAAGGGGCGTGAGCTTACAGTTCTCTGAGCTTTCTGCGACTCCTCCCTGAGATACTGGGATGCTCATCCTTCAACATGACACCTGTGAAAGCCACATTCATCACTCATGGAGAGGTTATCCATTCAGAGGGCAACAAGGGGCTCTGGTTCTCTGTTTTCAGCTTCAGCAGACAGAGTGATTCCCCAGGGGATGTAAGAGTGCCCCATGTATCAGGTTCCGTGGTCGAGAGACCACTGTGCTCCCTGTAGAACAGTTAACCTGGCGTGGCTGTACCATATAAAGTATGGGGGAAAGCGTCCTGGGCCCAGAGAGCCACAATGTAGCCCAAGACTCTTGCCTTCCTCCCTGCAAGGGTCACCTTCCTCCATTGTACTTGACAAAAGGAGTTGGCAGTTCCATGGGGCGGCTACCTTGCCCTGAACCATCAACCATCAGAAACCTGGAAAGTGATGATTTCCTCTCCTGCTTTACCCCTAAATTACCCACAGAGCCCCCAGTGGAGCGCTGCTTTGTGTGTAAATGTTTAGCAATGGTTTTTGGACCACAGGGGTTTTGTGTCTCTCCTGTGGCACAGTCTGGGACATAGTAACGCTGGACGTGGAAAGGCAGGCACTCCTGAGGAACAGTGCTGTTCTCCAGTGTCTTGACCACTTACCACAGGGGATTTCTCTTGCTTGCTTCCCCACCTTGTCAGGGGTTCGCTCTCTTCTCTTCACTTCCACCTGGACCTGCAATACCCACTTCACCTTTCCTGTGTTACGCCTAGTAAAGTGGCTCTCTCCTCCGCCCCAAATAGTTCCCAACTTGCTTTCGTGTGATCAAAGTTTTAGCAAGGAGTTTTGCTAAGGACAAGGCCTTACATCAGGCCTCTACCCTTAACTATGTGAAGAACTAGCAGGAGCTTGAACAATTACACTTCCCCTCTTAATATGGGAAGGATCCAATTCTCTGGGAGGACTCCTTGACCAGTTTTGGTGTGGTGAGAAAATGTACCAATGTCCACTTCCTTTCTGTGCCCTCCCTGCAATCTAGAAGAAGCCCCCAGGAATAAAATTGTACCCCCTACCTTTGAGTTACGTTAGATTTTGACTTTCAAAGATTTCCACTGAAGCCTAGGGTGGAGATAAACCTTACTTAGGATGTTACTCACTCTAACCAATTCTGGGAAGAGATTCTGCCAACAACGATATTAGCACACACGATATTAACAGCGCTTATTCTGTACCAGGCACTTCGCTAAGCATCTTCCAGGCTTACTTACGTCACGCAGCAATCCCCTCAGTGATAACTTACATTATCTGTGTTACCGGTAATGCATCACCTGCATTACCAAGCTGTGGTGCGGTTCAGCGAACTTGTCCATGGAGACACAGCTGACGATTAGTTGAGGTAGGCAGGCAGGGTCTAAAATCTATGCTTTAATTTCCACATGAAACTGACTTTCATACAAACAGAGGAGCGTTGTGAGGTGGGACCGAGGCAGGGGGCTCTTCAGTTCTCTACCTCGATCACTGTCCCTATGTATGTTGTAGAGATGACATGCCTTCTGATGCGGAAGGAATGTTGCAAAGTAGTGACAAACAATGTATCAAATGAGCTGTTTCTAGGAAACCTGTGGTCATGCACAATTTCCCGAAAGGTGGGAAAATCTTCGGCACTCCTGCTGTTTCTGATATCCTAACCAAAGCACAGAGGGACAGGAGTTTTCCAACATGGAAGTTCATAGACTCTGTGGCTACCTGTTACTTGACTGATCCTTTAATAATTGTTTCGATAAACCCGTGAACCTGGAGAGTCAGTGTTGTAGCGCACAGTATTATTTGTTGTTTTATACTAGTCAGCACAACAAGCATCTCCTTGTGTAAAATTTCAAAACTCGAACAACTGCATTCCTGATTTCCCAGAGTAAGTGACAGGTGCCTAGAGAGCTTCCCCTGTGTGCATCGACACGGTGTGTGTCACACACGAGGATTTTTGAGAAGTGGCTCCTTTTGTTCTGTATTTTCACAAAACTTGTAACACTAAAATATTCCCTTGGAGGGATGGGTTAGCGTCAGTAACTCCTGGGTGAAAGGAACCTAAACATAAAAGAGTCCCCAATTCTTTCATAGCATCATCACCAAATTGCGAGCTCAGTGGAAATTTAGAAAGTGTACCACCAGAGGGAGTGGGATTACATTTCAGAAAATTTAATCCCATCACTGAATGTACTGTACTGGTTGATTTAGTGCTCCAGTTAAAGGTGATTTCATACATGATGAAAAGCCAAAATCCTCTGAGATGCTCTGATTACCTTTGACTTTGCATAATTGGATTCCTGAAAAAAAGAAGTGCCTGGGAGAATTATTGTCCGTGCTCTGAAGTGAGAAGATTCAAGATTTGTCAATATTATCAAGCTGTCAAGGAAGTGATACAGTGGTAGCTAAATTTAGAACACTCAGAAATGTAGCTCAATGGTGGAAGAACCATGAACTATAATCGAGGAGTTATTTTTACCCACTTCTATTATTAACACCATCACCTGACCTATTGGATGGAAAAGCTTCCTTTCTTATGTTTGTGATTTCATTCAAAAGTAATTAGAGCTTGTAAATAATCAAATACAATTCCTCCTAAAAATTTTAGAAAGAAATATTTGTTTAGTAAATAGATGATCCTGGAGAGACTAAAGGAAAATAGCTGATATAAAACCATATTAGTTCATTCAGTGAGGTCCAGGAAAGAAAGTGGCCAAGTTAATATAAACCTAATTGCCTCAACCCTGCTGTGTAGGGAGAAAAAAATGAAAATACCATGATGAATCTCTGCCCTAGACATTTAAATAAAAGCTCCAGAGGATGGAGATTCAGTCAAAACAGAGAACCTGTTAAAAATTGCATCTGAATTATGAAGTCTCCTTAAATCGTGTGGTTGCTTGTGCCCCGTGTGTGAGTTACTTTACTTTTTTCTCTTTTTCATTTCCAGACATATCAAGTCATCCTTCCTCACCTAAATCAGAAGGTCCTTTCTAACACCAGAGGTTGAAAGCCTAACGTGACGATAGCGCTTCATTTGCAGAGGTTAAGGGCTGAAATGACATGGCATCTTGAGATTGTGTTCATTCTGGCGCCATAACTGTTGATTGATCAGCTTACTGAAGAGGGACCACACACGTGGTTAGTGACGAAGTCAGGACAGACTCCAGGTCTGCTGACTTTTTCTGCTGTTGCACAATGGGATGAGGGTCTCAAACTGACACTACCTTGAAAAGTACAATGTGAAATACCTTGTAAAACTCCATGGAATGTACGATTTGGCAACATCCACTGTAAAGTTTTCCCCACACTAGTTATGGTAATGTTTGAAGGTCATAAAAGGTTGGGGCCTCAATTGCCCAGATGTACTTGTTTAGGAGAGGATCATGGATTGTTCAGTGGGGAAAATTTTGACCCTGCCTGGATTCAGGTGGCAGAGAAGGTATATCCTTCAACGTTGGCATGCCTGCTGTCAATATTCGTTAAACAACGTCAAAAAGATCTTTGACTTTATTACTCGTTAAAGAAGGTAAATGGATCTTTCTTCAGAGTAACATAGACTATTTGGCTCCGAGGATTTGTCTATTATAACCAATATCATTTAATTAATTGATTATGCAAATATTTACCAAACATTTACTCTGTGTCTGGCACTACGCTGCGCACTGGGGAAACAGTGGTGAGCAGACACAGAGCCAGGAGCTGCCCCTGAGGAGCTTCCAGTCTGGTGAGGGAGACAGACAAATAAAGAGGGTTTTTCTGAAGAAGCAGCTTCTAGCTTAAGAGGTGAAGAAACAGACCCAGATAAAGGCAGGGGGCAAAGAATTGAGAGAGATGAGGATGAGCACATTTACAGATCCAGAGGTGAGAGATCATGGCTTTTTCCACCATCTCAGAGAAACTCGCTTGAGAAACTCATTTGAGGTGGCTGCAGTAAAGGGGACAGAGAGTTGCTGGGCATGTAGATGGAGTCCAGTCTGTGTTCAACAATTAGGGGGTGGGATTCACCACCGGTAAGAACACTGTAGAGTCATTTAAAGCAGAGCTTTGTTTTAGAGAGAGCAGACTGGCTGTGGTTTGGAAGATGGACTGGAGTAGGGCAAACCAGTGAGGAAGCTGTGTGGCCATCCAGGCTAAGAAGAGGGTTGCCTGACCCTGAGTAGTGGCATTGAAGAACTAGAGAAAGAGACTAACTGGGAGCTACTATCTGCAGGGTTTGGTGATGTTTACCAGTTTCTCATTTGAGATACTAAGTATTTACAAAGACTTCTGTGATGTGCACTTAGATACTTCTGTGAAGCATCGTTAGACACACAGCTGGTGAGACTCCAAACTTTGGTTTTAGATTGACTGAGCGTCACAAGAGGGTGCTGTATCTGAAGTGCATTATCAATGTGATTCTACTCAACAATGTTTTACCAATGTGCCATCAGGCCATATGTTTTTGTAGCTTCCTGTGCATCTTCTTCAGGCTATTGTTTAGAACATTGGATGGGATCCTCTCCAGGATCATCTTGAATAAACTTAATCTCAAGGGGCACATCCAATGAGTTGAGCTTCCCCTGACTGTTTTGAACTCTGACTGTGGTGAGTAGCACCAGTGACCACAAGTTTCTTTTTGCTTGGTGTCTGGGAAACCCCAAGTCCAATTATTGCTGCTTCTACAGAGTGTATTGGTGCTTGTGGCCTTTACTGACCTCATTTGTGGCTTAATTTTCTGGTTTCTATTTTTAATTCAACTTTCTTCCCACTTCTTTACTTGGTTGTTATTATTATTATTTTAAATCATGCAATGTAATGTCTTTATAAACCACTTCATTTTCTTTTTGTAACAAAGTTGAGTATACATAATTATAATAATATGAAAAGAACTTCTTGGATCTTTATGCTAGACAGAAAATGAATATTAGGAATATATGCTTAAAATTTAATTGTGAATTTGAAATTCAGATTCAAGTTTTCCACAATCTAAGGGTTTCTCTTCACTTATGAAGCAAAAGCATGCATTTCTTGATGCTCTTTCCCCTGGATTATGATTTGAGCATCAGCAACTTTTTCCTTCTGACTGAAGCTGAATAGCAGCGTTTTCTCTATTTGTAAGGAGTGACTATTGTCACCAGTACTTCTGTAACTTTTCATGTGGGAGAATCTTTGAATATGTGCAAAGATTCATTTAAAAATATAAATGGGATTCTATGAGGTTAGTGTTATTCAGAGTCACAGAAATAACTCCCTCTTACCTTTCCTTCAACAGCCAGGCTCTGAATTATACAGTAGAAATGTGGATTTAAAAGACTTATTCACATCCCAGGGAAACTAGAAACCTAGTGTAGGGGAAGAGGGAGACAATGGTATCTTTGCTGTGTCGTGTGGCAAGTGCCCCGACGGTGGGCGAGCACAGGGAATGCCTCAAACTTTCAGGTCCCCACTTTTGTCCTGGCTGTGAAAAGAGCCCTGCGGAGTCCCACTCACAGCAGTTCCTTGTTCTGTGTCTCATTGTGCCAGTGGTATGCAGACCCAGCCTGTGGTAGCGTCTGACTTCTTGCTCCCATTTTGAAGTCAGAAAGTTTGGAATCACATGTCATACTGCAGCTTTTTTATTCAGACAAAATCTCATCATTGCAGGTGACTTTTCAATGCCAGACAGTGCTATAACGGTCACTTCCCCGCTGCCTCTGTTAACCCGTGATCAGAAGATTGCATTGCTGATCTGGATTCAAGGCATTCTAGTGAAAGACACATTCTGCAGAAAGGACATTCTCATCTAGTCTCTGATGAGTCTGTTTTGCAACACGGGCATTGATTTACATTGGTAGTTCGGTAGAATCCAAAAGTGGCAACAGTTTTTTGCAGCAATCCCATCAAGAGGAAGAATCTATTTCTCCACCTCCCTGAATCTGGACTAGCCTGGTAACTTGCTTTGGCCAAGAAAATATGGCAGAAGCAATACAGTACCAGTTCTGAGTCTGGGCCTCAAGGGGCCTTGCAAGTTTGACTCTCACTCTTAGGACTTTACTGCTGGCTGGAACAAGTATGGGCCAGCCTGCTTGATGAGAAGAGGTGTGGCCCAGTCATCCCTGTCTCCCCATTCACTGGATATATGAGAGAGACCATCTTAGACTATTCAGCACTCAGCTGATCTGTTTGCTGACCACAGATACATAAGGGAGCCCAGCCAGGATCAGCCAAGCCTAGACAGATCCACAGAACCACAGAGCTGACCTGTAGGTCATGAAAAGTAATGAATGGTTGTTATTTTAAGCCACTAAGTTTTGGGAGTGTTTGGCGTGCAGTAAAAGTTAGATCATAGGGGAGCAATTTTGACGTTATGACAGTATTCAGGTCCTAGTAGACTGAAGGGCAGAGTAGAATGAAGGAAAGAGGGGGCTTAAAGAAACAGGAAAAGCGTAACATGAACTTCTCTGTGCCCAGGTGATGATTTTTTTAAGCCTAAATCAATAAAGAACAAATAAACAAGTTTCTGAAATATCACAGTAGAAGATTATACATAAAGGAGGAGACTCAAACTTCCTAATTAATTACAATTCCCAAAAGACTTGTCAAAATAAGCTCATGTTTTTTTTTGTCATTTAAAAGGATTTTTTTAAAATATATTTTATTGATTATACCATTACAGTTGTTCTATTCCCCCCCTTCAATCCCCTCCACCAACACCCTCCCTCCCCCACCATTCTCCCCCCCCTAGTTTATAACCACGTGTCTCAAGTTCTTTGGATTCTATATTTCCCCCACTATTCTCGCCCTCCCCCCTATCTATTTTCTGCCTACCATCTATGCTATTTTCTGTGCCTTCTCCCCTCTTCTCCCCCTCCCACCCCCCTGTTTCTAACCCTCCATGTGTTCTTCATTTCTATGGTTCCACTCCTGATCTAGCTGTCTTCTTGGTTTGCTTTTGTTTTAGGTGTGGTTGTTAATAACTGTGTGTTTGCTGTCCTTTCACTGTTCATCTTTTTCATCTTCTTTTTCTTATATAAGTCCCTTTAGCATTTCATATAATAAGGGCTTGGTGATGATGAACTCCTTGAACTTGACCTTATCTGAGAAGCACTTTATCTGTCCTTCCATTCTAAATGAAAGTTTTGCTGGATAAAGCAATCTTGGCTGTAGGTCTTTGGATTTCATGACTTGGAATACTTCTTTCCAGCCCCTTCTTGCCTGTAAGGTCTCTTTTGAGAAATCCGCTGACAGTCTGATGGGTACTCCTTTGTAGGTGACTGTCCCCTTATCCCTTGCTGCTTCTAGGATTCTCTCCTTCATTTTGGTCTTGGCTAATGTAATTATGATGTGCCTTGGTGTGTTCCTTCTTGGGTCCAACTTCTTTGGCACTCTCTGAGCTTCCTGGATTTCCTGGAAGTCTATTTCCTTTGCCAGACTGGGGAAGTTCTCCTTTATTATTTGTTCAAATACGTTTTCCACTCGTGGCTGTTTCTTTCCCCCTTCTGGTACCCCTATAATTCGGATGTTGGAACGTTTAAAGATGTCCTGGAGGTTCCTAAGCCTCTCCTCATTTTTTTGAATTCTCATTTCTTCATTCCTTTCTGGTGGGATGTTTTGTTCTTCCTTCTGGTCCATTCCATTGATTTGTGTCCCCGTTTCCTTTCCATCACTATTGGTTTCCTGTGCATCTCCCTTCATTTCAATCAGTCCAGCCCTCACACGTTCCTCTAATTTGTAACTTTGTTTCTCTAATTTGTGACTATAATCAACCAGTTCTGTGAGCATCCTGATAAATAGTGTCCTGAATTGTGCTTCTGAGAGGCTGGCAATTTCTTGGTCGCTTAGAGTTATTGGCTCTGGGACTTTGAGTTCTTCTTGTGCCATCTTTCGGGTTGTTCGTGCCTGTTCCATAGCAGGATCAGAGCCCTAAAGTGTTCACTAGGACAGGGCAACTCAGTCGCTGGGTTGTGATGTTGTAGGTGGGGGAGGGGTCAAAGAGGGACAGTGGCTCTCACTGGTATTGCAGGGCAACTAAGTCGCTGGGTTGTGACGCTGTATGTGGGGGTGGGGTCAAAGAGGGACTATGGCGTCCTGTTTGCCGCCTGCCGCCATGGCCCTCACCGGTGCCGCAGTTGCTGCCGTCACCGGGCCCACGCGTTTCGTCCCACTGCACGCGAGTGTGCCACCGCCGTCAGCCCTCGCCCCCTGGGGCCTGCGTGGTCTGTCTCACTGTGCGCGAATATGCGCCCGCGGTCAGTCTGCCCCGCACCCCAACTCGTTCCCGTCTGCCTGCGCGCCTGGGTCAGGGGGGCCGTGTCCTGCCCGACCCTGCTCACTGCTGGCTCCGCCCCTCTTACCATCCCCGTTGAACGGTTAGATGTAGTCGGACTTCCGTATAATTCAATTTTCTGTCCATTGGTTGTGTCTTTGTTTCTCCAAACCTTTGTTGTAGTCAAACTTGGTTGTGGGAGAAGGCACAGCGTTTCCACCTATGCCTCCATCTTGGCGGAAGTCAGCTCATGTTTTTTATGGCAGTGAATTTTAAACCCCAAAAGAAGAAATGATATAATTCTCTTCATTTACTCACAGATAAAGAGAATATACACCAATTTGTTTATTTATTTTTATCTCCACTATTCAAAAGATAAAGGGTAATATTTCAATTCAACTGGATACCAAACTGGATAAATAACCAGGTCCCCATTATACCAGAAATATAAGTAACATAATTTTCAGAAAACAGACATCTTCTTGGGGTTCAATTTAATTTAAGAGGGCCCTTGATAAGTGACCATTTGTTTGCTGAGCCCAGGGTTCAGCTAGGGGAAGACAGAAGAGGAAGGAGAAAAGTACATGATCTGATGGGGAAGGCGGGGGGAGGGACAGGGACACTGGATAGAGTGGATCTGATTGTAGTAAGGACCAGTAAGAAAGCCATACAAGAGGAGGTGACATTGTACAGTGTCAGGGAAAGGATGATGCACTGAGAACAGTTAGGGCTGCCACGCACTCACTGAGGAAACTGAACCATTGACTTGGGCTCCCTAGCTTCAGTTTTTCAGTTTGCACTGGGCAAGTTGTTACCTTTTGTTCTACAGAATAACCATGCTATCTTAAGTGAGTGTTTGTGCCTCAACCCTTCTTCAAAACACTGGTCCTAACTCCTGACGAAAAGTTTTGTTTATCACAATGATTTTTTTCAGCCTTTAACAAGTTTTGATTGTCTGATGTGTGCCAGGAACTCTGATAAGCACTGTTCACATCGTAGTGAACGAAGAGCTTAAGGATACAGTGCAGAAGAGATCATGCAGTGTGGAATGAACTCTGATGAGATAAATACATGGCCCTTCTAGGAAGCCAGAGTGCTCAGAGAAGGCATTCCGAGGAGAATTCCCTTTAGAAACAGCTGAAGGATGAGCAGTGGACTGAAGGATGAGCTGAAGGATAGGCAGATGAAGAAGCATCTGTTGGTTTGCAAACTGCCCTCCTTACACGGAAGGCAAGAGGAAACCGCAGAAGGAGGGAAAGGACTCCCGATTGGTAGGTGACCAGTTTAACAGTAAGGGAACTTTCTTACAAGGCTTGGTTTGATTTAATTTGGGGTGACCACAGAATGAGTAGATCTTTGCACGCACCTGCCAGAATCTTAAAATTGTATATGGAGGCTATAACTGGATTCAGTCTTGTATACCGTCCAGATGGTGTCAATAACACTTTGCTCACTCAAGTCTGCATCCTTGAAAATGAATCCAGCTGTGGGAATGGTGGGCAGACCCTTCATTCCAAAGACAGGGCAGAGGGTCCAGCACTGAAGTCAACCGGTGGTCACATCCCCTTGACAACCTCCTCCCAAAGCCCTGTAACAATTATCTAAGCATGGGTGGTCTTACCACCGAGTTCCACTACACAGAATCAAGTGATGCTTATGCCCAGATAACACTCTACCTACAGTACTTTATTAGCTTAAGAATTTGAAGGTTTAGGACTACTTTGAGATGTTACCAAATATTTATGTATTCGTTGTCATGGAGCCCTGTTTTATTATTTATGAGAACGTGGAGCACCAGAAGAATTGGAGACCTTTAGTTAGACCTCATCACATTCACTGGAAAGGAGATAATTGTAATCATGGAAGTGATTAATGTGCAGGCAGGCAGCACTCTCCAGCACACTGCACATAAAAAACTAGACTCACTGGAGAATAAGGCACTAGAATAGGCTTCAGGGTTTGTTGCTTTTGTGTGTCTGTGTGTGTTCATCTTAAGATTATAAAACCGTATTTCAGGAAGTTTAGAAAATGAAATAATTCTCATAATCCTATTACTCTAATAATCACATTGTAAATTTTGAATATCTTAACAATGTTTTTCTGAACAGCACAAAGGCATGTTGTCGAGCTGACTACCTTTGGCATGGAGACTGACAGATCTGACTAATTGCTCTGTCTTGTGGGGAGGCTGCATAGATGACAACTATCCAGGGTAGTTTGTTGAGAGTAGAATGGAGAAGAGTACCCCCCAGTTCCTCCCTCCCGTTAGCACGTTTGCCTGCATTGCCTCTGTCCTTTGCACGTTCAGGTTGCACATGCTTGATCCAAGCAGACGCACTTTCATGTCTCAGCACCAACTGGGGCAGGAGGCTGGAGGTGCATGGCCTTGGCAGTGGGTGGAGCACTGCCAGGCTGTGTCTGTGTCGAGTCAATGGGAGCCCACACAGAGCTGGTCACTGCCAAGGTGGAACTAGTGGAAGTGAGCTAGAGCGTAAAAGGCACTTGATACAACACATTGGTTTCTTTCTTGAGAGATAAATTCTTTCTGGTAAGTTAGAAGCCTCCTGTCCATTATGTGGGGAGCCCCCCCACCAAAAAAGAGAGACAAATATCCACTTCAATACTGATGATCTGCATTATTTCAAGGTATTCAAAGAGCAAGTTTTATTAAAGTGTATCACTGATACTGAGAATAGTGATGAAATAAAACCTTGGGAACATATTTCTTGCAAGCTAATAGTTCTTGAAGCTAAAGGCAAAGTCATTCTTGAGATTGCTTTTGGCAATAGTTATTCAAAATGTAAATGTATTGAATGTGTATTCTGTGCTCTCTGTCTTATCAATGAGTTTCAAATTTTCTGTTCTCTCTGTTTTTTCATACCACCCATAATGTTTCTTTCCAACAGTGCATTTTGTCCTCGGTGTTGTTTGTTGATGCACTGCTTCAGGAACTGCGGGTCTTTAAACATGCAGAGCACATCCTTAGAAAACAAAGGAAACAGAGAATAAGATTTGGGAATTAAATGTAGTGTTTGTGAAAGAAATTCAAACTCATTTTTATTTTTGGGTAACTTCACTTTTCATGTGTCAAAGTCACCTTGGATGTTGACAGCCATCCAGCCAGGGAATTCTGAGTAGCAGGTGTTAGCTCTGGCTGGGGCACAGTCACTGTCCCTTTTGTTCAGAACTAGGATCACTCACATAGCTTCTCATCACATAACCACAAGGGGGCAAGAAGTGCAGTCCTGTGGTCCATGCATACTAGGGGAAAACATAAATATGTGTTTGACTACCACAGCAGGTTTGGCACTTTTAGCAGTTAATGAATGATACAGAAGGCTTGTATGATAATAATATGTAGCAGGTTTGAGGTGGTGCATGCATGGCATTTTTAGATGTTTACATGACAGAAAGTCTTATTTGTACAATGAATATATAGCCGCTTTGACCGTACAACCACCAACACATCTATTTTTAAAGATCAGAAAAAACGTGATTCTCTTTCTATTATTGTAAATGTTACTCTGAGTCCTTGTCCCTTATAGAAATAGTGGACAACTTGGTCTCAGTGTTATTGGGACTGCCTGCTGCAGGGTTATGCTATCAGGGGAAATCTTTGGCTAAGCTCAAGCACCAGGGAGACCCTTGGTTTTCAGTCCTCTGGTCACTATGGAGACGTACACTAGTCAAGCCCACATCCCATCCCTCCGAGGCTGGTGCCTCTGCTGCCTTTGGGCCAAGCATGGAGGCACCAGAATCTCTGATGGGGTTGGGGAGCCTGGGGCTAATGGCTCAGTCTCCTCAGGGCACAAAACTGTGATCCCCCCAGGCCACACCACTTCCCTGGGACACTGTCATCCAGCAGGACCCAAGTCCTTTCCGTGTCCATCCTCAGTTTGAAGCAAACTCTGTACAGCCTTAGGTCTTCTCAAAGGACAGGAAGAACTGCTGACTGGAGCAGCGAGCTTCTGTATTCACAAAGCACTGAAATTCTGCAGCTCACCTGTTCCCTTGGTCTGCCCCTGTGAATCCAAGATCTACCTCTTGTGATGGTTGCCGTGGGTGAAAGGATTAAAGGAGACCTGTGAAAGTGATGGCTAGAGTAATTCCTAGCACTGCGAATGAAGTGTTAAAGTGTGAATTTGCTTTAGTAGTAAACAGTGGTCATAGCAGGGTGGAGTGGGAGCAGAAAGTCAATATTTATTGTGTACCTACTAAGTGCTAGGCCTTAGTAAGATATTTTCACATTGTCTCACTTAACCAGCACAGTCACACCATTAAGAAGAGAGTGTAAGCCCATTTTACAGAGGAGAAAACTGAAGCTCAGAGGGTTCTATGTATGCATAAAACAAAATAATAATGATAGCTACCATTTATAATGTTTATTACATGCCCCCCAGGGCTAAGAGCCCTTTATAAATGTAAACTCATTCAATTTTCACAATAGTTCTATGAGGTAGGTACAATAGCTATACTGTTCTTATTTTACAGATGAGAAAACTGAATCATGGAAAGTTGAAGAGACTTATCCAAGTTCACACAACTAGAAAATGGTGAGATTTGACCCCAGGCAGACTGGCTGGGAAGTTTATGATCTAAATCACTGTGCTATATGACCAAGGGAATGGGAGCAGGAGAGGAAAAGAGAGGAAGGGAGTTATAGAGGGAGGCAGGCAAGAATGGAAAAAGAGAGAGAGAGAGATGGAGAGTCAGAGACAGGCTCTGATGAAGTCCGACACCTGAATTCAGCAAAGAGTGGCCACTCCCCTGACTCCTCACATACTGAGTGCTGGGCTCCCAACCCCTTTCACTTCCACCTCGAACTGAAAGTAAGTTAGCAACACCTACCATTGCCTAAGACTGCAATCACAAGGCAGTGTCAGCATTCCAGTGGGAAGCTGGTGGTTAAGTGCTCAAAATGGCCGTCCTGAAAATGGAATATGAAGACCACTTTTTTTTTTCTTTCAAGATCCCAGTGCTTATCATCTGGTTGGCTAGATGCCATTTGCTTTTAAATTTTTTTTTTTATAAAACAGAATTTTTATTTTAAGAATCGTTTTTTAAAAAATTACTTGATTGTTGTTCAATTACAGTTGTTTGCATTGTCCTAGATGTCATATGCTTTTAAACACAAATCAGGCAAACTACATCGGGTCAACTTCTTGTTGGGTAAACAGTGCTGATGGTTGTACCAGGCAACGCTGGCCCTTCAGTAGTAAAACTGAAACATTCTTGGCTCTCTCCATGCAGCCATGTTACTCCCAGCTCAAGGAGAAAGGTACACTCTATCATTAGTTTCCTGGGGGAAAAATGATCATATTCTCTTTTTTTCAGCATCTTTCATTGGTATCTCCGAATATGTGGTCGAAAAGGTTAAGTGACCTGTTCCTACCATGAAAAAAGACTTAATCCCTAGCTTTTGTGACCACCAGCTGCCAATCAAAGCAAGGAAGACTGGATTGCATGGAACTTGCTTTACTAACCCTTCCAACCTATGAAGGCTGATGTAGTATTTAAAAACGATTTTGCAACAGGCCATATATCTTTGAATGGAATTTATACCCAGTGATCATATTTAGTTTTTAGTATTGTTATTTGGTATAGTTATTTTAGCACCAGACACAGAGACTGTGACTGTCGCACAAATTATTTTACACATGATTTGGCAGTTTTACAATGCAAATAGTTAAGTTTTGTATACTTGGTGAGTATAACTATCTAACTGGACTAGAACAGATTATCAAGATAAATATGGTCCAGATACCAAAATTCTCTTGGAATCATTATACACCTAGTCCTTAATGTGTTAGAAACATTGCTGTAAAGTTGCTTACAAACCAAATGTTTTTAAGTCAAGTTATAAGTTCCTTAGAAAATTGATTCACTCTTTGATTTACTAGAGAATTTATTTGCTATGTGAATCTGGCTACTATGGGAAAGCATTTTATTAATGGAATAACTACCTTCAATCGTTATTTGTTTAATTACATCTTTCCTTATTTTTTTCAGACTAAATTTGAGGCACATTGATAATTTACACTTTGTAAATTGGAACTTTTGTATTTGTGTTTGTCAAAGTGGTAGACTGAGCAGGCATTATCCTTTCATTTATTTGCTTTAAATATTCAGTCCCTGACCATGGCACAAAGTCGCTTTTTCCCTTAAGTTGATTCTGAACTTTACCTTCCTTCCACCCTTCCATCTTTCCTAGCCTGATAAGCAGAAATGAGTTGGGGGGGGGAGTGTATTTCTTTATGAACTTTCTCCCAGGCACGATTGTCTCAGGTTCACTCCACTCTCAAAATCCTATGCTAGGCTTTGGGCCTGAATGAAAACCCTCAACGCATTGCGAAGTTTAATCCTGCATTTTAATACACTTGAAAAAGTTTGCCTATTTCTTCCCTCTGAAGAACCCACGCACAATGTGCAGAATGCTGGAAGGCAGGAAGCCGTGATAGATGGATTGGAGGTCTCTGAGGGGCCCTGAAGTCCACATGTTTTCGTTTCTCCCTGCCCCACAAACTTCAGAAAACGTGAGATCTGGCAGGGACGTCTCACACTGGCTCTGGATAGCAGGGGGGCACTGATGAGCCTCACACACCCCTTAGTTCGGAAATGAAACTTTGAAGATTATTTAGGAGGCTGTGACTGCAAACTACGAATATGGGAATCAGCCCCCTGCTCCTCACCAGCCCTGCGGCTCTGTCGCCAAAGCAGAGTCCCCCCGGGGGAGGTGTTCACTCTCAACACCCAACCTCAAGGAAAGTCACGAGCCTGCAGCCAGAGCTTCCACAGCCCAGGGAGGCACCGCGAGGAGGGCTTCCCCCTGAGGTTTTCGGCAATAAAGAAGAAAACCGCTTCTCCTCAGGGCATTAGGAGTGGCAAAGCCAACAGGCTGTGCGCAGCTGCCTTTGGTGTTTTCATGGGGGGGGGAGGGGGCGGGGAGGGAGGGAGGGGGGGTGTACTGGAGGGCCCAGACCTGGCCTGTCAGATTTGGTGGCTTGATCTCTTAAAGTCTTTGTGTCCATAATACCTGCACAATCACTCCATGTACCACCTGCTGGGGCCTCATTGTCTTTTCATTTCTTTTTTTTTTAAAAAAGGACTCTCCATCTTCTCGGCAAGTTTCGAGGACTGATTAACGCCTGCGGACGCTTATCCATCAGACTACCCCAGGGGGTGGAGACACCCAAAGTGTACCAAGTCCCGAGGGCGCCCCCGAGGGGTCACCACTCCCCCTGCCCTGGAGCTACAGTGCGTCCCTCTCGAATTAACAGCCTTGTCTCACACCCCCAGACCCCATCCCTCCTCCCTGAGGCCCTGCTTCGGTCCCCCGTTCTTCTCTCCCACGTCCCTTGGCCAACCATCCCCTCAGTCAGGTGGGTTGGGGGATGCCTACTCTCCGCGAAAGGGGCGCAAAAGGGTTAATGATGAGAGTCCTCGGCCAGGTGGGGCGCCCGCACCCGCCCGGGCTGTGGTGGGCGTTGAGGTGAGGGGGCGCTGTTCGGGCAGCAGCGCGGCGGGTGGCGGGCGGGAGAGCTGCCAGGCTGACGGAGAGGCCGCCCGAGTGGGGGCCGCTCTGCCACCGCTGCTGCCGCCGCCGCTGTGATGCGGGGCGGGTGCTGCGCTGGGCGGTGGAGTCAGAGCCCGGGCGCGGGAGCACGAGCTGCAGCATCAACACCGGAGGCGGCGGCACCTGCACCAGCTCCCGGGCCCCCGCGCTGCGCTCTCTGCCTGGCCGTGCCTGGGGCTGCCTCCGGGTGCTCTCTATGGATGTCAAGGCGGCCCCCAACGGGGTGGCCACCATCGAGGACCGCATCTTGAGAATCACAGGCTACTATGGCTATTACCCGGGTTACTCCAGCCAGAAAAGTAAGACCCCGTGGGCTTTCCTGCTCGAGGCGCCGGAGAGGGTTGGGATGCGGGAGGGGGCGCCATCCGGACACCTGCAGCCTTGCCTGCGCTGCCAATGCCACCCTCTGGGCCGTGGGGCCACCGGTAAGAAGTGTGTGCGCTGTCCTTGGTGCTGAACCATAGAAGAGAAATGGGGCTCCGTTGGTTTCCTCCTAGGAGTTTGGAAAGAGTCGCAGCCTTCGGGGCAAAGGCGCAGAAGGGACCAGTGAGCGCTCTGGACAGTCGTCGGCCCACTCATCCCCGGTTTATTTATGGCCAGAGGAGGCTAACATGGCTGTTTACTTAGTGGAAAGTCAACCCTTGGGTTGTACTCCCCGAAAGCCCCTACCGCGTGCCAGGTTGCGGGCCGGGCGCTGGGGACGTAGGCTGGATGGGTTCGGGGATGGGGCCAGCCCGGGCAGGCTGTCCAGACCTGGGTTCCGGCGCTCACGGGGTCAGCCTGCTTTCTCCGGGCTGCGGAGACGTTGCCAGCGCGGGAATTACTCTCGTTAAAACGTCTTTGGAAGGTTCTCTATCATGGGCAGAGAGAGAACCTGCTCGGGTCTCCGAGTCCTGAGTCCTTGGAACTTGGAGCCAGACACCCAAACACTCGACGGTGGGGAGGAGGGGTGGTGGTGGAGGCGCGACAAGCCACCAGTCCGCACTGCCTGCCGCACGTCGCGGCTTCTTCTGAGTCCCAGCGGGCTGCTCTGTGCTGGACCATCTTTCTTCTGGCTACGCGAGGTCCTGCGGCGCGGGTGCTTTCACGGTTTCGAGGCGATTTTGAGGGAAGAGCTATGTGGTGCGCTCTACTCTGGTCCCTTTCCCCAACACACAAACCCACTAGCTGTGTTTACTAAGGTTAGTTCTGCCAAGCAACCCAAGTGGAGCTCGTTTTTCTTTCTCTATTGGGGGACTAAGCTGCAGCTTAATTCCCACGCAGGTGGGGTTTCACTTTTTCTATATCAATATATTTCTGTCGCAGTGGATGGAGCTTAATTGATTTACGCTGTTGTTTTTAACCAGAAGGCTAGGAAGGTCCTAGAAGTATTTCTGATTGGCATTTTTCTGTGACATTTTGGGGTTCAACCAACATCACAGTTTCTCTGAAGCACACAACCCCTGACACATGACCAGAAAACACTTTATTTTTCATGTAACTTTCTCCCCCACTACGCTGCATCTCTATTGAATTATAACCCAATCCCTTTCTTCCATGGGTTGTCTTTACACAGATCTTTTCTAGGTTACTATTTCATTTGGCTTCAAGAAAGGCCTCTGAGGTTTGGATGGCTTCTGTCTAGCTGTTTTTAGCCTTAGAGGCTTACATTATTCATTTTCCACACAGAAGTAATTATATAGTGTTAGAATTTTCTGGAAGGAAAATAACATGCTGTGGAATGCAGTTTAAAGTCTTTGTACTCTAGACTCCAAGACTCCTGTTTTTCCTATTGGCAAAGGGTTTCTTTTTTAACCTGAGCAACTTAAGGGAAGGCATTAGCATACCACATGGAGATTCTGTAGGTTTCACCTATGAATATTTTAATTAGGAACCATGGATTTTGGTTGCTTAGAGAGTGTAGCAGCTGTCTACGAAAGTCCAAGACTCGGAGTAGCGTATTGTTATAATTTTTATAACAGTGGAACTCTGGTTAATAAAGAGCAAAACCAAAAAGAATAGCAAAAAAGTGACATTCTAAATAAAGGCAGGTTCATGTTATCTTTTTGTGCTTGCTGAAATAGGTGCACGTTTTTCACTTGCCACACAGTAACAGAACAAAAAGAGGGACACACGTTGGCCAAGACAGTAGCTGAAGCTAAAAGGAGAATATAGATGCATTTGGCGTAGTTATTTGTGACGGGCACTTACTGAACTTCAGGCAACAGAGTTCAAACCGTGAAGGCAGAGAAACTCACAAGGACAGAGAATTATGTGAGTAAATAACTTTCAGGGTTCTTGCGCTTGCAGAGGTAGAGCGAGATTGCCATTCTGCACAGTGAAAGACTAGGAGAGGAGGGAGCTGGAAGAGGGCCAGGCAGCCAGGCACCATGAAATAATCCTGCCCTTAATTCAGGCTCCAGCTAGTAAACAAACACATTGAAACAAACCAGTACAATATGGTCAATTGATTTAGCTGTTATCAGGAGTGAACGACAGCTTGGGGGAAGTCTGTAGGGATATGTTTATTAAAATGCTGTGGTGAGGAGTATATAATATGTAAAGACAAGGCGACTTTCCCATTTTATGACTGTTCGTGTATGAGGCCTCAACGATTGGACGACCTCTTGACATCTATGTTGTTTACTTTTTTAGAGGCAGGTGGGAACTCACCTGAGAATATGCATCAGTGCTCAGCCTTGTGTTAGTGCAGCTAGCTGCCACCCTGGCCAATCAGGAAAACGAGTACCTGTCTAGAACACAGTCTAGTAGTCAGGCTGATATAAAATACATAAATATTTTAGTCTGATACATATATATGGTACAGAGATGATTAGAGCACTGGTCTGGCCTGGAGTTACTCGTGTTCTGCTAGGAGAAATAGATCTAGTCATTCAACAGGTGTAAAGGGACAAAAGTATTTTCTTTTTTAGAGGTTGAGTTCCAGTGGGCGGACACAGACAAATAATAAATTATGTAGATATTTCAAGGTAGTAGCTGCTTAAAAAATTGTAAGAGGGTAAAAAGGATTTAAAAATTCTGAGGGCGGCAGCGATTGTGAGCATTTTAAATAAGGTGGTAAGATAAAGCCTCACTAAGAAGGTCACAATTGAACAAAGACCTGAAGCATGTGAGGGAGTTAGCTGTGTGGGCATTGGGAGGATGACATTTCAGGCAGAGAGAACAGCTAGCGCAAAGTTCCAGGGAAGAGCATACCCGGCGTGCTAGGGAAAACAAGGAGCCTGCATGAATGAAATGGGGTGAACAGTTGGGAGGTGGTTGGAGATGAGGTCACTGTGGATACAGGGGCTCACATGAAGTAGGGTCTTATAGGCCGTTGTAAGTCCTTTTTGCCTTGCACTCCAAAATGGGGAGTCTTTGCAGGGTTTTGACAGAGGAGTGATGTGACTTAATTTACCTTTCAAAAAGATGAGTATACAGTAACTGCTTTACTGGAGTGGGGGTGGAAGCAGAGAGACTAGTTAGTATGTGAGTAAGTAATTACCTGGGTGAAAGATGATGGTGGTTTGAATTGGACAGTAACAAGACACATCACCAAAAGCAGAACCAGAGTAGTAGCAGTAGATGTGATGGAAGGTGGTCAGATTCTGGATGTATTTGAAATTAGAGCCAATAGGGTTTCCAGATGGATTGGATATGGTAGCTGCAAGAAAGAGAGGAGTAAAAAGTGATCCCATCGCCTCTGTTTGGTTCATTTGAACCAAATTTGGTTTCATCCCATCTCCTCCTCAATTTGGTTCATTTGAACCAAATTTGAATTGCCAGTGGCTAAAGTGTGGAAGTCTTCAAGGCAGAGAAGTCTGGGGAGTTGAGGGAGAAGAGTAACATCTTGGAAAGGCTAAATGTAACTGGAGGTGTTGAGTAAGCCTGGAGGTGTCTGACTGGAGATATAAAGTAGGGGTTTTCCAGCATTTGGATCTTACCTAATGCCTGAGACTGATGAGATCTCCAAGGAATGAGTGTGCATAGAGAAGAGGAGCAAGAACTAAACTGTGGGGTACTCAGACATTGAGAGATTGGGGAGAAGAGAGAGAATCATTAAAAGAGACCAAGAAGGAGCTCCCAGAGAGATAAGAAGAAAATCAGGGGCTGTGACACCCTGGAAGCCAATGAAGAGTTTCGGAGGGAAAAGTTTCATTCGCTGCATCCATTGCTGCTGAAAAGTCAAGTAAAATGAAGACTGGTAACTGACCAGGAATTTAGCAATGGGGTGTCACTAGTAACCTTGAAAAGAGCAGGTAAAGCAGCACAAAATGGATTAGAATGTGTTTAGAGAGAACTGGAGGAAGGGATTGGAAATGTGAGCATAGACAGCTCTTCAAGGATTTTTGTGCAAAGGGGAATGCAAGAAATGGGCATAGTAGTATTACGAAAATCTTTTTTAAGATGGGAGAAATAACAGCATGTTTGCATGCACATGATTCAGTAGAAAAAGAAAATTAGTGGTGTTGGAGAGATAGGGTATCAAATTTAGTGCACAGGGAAGGGATATTGCTTTAATTTAGAAAAGAGCATAGATTAATTTAGAAAAGGGCATAGTGTGTGGGTGCAGTTCCTGGGAGAAGGGTGACTGAGATGGTGGGAGTCTGTTGAGGTTTTCTTCTGGTTGCTTTAGTTTTCTTCAAATAGGAAGCAAGGTGATCCACTGAGAGTGAGGATTTGGTAGGAGGTGGTGGAGGTTGGAGGAGGACAAACAGTGTGAATAGTTAAATAGAGAGAATGCACGAACTGGGGAGTAAGCTTGTCTGGTTGCCTTAAAGAGCCCATTTAAGTTTCTGGTGACATATTTGAAGTGAAACCAGACACTTGGTTGTTCTGTTCATTGACATAGTGGGAGCCTGGAGCAAGTGAAAAGAAAGATTTAACAAGAGTTGCAGAATATCCAATGGGTATAATAAAATAATAGGGTGAGGACACACTTGTAAATGTATACAATGAAGATATTATGATAATGATTGGCTGTATAACTTAAAGCTGGTAAGTGGAGAGGAAATCAAGATGGTTGGGGAGAGCGAAAAGTGGTGGGATCAATGGATTGGAAATCTCTATGGGATCAAAGGCTTGTGGAAATTAGCTGAAAGAAAAAGGATGGTGGTCCAAAACATAAGAGTGCTGTATACTATAAGAAGTCATTTCCAAAACTCAAGCCAAAGGATACATTCATTTTGTTTTATTATATCCCATTATTGATACTTCCGGTGAGCCTTCTTTTTGTGTTTGTATAGGAGGTAGTATGTTCATGTGTAGTGAACTAAACCATAGTGGTTTGGACATTGATTCTTGTTTTAAACCTGTCAGCAACTGACCCTGAGACCTGGGACACCTCTCTGTAGACATCAGTTTCCTTGTTTGTAAAAAAAGAAGGTAGAAGTTACTCTCTCAGAAAAAAAACAATAGGTCAGCTTTGACAGCCTTTAAAACTTCTTCCCCTGTGCGGAACAATCTCACAGTGTGTTGCCTCTGCTCACTCCACCTTCTTTCTCAACAGGTAGTGGCCAGTTGCTTCGTTTTGTTCCATGTCAGCCTTTTGTCTTTTCCATACACCATAATGACCAGGTTCTGTGGTTGTTTTCTATTGGTAGTTGCATATTACGGTAAAACATTTTCCCCTTGCACTGGTCCTATCTCCGATCATCCTGTGTCCAAAAAGAGCTCTGCTAAGTTCTAGCTCGTCTGACTTTCTGACTTCCACTGCTGCTATGACTTAGCATTTCCTGAGGTGCCAGCCTCAGCTATCTCTTCTCACTCTTTGCCTGCACGAGCTCGTTCAATTCCATGCCTTTACCATCTTCCACATACCTGTATTTCTAGGTCCACTTTTTCTGAACCCAGACACAAATTTCAAACTTCCTACTAGAAGTTCTACCTGCATGCCCTCCAGGTTCATCACACATAAAACTGAATTTATCATCCTGTCTGTAAATGTTATTGTTATTGTTGTCATTATTATTATTATTATTATTATTTAGCCTCTGATATCTCTATCTAACTAATTGCCCAGAAACCTGGAGTTATCCTCATACTCCGCCCTTTCCCCGTGCCCCATTTTCAGTTAACCATCCTCTCTTTCTCACCCCAGATATGTGCTTCCCATCCCCATTGTGACTGCCTTAGTTCTATCCATCACACCTTTCGCCCGGCCTCAAATCCTTTTAATCCAGTATGCACACCTTAACAACATTTAATTCCCTAGAATGTAAACCTGCTCACCTCATTCCTCTGATCAATTGCCTGAAATAAATCTTCATTTTCTGTGGAATAAAGTCCAAATTCCTAAGCACGCCACCATCTGAGCCCATTGTACATCGTTCTATTTTAGCACACATTTCCCCACTAATCGCCAAAGCAATGAGTGCTTAATGCGGAAAATCTGGAAGGCAGAGAAGCAAAGAGATTAAAACAAAATTACACATAATTTCACCACTCAGAGGTGAGTTCGTGTCAACATTTTGGTTAATATTAGACACACGCAAGTGCTTTTTATTTCATCCTGAACATTTCTCTCATTGGTGTATGTATTTGTAATAACTTAATGTATGCATAGTCTTCCATATATTTAAGCACCTTAATTGACTTGAGTTGTTGGATTTTAAGCCCATTTTTTCTTTTTAATTTCACATCCCACACAGCCTCCTCAAACCCTGGTCATAGTCTCATTAGGCAGCTCACTGTTCTCCTACCATTTTTGTCCCCGTGTTCTTCTGCCGTCAGTGCCTGTTTGCACTATGGCCCCGAATGGCGGCCTCTCCTGTTTCCTTCATCACACTCTGGAAAGCTCCTATTTATCATTAAAGACGGAATTTCAATGCACCCCCTTCAGTAAAGCTTCCTGATTGCTTCAGGCTCTATTAATCCTCCCTCGTGCTTCTGTGATACTGTGCTCTCACCTCTACACCAGCACTGAGGCACTATTTTGGGCTGTTTACACCAGGCTGTCTAACCCGCAGAGCTGGGGAGGGCAAGGAGTTATCTCTATTTGTTTTCCTCTTGTGCAAAGAGACTAGTACGTCCTGAGGGCTCAGTAAAGTTTATTGTGCTAGTGAGTGAGTGATTACAGTTGCCTTTGAAGAAATTAAAGAGTTCATTATTATCATGCAGAAAAAAAGGAGTACACAATGGTAGTGTTGGAGGAAAATATAAAAAATTTGTTAGCTATGAATGAATCAAACTGATGTGCCTATTCAAAGAATGAGAATAAGTCAAAGTGGTATTTTATGATCACTTTACATTTGTGGTTATAACTTCTGCATTTGTGTCTTTCCTGTTTCTGTGCTTATTTCTGTGTTTTCTATACTTGAATGAGAGGAAAAGCAACTTTTAGAAATATAGAATAGTATAAAGTTACTAGAATAGTGAGAAATAAAATGTGCCCCGCCCAAAATAGTCACTATTGGTCCTCATGGTACAATATGAATGTAACCCTTGCTCACTCTAGCTGGAGTAAATTATTTAACTGTCTCTTACTGTTGAAAGGAATACAACAAACATTTCTCCCAGTTCATACTCTGTTTGCTCCCTGATAAGAAGTTTAAAGCTTCTTTTTATACCATAGGTAGTATTTTTTTAAAACAGTTATCATCACCAGTAGTATGTAGTATTGAGGAGTTTTCATAACAAAGTTTTAAACTGTGACATACCAGGGCTACGCTGATCCTGAATATCACTGCACATGCCATCGATGTCGGATAATGTGGCAGTTTCTACAGTGTTCATTTTGATGTGTGTTTTTCATTTGAGATGTAAATGTATATGCAAAGTGGATATCTGTGTTATAAAATACTACTTTGACCACACACTGAAAGGTGGGTGTAACATTAAGTTCTGGTATACTTTCTGTAGAGAGCCTGTATGAGACTTGCATGAGACCATGAGGTCTAGTGCAAAGACCACAAGACCCTGCTCTGCTACTCGTTAGCCTTTCAAATTTGCATAACCTGACCTCTCGGATCAACAGTTTTGTTCCTGGAAAATGGGCATAATAAAAGTTGCTTCACAGGTCATTGGGAGGGTTATGTAAGATATTGTATATAGAATGTCTGGCACAATGCCCAGTTTAATGTATGCAAGCCATTATGATTATGGAGGAAGTCAACAGAATCAATTTAATAATTTCTAAGAGCTTTGCTCACTTTTTTTCATATCCAGTATTGTTCTTTGAATTGTTACTGAAAACTGTGTTACAGCAACATTAAGGGTAATTTGCAAATTATTCAAGGTCACAGTGACTTTATTTTTGGATGTTGCCTTCCACTCCTTTCTCCTTTCTGGCTTGTCTGGTGCTGTAAGGAAAGGAGCAGGCCTACCTGGATTGCCCCTAAGGATAGTTTACGATGGGCTGGAGGCCATCTGTGATGAAGTTGTTTCCACTGGGCTGATACAAAGGAGAGGGGACAAATCTAGGGCCTGTGGACAACAGATGGGTCTGTTTGTGTGGCAATGTAGACACTCAGATGTCAAAACAGAGGGGAGTGCAGGGGTGGGGAATGTGGGGAAGTGGGGGGAGGGAGTGGAAGAGGGGAAGGGTAGGTAGCATGGGACGGGATAGGTAGGGCTAGATAGGATTGGGGGACAAACAGGTGGAAAACAAGGGAAGGATTAAGATTAATTTGGGGTCCTTCTGTTGGAAGGTGTATTGTTTATTTTATATGCAGAGTCTTAAAGGGGAAGTTCCTTTTGGCTATTTATTAACAGAAACATAGCAGGGTAGTTTATGCTCTACTTTAAAAAATACGTTATTGTGTATCATAAACACATTTACATACTTCATCATAGTCTTAAGTATAATAGTTACAATTTTTAAGTTATAAAGTATTTAACTGACAAATACAAAGGCATGTAGATAAAAAGGAAAATGATTTTGCGACCCTAACACAGCTGCTGTAATTTTGGCTATTTTCTTCCAATCTTCCTAAATGCATGCAGGGCTCCGCTTCTTGGTTTATTGACAAATATAAGCCATAGTGTAGTCAGAATTCTGATAGGTATATGATTTTGTACCCTACTTCTTTTCCACTTAATGTTTTAGGGTAAGCATTTTTTATGTTTGCATTTATCTGCTATGAGAGGTTGGGATTAGATTCTCCTTTCAGAGATCTTGGCTTAAAAAAATTGGGCAAGCTGGCTCTCATGTATTTAAGACTAAATAAAATGGAAACACCTGGTGTGTTAGTGAGGGCTTGTTTAGCTTCTAGTCACAGGGTTGCACTCGAACTAGTTAAAGCAAAAATAGAAGCTACTGAAGGGATCCTGAGATCTTCCACTGATGTTAAGGGCAGGGATAAAGATAAAGTAGGCCGGGCTTGTGCAGGTCCTGGGGAGGCTGTGGAGAAGATGGGAAGCCCTCTTTCTTTGCATCTCATCTCTGTTTCTGGCACATGTTCTTCATTCTTTGCCTCTTGCTGCAGGCTGGCTTTCTGTATTTTCTTGTCCAAATGGTTGAAAATAGCCTCCGTCAGCAGTTCCAGTGCTTAAATGTTTTTATTCAAGACAGCAGACAGATTGAGCAAGAGTCTCATACTTCTAAGTCCAGATTCCTGGGGAAAGGGACCTGGCCCACTTAGTGTCAAGTGCAACTCTCTATCTTATTACTGACTTTGGTGGTTTGGGCAGGGTCATGTTACCCAATCATGGCTGCCAGAGGCTCTCTCCAGTAACCCTACTGACTGTGGGGGAAGAGGGATTTTACAGAAGAAAGAAGCAATAGGCAGGACAGGATGGTCAGCTGAATAGCTATTTGGTTCACAGAGTTTTGCATTAAAAGTTTTCCATATCAAATTGTAGGCTTCATTCAAGGTTGATCTTTTCTTCTAGTCCAGATAGCCCTTAGAGTGTATCTAAGTAATATTCAGTGAAGGTATAGACAGTGCATTCCTATAAACAGAAAAATCCAGGTGTCTATTTCAAGTGTGAATCTCTAGGGAGTTCTGTTTAAAAATTACCCAGCCAGTACTATAGACTGCTTACTAAGTGTCATGGAAGTGCTACTGGTTACATCAAGTTTGGAAGAAATATTTCTCTTTCTAGGCCAGATAAGGCAACACACAAATTTCTTCAGACCATTAAGGATAACATTTAATGTTCTATATTTTAACCAGGGATTAAAATTACACTGTCCTGTAGTCTGGGATTTTCTATATTTTGTCCTGGGCTAACAACAGGATGGCACTGGTGAGGTGTCACTAATGGTTTTATGGTTCTGAAAACCAGACAACTAAGGAGTCTTTATCCCTTGAGGAAGCTAGAATTCCTAAGGATCCTTAGGGCCTACAGATTTTTGCTGCTGACACCTTACTAAGCCCCAGGTCATGTGCTTTTGGTGCCTCTTGTTTTTGTTCATTGTCATGTGTAATCATAAGCATTCCAGAGGAAACATGCAGACCCGATGAGCTGGAGCCATTTGCAGTGCCATCTTCCCTGCTGGAGTTACATTGGCGGTTCTAAAGACTCCATTGCATATCGACTTCCAAGGACTTTTTAGAATGAAACATATTAGAAGTTGAGAACTTGTAATTTTTCCTTTTGTTCTAAATCTCTGGAAGCTCACCTCATGAAATTGGTCATGCTTTTCTCACAGATTCTTACCTCACCCTTTTCTCTTTTTTTCTTTCCTTTTTTAAATCTAATGTTTATTGTATTTAAAAAATGTTTACTTTTGATATGATCTTTATTGTATTTTTCCCATATACCATATACCCTTTCCCTCCAGCAATCACCACACTGTTGTCCATTTCCATGAGTCCTTTTTCCTTTTTGCTCAATCCGCCACTCCCTAACCTCCCCCCTCCCCACTGGCTGTCATCTGCTCTCCCAATTTTCTTGTTAGTTCAGTTTCATTAGATTCCACATAGGAGTGAAATCATATGGTATTTGTCTTTCTCTGATTGGCTTATTTCTTCTTTCATTTTAATGGAAACTATAAACACCCAAAGGGGGAGCTTCTTGTCTTGCCCTTTCTAGCCCTTCCCCACATAGCTGCCTTTGTGATCTTTTAAAAGCACTAATTGGATCACGCTACTCCTCTTGGTTAAAGACCTTAGTGACTTCCTGTGTCTTTGCAGCAAACTACAAAAGCTTACGCCCAGCCACAACTCTAACACAGTCAGGTTCTTAGGGGGCACTACTCTCCCATGCCCTCCTACGCTTTGCTCCTACTGGCCTGTTCTCCAGGTACCCTCCTTTTCCTGGGCTGGGAAACAAGCTCCTCCTTCTTCCTGGTGTTACCTGGCTGGTGGCTAGCCATCTCTCAGGTCTCAGATTAAATTCCACTGCTCAGAGAGACTTTTCCAGATTTACACCTCTCTCATCTCATGCACTTTTCCTTGATAGAAGTTACTAAAAACTTCAGCCACAATTCATGTTGCTTCTTGTGACTGTTTAATGTCTTGCCTGCTCATGTACCCAGAAAACAGAACAATGCCTAAACACAACATAAATATTTGTTACATGATTAGGCCTTGTTAGAAATTGAGTAGACTTTTTATTTTTTAGATTTTTATCCTCACTTGAGGGCATTTCTTTTGAAAGATTTTATTTGTATATTTTAGAGAGAGAGGAAGGGAGAGAGAAAGAAAGGTAAGATAAACACTGGATGCACCCCAACTGGGGACTAAACCCACAACCCAGGCATGTGCCCTGACTGGGAACTGAACCAGTAACATTTTGCTTTGTGGGACAACACCCATTCAACTGAGCCACACTTGTCGGGGCAATATATTTTTAAATTGTTTTTAGAGAGAGAAGAAGGGAGAGAGAGAAACATCAGTGCAACAGAGAAGCATCCATTGGTTGCCTCCTATACATGACCATACAGGACATCCTACATGCCTGCACTGGGGATTGAACCCGCAATTCAGGTGTGTGCCCTGACCGGGAATGAACCACAACCTTTCAGTTACAGGACGATGTTACAGCACACTGAGCCACACCGGCCAGTGCAAGTAGACTTTTAAATCAACATTTTTATTTGGAATGTTTTTAGATTTACAAACAAGCTGCAAAGACAGCTAAAATTTCCTGGTGTACACCAAGTGTACCCCTCACCTGGTTTCCATATTGTTATCACTTTACATTACCAACATATATTTGTCAGAATGAAGGAACCAACATTGGCACACTGCCATTAAATTAAAATCAAGGCTTTTTTGGGGATTTTGCTTGTTTTTCCATTAAGGTTCTCTTTCTGTTCCAGGATCCATTCCAGGATTCTGCATTACATTTAGTTGTCATATCTCTTAAACAGACTTTTAATGCATTGAACTTGAAAAGATAATTTGAATTTTATAGGAACTTCCTGGCCAATTTTTTAGGGTTTAAATCATATCATATTTGACAATTTAACTGCTGTTTTCAAGGTGACATTAAATTCATGTCTGAAATGACCTATGACCTAGCATGGTAATTATGTAGTATCTTAGAGGACTGTTCTATAGTATAGAACAATAGTTTTTAGCATTTCTGCTCATTAACATTTCAGGGGATACAGAACTCTTTGAAAATCTGAGTAAAGCTATAAATTACCCCACCCACCAAATAAACATAAATACCAAACATTTTTATGTAGTTAATTTTGTTACACTAGAAATCTATTGCTTCACAGGAAAATGCTATAGAAATGATAATCCCAACAAATTGTACCTGTTTATTTTATCTTATGAGAATAGATGCAAAATTTAACAGCATAAAAATTGAAATAATTCAAATTTGTTAACTGAAATAAACATGAAATTTAGTTTTACTCAAAAGTGAATTTTAGTAAGAAAGTCTTGAAGTTTTGGTTGAATAAGAAGCTGAAATTTTGGAGTGGTTTTAGGCATAGAAATATGCAATTCATTTTTGTCATCCAGTTGACTTCAACTTGATTAAAATTTTAGCACTTTCTAAAAACTCTAACTTACAAGGCTATCAGGTAGCAGATAAAGTTAGTGATCCATAACTTATTTTGTAGGAAGAGGGTGAATTTGTACCAAGAAACACCAAAGTTCCCATAGACTCTTCCAGGTGAATTAATGTCACATCATTTCGTTTGTACCCAAGTCAGTGATGTTGTCTTGGAGGTGAGATCCGCATCATCCATTGTCAGCAGAGAAAGGATGATGAAGTCATGTTTCAATTTTAAGTCTGAGCAGAAGTAACCTTTAAATACATCTTGCAGTGTATCCAGGTACCTCTAGATTGTTTTTCTGCACAGACATTTTATAATATGTTATCATTCTGGATCCTTATTTTCTTGAGAAGCTGTGTTTCAAAAAAAAACTTGTGGTTTTCAGCTGTGTAAAAATAGTGACTTTAAAGTTTACAATGAAAAAATGTATTATTTTATTATCTATAAAGTAAGGAAAGTGAAGAATGAACTTCTCCTTACTGAACTGTTCTAGGGATGTGCTTTTTCCTTCTCTGTTAAAACAGAAAACAAAATTCAACTGAGTGGATTTGAAGATCTAATTGGCTTTATTAAGTGATTGATGATTCAGGCAACATCCCACCTACCAACTAGAAGAGCACTCTAAGGAGTTATACAAAGTGGAAGATTTTTATAGTAGGAAGGGTAGGGCAAGGGAGCTATTAACAAAAGAAAATTAAGCATTATTTTTATGCCAGGATATCTTCTGGAGGGAATAGCAAGGGTTTTTATCATTTAGATTACGTCTTCTTTCTTAGATTACTTTTTCTTCTTCTCTATGAGGGATGGAGAAGGCCCATGTGACAGGCACTTCACTGGCACTTGACCAGAAAATTATAGACTTATTGATTAAGATTACATTTCTGGGAGAGGCTGAAACTGCAATTACATCAGGCATAAATCTAATTTGGGAACTTCTGGTCAGGATGGCAACATGGGCAGACATGGCTCACCTCTTCATACAACCACATAAAAATTACAACTAAGAACAACCATCACTCAGAACCATCAGCAGTCAAGTTGAGTGAAAGTCTGACAACTACAGAATTAAAGAAACCACATGTATCCAGACTGGTAGGAGGGGCACAGACACAGAACAGGCTAGTGGTCCCTCACCCACATGTGGTGGCTAAAAACTAGGAAGGGATGTCTTGGAAGTGAGAATCCCAGCCAATACCAGGCCCCTCAGCCCAGGGTTCTAGTGCCAGGAAGATGAGCCCCCATAATTTCTGGCTGCAAACACCAGTGAGGATTGAGTCAGTGGAAGAAACTGCTAGATCCCCAAGCAGTTCCTTTTAAAGAACCCACATGTGGACTCACCTACTCAGACACACTACCTCTGAGCTCTAGAAGCAGGGTAGCAGCTTGAAAGGCCCCAGTGGTATAACAGGGAAAAACTAAAGTGTCTAGCATCAAGGTGAGCAGAGGCCATTGTCCCTATTCTGAACTCTCCCAACAAAGAGCCGACAGGTTGGTGCCATATTTGAGACTCCATCAACCTGGCTAATACAGTTCAACTCACTTTGTAGAGCCCCAGAGACTCTGACTCACCCAATTTATGGGCCCAACCAAGCTGCTTTTCTATATGAATGGCTGGTCTTGGCTCATGCTTCACAACTTCCTAAATCCTATCAAACAAGAAACAGTCAGCCTCAATAAGCCCTAGGCATGGCACTGGAAGCAGTGAGCTGTAGGCTCAGTTCCAGGACGGTTTTTTTTTCACAGCTTGGTTTTACCTGGGAATCTCCAAGACTAGCACAAATAGCAGCCATCTCAGATTGCTTTATAACTCAGGCAGGGTAGCTCCAGGCAAAACACAAGTCGGGGCTGAACTTGGCCTGCATCACCTAGGAAACCCCAGGGCCAGCACACCTAGTGGACAGCTACAGACCATGTTGGAGCAGCACCACCCTGCCCCTGCACAGCTGATCCTCCATGAAGGGTAGAGGTTGGTGGTCAGTGATCACAGCCAACCTTTGCAAGTGACTGGCCTGGGTACGTCCCTCCCATTGATATGCCAACAGCAACCAAGGCTCAACTACAAGAAAAGGGTGTACTCAGCCCACACAAAGGGCACATCTTGAGTACCCAGTTTGGGTGAAAGGGGAAGCTGTGCTACCAAACCCTACAGGACACCTGCTACATTAGGCCACACTACCAAGACAGGGAGTCTAGCAGCTTTACCTAATACATAGAAACAAATACAGGGAGGTTGCCAAAATGAAGAGACAAAGAAACATGGCCCAAATGAAAGAACAGATCAAAACTCCAGAAAAAGAGCTAGACAAAATGGAAATAAACAATCTATCACATGCAGAGTTAAAAACACTGGCTAAAAGAATGTTCAAGGAACTTAGTGAGGACCTTAACAATGTAAAAATGACCCAGTCAGAAATAAAGGATATACTAATTGAAATAAAGAACAACATACAGGCAAACAACAGAAGAGTGGATGAAGCTGAGAACCAAATCAATGATATGAAGAAAAAAAACAACCAATCAAAATAATGAGAAGAAAAAAGAATCCAAAAACACAAGGATAGTATAAAAAGCCTCTGGAAGAACTTTAAGAGGTCCAACATTTGCATCACACAGGTGCCAGAAGGAGAAGAGAAAGAACAAAAAATGGAAACTCTAATGGAAAACATAATGAAAGAAAACTTTTCTAACTTGGTGAAGGAAATAGACATGCAAGTCTAGGAAACATAGAGTCCCAAACAAGATGGATATAAAGAACCCAGTCCAAGACACATCATAATTAAAATGCAAAAGGTTAAAGATAAAGAGAGAATCTTAGAAACAGCAAGACAATAGAAGTTAGTTACCTACGGGGGAGTTCCCATAAGACTGTCAGCTGATTTCTCAAAAGAAATTTTGCAGGCTAGAAGGGACTGGCAAGAAATATTCAAAGTCATGAAAAGCAAGAACCTACAGCTAAGACTGCTCTGCCCAGCAAAGATATTGTTTAGAATTGAAGGGCAGATAAAGAAGTTCCTAGACAAGATAAAACTAGGAGTTCAACATCATCAAACCATTATTATATGAAATGTTTAAGGGACTTATTTAAGAAAAGGAAGATCAAATATATGAACAATATAATGGCAAAAATACATATCTATCAACAGTTGAATCTAAAAAACAAACTAAGCAAACAAGAACAGAGACAGGCTTATGGGTACAGTGAGCATTTTGGTGGTTGCCAGTTGGGAGAGGGTTATAGGGGAATGGGTGAAGAGGTGAGGATTAAGACATACTAATAGGTAGTTACAGAATAGCCACGGGGATGTGAAGTACAGCATAGAGAATGGAGTAGCCAGAGAATTTATACGCATGACCCATGGACATGAGCAATGATTGGGGGAATTGCCAGAGGGAGTAGGGGTTGCTGGGTGGAGGTGGGGCAAAGGGGGAAAAATCAGGACAACTGTAATAGGATAATCAATAAAATATAATTTAAAAAATCTAAGTTTGGTATGAATGATGCCCTGTTAGCCTGTGATTTTTCCTTGTAACATCTCAAAGGAGATATAATTGTTTTCCCAAATGTCATTCACAGATTTCAAGTCTTGATTTCTGGAAGGATATTAACTTCCAGGTAGTCAAGGAGAACACCACACTCTACTCACTGGCTCCAGTGGAATTGACTCTTAAGGCAATGGAAAAGATTTCTTGTGGGATCACTGACAATATTTTGGGTGCTACTACATGCTGATGTGTAACACAGCAAGTTACACTAAAGCAGCACAACCTACTTTTCCCTCTGGGCACAGTTTGTAAGACATTGCAACCTTTCATGCTTCCTTAAAAAAAGAAAAAGAAAAAAGAAACCTCACCGGATAGGAATTCTCTGTAAATGACACTCCTACAGACATAACAGAAAACCAGGAGTTGGAAGCAGTGTGAGATATACTGTTATCTGCTAATAGAACAAAGCATAGTTGCTGAAATCTCCAGTGTTTGCACCAAAATTACGGCAAATGAGTAAGTTCGGGGAAATGACTTCACTTCATTAAGGAACTGATTCCATTTTTATCTCCCGTTGCAGACCATGACCAAGTTTATCCTTTTCCAAGGCACACTGGTTTCTAAGTTCTCTCCCCGGGATGAATTTGGCTGCAAATAAAGAACACTCAACTTGCATCAGATTAGGCAATGAGGAAATTTGTTCTCTTTCCTAGCAGGCAGTTGAGAGGTGGCGTGAATGACTTAAGTGGCTTATGCTGTGACAAAGTATAAGATTCTAATTTTTCTTTCCTGTTTTTCATCTCTTTGTGTGTTGTACTTTGTATTTTTTTACTTTATTTTCAAACCCTTCTACATTAAGTTTTTTTTTTACTTAAAATTTTATTTAAAGTTGTAGTAGTTCTCTTGTTTTCTTAATATTTCTTTTAAAATTATGACACCTTCTATGTATGACAAGCCTTATTTTTGTTTTATGGATGGAATAGCTTCTTCTGTTCCCTGAGGATATTACTTCAAATGCTTTTTGAAGTTTTCTTTTTTTGAATGGGCTGTTTCTTCTAGGTTACTTTTAGAAATTTTTGAATTATTGTTAGCTAATATTCTCAGATGTTTTGTGATTTTTGTTTATCTGCTTATATTCTAGAGTATAGGACTCTGAAACTATTGGGAAGTGGTGAGAATGGTCGAAGAGGCCAAGAACTATGTAGGCACAACCTACTTTCAAGTGACCCCACTTTCAAGTTAGCCCACTACAGTTTCATGGATGCTAGCCGAAGACATGAGACACCTGGGTCAGATACAAAGAACTTTATTACCCACAGTTAAGCAAGTAACATGAGCCTCATGCTCACAATTGAATCTCTTGTGCCTCAAGTTCCACAGGGACTTCCTCACTATGTAATAGTTTTAACACACAGCTGAGGAATCCTGAGCTTAGGGAATCCCAATTATGTATAATGGCCTATGAGAAAACAACCCAACTTTTGCTCCAGACACTAGCAGAAAAAAATGCCTCTGTTCTAGAGAGGAACATCTCTACCTTCCAAACTGTTTGCTCTATTGGGTCTTAAAAAGGTAGTCCAGAAAAAAGCTCTCAGATCAGGCATGAGATGTTTCAGAAATGGAAAAGAGACAAATCATCTCCCAACAAGGGTTTGTCAAACAACTGGGCTGTTTCCTTGGGAACTTTCAATATCATTTTCTTAATATCTGGTCTTTTTGAATCATAGAAAGCTATTCTAGTCTCCTGACTAGCTGCTAGCATCTGGGGACCAAGCAGGAAAGAAGCCTGGGCATCTCAGGGAGCAGTGTGTACAGATTCACTTAATTCGCCCATGATTTTGGGATGGACAAAGATTCAGCCATGCCCATTATTCCTGTGGACTCTCATTTGGGTCTCTCCAGAGTAAAGCTCTGGCCTTTGCCAGAGTGAAGGGAGGCATTGTCAAATGCTCTACAGAATGAGGGTGGGTATTAAGAAGCTCTTGGTCTTCCCAAAGGGGGCAGTAACATAAAATGGAGTAAAGATAGCCTCTTCAACAAATGGTGTTGGGAGAACTGGACAGCTACATACAAAAAACAAAAAATGAAACTCGAGCACCAACTTACACCATACACCAAAATAAATTCAAGGTGGATAAAAGACTTAAATATAAGCTGGGAAACCATTAAAGCCCTAGAGGAGAGCATTTGCAGGAAAATCTCAGATATTCCATGCAGCAATATTTTTACTGATACATCCCCTAGAGCAAGGGACATAAAGGAAAGACTAAACAAATGGGATCTCATCAAAGTTAAAAGCTTCTGCATGGCTAAGGAAAACAGTATCAAGATAAAAAGAGAAGCAACTGTTTGGGAAGACATATTTGCCAATGATACCTCAGACAAAGGTTTAATCTCCAGAATATACAAAGAACTCACATGACTCCACTCAAAGAAGATGAGCAACCCAATTAAAAAATGGGCAAAGGACTTGAACAGACAATTCTCCAAGGAGGACATACAGAGGATCCAGAGACACATGAAAAGATGCTCAATATCGCTAGGTATCAGAGAGATACAAATTAAAACCACAATGAGATACCACTTTACACCAATTAGAATGGCCATCATAAACAAAGAAACAAACAACAAGTGCTAGAGGTTGTGGGGAAAAGGGGACCCTAGTTCACTGTTGGTGGGATTGCAGACTGCTACAACCACTATGGAAAACAGTATGGCATTTTCTAAGAAAACTAAAAATGAACGTGCCTTTTGACCAAGCAATTCCACTATTAGGAGTATATCCTAAGAACCCTGAAGCACCAATCCAAAAGAACCTATGCACCCTGATGTTCATAGCAGCACAATTTACAATAGCCAAGAGTTGGAAGCAACCTAGATGCCCATCGGTAAATGACTGAATTAAAAAACTGTGGTACATTTACACAATGGAATTCTATGCTGCAGAAAGGAAGAAGGAGCTCCTACCCTTTGCAACATCATGGATGGAACTGGAAAGCATTACACTGAACAAAATAAGCCAGGTGGTGAAAGACAAATGCCATATGATATCACCGTTAACAGGAATCTAAACAACAAAACAAACAAGCAAGCAAAATATGACCAAAGACACTCAAATATGGAACAGGCTGACGGGGACCAGAGGGGAGAGGGGAGAGAATCATAGGGGAAAAGGGGAAGGACTCACATGAACAAATATAAAGGACACATGGACAATAACTAAGGTGGGGGTGGAAATGGGAGGGAGATGGGGAGCACTGGGTGGGGGCAGGGCTGGGAATACAAGAAAGAAAACTGTACTTGAACAAGAATTAAATAAAACAAAATTTTTAAAAAAGAAGCCCTTGGTCTTTCTAAACAGGCTAACCCAAGGCTACTGATTTTAGCCTCTCTGTCCTCCCTCTTTAAGTGCTGCTGGTAACTTTGGCAACTCTGTGTGGTAAATTGGGCTGGTAACCTTGGAGAAAATTGGGCATTTTCTCTACCCTTAGTTTAGGTTTCAGTTTCCTTAGCCTGATATTTGACTACTTTCCCACTTCTAAAATTTTCCTACTTCTCCTGATTCTTGTGGATTTATGCTTTAAAAAATTAACTAATTGTCATTTTAGTGGAATTTCCTGAATGAACAGATAAACATGTGTGTATTCAATCTACCATCTTTACCAGGAAAGATCATTGTACTTTTTGTATTCTTTGAAATCTCTCAACATAAACTGTATCTACAATAAACCAAGACAAACATCTTATTCAAAGTGGCAGAGTACATTATCTTTATTTCCTCCCAGTGGGAAGCTATTTCAGATGTTGTAACATGGAGGCAAATTATATTGTGCATTATCTGTTTCTTGATCTGAATGCCAGTTCACAGATTTGTTTAGTTTATGAAAATATCAAGCAGTGAACTTAAGGTGTGTGCACATTTCTGTAGGCAGGTTATGTTGCAATAAGATCTTTACATTCAAAATTGTACATGATGTGACTATATATCATAGCATTCAGTCAGTTTGCCCTTGATTTTAATAAAGCATTGAGTTGTTAACTTAAAAATATTTTTCAAATTTTCAAAGTAACATCAAATAAATAACTACTTTTTCATGTTCCCAGTTAACTAACCTCTAGGTGTATCCTCTACTCCCTTACCAATATGAGAAAAGTAGTTCTCAAATATTTTGCTGCATATTAGAAACACTTGGGAGTTCTAACAAACACCCCAAAGCCAAGGCTGCATTCCATTCTAATTAAAACAGATGTTCTAGGATTGAGACCCAGGCATCAGTACTTTTTAAAGCTCCCTAGGAGTGTCCAATAAACAGCCAAGACTGTGAGCATGGGTCTAGCTGGGCAATGCTTCTCAAATTATCTCTGGTGAAGGACCAGTTTCTCTTTTAAAAATTTCCACTCATAGATCAAACTCTTGCAAAATCAATAAAAATGGACTGATAGGAAAAATAATCATGCCCCGAGATATCACAGCACTGTCAGCCTGCTTCCTCTTAATTTCTGTAATTATCTTGCCACAGACTGCTAACTGTTCACGGCTGGTACCAGTCTGCAGAGCACACTTTGAATAGCAGACACTGGAATACTCTGTTTCCTAGCACAGCCTGACAAAGGAGTCTCTCTGGAGACTGAGGAGGATTTGGGCTGGGGCTGGCAGTGTGTGATTCCGTCCCTTTCCTACAGTCCCAAAGACACAGTGCATCTACTTCGATGCATTTCTGGGCCCTTAAAGCATGGGATAAAAACCAAAGTTATAATGCGTGGGTTTGCTTGAGATTTTCCAGGTATTGTTTCCCCTCAGCTACATTAATTCAGGAAAAACTCTTGACTACTAAAATCTTAGCATGTATGATTGTAGTGGATCTAATTGGTATGTATAAGTGAATTTCCAAGAAAAAATCCACTAAAGAGTCCCAAGAACAACAACAACAAAAAAAATCACTCTTAGTGATTTTGTGCCTTAGGATAGAATATAATGAAAACTTTCCTGTTACTTGGACTGGAATCTCCAAAGGACAAAAGGAGGTTTACTCAGACGCCTGTTGGGGCTGCGGGTTGTGTTTGAGGGCTGAATGAGAAGCGTGCTGCTGTAATGTGCTGCCCTCAGGCACTTGGCCCACTAGCCTGGCAACAGGGAGATTTCCCCGTGTGGAAGGAATCCTATTAGGTTTATGAAGCATGAAATGGAGATCGAGGGTTGGAATTGATGGGACCTTCATCCTAGAGAGGGGTGCAGAATGACTCAGATGAATTTTCTGATGAAGACTTCTTGTCCCCTTCCTTTGGGAGATTATTGTGACGGTGTTACGATTGAATTCTAGTTGAAGCACATTATCTGATTAAAGATGTCTTTTTAAAAATCTTTTCTTTTTTTAAATTTTAATTGTTGTTTGAGTACAGTTTTCTGCCCTTTACCCCCATCCCAGCCCGTCCCTCCATCTCCCCCCTCCCCCCTTGTTATTGTCAAGTCTTCTCTCAGTACTGGCTCACCTGTTTCAGAGAAGATAAGTGGTTAGTTTCACCCTCAAGCTCTTCTGTGGTATTTAACAAAGCTGTCTTCAACGGCCTTCTTACTCCTCTCGACTCTTGTGACATTCTGATTATAGTCACTCAGAGTGTAGAAGTTTGCAACGCTCCCCTAGGCGGGTGTTAGTTAGGTCCGTCTCCCAGAAAGGAAACAGGGAAACATATTCTGTGACTCTGGACTTGAAGCCTTTCCCAACTCTCAGATCTTCCCATGGTGCAGTTCCTCCACCTCCTCGGGAAGTTGTGGAAGAAGATAAACTTTGGCTTCGTTTTTCAGCAGTGCCTTTAACTTTCGATGAATGCACAGCTCTGAGCAAGGCTTAGCCTCAGGATCATGGCCAGGCTGCTCCTTCTCATCCAAGTCTGAATTTTACCTTGAGTAGACTCTGTGCCTGAAGCCTCTTTTTAAAAAGAACAGATTGAACATAATGGCCTTGAGAATAGGGCTGTCTGTGTGTGCGCGTGTGTGTGTGACAGAGAGAGAGAGAGACTGGAATCTCAACATTTTGGGGGGTAGGAAGGGCAGTGGAGAGACAAAAAGAGCTGCCCTTCCTCTTGAGCCCTACCTGACTCAAAATTTTACCTGGATAAACGAGGGGCTATCTTTCTGTGACACAGAGGAAGACTTGCTTCTAGAAGGGAGTTTTTCCCTGCATCCATAGGTTAAAAAGAAATACGCCTAATAAAGAGACGTAGGGAGAGTAATTTGTCTCTTCCTGCAGTGAATGCAGATGTCTGTAGTTACGAGTCATTTATGCCTGGCATGGTACCTGGTAACAGTGTTTGTGGACTTCTAACCATGTGTCAGTCTTAGCTGCCAATGTTTGCTCTAATATCTAATGATATTTCTCTAATTATAACTGAAATCAAGGACATGTTGATGCTGGTGTTGCTGTTGTCCTTTTCAGAAAAAGATTTCAATATTGCCTCTATGGGGCTTAGAGTCTCACCCTTCATTATTCACATTACTGAAGCTTCCTCAAGACTCAATGCAGATCTCTATCAGTGGCTTTGGAAATGCAAGTGTGGTTATAGTGATGCCTCATTCTTGCTTAGAGTTGAGCAGCATTAGATCACCCCACTGTAGGTAAACCATGCTTGTTTTCTACATTTTTAGATGAATGTCTTAAGATGGACTATTCCAAGTTTCTCAACTGTGGCATTAATAAGATCAGCAGGGTTTAAAAATCAATATTACTTATGCTTAATGGGTAACCATTGACCTTTTAAGATACATTAGTGCTACCTATTTCTATCTTCAGTAAAACTTGAGCATAAAATCCCTGACTACTTGATGGAAACCAAAAACAAAAACTGAACTTAAGAAAAGCCACCAGTGGATTGCAGACTGGTACAACCACTATGGAAAACAGTATGGAACTTTCTAAGAAAACTAAAAATGAACGTGCCTTTTGACCCAGCAATTCCACTATTAGGAGTATATCCTAAGAACCCTGAAACACCAATCCAAAAGAACCTATGCACCCCGATGTTCATAGCAGCACAATTCATGATAGCCAAGAGTTGGAAGCAACCTAGATGCCCATCAGTAAATGACTGGATCAAAAAGCTACGGTATATTTACACAATGGAATTCTATGCTGCAGAAAGGAAGAAGGAGCTCCTACCCTTTGCAACATCATGGATGGAACTGGAAAGCATTACACTGAGCAAAATAAGCCAGGTGGTGAAAGACAAATGCCATATGATATCACCTTTAACAGGAATCTAAACAACAAAACAAACAAGCAAGCAAAATATGACCAATGACACTCAAATATGGAACAGGCTGACAGGGTCCAGAGAGGAGAGGGGAGAGAATCATAGAGGAAAAGGGGAGGGACTCACATGAATAGGTATAAAGGACACATGGACAATAATTAAGGTGGGGGGCGGAAATGGGAGGGAGGTGGGGAACACTGTGGGGGGCAGGGCAGGGAATATAAAACAGAAAACTGCACTTGAATAAGAATTAAATAAAAAAATAAAAAATAAATAAAAAAGAAAAGCCACCAGTGGTTCTAACATCCTGCAGAGCTATTGAAATTGCTTTGGAGTTTTGAGTCTGCTGCAAGGAATATAATAATTCTTTTGAGAATCTGACGAATAAAGACTGAAATTTAGTTTTTAATTTTTTTTTACTATACAATTGAGAGAAATTTTCTAAGCACATGGAGAGAAACCAGGCTTCAAACCCTTTGAAGTCCAGACTTTTTGATCTTTCTCTTGGTTGCTTGGTTTTGAGGAATTGAAGTTGGCTTAGGTGAGATGATTTTTCTTTGTTTCTCATCACATCCAGGAGCCAAAATCTCTCACCTTATTGAGCTGATATAGGGGAAGGTGAGATTTGACTCTGCCCTCAGGACGCTTGACCAAGTAGAAATAACAGACCTCCTTCCCTTGTGCTGAGGACTGAAACTTTTTGACGCAACCCAAATAGCATTACTAGTGGACATCCCATCCACTGGAGGGGTGACTGTGGAATGATAATACTCTGTCCAGGTACTGGCAGGAAACACATGCACACTCATGGATGGGCAGTGTGTTGGGACACCAGAAACACAAGAAGCCGTATAGCTGGTAGAGTGGGCTGTGAGGATACAAGGGAGGGAGAAATTCCTGAAACATGGGGAAAGAGGGACCCCTGTGTGGAGAGGGCTGCCTGACAGAACCTGTTTGGCATGGTGTAGCAGGTTAGAGGTCTAGCAGGTCACCCTGTAACCTGTGGTAACCTCTAAGGAAGGGAGCTGGGGTACAAATATCTTGATATCTTTCTCCTCCTTCGTCCCATCTCCTGCAGGTGGGTGCTCACCATTGACTGAACTACGTGGAAGCCAGGGAACAAGGGGTCTCACAGTGGAGGGCACATGGCTCAGGCTCCGGGGCACAGAGCGAGGTGGAGAGGCAAGTAGAGTGTCTCCAGCACTCCAGCCAGGGACATCTCCTTTGAGCCTGCTCCTTTTAGGTTTAGCTGGCTAGATAGACTCTGCTCTGTTTCAGAATGCCCTTCTAGAGGAGAAATTTAAAATTACTCCATTTAACTGCTGTGAACCTAGATATGGAAGAAATGTGAAAAAAACAAATGTTCTGTGATTTTTAAAAAAATGACAAGCCATCAGCCATGTTAGTTGCTTTTTTTTTAGCTTGGTTAGCATATTTTTCCACCCTTTTCATACTCTCAGAATAAACAGTATATAGCCCAGCCTTTCTGCTATACAGAGGGGGTGAGAGAAATACTACAGGATATAGAATTCCTTTCTGTGGAGAATTTGTTGTAAGCAGAAAATAGATCATTATTACTGACAACATCCGAGAGGAGTACAAAAATAACTTGATATTTCTAATGTCTCTTTATGTAATATTTAAATATCAAGATGCTGAACATTCAGTAGACAAAAATTTCTAGGTAATTATCTGATTTTTTGTTCTAATTTTTTATTCTTTTTGTTTTGGTAGAATCACATCCCAGAATTTCAAAATAACAGGAGCTTTCTCGTGAAATGTGGTTACCACTTTTAAGGCTCCTTTTGCCTCTAGTCCTTATAGTTTTATGATACCCTCATAATCCCCATAGCTGGATTTAACCATTTTACCCTCACCTGTAAATTTCACCATGGTCCCTGGCACCAGTTCTCTGTCTTCAGAAGACTGGGGACTGGATGGCACAGAGAAGCAGTAGGTCAGTGGCTCCCAGGTTCAGTGCCCTGTGAGTATGTTTGTGATCTTGGGCCCATTCCAAGTATGGAGTGTTGCCTGTTTCCTTCTGAGCCAACCACTTCTGCACCCCAGTGTGAGTGAGTGGGTTTGGGTCTCTAAGACCCCATTGCCTCAATCCCTATTTTGGTTTCCTGCCTCAACCTCTAGAGACTGGTGCTTTGCCTAAAACCTCAACCCACGTCTTCTTGTGGCCAACAAGCCCAGGCCCCTTTACCTGGTTCCCACAACGTATTGCCAGATCTTTCAGACTATCAGCTGCTGACTTTCTTGGATCACCTTCCATCACCTAGGGCTCAAACTCCCCTTGATTGAGTTCTCAGCCCTGCATTCTGATGGGCGTCTGGGTATTACCTACACCTGTACGGCTAGTCATTCATGCACTACTGTTAATTGATTGTGTGGTTTCTTATACATTTTTTCAAAACCTAGTTATAAAAACTGTAGAAGAGGTCCAATGGGACAAGGAGCATTTTTCTCTCTCTTGTTTATTAAGGCACCTCCAGTACCTGAAATAACACTTAATTTTTAAAAATTAAACAGATAAAGAACAAATGAAATAGTTGCTTAAATGAGAGAGTCTTGATCTAAAGACATACGTGTTTTTCTAAACATCTTTAGGAGGTCCTTTAGCTACTCAGTGGCACCTGTGGCCCTCAAAGGATTGAAATAATCACAGGCCTAAAATTTTCAGATAAGGAAGGAATGCAAGACGTACTCTTTTGGAAACATTCATTCTTTCAGGGCATTTGGATGTTCTGTTACAGCCTCAGGCCATCTTAAATCCTGTGTATAGGATTTCTCTGTTGAGATTAATGATCAGGTGATCTGACAGTTAACCTCCAGCCCCTAGAGATGAAGGGTGCTTGGGACTTAAACTTTGAGGGCCTAGACACATGGCAATCACAGCATCCATTTTTTCAAAGCCTCATTTATGTGTTTTTCTCACTATAGCTTGTACTTTGTTTTCTCCTTTCAAACAAATCTTATTTGCTGATAGCACAATCTTTCCTTAATTGAGTTGCTGGGTAACAAAGCTTGTTGTTCATTCTGTTTTTAGCCTATTTGCTATAATCTCTGTGACAAATTTTATCCATTGGAGCTTGAGTAAATATACTGTTTCTTTGGAGTGTGTGAATATTGATTTATTCTGTATATGACTGAGGGCACAGTACTTGGTATTCAGATGGCACTTGACCAGATAGATATTCAGTAAACAAATGAATATCATTAGTTTTGGGAGAAAATGTAGAGAACTGGCTAAATTTATTTTGGATCAATGCACTCTTGGGTATGAGTTCCCGATTTTTCATCTACCTTTATGACTTTGGAAACAGAAATATTAAAAGGTCTTTCCTCCTTGGATTTTTTGAGAATTAAATTAGAAAATATGTATAAAAATATTTAGCATAGTGCTTAGGGGCAGAGTAGGCACTAAAAATAATGTAGCTATTAATGTTATCATCATTAGCATCATTATTAGATAGCTTCTCTAGATGGTTCCTCAGAATGTCTTCCAAACCTGTTTGCTTAAAAAATTTCTGCTCATTCTTTAACTCTCAGCCCAAACAATGGAAATGAAAAGGAAGGAAGATTCTGAGTGATCTTGAAGGAATAGTTGAAATCGGTTGGAACTGGCTGTGGCTTGATACCAACATAGGATGGAACCAAGGATAACCTCAAGGTGTTAATGGTGAAATGATGGCAACTTTGACTGCGTAGGGAGGATGCAAGGCCAGGGAAAGGCGTTCCTGGATAATCACTGGTAAATGAGGTTTTAGGCATGTGAATTTGGGTGTCCTCTGGGACTCCAGGATGTTGATACAGCAGAAACCAGGCAGAGGCCAGTTCTCTCCAGCCAACTATTGGGTACTCAGTGGATAATTAATGGCAGAAATATTATAGAATTCTTGTGCTCCCCTCTCTCTTTCCTGCCAGTCAAAGTGTGAGTATTATTCTGCTGACAGGCCATGAGGCAGCACAAAAGATGGGAGAGGGTGTGAAATGCAAATCAGTCCTTTGCTGTTTTTTTAGGGGTGCCAAGAAAGGCAAAAGGGATTGGAGAGTTAAAAACTATTGGTTTATGTAAACTTTTTCATATTACTGAATTATAATTATATTCCCCATCTATTGTTTGATCTGACCAAAGAGTGTTGAGTGATAGTGGTAGTTAATATGGCTTCACCATGGCTTGTGCATTGTGGCGGTTAACTGGTGACATCCTTCGTGACCTATCTGGATTTGATGGCCTTTTAAATAACTTGGTCTTTAATGAGGAGCAACCATATGGTTACGGCATCAAAGGGAGAATGAAGTGAGCCTTTATTCCAAGCATGGATCGCCCCACGGGGATAATGAATAACATCGGTTCTGTTTTCAAGTTTGTGCAGCAAAGAACAATATTTGTATTGGTCTGTTAACACTTCAACAAATCTGGCATGCTGGACAAGAAGGATTTGATCTAATTTTAGTTGGAGTAAATATAATGTTGCCCTTCCATTGGGCTTTCCCTTAGTAGATAGTTTAGTCATGCTCGTCTTCTTGTCTCCCCTCCCTTCACTGGCAGCAGAAATCAGGGATGAGCTCCACTGAGATGTTTTTGCAAATGTCATCATTTTACACGGTAGGCCAGAGTGTTTTTCTGTGTATTTAAAACCGAGGAATACATGATCACCACTTTGGGTCCCTTGTGAGCACAGGATTCGACACTATTTGCACTGTATAATTTATGACATTTTTATGGCTCACCATTCAGGCTTGCACAAAGCAGAGAGAATAAATCTGTGGAGGAAAGAAGAAAAAAGAAAAACATGAATATACCAATGTGCTGCAGCTACTCAGTGAGGTGCAGAATCTTGTCGTAGTTTTTTTTTTTTTTGGTTGAAACAGGCTACTTCTCTGGAAGCAGTCTTACTTCTCTGGACCCATTTGTTCTCAATGTTTACCAACTCAGTCCTTTTGGTATTGACATTTTGTATTCTGAAAATTTAAGGTGGCATGACTGGTGACCGGTTCTCTTGAAAAGTGTTTCTTAAAATGTCAGGTTACTCTTGTCTTAGATGGATGTTGGAGTCTGCCTCTGATATTATTCCAACGTACAGAATTTTAATGATGTGTTTTTTTGTTTTACTTAAATCAACACAGAGTTTGTAAATGGATTCAAATTTATTTTAATATATTAAAAGAGAGGTAACAAAAAGATTCTTAGAGTAAAATTAAACACTTTTCAAAATGGTGCTTTGGTTTGTATTTTTGTTTAATGTGCACTTTTATTATTTGGTGTGAAGCTAGTACTCATAAAGGTGATATGTGAATATATGGAAAAAACAATAAGAAATGCATCAGAGTTGTGTATGCAGTCTCCACAGTATATTTAAATACACTCAACAGCTGCCCTAAGGAGCAAATTTAGCATTTATCCAAAATGGAAAGCCAGTGAGAGGTTAGTGGTGGGAATGCCTGGAGTCTGTCTGTATTTGAATTTCCATTTAACATAGATCACTGCTCCAGTTAGATCGCCTGGGGTGGTGTGGAGAGATTTATGCCTGTCAGTTGCAGGAGTATTTCTCATTTTTTGGTACACATCAGAATCAACTTAGGGGAGCCTGTTCACAACACAGATCTCCCAGGACTTAAACCACAGCGTTTCCTGGTGGCTCTGGGAAAGAGCCCAGTCATCTGTGTTTCGATTCATCAGAATCACCTGGGGAGCTTTTACAACACGCTGGTGCCTGGGCTCCATCCCAGAACGCTGACTCAGATGCTCTGGAGCCGCAAGGCTTGGGAATCTGTTTTGATGTTCACGAAAGAATGAATGAAAAAAAAAAACCAAACAAACCTGACTTATCTAGCAGGAATGGTTCTTTACAAACCCCATTTAGGGATAGGGTCGAGGTACTCGTGACAGACCATGAAATATGAGAATTCTCTGTCTCAAATGAGATTGCCCTGAGATTGGACGGTGATGGTGATGGTGATGGTGATGGTGATGGTAACCAAGTGGCTGTAAGCTTTACCTCCGTCTTGCTTTTGTTAGATCTAAGAAGAGGACTTTCATCTTGTACTTCTTTATGCTTTTGTACTTTTTGTCTGCTCAATTAACATCACTCAATAGATACTTGCTCTCCTGTTCTTAAACTACTTATCATTAACCAGATGAACAAATTCTCTAATGATTATGAGGACTTGGAAAGAACAAAAATACGCTGGATCTGTGTTGGCTATGCTGATAGAAACCAGCACCTGCTATATTTTATGATATTTTCTGAAGGATAAATTTTCTATGAGATGTAAAATTATTGGTGTGTGCAATTTTATAGATTAATTTCAGTTTTAGTGTGCCGTTATCAATGGCCATAACAGCATGTTTATCACCATCAGGGATATATGGAGAATTTAAGTGTCTTTTTCCTTTGCTCCTTCGTTTATACAACCAGCCCATACAAAAACTGGAGCTGGTAAATGCATTGGGCTAGGAAGATCAGAACTTGAGTTCTAGTATATGTCTTTCTGTCTATTAGTTCTGTGACCTTGGACAAGCTCCTTGAAGTCTCTGGCCTCATTTTCTTCATGTATAAAAGGATAATAATATGTCTGCAAGCAGGGACTAGACCAATTAAACTTCTAAAGACCATTCCAGCTTCAGTTCCTGTACTGAGTCTGAAAAGGAAAGAGGAGCGTCCAAGGCAAGGTCAAGTCCAGTCAGGTGAGCTGGGAGGGGTGGGCCCCCGAGGGGTAGGACACACAGGGGAACTGTGTATCTCTCCCAGTGTTGTCCTTCATACCCTAGCTGTCTTTCCAGTCTTGTTCTTGGTTGCCATGGTTTTCCATATCTTTTGGTTTGCAGATTCTTGGATTTACTAAATAATGTGCGTTAAAGCCTCAGTGGGACTTTTGTCATTTGTGAGGGACTAAAGACAATTTCACAGAATTGTTTGCTGGCTTGGATAGTTGCAGTGCTAACAACATGTACTTGTTAAGACATGGATATACATTTATGATTAGGAGGAGTCTTAATGAAACATTCATGACTATTTCCTCCATTTCTCTGGAAAAATAAATTTAATCGCAGTAGGGTTTTTCACTTGGTTGCTTATTAGAATACATCCCTCTGCCTGGGTAATTTAAAGGTATAGTCAATATTTCTTCTGTTTTTCAAAGACATTATTGGACCCACAAATATTCTCTGTTCTCTTGAGAAGAAAAAACCTTTAAGATCTTTACTTTGTAAACTAGTAAAGGGAAATGATTATATCATCATATTGCCACTTGCTGCTTTAGAATTCCACAGTGAATAATGACACTAGTGGATTAGTTGGCGTGGTGGTCTGTGAAGCATAGATTGCTGCCACCTTGCAAATCTGCTCATCTCTTACTAGCTGTCTGTGGGACGGTTTCAGTTTGTCCCTCCAGACCCCCTCTCTGCCCTCATTCTCTGTGACCTGAGAGGAGGGCTTGTATGACTGTATCTACCAGTGTCTTAATCTGCTTGGGTTGCTATAACAAAACACCACAGACATTTATTTCTCTGTTCAGGAGGCCACAACATCCAATGTCAAGGTGCCAGCCATTTCTTTTTCAGGTGGGGAATCTTCCTGGCTTGCAGACACTGCCTTCTTGTTGTGGCCTCACAGGGTGGAGAGAGAGGACTCTGGTTTCTTTCTGTTCTTATAAGGGCACTGATCTTATCACGGGGGCTCCGCCCTGATGACCTCATCATCATATGACCATCAACATCTCATCTTTTAAGAGCATCACACTACGGGTTAGGGCCTTGACATTTGGATTTGGGGGGACACAAACATACGGAGAATCATAACCAGATTCCATTGCCCTGCCCTCTGGGTGAAACTGTGCTGGTTTTAATGGAGGACACGGGTAGGAAGGGCTGGAGGGGAGTGAAGTCAAAGTGTCCCTCTTCTGGTTCCCCCCTGCTGGGCTGTGTCTACTGTCAGGCATCCTTTCCTCTCTTCAGTGGTTGGTCCTGGTCCATTTCCCTCTTCTTTAGGCCTAGGGGTGGCATAGCTCCTTCACACTGTTCTGCAAGTCTCGACTCTGCACCACTTTTTGTAAACACTAATTAAATACTCAACTCCCTGCCTCAGAGTGGCCTAGTTCCTGCTGGGACTCTGACTGACCCAATGTCTGAGGAGATGACACAAAAGGTCACTTAAGAACCTACTTGTAACAGTAGTACTCTGTTCATTGTACTTGGTGTTATCACAATATTTACATCTTGATTCACTCAGGGAAATGGCTACTGGAGTGATTTGGCTGAGAAGCTACAAACTTCCTGGGTTCAAAAATACATCTTCCTTTATTTTCTTGTTTTAAAAATAACAGTCATCGCATGTGGGGGTATGACAAGATGAACATTTTGTATTTTCTGGTAGGATGACAAATTGCTATAAACTTGATGGAAATAAATATGGTAGTTTATGGTAAAGGCCTTTGAAATATTTAACATGCCAACATAGTAATTTTACTTCCAGCAATCCACCAAAGGGAAGCAATTAGAATTGCAGTGACATGTAAACAAATAATCACATACTATTATTAATTATAATAATTCATAATAATATAAATAACAATGTTCAGCAATGTGAAAATGGTTTCTTAAGTTAAAGTACCTCTGTATAGTATTGCATGAAATTAGGTTAATAAAGAATATTATATAATATGATAGAGCAATCACACTATAAAATTTTAAACACAGATGAAGCCAACTATATGTATGTATGTAAGCTATATGTATGTATGTAAGTGTATATATACACTTATATATATACACACACACACACATTTATGTACATATATATGTAAGGTGCATGATTGTCTAGCCACTGTGCTGTGCACCTAAATAATACAAAATACCCATATTTTATCATGTATAATACACAGTTTTTGCCCAAATTTTTGAGGGAAAAATAAGGGTGCATATTATACATAGGGAGTACTAACTCTGTATCTATATAAATGTTTTTAATTCTTTTATTTATACTCATGCACTAAAAGTGTAACTCTAGAAAGCAATAATGATATCTGCATGTAAAATACTATCCTGGGAACCCGGTAATTGGGTTTGTTGAACTTAAAATGAATTTGACAGCAGTGAAAGCAGTTTGGCCAGTGATTCAACAAAATGCAATGATGAGTGACATATTGTTACCCACAGAGTAAGATAGACTCTTGGAACTTGTATCTGTTCTTGTGCTTTGCAATTATTTGTTACATAAAATTTCTTATACCATACTATGTTCAAAAATAAATGCTAAAATTCCTTTATAATACAAAAATAAGTATCTAAATATAAATGAATAAATAAATAATTGAGATAAAAGATTAAAATGAAAGATTTTTTCCGGAAAGTTTGGGCCAAAAATGTGGGTGCACATTATAAATGGCAAAATACACTAATACTGAATGTAAACTGGTAGTGAAAAAATATTTTTTGTGTATTTTACTGATTAGGCTATTTCAGTTGTCCCATTTTTCTCCCCTTTACCCCTCCCCCCGAGTACCTTTTCCCCCTTTCTCCACACCCAAACCCTCCCCATGGAGAACCGTCCATGTGATCTCCATTTCTGTGATTCTGTTCTTCTTCTAGTTGTTTGCTTAGTTTGATTTTGTTTTGTTTAGGTTTTTTAGGTTCAGTTGATAGTTATGGGTTTGTCATTTTACTGTTCCTAGTTTGATCTTCTTTTTCTTAGATAAGTCCCTTGAACATTTCACGTAATAAGGGCTTGGTGATGATGAACTCCTTGAATTTGATCTTATCTGAGAAGCACTTTATCTGCCCTTCCATTCTAAATGAAAGCTTTGCTGGATAGAGCAATCTTGGCTGTAGGTCTTTGGATTCCAAGTCATTTATTCATGACTTGGAATACTTCTTTCTAGGCCCTTTGCCTGTAAGGTTACTTTTGAGAAATCACCTGATAGTCTTATGGGAACTCATTTGTAGGTAACTGTTTACTTTTCTCTTGCTGCTTTTAGGATTCTCTCCTTATCTTTAATCTTGGGTAACATAATTATGATGTGTCTTGGCATGTTCCTCCTTTGGTCCAACTTCTTTGGGACTGTTTGAGTTGCCTGGACTTGCACATCTATTTTCTTTGCCGGAGAAGCTTTTCTTCATTATTTTTTCAAATAAGTTTTCTTGCTCTTTCTCTCCTGCCTCTGGCACCATTACAATTCAGATGTTGGAATGTTTAAAGTTGTCCCAGAGGTTCCTAAGCCTCCTCTGGTTTTTTAAAATTCTTTTTTTTTCATTCTGTTCTGGTTAAATGTTTATTTTTTTCCTTTTGCTCCAAAACATTGATTTGAATCCCACTTTTCTTCCCTTCAGTGTTGATTCCCTGTATATTTTTCTTAACTTCACTTTGTATAGGCTTCATTTCTTCCTTTATTTTGCATCCATACTCAACCATTTCTTTGAGCTTCCTGATTACCAGTGTTTTGAACTTCACACACATCTGATAGGTTGGCTATCTCTTTATCACTTAGATTTTTTTCTGCAGTTTTGATCTGTTCTTTCATTTGGGCCATATTTCTTTCTCTTGGTGCACCTGTTCCATTGTAAGGAGTGGAGCTTTAAGTATGCACCAGGGATGGGCAACCCACATCACTGTTCTGGTGCTGTATGTGGGGGAACAATGCAGCTTGCTTGGCCCTTCCTCCGCTTTCAGTCACTTCCTCCACTACTCACAAGCGAATTATACTTTTCTGGTGCTGATTCCCAGGTGGGTGGATTTGTGTATGTTCTAGGACCCCATTAGTTTTCTCCAATGGACTCTCCTGTGAGACTTGGAGTTTCTCCCACCATGGACACCCCCACAGGTTTTTACAGCCAGAGGTTTTGAGGTTTTCTTTTCCCATGCTGGAACCCTGGGTTGTACAGTCTGTCTTCCTCCCCAGTTGTTCTTCCCTATTTATCCACATGCAAACATGGGACCACACGGTCTGCCAGCTGCCACCTTGCTGCGCATCCCCTCTGCCCTGGCTGCCAGTTTCCACCCTTCCTACCAGTCTGGATGAATGTGTCTACTTTAACTCCATGGCTGTTGGACATCTATACAGTCTAATTTTCTTGCAGTTTTGGTTTCTGGTTGTCTTTTGTGTTTAAATTGTTTTTTCTTCTTTTGGTTGTATGAGGAAGTGAATATTTATCTATGCCCCCATCTTTGCCGGAAGTCGTGAAAAAATTCTTTAGCAATTATTCATTGGGAAAGGTTATGGATGACTTGGATTTTTCTTCATTTATTTTATATATTCTATACATATACATTCCTTTAAATCAAATATTACTTGTCTGTATTTTAGCACAGTCATGGCTGTAAATGAAAAAGTATTTCTTTTAATCTGATGCCTTCAGAAAAACAAAGAATATTTTTAGAAAGTCCAAGCCTCAGGATGAGGAAAAGGTCCTAACCCTACTGATGTTGCATTTCACATCACAGAAATGTACATTTTGGGTGGCTGTAATTCCTAACCTTTTTCTCCTTGTCAGATCTGGTTGAATATTGTATTTGGCTAATTACTCTTTTCCTACTTATTTTTTTGAATTTTTAAAAAGATTCTATCTATTTATCTTTAGAGGAGAAGAGAAGGAGAGAGGGAGAGAAACATCAATGTATGGTTGCCTTTCGTGTATCCCCTGCTGGGAACTAGCCTGCAACCCAGGCATGTGCCCTGACTGGGAATCGAACCATGATCCTTTGGTTTGTAGGCCCATGCTCAATCCACTGAGCTACACGATTTAAAAAAGATTTTATCTATTTATTCATAGAGATAGGGGGAGGAAGGGAGAAAGAGAGGGGAAAAAATCAATGTGAGAGATAAACATCGATCAGTTGCCTCTCGTATGTGTCCCGTATGGGGACCAAACCTGCAACCCAGGCATGTGCCCTGACCTGGAATTGAACCAGTGACATTTTGCTGTGTGGGATGATGCCCAACCAACTGATCCATACCAGTCAGAGCCTTTACACTTAGTTTTAAAGAGAAAAATTTGGTTTGCTCTCATATCTACCTAATATGTTAATTTTATTTCTGCTTCTTTTTAGGGAATACTTTTTCCTCATGAAACAACCTTTTTTTCTTATCAGGCATGGGTTTTAAAATATTCTTGCAGGTCAGGTTATGAGAAATTGATTTTACTGCTTATTCCCCCTTATAATTATGCAAACCCTATCCAACCTCCTAGTTTCCTGTGCCCTGTAGATTTTCAGACATGGAGGTACTGAGCTGAATTTATAGGAGGCAGGGCCATCCTCACAGTTTAGCACACAGCTTGTGTGCCCAGGGGTTTCCTGTTCAGATGATGGCATTTCGGGGAGAGGAAAGTGATGCCCTATCCAATTTTAGCAGGCAATACTTCAGTAGATTAGTCCTTCAGGTAATTAGCTGTTACTTTGGAAAGCAGAGTGCAGTGTCCAGAAGGAATGAGACACAGTTGACACTAAGTGGAAAAGGAGAGAGAAGGACAGAAGGCTTGGGTTACTCCCCTAAGCCTACTTGACCATGAGGTTCCATCCCAGGACGTGAAATCTGGGGAAGAAGCCCTTGGAAAGGGGAGTGATAAGATGTTGGAGACACATCCTTATCATTTTGATACTGCCTAAGCACTGCCCGGTACCAGAGGTCTTGACCCAAGAGCAACTAGAATTGGATAATGCCTGGTTCAGTGAAAATGGCCCAAAGTGGCAACAATCATCATAATAGCTTCCATTTATCAAGAACTGTGCTGAGCATTTGCTCTGTACTATATCCTTTAATCCTCTCAGCAATGCTGGGAAGTCAATGCTGTCATTCTTCTCTTGTAGGTAAGGAAACTGAGGCTCAGAGAAATAAAGAAACTTTCCTAAGCCATATGGTTTGTAAGTGGTTGAGCTGAGCTTTGAGCCCAGAGGGTGTCTTCTGCTGACTATGGGATGGGCATCCCTAGGAGTGGGGGTCCTGGGGTTGAGTTCCCACCATGGCAGCACAGTGTGACCTTCTGTCACCATCAGACACCTCTCATGATCAGCTTCCCGTATTAGAATCCATAGCTCTCCCATGACTTACACTGCCTTAGGTGCATTAGAGTTTGCAAAGTGCTTTCTAACGAACCTTTCAATTTTATCCTTGCATTAATTCTGAGCAATATCAAACATAATACCTATGATGTAAATTTGTTTTATTATTAGGCCCATAAAATTATTTTAATTTATTGGCTTCTCAACAGAGTTTCCAGTCACTTGACTCCTTAAGTATATTTTTTGATTTGTTATCATGATAGACTGTAAGCTTCCCTAGAGATATCTAGATGTCTTTTAAGATTTCCATGTGTAAAATGAAATTGGGTTGTAACTCTTATATTTGGGGCTTATTCATCCTTGGCCAGTAACAAGTACTTTCCTTGCCCAGTGCTAAGGGGACCCAAACAAAAATCTTCTTTTTCTTTAAGAAAGAGGTGACTTACTCCATTTTACAGATCATGAAACTGAGGTTTACAATGTTATGAAGTTGGAATAATGGGAAAATATATAAAGGAGAAGTATTACTATGCAAACATTTGGGGGCAATATTTACTAGGTTTTACATACATTGCTGTTTTTTGTATGCGGAAGAGAAAATATTTAAAATTTTATTGAAAAGTAGAAAAGGACATACCCTTTTACTACTTTTCAAAACTAACACATCAGAAAAACTGAATAATAAGGTTTGTCCTTGCTTGTAGACGCTCTCCTCCTTCCACCCCAATTGGCATTAATGACAAGACAATCTCTCCTGCTGTGCTCTTCCCATGGTCACTCTCCTGTTAAAACCCAGCTATGCTGCACTGCATGGGCTGAAGATTCTCAATGTTTTTCTTCTCTAAATTCACTTCATTCTTTGAAATGCTAGAATTATTTGCTGCATGCTGGAAAAGATTGAAAAACCCACAGAAAACTGTCCACCAGTCATGACCTCACAACCTCACGACCTCATTGCCATGGCAAGTGGCCATGTGGCAGCCACTGGTAGTGTGGCATCCTCATGCTCTTGGCCATCTTTTGGTGCTGCGTTGAGGTTGGGCACAGTGCCAGGGCCACACCTCCCTGGTTCAGAGGAAAAGTTCCCTTGGGTTCCTGAGTCATACCAATCTCCTGTGCTTGCCGACTTGGCCCACCCCCTTCATAGCTGCAAGCTTTAGACCTGCTTTGCACAACTCTCTCAGCTTGGATTCTGTCACAGAGAGATGTTGCTCTCAATAGCTTTCCTCAGTGGTAGCACAAGTATATTTTCCACATTCGTGAAATTGAACAGGCACTGCAAGCTAGTGACCGCAGCACACCTGCTGAGAGTCATTTCTAGAGGGCAGGCATCGACCCCTCCCCACCTGTAGGTACTCTCTGCTCCTGCCAGAGGGCTTTTGCTCAAGGTACTCCCTACCTGGCTATCTCCTTCTGAGCTCCTAGACCAGGATCTGGTCCAATCTTCCTGCCTGCCTGGAAGCTTTCCCAGTGACTCCTGCCGCCAGCGGTCTCCTGTTCTGACCTTCTGTGCCCGCTTTTCTCTGTACACCTCACTTGGTGCCTGCATGTCACAGCCTGCATCAAAAAAATCCCCATTGCCTTGAGGGCCAGGCCCATGGATTATACTTTCTATCCATCACAGGACCTGGCATATCACTTTTGGACATAACAGGTACCCAGAAATCTAAGTCTGACAGCTATTTCAGATAGTATAGAGATTCTTCCTTATATGAGGCATTACCAGGATGGCCGTTAAAAAGCAACCAATCATGTAATGCAGCCAAAAAGTGCGGGTGAGCTTGGGTCATGGGGTAATTGTTGCTGTATGATATTGTTCTCTTTTCAAGATGTTCTTGTGGAGCTCTGCTCAGCTTTGTTTCCCAAGATTAGATTGCTGAATTCTACCCCGTGACACATCCGGTGCTGCCCAGAGAACTTTTGCTGTTTTCTGGAAGAACAGTCCTCCGACTCCTCCCCCATTCTCTGGATTACCAGCAATGGGTGGAAGGAGCTGGTTTGGGCCAACATTGTGCCATGTGGATTCCTCGTGCATATTTAAGAATTTGGCAGAGAGCACAGGCTGCTTATATGGGATTTAAAGGAAAATTGCTTTTAAGGGCTTAGGGGGTATGTGTGGGAAGAATAGGTCACTATTGCCATAAAAGGATAATCTTTGTAAAATTTAAATATGCCCATTGCCCTCATCTTCTGGTCCCCCCTCCCAATTTTCCTATAACATGAGAACTTGGCCCTCTGTGTCTGTTGCATTACCACATGTTATGACTATTAAGAATCCACTCTTTCTGTTGGTGTTCAAGTTTCTTGCAAAACCAGCTGTCCTCATAGCTTTTCCTGTATGGTGGTTTCAGGCCTCGGTAGATTATAATGTATAGGGAGATTTAAAATTTTCTCTACTCTTTCTCAGACCATGCAAATTAAAATCTCTGGCTTTGGGTCTAGGGCATGGGTATTCCTTTAAAATGCTCTCAAAGATTCAAATGTACATCTAAGTTTGAGAAGCCCCGATCAGGCTTCCTGCGATCTCAGCTGGAGCTTGCTGGAAAGGGCCTGCTTGGTGGTGAGCAGCTATATTGATTTTGCCTGGCTTGGTAATTACTTCTGCATTTTCTTTTTTACAGAAATTATATGAGAAGAAACCTGGGAGAAGAGATAATTAGAGGGGTTTGGGATTAATCCTAGAGCTCCTCCTTGACCAAAACAAATAGATGCAGGTTATTAATTGAAAGTCGAATAATGTCTTATGCTGAGATTTATGCTATTTAAAAATCGTCCATGCATTTGGAAAAATAGCATGGCCAAGTGCCTGTTAAACAAATTGTTTATTTGATTTGCTGTTTTCTCAAAAAATATAAGGAGTGGGGGAGGGACAGTCTTAAAATTATATACAGTCTCACCTCAGTTCTCAAATGTCTCCCATTTCAAACAATTCCGTTCCCAAACAGCCGTCTGGAGCAAACTAAGCCCACTGCACAGAATTTAGGGGAAAAAAGGCTGAAACCACTTCCATGATTCATTAAGCCCCTCACCTATGACAAGGATAAATGAACTGAGGTTCAAATTAAAACAATTTTGTGAGGATTTGTCTCAAAAAAAGAGGGAAAGCTGTGTTGTGATTCCACCTAAACTGCATTGTGGTTCTCACCCCCTCAGCTCAGGCCTGAGGAGGAGACTTCCACCAGACATCCAGAGAGCTTGCAATGTGACCCTGTGGGGAGAGGGGCTTGGTAGACTGGGGTCTGTCACCCTGTCCCCACTGAGGTAGCAAAGGAGCCAGAGAGATGGGATGGTAAGCCACTGCCACCTCTGATGATCACCCTACCCCCCTCTCTGATGGAATGTGGAGCCTAGTGGCCAAATGTGGAACCAGTGGCCTGGACTAATTCCACTGGGACTCAGCCAGTGTGAGGAGACAGTGGCGATGAAAGGCTGTGCAGTATACACTGGTGGTGGCTGAGGTGGGGGGCCTTGGGGTCAGAAGTGGGGGTGTTGGGAGTGGGCAGCCAAATGACAGGCGTTGGTGAGTCACCAGTGCTGCAGTCAGAGGGACCCAGAAGGGAGTGTCCAGAGGACCCAGAAAGATACACGCGATAGAAAATGTCAGCTTTAAATGTCTACCAACACCAGAAAGAATAGTGCTCTCTTACTACAGAACTCCTCAAGCAGGAGTTTTCCTCTCTCTTCCTTCCCCTGGCAGCTTCCCTCCTGGGTGGGACACAGGTTAGAAATAGACGTGGGTAAAGGGGAGAAAAAGAACTGAATACAGAAGATATTAACCAGACCCTTTTCTGATGAGATGAGGGAGCAGGTGGCCGCTGTCCCAGATCAGGGAGGGGCATGTGGAGGGGAGAAGTCTCAATTTTGAAGGACGATTGATCTGTTGACCACTATATCCAACTTGATACTTTTAAATAATGAACTGGGATTTGTAATTATGATGTAAAATGACAGTGGATTTCTTCCTCTTTTTTAAATCTAAGCATGAAATCTAAGTAAAATTTAGGGGTAAGAGAAGGACCTGGACAGTTTTAAGGAGACAATGGGGAAAAGCAAAATTCTGGGATTAAAGCTCTGGAATCCTACTCCCTCATTGTGCTGGTTACAGAGAAGGGTTAGCTGAGGAGAAAACCCGGCAAGTTCCAGAGCAGAGGTAGCCAGAAGATGACTTGGGATGACACAACCTTTGATTGTTTTGGTCCGTAACTGGAAGCACATTTCCTACTGAACGACCAAGCTCTACAGGTCGGGACGGTGTCATCACTGTTACCAAAGAGGGGTCATTTTAAGGAACAATTTTCAAATACTAGGAAGAGTTAAGCATTTGTTTTAATGCATTGTATTAGTCAGGGTAGACTAACTGTTCTCATAAACTATCTCGAGATCAAAGTGAGTTAAGACAGTAAAAGATTGTTTCTCACCTCACTCTGTAGTCCAGTGTTGGCTTTAGTGGGGGCGGGTCCTCTGCTCCATAGTCACTCGGGGACTGTGAAGTCACACACCTTCTATTTCGGGGTCCTAGTTTCCTCTAGGTCTTTTTGTTGGCTTCCTCCAGCTACAGACCAAGAGAGAGCATTCAGGGTCACTGAAAATGCCAGGAATGACTTCTACTCACATTCTATTGGCCAAAGTCAGTTTTGTGAACCCAACTCCCTGAAAGGGAGGCTGGGAAATGCATAGTAACTGTGACCAGGAGGCAAAGGAAAAATGGGGTGGGGAGGCTTAACAGGGTCTCTCTTCATGCACCCGTTATGAAAAGGATGGCCCATCACATTCTTGGCCTCACAGATAGTAGTGTTGGAGCCAAGAATTGTAACTCACTTCCTGCTGACCTCATGACTCACTGAAGGCAGGTTCCTGTGGGGAAAGAGGAGGAGGGGTGGTAAGCAGGACTCCTGACAAGGACACTGAAGAATGCGGTCGGGGGAAAATGCCGTCATACAAACTCTGAGTGATTCTGGTCTAGCCAACCTCCATCCACTTCTGCATAGGACACAGCAAAGGAGAAATGAAAACAAATTAAAACACTCTTTCCCTTTGGGACATTTCACTCTAATTGATCTGAAAATGAAGTCATTTAAAATGAAGCTTTTGTTATTGAGTTATCATCAATAGTTATTGTTTGCATGAGAAAAAAATATTATTTTCTGGAGTGGATTTCCATAAATCAATTGGTTATTATTCTTTGTATGTCATTTTCATTTTAAAATTTAAAATATTATTATCCACTGATTGTTAACAATTATTTTTTGGACAAGGAAATGACAATTTTCAGGTGTGAATTGTTGTTAATGAGTTGGTTGGTATTGCTTTGTGTTACATTTTTATTTATATCACATTTATACTGTGAGACTATTGATTATTTTCACCGCCTTTGTTGTAATGGTCTCTTTCTATATTTGGGGTGGGTCAGAGCTGACCTTGGAGCCAGGTCACCTGGGACAAATTCCAATCTGCCCCTCACTGGCTGCCTGAATTGGAGCAAATTTCTTAATTCCTCCATGCCTCAGTTTTTCACCTAAAAATGTCAGCAATACGAGTACCTGACTCATAGGATTATTGTGAGAATTCTGTGAGTTAATATTTATGGGGCACTTATAATGGTGCCTGGCATATACTGAGGGCTATGATGGTTTTGGCATTAATCTTTGACAAGATTATTTTCCTTTGGTACTTATTTTCCTTTCACAGTGGTGATGTAGTTTCCTTTGAGCTTAATACTTTAAAGTAAAATACAGTGATCCCTCTAAAAGAGAATCATTAATAAATAAGAGCCCAAGGCAGAGAGTGCTGTGGCCAGAACTGTGATGTTGGCAAGCGGATCATGCAAGTGCTAACCCAACTGCACCCTGCGGTGATGGGTGGCTTCCTCATGTCCTCAGGCAGTGGGTCTGGCTCGGAGATGTAAATCAGCCAGCAATGAATGGGAGCACTTTTCCAAGAGTGAGTACAGTACTTTGCCACAGCACTGCTGAAACAAAACCAGCCTAAAAGTGGTACTCAAAGAGGCTTGGTTTCTGAGCAAGCTGACATGTAAAAGGATAAAGATGGGGACAAAATATCAACCGTTTACTGCCAGAAGCCAGGAGGTAGGTGTTTGGCCTTCGTCCATGAGCCACAAGGGTTGCTAACAGTTAAACCCTAACTTAGGCTGCAGGTGGCACTGGCGGGGGCCGAATTCCCCCAGAGGGGAGGCCTGCCTGCCCCAGGGAAGCCCTGGGTGGGTCTGCCTGCACAGGCGCTCTCTCCATCAGGGGGGTCACCAGGACGGTGTGAAAGCAGCCTAACCCCAAATTGTAAATTTACTTAAAACATTATGAGTTTTTTTGTGATTACGTGTCACAGTGTATTTAATGTGTGGCCCATGACAACCCTTCTTCCAGTGTGGCCCAGACACGCCCAAAGGTTGGACACCCCTGTGGGAAGAAGAGTGAGCTGAGTAGGCCCGTCCTTTCCATTCACCTCAATTGTGGGGGCAGGAAAGCTGTTTCCCTGTAAAAAAGCTCCAAACCATTAGAGCGCTCACTGTTTGGCCTCCTTTGTAATCTTATGACTTAGGATGTCTGCTCCACTCCTTCTAGTGTTAACTTACTATGTGTGACCCCACTCACTGGAGTGTTCTCCACAAGTTCGTCATTCTCCCATGGACCCTGGTGAGGCTTCCGCTTCTCCACCCACAAACAACCAGCAGAAAGGACAATGTGTTTTCTCTTTGTGAGGAAGAAAAAAAATGTAGTGGAGCCCTTATTTTAAAAAAAATCAATTCATGGCTGATCTTAGTGTGAGTGGTGGGTGTTGGGTGTATGTGCATAGATAGGAGGTAAGTTTTGCCGTTTCCTGGCCCTTGCAAATCTAAGAGAAATTATACATTAAGCAAACTCCAAAAATCATTCCTGGGCCTTTCTAGAAATATAGGTCAATCTTTGAAATGGACATATTAGTCCTTCACTGTTAATCTTACAAAGTGCCAATAATCAACCTTTCACGACCTTCAAATATATGCTCATGTTATTTATTATACAAAGCTATTAATTTTTAATGAACGTTTCTAGATTTTCAACTAGTAAAAGCATGTATACTTTTTTGAAGCTGGAAAACGATTGCATAGAATTATTTATTTATGCTTTGTTCTTACTATCATACTATGAAATGATGTCATATTTTTGCAAACTGTTTAACCATAGTTATGAGTAGCAATTCCCCATAAGACCAAGTGAAAAACAGTTTTATTTTTTCAAAGGTTTACTTTGGAAATGAAAATACTAAATATTGCTGTATGCAAAATTACTTTTGCAACATGGAAATTTTGATTAAAAATATTTTCTCTACATAGCTCAGTGGTAACATATATTTTCAAGATTCTAATGACACAAGAAACATTCATAAATCAGTAAGTATCTAACGTAATAATATTTTACTCTGTGTGGGCTTAGGAAAATCACTCCCCATTACTATTTTCTATTTGTCTGGAGAAATAGAGATCATGACATTTTATTATATAAAGTCTTTTAAGCTCTTTGGGATGAAGAGTGTGCTACCCCTTTATTCTTTTCAGATTATAATTTTTATAATTTATTAAGTATAACTTTTGACTTAGGTCAGTCCATTATGTTGAAATAATTACAAATTGGGAGATATGATTGTTGTATCTTTGGGACACAATATTTTCATGTCCTTTGTAATGTCAAAATGTCCCTGATCTTGTAGTGACAGGTTAGCATCTTAATATTTTTAATTGTTTTTTTTAATTTAATTATTGTTCAAGTACAGTTTTCCATTCCCCACTCCCATCCTAGCCCACCCACCCCCCTGTCCTCCCCACCTCCCTCCCATTTCCACCCCCCTTAGTTGTTCTCCATGTGTCCTTTATGCTAGTTTCTGTGAATCCTTCCCCTTTTCTCCTGAAATTTTCTCCCCTCTCCCCTCTGGTCCCTATTAGCCTGTTATGAATTTCAGTGTCTTTGGTCATATTTTGCTTGCTTGTTTGTTTTGTTGTTTAGGTTCCTGTTAAAGGTGAGATCATATGATATTTGTCTTTCACCGCCTGGCTTATTTCACTCAGCATAATGCTTTCCAGTTCCATCCATGCTGTTGTAAAGGGAAGGAGCTCCTTCTTTCTTTCTGCTGCATAGAATTCCATTGTGTAAATGTACCATATTTTTTTGATCCATTCATTTAGTATCTTCATTTTTAATGACCAGGCTGTAAGTTATTATCAACCCTTTTGTGGAGATTGCCATTTCATTGCCATTTCATTGCCATGTTCATTGCCATTTCATTGTAGGCATTTCATTGCCTACATTGTTAATATTAGGTTTTAAAAAATGCAGCTGTAATTTTAGCTATAGGACCAAATATTTATGTTGCTGGTAATGAACAAAACTTTTGAAAATCAAGATAGAAGTTCATAAATTCTATCATAATATTAATTTATTTTCCTACTTTTTTGGTAAGATGATGGAAGAAGAGACAGAACAAAGTATACCAAAAAGAAAAACCACATTTTAAAAGAATAAAGTTGTAATTTAGGAAAAGTAATTTCAAAAGANTTCATTTAGTATCTTCATTTTTAATGACCAGGCTGTAAGCTATTATCAACCCTTTTGTGGAGATTGCCATTTCATTGTTCTGGTTAATATTAGGTTTTAAAAAATGCAGCTGTAATTTTAGCTATAGGACCAAATATTTATGTTGCTGGTAATGAACAAAACTTTTGAAAATCAAGATAGAAGTTCATAAATTCTATAATAATATTAATTTATTTTCCTACTTTTTTGGTAAGATGATGGAAGAAGAGACAGAACAAAGTATACCAAAAAGAAAAACCACATTTTAAAAGAATAAAGTTGTAATTTAGGAAAAGTAATTTCAAAAGATATTTTATTTGAGTAATGCATAGTCAATATGGAAAATATAGATAATGCAGAAAAATAGAAAAATTTTAATCACTGAGCTGCTCTACCACTGAAAGACAATATGTTAACAATTCTATGCATATTCCAAACCTTGTTCTCCACAGCTCTTTCTCTTTACATTGTTGCAAAATTACTATAACACTATCTGGCTGATTTTTTCATTTTATATAACAACATAAGCAATTCATAGATTATCACAATGTTTTTTCCCCATTGGCTACATTATCTGTTATCAAGCAGTAAAATAACAACTATTTCATTCTTATAAGCATGATTGATACTCTGATACTGAGTTCAGGGAGTTTATCCTCTCTGCTTAGTTTATTCTCTAATCCTCTTTGCTTAATCTGTTAAACAAAACCCAGACATTGGTGCTTTTACCATGAAAGTCCTACAGTTGGCTGAGTAGGATTCCCAACTTCAATAGACAGAGCAGTACAAATATCAGATGGCAACATTGTAATTTTATTATTTAATATTAGGACAAATATGTACATATTTCTCTCTGAAGTTGATTTGTTCAGACTCAGTTGCATCTGGCTTCCAGGAGAAATGGAAACATTGGTTCCTAAAGTGTGTGCTCCAGGCGAGGAAAACTAAAATAAACAAAGTGGGTCTATTTTAAACTCAGGAACAAAGGAAACAATCAATAAATTAAAAAAGGCAGCCCACTGAATGGGAGAAAATACTCACAAACCATATATCTGATAAGGGGTTGATATGCAAAATATATAAAGAACTCAAATGACTCAATAGCAAAAACAAAACGAAACCCAAACAACCAAATTAAACAATGGGCAGAGGACCTGAATAGACATTTTTCCAAAGGAGACATACAAATGGCCAACAGCTAGGTGAAGAGATGATCAACCTCACTAATCGCCGGGGAAATATAAACTGTCATGTCAAAACTATAATGAGATATCACCACACATCTGCTAGGCTGGCTATCGGACAGGGTGCATGCAAATATCGCCCCCTTTTATGACAAAATCTTTTATTACAGAATCATAAGCATGTAATTCTGTAACAACAATATCACACTCAAGCACACCATATGACACTTTAGGTGAAATGTTTAAATAAAAACTATAAATTATTACTCTCATATTATTGCCCTACCAACTACACTCAAGTAGGTGTTACTTTTGCTAGGGCCTGTATGTAAGACAAGAGATCGCAAATGCTGGTGAGGGTGTGGAGAAAGGGGAACTCATACACTGTTGGTCGGAGTGTAAAGTGGTTTAGCCCTTGTGGAAAGCAGTTTTCTAAAACAATAACAATAGAACTATTATATTAGTTCTATTCGACCCAGCAATTCTACTTCTAGGTATATATCTGAAGGACTTGAAATCAGTATCTCAAAGAGATATCCACACCCCCATGTTTATTGCAGTATTGCTCACAATAACTAAGATATACAAACAACTTATCTGTTTGTCAACAGATAAATGAATGAGGAAGATGTAATACACACACACACCTATATATACACACACAATGGAACTATATACATATAACATATGGAGTTATATACACATAACCCCATATGATAATACATAGAATATTCCATTGGAACATTATTCAGCCATGAGAAAGAAGGAAATCCTGCCATTGAGACAACCTGGATGGACCCCGAGGGCATCAAAGGAGACAGTCAGAGAGGCAAAGACAAATGTTGTATGACCTCACTTAATTGTGGAATTGAAACAAGCTGGACTGTAGAAAGCAGAGTAGAATGGTGATTGGGAGGATCTGGGGCTGAGGGGCTTGAGGAGACGTTGACTGAACGGTGCAAACTTGCAGCTGGCCGATAAATATGTGCTGGAGAGCTGGTGCGTGGCATAGTGATAGTCAGCACACTGTATCATGAACTTCAGAGTGCCTGAGAGACTAGATCTCGATCGTTCTCACCACAGAAAGGAATGGTAACCATGTGATGACGGCAGTGTCAGCTAACACTTTGGTGGCAATCATACCGCAGTGTGTAAATGTACCAGACTGACATGGTATACACCTTAAACTCACACAATGGTATATGTCAAGTACATCTCGATTTTTAAAAATTAAAAAAATAAAAGTCCATCTGCAAATAAAAAAAGGTGAGTGCATGACAGCCCCATGGCTTATGGTGGCAAACATCTACAGNGAGTGCCTGAGAGACTAGATCTTGATCGTTCTCACCACAGAAAGGAACGGTAACCATGTGATGTGACGGCAGTGTCAGCTAACACTTTGGTGGCAATCATACCGCAGTGTGTAAATGTACCAGACTGACGTGGTATACACCTTAAACTCACACAATGGTATATGTCAAGTACATCTCGATTTTTAAAAATTAAAAAAATAAAAGTCCATCTGCAAATAAAAAAAGGTGAGTGCATGACAGCCCCATGGCTTATGGTGGCAAACATCTACAGTGTCCCCAGGCTGAGGATGATGGGAAAAGACAGTCTATGGCAGCTTCTGAAAACCAATGTTCTAAATAAAGCTTCAGGAATTTTTAGATTTTAACCCCTTTCTCAATAAAGGTCTAATTCTATTATCAAGTTAACCACTTATGGTCATTAATTATGTTCATTTTAAATCAAGTGTACAAGCTCCTGTTGCAATTCGTGTGCTGTTTCCAAATCAATGCCACTGTCATGTTGACACATTTGTGACTGTGTTGACCACACTTCATTCTAGGTGGTGTGATGAGTACACTTCATTCTAGGTTGGATGACACCCACATAAATAGTTAGGTGTTTACCTTTTCAGGTTCTTTACATGCTTTCTTCATTCTTGATATGTAATTTCCTGGCAGGGTTTATCAGTAGCTTTTCTTGTAATGATGCTCTGCAGTAACCTCAAAATCTCAGTGGCTACAGTGAAAATACTCACGGGTCTGTGGGGTTCACCTGGACGCTCACTTGGACTCGGCTGGCCTTCAGGGTGTACACCTGATTCAGGGATCTCCATGTGTCTCCTCTGGGGTTCTGTTTGAGTAGGCAGTGACTACCTGTGCTTTATTTTCTCCATGGCAATAGCAGAAGCTCAGGCGGATGACCCGAAGACACAAATACATTTTAAATCTATGCTTGTATCACTTTCACTAATGTTCCACTGACCAGAGTCATGTGGCCAAGTCACAGGGTTAACGGGTGGAGCAGGATGTTCCACACACTATCAGAATATACCAAGGACATATAATACAGCAGGGGAATGACAAATGAGACCCATACTTCTGTTTACCATACAGTATTCGACATGTTATCTTTGGGGCTTAGCTACCTTCCCTCACTTGCTTACAGTTTCATAAGGCAACTGGTTTTTTCTGTACACTGTAAAATGTATTTTCATCATTTGCTCTTCTTAAAAATAGCTTTACAAATGGTAATAGAAAAATTCAATAGAAATTAAGACTAGCTTTATGTAAGTTTTATTGACATAGAATACTTCACAGCGACTCCTCAGAGTATGACTTGGAACGTGCCTTAAAGTTTTAGTTCTATCGTTTTTCAGGTAAGAAAACTGAAGTCTAAAAAGGCTCAGTGGTTGGCAGTCAGCAACAGTGTATTTTAATGTGCAAGGTGGGGAGCGGCACATTCTAAAGTTCCTCTTCCCTTTGAGCCACAGGTCCTCTCTCATTGTTTGCCAACTCCCAACTGCTTCCCAGGAGGAGTCCTGCCGGCCAGCCTGTGCTGGAAGCTCTAAAAGCAGAATAATACACCATCTGGAGCAGAGGGACCACGAATGAGTCCTACCCACAGGCAGCGAGTGCCTGTCCCCTCCAGCACAGGTGACGGAGCTCAGGACTGCTGGGTTCTGGATAAGAGTCACCGATGTTCTGAATGTCAGGTTGACAACCTCTTACTGAGGGTGCTTTTACAGTCTCACGAACCCTCTCTGGAAGGTTATAGGAAGGTATTCCGTGCGAAAATAGAGGCATAGCTATAAAAGCCTTTCTTACAGGGAGGAGCCGTGAGATCAGGAAGTTCGAGGTGAGCAGGGCGTGTATCTGACTGCCCAGGAGTGTGCTTCCGTATTTTATCTGAGCCGCAAGGGCACATTCACCTTGTCAGTGTTATAAAGTTATTAATCATATTGTTCGGGCCACCTGTCATCTGAGATTCCATGAGAGTCAGTATTTCATCAACATCAGACAGCATTTAGGGAGCCGTGTGTGCACGTGTGTGTGGGGGAGTCCTTCAGCTTGGTGCCTAACTGCTTCATTGGTTTCCTCCCATCTGCTGTGGCCAGGAGCCAGCTGAGTCTGCTGGTTTCATTCTGCACATGGTGCTTTAGAATGACACTATTGAGGTACATCTGCTAAGGGGTTAATATGCAAAGTTTAGGAAGAACTCATACAACTCAACACTGAAAAAGCAAACAATCTAATTAAAAATGGGCAGAGGAACTGAATAGACACCTCTCTGTATATCCAAAGAGGATATACAGATGGCCAATAGACATGTGAAAAGATGCTCAATGCCACTAATTGTCAGAAAAATGCAAATTAAAACCACAATGAGTAATCACCTCACACCTGTTGGAATGGCTATCACCCATAAATCCTCAAATAACAAGTGCTGACGAGGCCATGGAGAAGAGGGAACCCTTATGCACTGTTGGTGAGAATGCAGATGGTTCAGCCACTGTGGAGAGCAGTATGGTGTTACCACAAACATTAAAAATGAAAGTGCCTGATTCACTTCTGGGGATTTATCCAAAGAAACCCGAAACACTAATTTGAAAGAATATATGCAATATATGCACCCCTGTGTTTATTGCAGTGTTATTTATTTATAATTACCAAGATATAGAAATAACCCAATAATCAAGTGAATGAAAAAGCAGTGATATATATATCTGTGATATATATATATAGTGATATATATATATATATATATATATAGACACAATGGAATATTGTCAGCCATTAAAACAATGAAATCTTAACATTTGCAACAGCATGAATGGACCTAGCGGGTTATTATGTTCAGTATACTAAGTCAGACAGAGATAGACACGTAACACATGATTTCACTTATATATGGAATCTAAAGAACAAAATAAAAGAACAAACAAAATTGAAACAGACTCATAGACAGAGAATGGACTGATGATTGCCAGGGGAAAAGAGGGTTGGGGGACTGGGTGAAAAAGCGAAGGGATTAAGAAGTACAAATTCGTAGTTACACAGGGATGCAAAGTACAGCGTAGGAATATAGTCAGTAATATTGTGATAACTATGTATGGTGCCAGGTGGGTACCAGAAATATCAGGGCTGGGGGTGACACTCTATAAAGCACAGGTGGCAAACATATGGCCTGTGGACCGAATTCAGCCCTCCACCTTGTTTCATCCAGCTTGGCACTTTGTTTCTACCTGGTGGCAGCAGCAAGCTCCTTGCCCCTAGTGAAGAAGTAGTTACATTTACACAGTCCTAAAGTTATATTCAGCCTTTTGAAGGCAACTGCAAAGCTGATGTGGCCCCCAGTGAAAATGAGTTTGACATCCCTGCTAAAGTATATGACTGACTAACCTCTATGTTGTGTACCTGAAACTAATATAAAATCATGTTGAATATAAACTGTGATTGAGAAGTAGAATTTAAAAAATAATAAAAAATAAAAAAGCAATTTTAAAAAGAATGACATTTTACCTCACAATTTTAAAACAGTATTTTTGGCACTTGAAAAGTGTGTGTATTCTGCTGCTTTGGGGTGAAATGCTCTGAAGATGTCAATTAAATACATTTGATCTAGTGTGTCATTAAGGCTGCTCTCTCCTTATTGACTTTCTGTTTGGAAGATCTATCCACTGAAGTCAATGGGGTGTTAAAATCCCTGACTATGGCTGTATTCCTGTTGATCTCTCCCCTTACGCCCATCAAGATTCACTTCACATATTAAGGTGCTCCTATGTTGGGTGCATAGATGTTTACTAGGGTTATATCTTCTTGTTGGATAGCTACCTTTATCATTATGTAGCATCCTTCTTTGTCTCTTACTATAGCCGTGGTTTTGAAGTATATTTTGTCAGATATAAGTAGTGCTTTCCCAGCTTTTTTTCTTTTCCATTTGCATGAAATATCTTTTTACATCCTTTACTTTTAGTCTGTGTATTTTTCAATCTGAAATGGGTCCCTTGGAGGCAGCACATATATAGGTCTTGTTTGCTTATTCATTCAGCTACCCTATGTCTTTTGGTTGGGGCATTGAAGCCATTTACATTTAAAGTGGTTATTGATAGATATGTTTTTAGTGCCATGTTATTGTTAAACTGTTTTCTTTTTTTTCTTTCTCTTTTTCTTCTTAAAGCATGCCATTTAACATTTGTTGTAGTACTGGTTTGCTGTTAACAAACTCCTTTAGCTTTTTCTTATCTGGGAGGCTCCTTATTTCTCCTTTGATTTTATTTGATAGCCTTGTTGGGTAAAGTAGCCTTAGTTGTAGGTCCTTGCTCTTTATCACCTTGAGTATCTCACATCTCTTCCTTCTGGCCTGAATGTTTCTGTTGAGAAATCAGATGACAGTCTAATTGGTGCTCCCTTGCATGTAACTACCTGTTTTTCTCTTGTAGCTTTCAGGATTCTCTCCTTGTCTTTAAGCCTTGTCATTTTGATTATGATGTGCTTTGGTTTAGGCTTCTTTGGGTCCAACTTGTTTGGGACTCTCTGGGCTTCCTGGACTTGTTTATCTTTTTCCTTCACCAGATTAAAGAAGTTTTCAGTCATTATTTCTTCAAATAGGCTCTCAATTCCTTGCTCACTTTCTTCTTCTTCTGGTATTCCCATTATGCAGATGTTGTTATGTTTCATGCTGTCCATAATGTTTCATAAGTTTTCTTCACTTAAAAAAAATTTTTTTTTCTTTTTGATGCTCTGTCTGGGTGTTTTTTCTACCTTGTCTTCCAAATCACTGATTCGATCCTCTGCTTCATCTAACCCTGACCTACTATGTATGATTTATTAACAATATTGTATCCTTTATTTCTGACTAGTCTTTTTTATGATTCCTATGTTTTTTTATGCTAATGAGCCTTGAAAAGAAAAATGTATATTAGTAGACTTGGAGATATTAAAGCTAGGAGAAAGGTCATTAGAAACATATGAGGTAAAATTATACTCTCTGAAAGAGCCATCTGTGCTATAAAAGCAGTCGGAGTCCATAAAATAACACTGGAATTAGTTGCAAGGCATGGAGGAACCTCTAAGTCATCCACAGGGGAAAGAAAGCCTGATTTGAAATTTCAAATTGGCCAGTGAGGTTTTGAGCATGTGAAATTTTGAGGATGCCTGTTTTTCACATTAGGAATTCTGAAGTGAAGAAATCCTATCCCCTGTATGTGCAGGACAAAATAAAGAGTTTTTGGTTTCAGTCCTCCCCATGGTTTCAAATACACCAAGAAAGACAAAACAATCAGGTACCTTATACTGTGATTTATGGGATAATAAATTGCCCTGAAAGTTCCAAGCTTTCAGTGAATTATAGAACATACCAGAGTCCAAATTTATTTCTGGCCATGGAGAAAGGACCTATGAGATTTCCCTTGATCCCTGGCTGGTGTGGCTCAGTGGATTGCGTGCCATCCTGCAAACCAAAGTATCACTGGTTCATTTCCCAGTCAGGGCACATGGCTAGGTTGTAGGCCAGGTCCCCAGTTGCGGGTGTGTAAGAGGCAGCCAATGTTTCTCTCGCACATTAATGTTTCTCTCTTTCCCTTCTCTTCTCTCTAAAAACAAATAAATAAAATCTAAAAAGTTTTATATATATATATACAAAGAAATATTTCACTTGAGATTCTTTGCGAAACACATTGTGCACAAATGCCCATCACACAGGCTCTACCCCTGCACCAGCGATGATCCCACTTCACAGCTCCAGGAGCTCGGAGAGTCCACGAGGAAGAGAGTGCCTGTGGAGGTGGAAACAGAACCCAGGGGGTTAAGCCTTGTCCTCGCCTTTTCCCCACCTCTCAGAATGTTTGATTTTATACTTTGTTTTTCTGGGAATTTTGATCATTGGCTATGAGAAGGCCCTTGATAAGTCCCAATGATAACAACTGCATAGGAAACACAATACGTATTTCTCCTTCTTAATTGCAAAAGCTAAACAGGCAATGCCCCAAATCCCACCCTCGTCCTTTAGCCTTCCAAGACATCAGATTACAATAGTACAGCATTTGCATATTTCCCAAATCTGTTTTTTCTTTTGTCCTGAGTAAGGCCATGTTTAGAAAATAAGTGGCCTGGCACACTGACAATCATCATTCCACCACATGACAAACGTTGTGAGTTGGCCAACAACAGCACTGCGTGGCAATCTGACAGATGTCCTGTCACTTAGCCTTTGCACTGCCACCACTTGTCACAGGCAAAGAGCCACTTGCCCCCTGTGCCCTTCCCTTTGAATTGCCCTCTGAAGTGCACTTCTGTGCGGCGGACGAGAGGCATTTCCACTGGCTGCTCTCGCAGCAGCGCTGGCTTCCCTTTCATTGTTTCAAATGGATCACCTGGGACCGAACTCTAGTGCTGATTGAACATATCTCTGGGTTGGTGTTGTTACAGTTTAATTTTTGTTTCTGTGGGGTTTTTGTTGTTGTTTTTTTTTTTGCTGTTGGACTTTCTCTTCTAAATTCAGAACTTGGGCCTTTGACAAAAGAGGCAGATGGTGTTTTTAAATGATTAATGCAAAGCATCAGTAAAATATCGAAAATATGGCTGCTCTTTTCCAAAAAAGGCTTACCCTCAGGCTATGAGAAATTGTGGTCAAAATACACTTGAAATACATCGGTCTTACAAAGAAAGGGGCAGAAAATTCATTTTTATTTCTTTCAGAGCCGTGTTATGCTGACAACACTGTATCAAGTGTCCTTTGTCCACTTCTCCATACGTCTCACAGGGGCCTGTAGTTGGTGAGGACGTGGCCCTTCCAGCTCTGACTTAGTTCTTTTGGTTGAATGCCTGCTTTGTGGTTCGGTGCAGCCTTGGTTCAGACACGACATTTCCTACTGGATTCCGTAAGATCACCTTCCACAATGAGAAAGGCAGGCTGTCATTCACAAGATGTTAAAAGAAATAGGTAGCAGGGTGGCTGTGTGATACTGAAATTACGGAATTATTTTACGAAGTTTGGGCGATTGCACCTACGCAGATTCAGAAGCCAGTCTCGCACTTCCGTGTGGGAGTGTTGCGCATTCTGACATGTAGCGCTCTGTGCCCTGGCTGGGGCTCCAGCTTCTTAGAAGGGTTGCCATTTTCTGCTGCACCGTGTGGATTTAGAGTGGCCCTGGTGGCCTTGCTAAACTCCTCCCTACTGAACACCCGGCCTGCTTCATGACGGCTAGAGAAGCGCTTACCTGCATCGTTCACAGGGCTCTGGGCAACCAGACCTCTGCTCAGCGTTTCAGACCTTTGTTGACTGTGAGTTCTCAAACTCGTAGATAGACTACACTCAGTTTCCTGTCAAACACATCTGCACCTACCCACATCCCACATTAACTTAATAGTAACTGTATGAAAGGATTTTTACAAGTTTCCTTTGGCAATTATTTGGCAACTCATTTAACTCATCATTGAGAACAGTTTCTTGACAGTCATACATATTTGAGAATTCTTGCAAAATGAGATAATCTGACCAATTATTTCCAAATGGAATGACATTTTAATGAACATTAATTTTAACAATTAGTGCTACTGGTACAATGTTACATTGTATAGACATTTAATTAAACATCTATTAGTATTGATTTAGCAATTTTCTTATGTTGGAGCCAATAAATTCCGCCCCCCCCCCCCCCCCAGTTTTCAAACACTTTGATAGGCTTTTATTTCTTTTTTATTTTTAAAAAAATATTTTACTTATTTAATTTTAGAGAGAGAGGGGAAGGGAAGGAGAAAGAGTGGGAGAGAAACATCAGTGTATGGCTGCCTCTCATGTGTCCCCTACTGGGGACTTGGTCTGCAACCCAGGCATCTGCCCTGATTAGGAATTGAACTGGCGACCCTTTGCTTCACAGGCCTGTGCTCAATCCACTGAGCTACACCAGCCAGGACTTGATAGGTTTTTGAAATGCTTGTGTCTGTGGTTCCCAGTGCAGAATGGGCTCTGTGGGCAGCAGCCTCGCAGTCCAGATCCAGCTGACAGGACCCTGGAGAGGGGCGATCCCTACCTCCCCTGTAAGGCCTGCTTCCTGAATCCCCACATCCTGCCTCCCGGTTAACCCTTTTCTAGGATAACGGACAGCATGAACATCGACTCCCTCCCAGGGCATCGGCACCCTATCTGCACTTGTCTTGCTCTTTAGCCTTCCCAAGCCGTCGGATTACAACAGTGCAGCATTCGTACATTTCCCCAAATCTAGACTTTTCTGTTTTGAGTAACATCATGTTTAGAACATAAGTGGCCTGTTCCACCACATTACAAAGTCCCCGAGATCAAAGATGTAGTCTTTCATCAATGCCTAGAACAGTGCCTAGAATAATAGGCACTTGATACATACTTGTATGTATCGTACATATTTAATGATCATACATATTTAAATAATTTTGTAATGAAAATAATGTAAAAGAGTGATGAGGATTTCCAATAATTTTTTCCTTTAAAAATCATTTTGGGATGTCTAGTCAAGACAGCAGCATAGGGGAACATGGCTTGCCTGTCCACACAACCACATCAAAATTACAACTAAAATATAGAACAACCATCACTTGGAAATGTCAGAGATCAAGTTGAATGAAAATCTGACAACTACAGAATTAAAGAAATCACATCCATCCAGACAAGAAACAGGCTGGTCCCTCACCCATGTGTGGTGGACAAAAATTTGGGAGGGATAACTTCGGAGTGAGGAGCCCCAACCACATACCATGCCCCCCAACCCAGGGTTCCAGTGCCAGGAAGATAAGTCCCCACAACTTCTGGCTGCAGACACCAGTGGTGATTGAGTCAGTAGAAGAAACTTTGAGAGCCCCAAGCAGTTCCTCTTAATGAACCCACACGTGGACTCGCCTACTAGGACTCACTCCCTCTGAGCTCCAGCAGCAAGCTGGCAGCTTGAAAGGCCCCAGTGGAGTAACAGGGAGAAACCGAAGTGTCTGGCATCAAGGTGAGCAGAGGCCATTGTCCATCCCATTCTAAACCCTCCCCACAAAGAGCTGGCAGGTTGGTGCCGTATCTGAGACTCCATCAACCTGGTTAACACTGTTTGGATCTCCCACCTTGGAGATCCCCAGGGACTCCACCTGACCCAACTTACGGACCCACCCACACTGCTTTGTTCTATGAATGGCTGATTTTGGCTCAAGCTTCACAACTTCCTAAATCTGATCAGATAAGCAACAGCTGGCCTCAGTGAACACCCAGCTCAACACCTCTTGCTAAGTGGCATCAGGCCTGGCACTAACAGCAGCCAGCCTAGAGTTACAGCTTGGCTTCACCTGGGAATCTCCAAGCCCAGCACAAGCAGCAGCCATCTCAGATTGCTTTATAACTCAGACAGGGTGGCCCCAGGTAAAACACAGGTGTAGGCTGACCTTGGCCCACACCGCCTGGGAAATCCCAGGGGCAGTACACCCAGTGGACAGCTACAGACCATGTTGAAGCACCACCACCCTGCCCCCAACAACACAGGAACTCAGTAGCAACCATGCTCACTTGGGAAAGAAAGCAATTCCTGATGGGAGGAGAGCTTGCATTAGGAAGGGCCTGGAAGGCTTTGTTAATTTCAAATACTTATGCTGAACACGACGGTTCTATAAATGAGCTATGCCTGTGTGGTCTGCCCATATCATATCCAAGAGGACTGATGTTTGAAACAGCTAGAACTTTAGTTTGCTTTTGCTTGGAAAAGAATGTTTGAGGTAAATTAACTTACAGTGAGATAAACCAAGATGGTTCCTGTTCTCAGAACCGCACGGTGGGGAGACGGAAAGGGGTGTGTATTAGGTGTCCATTGCTGCATGTAAAACATCCCATAGCCTTGTGGCTCAAAATAACAATTCAAATCAAAGACCTGAGCTTTCATCTTTAAGAGGCTATCAAAAAGGAGGAAATAAAATTGAAGGAAGCAGAAGAAAGGAAAATAACAAAAGTCAGAGCAGAAATCAATGACATAGAAAACAGAGCAGCTGCCCAGAACAGTTCCCTAACCGTTAAGGGAAGTGGATTAGCAGAGGGAGAAAGAGGAAGGCACCCACCACACTCATCATCTTTTAGCCTTTCTTAAAAAGATTTTATTTATTTATTTTTAGAGGGGGAAGGGAAGGAGAGAGGGAGAGAAATATCAACGTATGGTTGCCTCTCATGTGTCCCCTGCTAGGAACTGGCCTGCAACCCAGGCATGTGCCCTGACTGGGAATTGAACCACGATACTCTTGTTCGCAGGCCTGTGCTCAATCCACTGAGTTACACCAGCCAGGGCCCATCACCTTTTAGTGTTGCTATCAAGTGTGGAGTGGGTGTGAATGGCACGCTAGAAAGAGTGGAGTCTGGCCGGGCTTCCAGGTCTGGTTCTGCCTCTAATGGCCCTGGGTCCTTGGACAAGTCACTTGGCATCTTGGTCCCCTGCAAAATATGGACAATGGTATTTTCCCTTCATAGTTTGCAGGTTATTGCAAGAGCATATAAGACGATGCATGTGAAAGTAATTTACATAAAACTGCTGAAAAAATCTGCAGTATAGGTTAAGTAGGAAGAAATTTGGAATTACTAGATAAACTGAAGCTTGTATAGATTAATGTGTGGATTTTGTTTACGCAAGTCATCTTTGTGTTGTTGTTGTAATGGATAATTAAACTTTTAATGTAGCACTTAATACAACATAAAATATAGTGGGGTACGAGCCTACATGTGCAGAGGAAATGAAATTTCATTAATTTTGTTTGTAATCAATGTGGCCTTCCCTCTCACTTGCAAGGGAGTGGGAAAGAAATAATTGTGAACCCCATATAAAAGTGATTGGGCTGTCATTTAAAATAGGCCCTTTAGATTGTGCTTGCCTCTGCTATTTCTTCCCCCTCTCTCTGACATGCTCTCTGGGTTGTGGTGGAGGGGGCTTATAGAACCTTGTTGTGGCTGGCTCAGTGTGGAATGGGGGGTTGCTGAAGTGGGGTCCACTGGTGGCTTTGTAGTCAGGGGAGCTAAGCATCAAGGCCCCAAGCCTATCTGTGCCATAGCACCAAGTTTAACCTTGCGGGGCTAGCAGCCCCTTGGTAAGGGACAGGGTGAGTCTCCTGCCATTAGAGCTGGGAGTTGAAGCCCCTCCTCCATCCAGCTCCCCCACGCTGCTAGCACTCCTCCCATTGTCTGGGCTTCAGACCAGAGAAAGGGGGTTGAGGGGAAATCGAGATACACTGCTGACCACTTTGCTTCCCTATCTCTCTTGCCTCCTGCCTTTTTCCTCCCATGATTCTTTGGGCCAAAAGAATATTGACTTTTCTTCCTATTCCATTTCTTCTTATCTTCTTTTTATATGGAGGCCCTGAGGCCTATGGTACGTGGGATATGCTAATGCCAGCAGGATGGCTACATAATTTGCATAGCCCACTGCCAGGAGAAAAGGCTGGGCCCATTTCCAAACTTACTAAGAATTTCAGGACAGCCAACAGCAAAACATTGAGCAGACAAGCACGGGACTCTGTGCAACCACACTGGTCCTAAGCCCAGGAAGCTGGCCCTGGGTGGGAGATGCAGTAATTTGGTTCACCTGGCTTCTCAGCCGAGCCTGGAGTCCCATTAACGAAGTCCTAAATGTGAACTCTCTGGCTCTTTTGGGTGATCAACCACACAGAAGGAAGGATGCAGTGGACTGAATCTAAGTTAGGAACAATTAAAATGCACTGTTTTAAAAGTTGCCAAGGATCTCATCTCTATGTAAAGGATGTTTAGGGGGATGTTTTCTATTTTTCCAGTCACTTTCCCTAACCCAAGAGAATGGAAATCCATTGCACACGGTCCGGGCCCACAGAGCTGCCCATGAGCTGGCCTCACATGGGGACAGCTTCCAGCTGAGGTCACTCAGAGATGCCAGTTTCAGTGGAATGGTCACAGGCACTTCTTAGCCCAGAAAAAGGAAGAAAAGGAGCTAATGGAAGGAGTCTAAGCTGGGGGGAAGCTGTGCTTGTGGAAAATAGAAGCTATTTTCTCCCCCCACACAACCCAGGAGCAAGGAACAGCAGGAGAATCACCAGAGGTTGGGCGGCCTGAATGTTGTAATTCCTTCCCGGTGCTGCCCGCAGGGTGGTGTGTGTGAGAGAATTCCTTGCGTGGAAGTTTAACATGGTTTTCTTGAAGTTTGAGGGCATGTGGGTACCTGCATCTGGCCTGGAGATGTCGGAAAGCCCAGGGGAGCGGCCGTGCCTACGGGGTTTGGAAAGGCTGTGGTGTGAGGTACCCGGGAATACATATGACAGGAGCCAACCTTACCCCATAGCCATCTCTTCAGCCCTCAGAGGGTATAGAAACTGCCTTTTAGGCATCTCTAATTTACTGAAAGGCTCAGGGAAGTTGGTAGAGAGTTAAGAACCCCTGGGCTGCTAAGCCAGGTATTGGGGAGACCCAACCGGGAGAAAGAGGTCATGGTTGCTGCTGTCGGGGAGTCCTCAGTGATAGCTGGGGCTTGGGTGTGGTTGACACTGTCTCAAGAAGATTGTACTTACCACCTTGCAGACACCTCCTGTTCCTCAGAAACAGTCCAAATCAGAAGGAGACCCTGGGCACACAGCCTTACCCTGAACCTGTGGCTCTGTCTCAGAAATGAAATCTCTTTTCTCTCTCCTGCTGTCCTAGTAGTAAAACAAAGCCCCTCGGGGCCCCAGCACGGAAAGGGAGGAGCGAAGACAATGAATGTGTAGGGCTCAGATAGAGAGAGAGCCCTGGGTTACATGACCACCCCTTGCTATTGAGCATTTACCTGCTTCTCAAGGTCATGTACCCCTGTTCTCCTGTCTGCTGTAGTTACAGGATCATGTGTATGTAACTGATACTTTAACACTGTGTATGTAACTGAAACACTGATACTTTACTGAGTATCAGTGTTTCTTAAAATAGGCGATGGTTGTTTCAGATCCTGACAGGTAAAAGCCATGTGGGGCTCCCTGCAGACCCAGGCTTTCCATCTCAGAGCCAAGCACCCACCAGGTTGGAGCTTCCTGCCAGATTCTGGTGTCTGCCTGCACCTTCCTCCAAAGGGCTGGAGCTGGAGCTAGGGGTGGTGGAAGGGGGGTGGTTAGTAAGTTTGGGGACTTCTTTTTTGGGAGAGCAAATCTGAGTTCCACTTGCAGGCAAACTCTTAAGTCAGCAGATTGTCTTGAAAAAAGATTAGTTAGGTATTAGTCCAATGAAACCAAAACCATTAAAACGCAAGAAATTCTCTTAAGAACTCTCCACCCCCGCCCCTCCCCCAAAAACTTTTATCTCCTTTTCGAGAGTTGCCTTTTAGGGATTGCATTGAGCATCTGGGCTCCATCAGAACGGTGCATATGATTGGTGGACTGGGATGCACTGTCCAAGCAGCCTGCAGTAGGGGCTCATCAGCAGTCTTGCTTCCCTACCCAAGCAGCTGGAAGAAGTAATGGATTGCCTAGTTGTGAAGAAAGAAAAATGCGCACGCACACAAACCTATGAGACAATGTTTTTTTAAGGGCTTAATTTTAGAATCTCAGTGTTTGGATTCAGTGTTCCATATTGATTTATTAAAAATTTAATGAAGGCCAAATTCTATGCCTCCAAAACATGCCAATACCCACATGAGTGCTATATATTTTCATTGTGAGCACAGACTTTTTAATAAATCCCCCATCACTTTCAAGAACTAACTTCCTTCTATAATTATCCTGTTCCTTGTAATGTAGTTCAGTCTTTTCCCCTCCTTCTTTGTATTATAGCTTCATTCTCCATTCACCTGCAAGGAGCTAAATTAAATATTAACCAAAATAAAAACATAGGCTAGAAGCTCTGGGCATTCATAACTTTAAAGTGAAGTGGTTTGTTTTGTTGTTGCTCTTCCAAGATATTCAGCTCAAGTAAATCTCCATTTAGATGATGTAGGTAATGACTTTCAAATAGCAGAGGAGGACCTTTGTGACCGACCAGTAGTCACAAAAGGAAAACCGTCCTGAGTGAGCTGTGGTGCGAAGGTCATTGCTCTGCGTCATGAGAACTTACCTGCCTTGTCACTGGGTATCTGACCTTCTCTGTGCCTCAGTTTCCTCCTCTGTAAAGTGGAGGTATTTACTACTAACTACACAGAGATTTTAATAATGTTGAATGCTATTTATTAATCTAAAGTGACCAAGAACGTAGGTTGGAAATAAAATGGTTGCCCTGCCTCTTAGCTATGATACCGACAGAAAATACCCTTAGGCTTTAGTTCTTTCTTATGAAAAATGGGGATAATTATATGCACTTTATGTAGTTTTTGTGAGTTGAATGAAATAATTTACGTAATTCCTCTTGTGTCAGGTTTGACACATAACTTTTTAGTATATTACAGCGGCTGTAATAACGACGATGCGGATTGTATAGGTCGTGTGTATTACGTAAAAGGTGCCGAGCAGGTGAGAAAAGGGCCGCCAGATTCCCGGTTGGAAGGCTCCTGGGCCAGTAACGAAAGCCGGCCTGCGGAGGGGCCAGGCAGAGCAGAGACTGCCCGTCAGGGGGCGTCAGAGCTCCCCTGCTGATGCCACTGCGCGTTTCAGGTGAGGGGACCAGAAGTGGATTTTGTGCTCTGATTCCTCCTCTCTCGGGTGCTCCAAGCAAACGTGCTGAATGTTGACATTTTCTGAGAGAGTGTGTCATGAACTGCAGTGGGTGTTATGGTCACGGTGGTCTGGGGAGACCTTGGTGCGTCACCCAAGGAGACAGCTGTGGACTTTGTAAGGCTGGGAAGCTTTCTGAGAGGCTGGTCAGCTTATGCTCGCCTTGCACCAGGGGAAAATGGGAGGAGAAGTGCATCTGTTAGACCTTTAAAATTTTCATTTCCAAAACTCAGTGCTTTTCCAGAACCGGTTCTTCGTTTCCAAGCCATCACACACCAGTCCGTCCGTAGTCCTGCTGCCTACGACCAGGCTTCCTGAACCGGCCTACCTTCTCTTCAAGGATGTCAGTTCACTGATCGCTTACTTGGATGTCACCCCAATGTCAAGTCGCTGTGAAAGTTTCTAAATGCTTACTCCAGTTTCTAGCTGCATTTGTTGCAGTCTGAGAAAAGATATTTTGCATGGTGCTGCTCTCTGCTGTCTAATCCTACTTCCAAACAAAAATAATAACTATAGCAGCAAAATTTAATAAAGATAAAATTTCAGCCACTGAATAGGAAATTTAGAGAGTGCTCATATTAATCTGACTCCACTGCCCTCTGCTTTATCTCTGAATCCTCTTGGCACAGTGGAAAGAGTGTGAATATCGATATCAGACTTACCTGTGTTTTAATCTCAGCTCAGCTGGGTACTAGCTGTGTAACTGGTGGACAAGTTATTTCTCTGAACCTTTGTTTCTTCATCTGTAAAAGGTGGACCTTCAGACCCACTGTATAAAATTAGGGTGAGGATCAAATACCTGGTATTGGTCAAGTACCTAGCACAGTGCCCAGGGAGGAGCTAGCTAGCAAAGAGGTATGTTTTGTATCACATATTTGGGAATGAACTTGCAGTCTAAACTTTGCAATTTTAGTTGGCTCTAGATGAAACCACATACACTATATAGTTATTGCATGTCTCCCCAAAATTTAAAGTAGCCTTCTATGTGAACTTGGACTAGATTCATTATACGTAGATGCAACAATCCTTATTGCTCCTGAGTTTGAAAGTTCTATATCTCTTTGGGCCTAGTTTTAAGAAAAATATGTATATACTATAGCTAGGGTACTGAAATATAACAAAGGTGCTCAAAACCTAATATAAATGAAAATTCCTTCAGGAGCTTGTTAAAATGCAAATTCCTAGACCCAGCCCACAGCACCTCCAACTCAGCTGTTCACGAGTGAGACCCCGGAATTCATTAGCCAGCCCTGGCCCCGCCCCCAGATGATGTTGGTACAGGTGGCTCCTGAATCATGTCTTAAAGGGAAACCAACACTGTAGCTATAAAGGGTAGCATGAGTGACTCTTCTCATGGAAAAGTCCTGTATCTGCACTGTGGTGGCAGTCATACAAATCTATACTTGTGATAAAATTATATAAAACACACACACACGATCTAGATTAATGCACTGTAGGAGCAACCTCAACATTCAAATGTATTTAGTCATTTATATTCCTGGTATTCTAATCTACCAGTAAAAAAACCTCAGATAGTTTTTCTTTAAAAAAAAAAAAAACCCAAGTTAGCCAAGTGCTGGCTCGGTCAGGCTAGCTTCATTAGATTTCTATATTTTCTCGGTCCGATAGAGAGGTCTACAACTGGAGCCTAAAAATATCATGTTTTCAATTTTCTCTGTGCAGGATTCCATCACTCTGAGTTAAGTGGTTGGATCAAATGCACCGTTGAAGTTTGCTGGGGAAGGCAAGTGCCCCTAAAAATGGATGGCTTTCTTCACTGAAACACACTTTTTTTTTCCCTTGAAGCGTAGTCTAGATGCTGTTCACTATCAATGATTTAATTCTAATGAAGATTGTGCAGAGATTTGGGATTTCAGTGGCAGCTGTCATTTTCATGCAAATGCTTTGACGTGCGCATAACGAATTTGTGTATCATTGTGCGAAGGGTTGTCAGCACTGGATACTTAGTGACATCAAAGAATCACTATACACACTCTCCGATGGCCTAAGAGTATTGTGGTTGGGTTTGAGATGAAAGTTATAATCTTTAAAAAATGCATGCCAAAATACGTATGGATGAAGTGATATAATGAAGCACAATTTGCTTCAAAAATGTTCCAGGGACAGGGGAAATAAATAGGGGTACAGATGGAGCAAAACTGGTCATAGGTCGCTAATTGTTGAAATGGGGTGATGAGTTCATAATACCATTCTCTCTATGTTTGTATGAACCTGAAATATTTCATATGATAACGTCAAAGAAAAAGGTCGTCAAAATCAGAAGCAGCTGTACTGCTGCCCCTAACACAAAGTCCAGCCTTTTGGAGTTCTTGTTGGAAATAAGGACTAAACCTGTAGGGACTTCACATGTTATCCGTGGCCGCAGGACACTCCTGGATGTCTCACTGCGGAAGCGTGCACAGATCTCAGCAGGTCCCTGTTCGCATGGTGCCCAATACATCCTAGGGCAGTGGGCATTCGCCCTCTAAAGTTCTTGGCTTTATATCTTTAGTCTTTTTATGGAAGTATCTCGTAAAAGTAGGCTTTTTTTCTGAGATAACCTTCAAGAAAGCAAGACAAATATTTTCGGGGGCATTATTACTCACGTGTTTATTTCTTTTTGTTTGTTTCATTCCCCGAGAATGAGTTTTGTTTCAAAACTCTGAATCCTAATGGAATGAGTAATATCTTTTTTAAAAGTCTTGGTGTTTAGTAAAGTGGATTATCTCAAAAGCTTCCACACTTAGGATTGCTTCCAGACCCCTCCTTCTGTGTGGGCAGGAGAGGGCGGGAGGGCGGCCAGCTGCCCGTCACTGGGCTGCTGCCACGCCCTTAGAATCGGGCTGGAACTTGGACGTGGCCCACACACTCCAGACTCTACCCTTCACGCCTTCATAACATCTTCCTAAATTATTAGAGTACGTGTTTCTTATTCTTGCATCTCTGGGTAATAAACAGTGTTTGCATAACATCTACTCCTTGAGTTATTTTGGAATGATACAAAATTTTGGAAGACAAAAACAAGCTACCCCCTCCTCTCACAAAACCCCACAAAACTAGAGTCTCTGAACCTTATTTTTCTAGCAAGCGTTCGTGTGAGTCTCTGAACCTTATTTTTCTAGCAAGCGTTCGTTACGAATGTCCTTGTAGATGGAGTTTGGGCAGCTTAAGGGTTTTAGCACTCTTGGAGGCAGAATATGCATGCTATTGAAAAAGCAGAAAAACCACAATTAAATAACTGACCCACAGTCCTAAAATATATGGCCTAAATTATGTCCGTAAGTACTTGGAAAATGCAATATGTAACTAATAATTGTAGTTTTTTAAAATAAATCTCTTAAAATAGAGTTTTGTGGCTTTTTATAAATTATTATAAATAGGTATGAAAGTCTCATGGGAGTCAGGTTATCATCGCCTTGCATTTTAAGTGAAAAATAACAATAGTCACCATTTGCTGAGAGCCCATTTTATGCTAAGTACCCCGCATTGGTGATTTTTTCCTGTTACAGAGAACCTCTCAGGCAGTAATGATTACCTCTGACTTGTAGATGAGGAAGCTCCACCAGGTTAAGGAGATACTAAACCGCACAGGCTTGCTTCAAGCCCAGGGTGGGGCTGAGACTCCACATCGCTGCTCAGTAAGTCTCACCCCTCAGGCATCCCTGCTGGTCCCCTCTGCAACACAACCCACAGTGGGCTGGCTGGTTTGGTCCAGAAAGGGAAGATCTTTGGATCCTGGTTTTTAGCCCAAAGTTGCTAGAGATCACATGCCCTTCCCAGTCACAGCTAGGAACTGTGTGATTAAAAACAATTCTCTCAACCAATGCTTCGTCGTTATCACTTTCACCACACAAAGAAACCTTTCACGAGGTAAAGGCAGGGAGAGAGAAAGCAATTGACACAGTGCTAAACTTTGATGTGCTGTTATTTCTGCTGCTCCCTGGGTCCTTAGGAGATGTCGGATGGAGCATCTCAAATGCAAGACCCTCTGGTGGATGGGGGAAGGGGGGTGTTGTGGAGATTTTTCGACACCTAGAGATCTAAGTGATGGCACTTAGATCTGGAGGCACCCTGAGAACCCTGTCCCAAAAGTGTCTGATCCCTAGTCCAATAGTCAGAGGCCAGAAGTCCCACCTCCTGGCAGGGTGCATAGGCCAGGAGTGTCCCCAAGGCGGTGTTTATGTGAGAAGAGACACAGCGTCACATACACAAAGCCTGGCCACCATCTGCGGACTGATTACAAGAGAAACTTCGATTGTATTATTTTTGTAAGTTGCAAAGTGCGAGTAAAAATTGGTTCTTTGTGTTTAGTCTGGAGAAAAGCTATCCAGGACACAGCTGAGAGTTCTCCTGAATTACACCATTGCCAGGAGCTTTAAAACACTGACAACTTAAACATTGATGAAACAAAGTCTGTCTATGTGTACTAATGAATTTGGCATGGTAAATCCAGTGGGATTAGGCAGACTTCCAATAATTTTGAGAAATAAACAAAACAGGAGTTAATTTAGCTGAAAAGCAGGTTAATTAAATTTGCCTGTTTTTTTTTAAACATACTTGCGTGTAATAACCTACACTGGAACATAAGCAGCCACAAGGACGCCAGAACAGTGTGGGCAGGAGGCAGCTAGGGAGGCGGAGTCGGGTCCTGGGGCTGACAGGCACCACACGCAGGAGCAAGACAGGAGCAGAGGAACCAGCGGATGGAACCAGGCAGTCAGGGGCCTGGAGGTTCACGTGGGCAGACAGGGGCGGTGCCTGGAGGCTCGGCGGGAGGAAAGCCCGCCTTAGCAGCAGTGGTGTTGCTGACTTCTCCTCCGAGGACAGAGGTCCTTTTGCTTTCTGTCCAGGTTTGCAGTCCCTGTGATGTTGACCTGGATGTGGGCCACAGAAATAGGAGGTCAACAAAAATTCATGGAATAGATTAAGTGAGTGCGGGCGAGGTGGCACCGCCCCCTCAGGGGTCAAATAGATCCTAATGTCCTCCAAGGCCCGGACGGACCCGCATTTCTGGTCTGGGAAACTAACTTCCTGGGTTATTGAACCTTCGCTTGCAGGCACAGTTAGGATGCCTCTCAGAATTTTTTTACGTGGAAATGAGTTATAGATACATTTCCCTCGCTCAGCGTTTCAGTGCATACAAATCTTTGCCCCAATAGAAGTTCTCCAGCCACCCCTAGTACTTGCCGATCCTTTCCCACTTAGTGAGTATTGTAACCCAATAAGCCTTATCTCTATTTACTTTGGACTGGAAGATTCAATTAGTTGCATTTGGGAAAGATTAATTCACTGCTCTGCCCTGGGAGGCAGGGAGTGCCAAGTTGCTGCTCCTCCGTGGTTTCGTTCCCATTGTTCTGCTCTATTCTGTGGGAGCTGTTGGCATTTCATGGCTCTTTGAGGAAGCCCAAGGTAGCATGGCTTACAGTAATAAAGTGTGCCTTATGACACTGGAGCAGAGTTTAGAGAGAGGATAATATGTCAGACACTGAGGGCTGAACTCGAGTGTCGTGAAACCGGTGGTCACGCACTGCTGTTCACGCCACATGCACGTAACTCCTGACAGCTAAGTGGGTCATTTTACCTTTGCTGGTGCCTTACTATGGACCCCTTTGCAGTTATCCGTTCGCAGTTCTGGACAACGTGTATCCTTTAAGTGCCCTAATTTACAGTCTAACGTCAAGAGGTAATGGCAGACCTTATGTTCTTTCAAAGCAATAACATGTCGTCACTTAACCCCAGAAAGGGAGAAAACAAAATAAACTGAGGAAGCCAAGCCGGGGCAGAGCAGGGAGTAGGTTGTAGGAACAGACAGCTACAGCTCTGATGGATCATCCCTGGTGTCTCTAATCACTGACTGTAGCCAATTTGGAAGATCGACGGCCAGTTAACAGAAAAAAACCCAAGCAAGCAGCTGATACCACAGAGTACCTTTCATACAATCTTTAAAGTAGGAAGATACGGATCACTGACTAACAGAAAAAATATGTATAGTGTGTTTTGGTATAATTTAGTACAATGCCTATGGAACCAAATTTGCCTCTCAAAGCTCTGTAATAACATCATGGTTTTATTTTTTTCCAAATAAATATTTTAAAACTGACGGCAAGTCTTCATTTGCGCAGCAATCTCTTAAAATATCCCACTGATTAGCAGGAGCCAAAATTTGAGGGAAACCGTATTCTGGTATTTCATTATCTCATTTTATCAGGGACATCTAAAATGCTTTCTGTGTAACTTGTGGGTGGAGTCAGGTGCACAGTCAGATAAGCAAGCGGAAGCGGCGGGACAGGTCGGAGCTCCTGGCTTCTGAGCACCGGTCCAGGCACCATCCACCCACTCGCCGCAGTTCTGAGGCTCTTGGCCTTTGTGGGGGCGTGCCGGATGTGGAAGAGCCTGCTGTGTGGTCATGGCAACAGCCTGGGGGTGCCCCGATGGTCACTCCGCCATCACAGTCATATTCTCCGCCTACAGATCTTGAAGATTTTCCTGCCTGCACTATCCAAGCATGGCAGTTGCTAGTATTGTATATGATTGAACATTTTTTCCTACAATATTATTTTCATTTGAAAAAATATATATATTATTACTGTGCAAACATGAAATAAACTTTTTCTTCTTTACATTTCCACTTGCGGATGAGGTTTTAATTTTTTGTGGATTATTGACACAGTCAGAGATGTACTGAGAGATGTGCTGCAATTCTAAGCAAAGGCTTAGATTTTGGCCTGTGACAGATCCCCGCCAGAGGCTGTGCTGGGGCTGCAGAGAGGCAAGCTTGGTGCGGAGCAAGGCCAGACCCTCAATTCTGTACCATTGTTTAGAACCCTCTGTGGCTGATTGTTTTAAAAAATAGCTTTAATGTTTCCTCCTCCACGTTTTTGCAGTGTGACTTTGCTGCTTCTCCCCTTAAGAGGTACAGTCTATTTTCCTACCCTTGAACATGAGCTGGCCTCTTGACTTGGTTTGATCAATAGAATGCAGTGGTGATAATGTTACATAACTTCCAAAGCCTGAAGAGGCCTGTACTTTCTGCTTTAGACCACCTAGGACAAGGACACCGCCCTGAGACAGCCGTGAAGAAAAGCCAGCCTGGCCTCCTGCAGGTGAAATGGAGAACTGAGGCATCCTGGCCAACAGGCAGCGGCAACTGTTAGACACAAGTGAGGCCATCTTGGACCTCTGGCCCCACCAACTCACCAGCTAAATGTAGTTGTGTGAGTGAGCTCAGGTGCAACCAGCGGAGGGACTGCCCAGCTCCCCTGCAGAATCATGAGACAAAAACAAACAAGTAAAAAAAATTGTCATTTTAGGCCAACAATTTTTGGACTGATGTGTTACGAAGCAGAGATGAACTGAAACACTCAATAAATAATTTTAGCCTTTAAAAATAGAATCTATTTTTCACTTTGATGGTTGTAGAACAGCCACGAAAAGAGGGAAAGCAGAGCACCATATTCAAGAAAACATCTGCAACAAAGTCACCAAAGCCCTATGCTCCCTGGATGAGAAATCACACCCAGAGAAATACTTAAATGTTCCAGCATGTTGTACTGTTTACATCACAGTCGTCAGTACTTGTCATAGGGCAGGTTCTTCTGGAAAAGGATATTTTTTTCCAAAGCAAACCAAAACAAACATCGGTTCCACATAGAATAATAATGATATCCCGTGTAGCTGTGAGAAATTTTCCACATTGGGAATGAGGATTGGAAGGCAGAGAGAGCCAGCCATTTCTCAGAGAGATCAGATTATGAGCACAAGGCTGCATGAGAACTTACTTTACACTGAAGGTTCCAGGGCCTTGAAACCACCCTGGAGTTATTAATTTAAAATATTAAACCAGTGGAGCTGGTTATTAAGCTAGTGACAGACAAGGTAGTTATGGATTTATCTACTTTAGGATTTTTTCCATTTCCATTTAATTGGGTTCTCTTCCTTTCTATAAAAACTTCTCTTTTTTCAATTCTGTTATGTTCTCTATAGCATAAGAATGCGAGTGAAGAAAAAAACTGATTTAGTTCTTATTGCTGTAACTCTCTGGAGGGATTTCCCCCCCTGTGTTGTCCCGGCTTAACATTCTGATATGAAAGCGCTATATTCTTCCATCTTTCTACATGTGCATTGTCTGGGGGAAAGTCCAGCCACGGGAAAACTCTACTAATTTCGGTAAATGTCATCCCATAATAAGACAGTGGCTAAAAAATTACATATGTATATAACTTTGTTGAGCAAAATATCTTATATCTGTGTTTGTTTTCTCTGTCCTTATGTGCCCCTTATTTTGGGACTGAAGGGAGATGAAAGAAAGAGGTGTTTATTTAGTATCTTCTGTGTGTGAGACATTTTATTTATGTTACCTCATCGGATCCTAATAGCAACCCGTGAGGGAGGATTGAGACACAGAGAAGGCACAACTACCAACCAGCACAGCCAGGATTCAAACTCAGATCTGTGTGTTTCTGCAGCACACTCTCTCCCCAGTACGCCACGACACAGCGCTCCTCGTTCTACTGTGCTCTGCTGTATGACACTTTGAAGGTACCGTGATGGTCGCACATCAAGGGTCTGTGTTAACCTGGTGCTGAGCACACCCGTAGGTGCAATTTTTCAACCACATACTCACTTTGTGTCTCTTTGTCACGTTTTGGTAATTCTTACAATACTTCCAACTTTCCCATTGTTATTATATTTGTTACCGTCATTTGTGATCAGTGATCTTTGATGTAATTACAATTTGCTGAAGGCTCAGATGATAGCATTTTTTTAGCAATAAGTATTTTTTAATTAAAGTATGTATTCACTGCACTGTTTTTTTAAAGACATTATGCTATTGCACACTTAATAGAGTACTACCTAGTGTAAACATAACTTTTATATGCAATGGAGGAAAACCTTTCACATGACTCCCTTTATCGCGATATTTGCTTTATTGCAGCAATCTGGAACCCAGTGCACAGTATCTTCAAGGCCTGCCTGCCTGTGTGAAGTGGTTGCTGAACTGTAGCCTGTGTCTCAGCCTTCTGGGGGCGGAGTGCCCACTCCCTCATAAGGCAGATTTTCTGAACTTTAAATAATTCCTATTGTTTCTGGAAAGATTTTCCTTATACTCTAGGAGGATCTTGGGTACAGGGGTCTTGCACTAGGGTAGATATTGTTGATTAGATAATGATCTCTAAGTTCCCTCTAACCTGTTTTCTGGTTCTTTTTAAAAAGATTTTATTTATTTATCTATCTTTAGAGGGTAAGGGAAGGGAAGGAGAGAAGGAGAGAAACATCAATGGTTGCCTCATGTGTCCCCTGCTGGGAACTGGCCTGCAACCCAGGCATGTGCCCTGATTGAGAATTGAACCTCGATCCTGTGGTTCACAGGCCCGCGCTCAATCTACTGAGCTACACCAGCCAGGGCTGTTTTCTGATTCTTAAAATAGCTAGCTTGAGGCCCTGGCTGGTGTAGCTCAGTGGATTGAGCGCGGGCCTGCGAACCAGAGGATCGCGGTTCGATTCCCAGTCAGGGCACATGCCTGGGTTGCAGGCTGGTTCCCTGCAGGCCAACTCCCAGCAGGGGACGCACGAGAGGCAACCATACATTGATGTTTCTCTCTCTCTCTCCTTCCCCTGTAAAGATAAATAAATACATAAAATCTTTAAAAAAAATAGCGAGCTTGAAAGCTAGTTTAAAAATTGGGGTGGTAATCATGGAATAGAGTGAAGCTAAACATTTCTTTTGGAAAATAAAGTATCGTCCTCTACAATACACTAAGATTACCATCTACATCCTAGACTTGTCAAGCCAAATCATGAATTGATAATCACTGAAGCTGGTTGAAACCATCTTGGAAGTTCATTATACTATCCTCTCCAGTTTTATATGTACTTAAAATTTTCATAATTAAAAGGTTAAAAATGTTTAAAATTTAGTGTTTGTGTTATAATATGAAAATCTCCCCCCTTAATGTTACTAATACATCAATGGGAAAGTGTTCTAGTATTCTTAAACACACATCAGTCTTGAGAGTGTAAAATGTTTGTTTTTCCTGACAATATATACCTCCAAGTTCAGTCTTGTGTCTTTTGTGCCCACTGGACTGCCCCTCCCAAAGTTATCCTGAATGTTTCCAAATTAATTGGTTGATAGAAAATCTTCCTATAAGCCAACTTTAATAGTCATGGACAACTTTTAAAAGAAGAAAATTGACACTTCTTTGTAGCAGAAATGTATTTTTTAAAAGCCACAGTCATATTTCTAGCTTGACTTCTGAATACACAACTTTCATTTTCACAGTACATACTTTCCAAATCAGTCCCCCGGGGAGCTGGGGTTTCTGACGTCCCCCGCATGGCCTAGGACCTGGCGGCCGGGCCCAGGCCCACGCTGAACGTAGCAAAGCCAGAGCAGCCCAGGCCCTGGCGTTGGCAATACCTGGCAATATGTTTTACAAATCTGCAGGCTGAATATTTCTTCATATTTATGTGTTTATACATGAATCAGTGCCCTTCCGGTCACCTTTGGTTCTGAAGCTCACTTTATATTCTTTTCTTCAAAAACAACAGATGGCTTGTTTCCAAAATACAACATGAATTTTAGAATAGATTTAACAATTTTTCATGCATTCTGTGAAAATGATTTGCGTTAGAAATACGCGTTGGCTTTTATTTGCGTGCGTGAGTGTTCTGATGTGTGGCAGTCTGGGGGACTCTTCTTTTGTAGATAGATTCTCCTTTCAACTAAGGAAAGGAAGCTGCATGGTGCAGTTTAGCTTGGTCTGGGGTTTCCTCCTCCCGACTTGTGAAACCCGCTCTTCTGACTGGAGCTCCTTAACTCTATTTGTAAGGCCATCTGCCTGGTTACTGCAATTGGAAGGCTCAGCTTCTGGTTCCCCAAAACTTGTTGGCTCAACATATTGATTTATAAATGTCAAGATGAAGAACATGACACACAGAGCAACATGTGTGAACATCTAACGTATCTTAATTACCCCTAACTGGAACGTTTCACTTCCTCAATGTTTTGAAACTAAAAAGCTTTTCCTATTATATGAATGTTTTTTTTAATTCAGATGGAAATCATGACTTTACTACCCTTTACTAAACTTCAGGTGGTAAGGTCAGTCTGTCAAAGGGCTTATTTATCGGAGAAATGGAACCTGTGACTCAGGTCGGCCACCACGCGTCCCGCATCAGTCGTGGCCGTACTCAGGGCAAAGCATAGACAGGGGATTTGTGTGTGTGTGCCTGAGATAGATTTGTTTTCTTTCTCATTTTACCTCTTTGTCTACCTGCTGTTATTTTCCAAAAACTAAAAACTCAAAACAGGAGAAGTTAATATTATGAAACTATTAAATAGTAGATTTAAGTAAATATAGAGAAGAGTTTAATAAAAGTAAACATGTAGACATAGATAATGCCTTTCACACTGATGTCACTGCGACCTCTTAAACTTTAATCTAATTCTGGTTTCAGCCTCAGACCTGTGTGCGTTGGCTCTTTATAACTCATCTTAAATTTTATCTTGGAATTGAAACTTTATTCTTTTTTTAAAAGATTTTATTTATTTATCTTTAGAGAGGAAGGGAAGGAGAGAAAGAGAGAAATATCAATGTACGGTTGCCTCTCATGAGTCCCCTCCTGGGAACTGGCCTGCAACCCAGGCATGTGCCCTGACTGGGAATCGAACCGTGATCCCATGGTTCGCAGGCCCGTGCTCAATCCACTGAGCTACGCCAGCCAGGGCGAAACTTTATTCTTTTAAAAAGCTCTGAGATCACTGATTTTTAACCCCAAGGTAGTACCAGCATCACATCAAAACTTCACCAGCTGTTTATACCCAGATCTCAGTAGGCTGATAGTTTTTCTCTGCTTTTACTGCATATGGGAATGCTCCTTGTATCTTGCAAAGATACAGGAAACTCCCTGAATGGAAGGCAGGGCTCCAAATATAAACCTAAAAAAAAAAAGAGGTGTTTAAGTCTCAAGAGTAGGAACTGATCACCTCTCAGGCTTGGGTGGGCTGCCTGCTGGGATCCCTGGACCCCACTGTGTCCACCCCTGGCTGCTGTAGGGCTGGAGAAAATGCCTTTGGAGCCGCCTTAGCTTCCACAGTGGATGGGCAGGTGCCTGGATTAACCCTCCCACCAAAGTCTGTCCCAGTAGGAGAGAAATGATTCCACAAAGAAATCAGAGGACTTGGGGAAATAATGCTTGGTCAAAAAATGACAGGGGTCCAAGGCAGTTCTGGAGTGTGGAGCGGGAACCCCCAATGTGCCATCTCCAGATGACGAAGGCACAGCTGGGTCCCTCTTTCTTGAAGGGGAGGCTGTGTAACGCACATCACTGACTGCTGTCCTGAGGATTCTGGTTTGCACCTGAGGTGTGCTGTGGGTCTTTGAACAGACCCAAACTTGGGGGTTGTCCTCCTTCCCGTAGTATAATGAAGATGTTTCAATGAATAATCTCTTCTGTCTTGTTAAGGTCTCTCCTATGAATCTCAAAAAAAAGGAGGCCCCCTTCCCAAGAGGCATCTCCCACCCCTACTTCAAATATTGTACTTTCCGTCAGGGACTCCACCCCTAGCTGTCATCTGCGCCCGCAACACAAGCTGCATTCTGAAAAACTTTGTATCTTCCACCATGCCATAGGACATTTTGATGCCAAATTCCTTTGAAAGGGTCCTGGTGTCTTATTTGTATTTGTTGGCTGAACTCATAGTTGCATCTGCAGTGATTTTTGACAGATTTACGAGATAAATTTAGGGACCTACTGCTGCAGAAGCATGTGGGTCTAAATAATGAAACAGGAAGAAACAAAATAATGCACACCCATATTACTACCATTTTTCAGAGATGCCCCTAGCTCAGACAGTGATGTTTTTGAGTGTTTCAATTATTCACACAGGACAGTTCCTCATAAGAACAAACCAAAATAAAAGTCACATCCCATTTCTATACAACTGGTGACCCTGGTTATAATCTTTCCAATGTCTTTTTTGATATTTAGACTGAGGTTGACCCAAAGAAAAACCATGAAAACACAGGAGACAGCTAATGAGACGAGCCTGGGGAGTTCTGGAACTGGAGACCACAGTCCTAATGAACACTGGTTAAGATGGAAGTGCTTCAGTCAATACTGGATGGGAAGCACATTTTTAGTCAAGAGAATTTGCCACATGTTCAGGGACAGGTGTCTAGGCCTCCCAGTAACTGGGACAGGGATCCAGACAGGGGATCTGGATCCAAGCAGGGGATCCACACAGGACCTGTTTCACTGGAATAGGTTTGGGATGAACCCTTCTTCGGCTCCCTTTACAATGTCCCCCTCTCCCTCCTGAGTGGCTAGGGCCAGGATTCTGTAGTCTGCTCTCCACCCCACCCAAACCATGATTTGAAGGCAGGGGAACCCAGACATTTTCAAATTATTCTAAAACTGTTGAATTTGCCGCGATTCTTCTCACTGAACCATTTTGAGTTTTATTATCTTTGTATTTGATTATGATCATTTAGTTGGATCATTTAATTGCATTTAACAGGCATTTTGAGCATATTTAGCATGTTGCACATTTTCAGGAAATTCAAAACTTCTTGTGGGTCATTGCTCATTGAGGTCGGCCTTGTACCCAGACAGGAAGGGATGGCTGGTACAAGCTATATTCTCTCCCCAAATGACTTAGAAAAATTGCTGTTCGAGATGTATTATGTGGGAAGTGGAAGTGACGTATACACAGCAGTCTTTTTTTCTAGCAATTGTTAAGTAGTAACACAAAAGAACCTAATTGACACATTAGCCCCAAACCAGCAAAGCAGTGAACCATCTTTGTTTCACTGTACCGTCCCTTCAAGGTGTAGGCTGGGATACAAGGAAAAAAACGATGTGTGAAAAATTGCCTGGTACCCTTGAACTTCCTATGAAGGTTGATACTTGGTTTCTGCGCCTTTTTCGACCTCTGCAGGATTCCCCGCCCGGGGCCTCTACCCTAACAGGCGTTTGCTGCCCTCTGCAGACGGCACGGACACCCCACACAGTGGTGCTCACCATGCCTCTCCCTTGGGGACATGCTTCAGCAGCTCACATACAGTCTTCTTGCCAAAAAATATTTTATTTCTTTATTTTTAGAGAGAGGGGAAGGGAAGGAGAAAGAGTGGAAGGGAAACAATGTGTGGTTGCCTCTCATGGGTCCCCTACTGGGAACCTGGCCTGCACCGAGGCATGTGCTCTGACAGGGAATCAAGCCAGTGACCCTTTGCTTCACATGCCCGTGCTCAATCCACTGAGCTACACCAGCCAGGGCCACATTACAGTCTTTTTACACTCCCACACCCCACAAACTACTGGCTTGCCCCTGATTGCTGGCTGATCATTGCTCTTCCTCCCTCTTTTAAAAGTACACTTTTAGAACACATTGCATCTCAGGAGCACATCTGTCATCTCGAGCTCCACCTGTTTCTCCTCTTCTGGCCAACCCCCTATCGCCTGAAACACTGGGACCTGATTTATAGTCTCCCTTCCCACCCCAACTTCTGTCATATCTTCAAACACGTATGGAACGTCTACTAAGTGCCAGATGCTGATCTCAGTGGCCATGAGAGTGATCCATCCAACTAATTGGCTTCTTGTTTCCTGGGCTACCTTAGCTCCAAAGGCTGTCATCTTTGCACCACCTCAGCCACCGGCTGCCAGGACCACACTCTTTCTCTTCTCGTTATTAGGAACCCCTCCCTTCTGAAAACATAAGTCCCTCAGTCTGTTCTTTGGCCCTATTCATTTAACCTCAAATATACCCATTCACTTTCTTATAATTTCTTCCGGGCCATCATTAGGGGACCATTAAATGTATTGCCCCAAAAGAGTCTTTTGCAGGTGAAAGTGGAATGACTTGGTCCCAGGCAAACAGGGATGTGTGGTCACACTAGTCCCCAAACACTGCTGAGTAACTTTTCTTTTCTGTCCAACCTGTGGCGAGCCATCAGAACTGCTTTCTCACCAGCCCCCTTACTTCCTCTTGTATTTGTCTGTATGAGGTTCTACCAAACCCAGGTGTTCCTGTTTGCCGGGTCCTCTCCTACACCCCTGCAGACTGGCTTCCCCATGGATCTAGTCCCCTAACTGAGCCCACTGAGCCCCTCTTCCATGGGTTTCCTGTTTTCAGTCATCTCCGTTTCCTAGTCCTCTCCAAGATGATTCCACACTTTCTTTTTTAATATTTTATTTATTTATCTTTAGAGGGGAAGGGAAGGAGAGAAGGAGAGAAATATCAATGTATGGTTGCCTCTTGTGAGTTCCCTCCTGGGAACTGGCCTGCAACCCAGGCATGTGCCCTGACTGGGAATCAAACCGCAATCGTGTGGTTTGCAGGCTCATGCTCAATCCACTGAGCTACACCAGCCAGGGCTGATTCCACACTTTCACTGCTCTTGGGAGAGATGCCCCCACTCAATCCTTGACTCCTTTCTCCCAGCAAATGAGCTAGAATCCTCTGCTATCGAGACAATGGAGATTAGTAGCTATAAACGCCCTCATCTTTCTATTCCTCGCACATCCCTACAGATTTACTCCCAACATGCCTATTCTTGGCCCCTTAAGTCTCAGAAATGTGTGTCTGTTCTTCTTCTCTAACCTGTGGGTTAGACACTCCTCTCCTGAGCTGACACCAAACCCTGTGTGTCTCCATCACTAATCTCCCATGTGGTTTCATAATTACATGATTAGGTGTCATATCTCCACTGAGCTGAGAATCTGTTGAAGGAGAGGACTATAAATTATTCATCTCGGTGGCCTCAGGGCCGAACAAGCTCACGAGTGTTTGCTGAATGAGTGAATGCACCCAGGTAGACCCTATCTTTTCTGTTCTTTCTTGGTGGTCTTATTTGTAAAGAGCGAGGAAGACAGAACACTTCAGGGCAAAGTATATCCATAGTTAATTAAACTAAATGGCAGCTGTGTGCTTTTACTTGTAGGCAAAGTCAATGAACAAAATGGTTTCATTCTCCAAAGGGACACGATTCACAGAGTTCCTAAGTTTAAAGTTTATTTTTGAGGTTCTCAGTAGGGAAACTCATTTTAGCCAGTCTGGCTGAATGTCTTCAAAGATTGAATAACAAATTAAAACATAACTCAGGTCCTGGGATTTTTATTTTTTGTTGTGTTTTTTTATGCAAAATTTTGTAAATTTCTGGCTTAATTTGTGGGCGCATCATTGTTAGCTCTTTGACCTGAACAATTTGGGGGAACCCCCTTCTTTCAGGTGAGACAAAGAGTAATAAATATTTTTAAAACTGTGGTATACGAAAAGGTTAAGTTGCTTCTTAACTCTGAGTAGGCAATCCTTCTCTTAAGTGTTATCTATTTCATAACTGTTGTGTCATGCATGAAGATGGGGCTGCTGTCCTTCAGTTGGGTGTATGGTGTGGATTTTTTCCTCTCTAGTGGAACATTTGTATCTATTTGTAAAAATTTTGTTTGATTGGGATTCAGACATTGTCTGCGACCTGTGGGCAGAGAGAAGCCGACCCATTGTGGGTGGGGTGTGGGGTTACAACAACAATTGAATGAATATTGAACAACACTTTACAACTTACGTATTTAAAGAATTTTTCTATGCTCTTATAGCAAAATAATGTTCATGAATTCACTTAAAAAACAAATTCCATTTAACACCTTATGCATCCATTCATTGAGCACATATCAGGGGTCAGACACCATGCCAGGCGTCGCCGAAGGTAGAATAAATAAGAAAATCTCCAGCCTTTATTCTGTTCCACAAAGAAAGGCAGCCATGGAAACAGAATTATTGTATATAGTGAGATAAAAGCAGAAATAGAGATATAGACCCACTTTGGTGCTAACACGAAGGAGAAAAACTTAATTTGCCAGGGGAGAGTCCTATGCTGAGAGGGAAAACTGTGATGATCTAAAGGTATGAACGAGGATAGATCATGTTCCGGAACCTACAAGGACTTTGTCGTGGCTGGTGCTGAGAGGGGCGCTGGGTGGGGAAGGGAAAATAAGGCTGGGAAGGGAGGAGAGAGCCATGAGACAGAGGACCTTGCACATCGAACTAAGGGCATTGAACTTCATTCTACAGGCAAAGGAGAGGCACTGGAGGTTTGTACAAGGAAAGAAACCAGCAGATCTGTCTGCCTAGGAAGGTCATACAAAAGTACCGCGGACGGCTTGAGTGGGGAAAACAGTGTAAAGCAGGGACAGGAGTGGGGAGGCTCTGGCTGTTGTCTGGGTTGCACATTGTGAGGCTTAAATCAAGGCAGCAGCTTTGAGGACAGAGCAGAGTAACAAGATTAGAAACATACTTATGAGGAAGAACAAGCAGAATTCCGTGGCTCGGTTGAAACTGGGAAGAGAATGGGATGAAGGAAGGGAGAGAATTCAGGATGTTTTGGTGGTTTCTGGCCTTCACAGTTTATATGAAGATGTGCACAGGCTATCCCTGGGAAGTGGACATGGTAGGAAATATAAGATCAAACCAAATCCAACAAAGTATTAAAAATTTCCAAAGGTGGGGAACTGCTGCTCTAACCAACTGCAACCAACTAGCCACAGACATGTTTAAACATTTTTTAAATCATCCAATAAAGGGGATTATAAATAACATCTTGTTTGATAGGCATTTAGCATCTCGTTTAAAATTATAAAATACAAACGTGCAGTTGTTTTCTTGAAAGAAACTAACCAAGTCATAGAAAGTCAAAGTAACCCCTTTCTACTTAAAAATGTATCTCTTTGGTAAAGCAGTGCAGACATAAATTAAGCAAAGAAGGCAATTAAACATGTGTATAAATTTCTCTTCCTCCCTGCCCTGGAGTCTGGGGGAATGAAGAAAACAGGCAGGCACTGTTACAAACCTGTAACGAGACTTCACTGGGAAAATATTGTATCTAAGAAATCAACTTGTTAATACCAATACCTTAAAAAAAACTCTTGGCTCATAGTAGCTAATGTATTAGATTTGAATCTTTTAAGTGTGCAGTTTTGCTTTTTACTAGCAGTGTATTTCTGGGATCCCTACTTGGTCATGGGTGACACACCAGCACCAGACAAGAGTACAAGTGATGGGAATCCCTGATTTGAAGTGACCTGTAGGATGAAGCTGTGCTCAGTGAAAACCATCTCACACTGTGTAAGCTTGACTTCGCTCCCGGTTAACAGTTGTGATTTTGCGTCAAGAGAAATAGGCTCCAGGCCTCGCAATACAGTAGCAGAGGACATAGCCTGAGCCGGAGGGTTGGCCTCTCAGAAACTGCAATGAGCCATGCTAGACCTCGGTTAATACTCCTTATTGTTTGTATGGGGCTTTTTTTTTCCTGGAAAGAGGAGCTTCAGCCTGTCCAATGTGCAGGAGTGCTGACGGCGATCCAAGACCTAGGATGGAGCTTCCACATGCCGTGCTGGGCTCCTGTTCCTCTAAATGATCTCCAGAGCAAGAAACCTGCATTCTTGGGTAAACTCACCATCAAACTCAGCACATTTCCTGCCTGCTTTCCCTAGTATTATGATGAATAAGCGTGAACCAGTTTTTAAACTCTGATGGTCTGGCATTGACAATTTAATATGATTCAACCTGTAACTTGGTTCCATAGCTCTTAACCACTTTTTCTTCATCTCACCCGATGGACGACGTTCTCATGCCCTCAGCCCTGTCCTTTCCTGTATTCCTCACCTCGGGGCTTAGCATTACCATCCGTCCCACCACACAAGCCAGATAACCAGGAGTTACCACAGCTCTACCTTCTCCTTCACTCTCCACATTCCACCAGTTTCCAAGTCTTATGGACCCCTTTTCTCAACACCTTTTGAATCTAATTACTTTTCCCCATGATCATCATCACTCCCTTAGTTCAAACCAGTGTCACCTTTGGCCCGGACTGAGTCCACCAGCCTCCAAACCGGTCTCTCCACATCCATTTCCATCCTGCTCGATAGAGCTTTTCTACCGCAGCCGGAGATCCTTTCAGAGTCTGGTCATTTTTGTCTCCTTCTTAAAGCCCTTCTTTGTAGCTTAAAGTAGCTTCCCCTTGGCCTTAAAATAAAAAATCCACATTCTTAATTTGGCTATAGAGTCTTGAATTATCCAGCCCACTTCTAAAGACTCATCTCGCACTCTTTCTGCCATAGCCTCACTGGCCTATTTCAGTTCCTCGAACATGTGACCCCTCTCTTCCTCTTTGCACATTTTGCTCCATCTTTCTCACCCCCACTCCTCTAGCAGATGCCAGTCTCTCAGGGACAGTTTCAACTTCGCTTCCTTGCCTATGCGGGGTGAGTCGGACCCTCTGTCATATGCTCAAATGGCACCTGAATCTCATCTTTGTGACACTTGCCATGCTTATGAACTTGGTCAAAATTGTCCTTACCATCACACTGTAAACTCTTCGAAGGTAGAGACCATGTCTGTCTTATTTACTGCGGTGCCCGCTGTGCCCGGCACAGGGCCTGCCACGTGGCAGACCTCAGCAAGTACGTGTCCAATGAAAAAACACACTCTTGTGAACACTTTCAGCTTTTGGAATAAGGCTGTTAGATTTTTCCTGTAAAAGTCACACTGTCCTATGGCAATTCCATCCTTTTTTTCTCACTATAAGGACTAGAATTTAAACTAGGACAGTGATATTTTTGACAAAACTTGGATCTTTCCTAACTTTGTATATATATATATAGACGTAATATCTATAACATGCACACATAGCTATTACTACTAACTGATGCCAGTGGGTGGCACTCACTGCAGAGGTGGTTCAAGCTGTGCGGCGTCTGACACTGAAGTTCAGGATAATTGGTCGACCCTACCTGGGACAGACTCATGGCAACCAGCACGTCAAGGTTTAGAGATGATTTCTTTAGCTCATTTGAGAGAAAGATGAGCTCAGAGGGAGCACGAGGCGTGTGGGCCACGTGTTTGTGCTTTGAGCACATTGCTCTGTGTTTGAGGTGGGAGTCGGGGAGTGAGGTGGAGGAGATGAAGCATGAAAGAAATCGAAGGCAACTCTGCTGACTTCTGGTTGGGGAGAAGAGGCTGATTTCAAGGAAACATTTAGATAAGAAAATAAGTGTTTCCATTAGTGTCCCAGTAGGAAACAGACGCCACCGTCAAAAGGATTTAACTAAAGAAAGTGCACTGGACTGTTTTCAGAGGTGTGGACAGCATTAGGGCACCCGCAAGGGATGGAGAAATAGCCAGAGTCTAGCCACAGGGGGAGATTGTTGTAACCCCTTGGCCTGAGGGGGAAAAGGGAGGGAATGGCATTACCCACAAACCCTGAGGGAGCCAGGATTGGGGGTGGGGCTGCTCACCAGGAGCTGTAGCTGCGGAGGACACTGTGCTTCCATCCCTTGCTGGGCCTCCCATGGCCCAGACCCAGTAGGGAGTGTGGAGTGAAGGAGGCCGCATGTCAAAGGTCCGCTTCCTGGGATACTGAGTAGAGCAGGGAAAGGCAGAGAATGAATCTAGGGGCGGGTGGAGTCAAACAGGGAGCCAGCACAGGTAATGCAGGATTTAACCAATGTTAATTTTACGAGAATAATTGTAAACGCACTAAATTGGTGTTTCTCAATATGCTAAATGAATTAGGACTTAGCCTATCTTCTAGTTCCTGGGCTCTTTGTCCAATTACTGAGTAAAAGAAGATCTTTTTGTTTCCACATGTACTCCATGAACATGGTGGAGTTGAATTCTAGTGGGTTTTTTCTTCTTTGTACGTTAGTTTTTTGGTACTGATGGTTAACATTTATTAGTGCTGTCCTAGGCCCTGTCCTTTACCTCTATTAATTTATTTAATTCTCAGAACAATTTTTTATGTTTTAAAGCATATTTTATTGATTATGATATCCCATTTTTTATCCCCTTTATTCCCCTCCACCCTGCAACCTTCATCCTGCCCACATTCGCCCCATTTACTTTATGTCCATGGGTCGTACATGTAAGTTCTGGGTATAATATTGCCTAGTTAGTAGTCAATGCAGAACTAACTGTACCTTATTCTTTTTTTAAGATTTTATTTATTTATTTTATCTTTAGAGGGGAAGGAGAGAGGGAGAGAAACATCAACGTATGATTGCCTTTCATGCGTCCCCCGCTGGGAGTTGGCCTGCAGGGAACTGGCCTGCAACCCAGGCATGTGCCCTGACTGGGAATTGAACCACGATCCTCTGGTTCGCAGGCCTGTGCTCAATCCACTGAGCTATACCAGCCAGGGCTTGTACCTTATTCTTTATGTTTGTTCTTTGTGCTGCTGACATACTGCTGGTGACTTTCTATTGCTACTACAGAGGCCACTGCTGCCTGGCCCTCAGTGGGATAAGGCAGCGGCCAAGGAGTACCTCTCCCTTCCACTCTGCCGCATGAAGCTCTCCTGGGCGATTTGTATGCAGGGGGACTTCTGCTGTGTGTTCATGGGTAGGACATGACTATGAGGCAGGTTCTCTCTCTCTCTCTCTATCTTTCTCTCTTTATCTCTCTTTCATTACAACACTGAAGTAATGAGACATTTTGCTGCCTTCTTATGTAAATGCATGCAGGGCCACAGCAGTGAACTCTTTCTTTGCACAGAGGCCTAAGTGTATGTGTAAAGAGAACATATTTAGCTAACAATCTAGTCATCACTGGTCATCTTGGCCTTCTCATGCTTCTTTCTGACTAATCCATTCTTCCTTGTCTCTTGCAATAAGAGCAACAGGAGCCAGTTGGGGAGGAGACACCTCTTCTTGTCAGGATACATGAGAACAGTCATCATAGCATCCCAGAGCAGGGAGGCCCGTCCAGCCCCGTGGGCCGGGGCACCTGCAGGTACTGTGTGCCAATTTCTGAGATTCTTTCCCCCATTTTTCTGGGACAACAGTCTAACTTTCATCAGAATCACTGATCTTACTGTTGACTTTTATTGTGTAAGTGAAAGAAGCTAAAGCCATAGAAGTCAAGGTCTCACAAGAATGTTATCAGAACTTGGACTAGAACCAGGCCTTCCAACTCCTTGTTCAGCAGGAGGTGAGCCAGACTGCTTTTCCTCATAGGAGACCATGGAGTGATGGTCAAGAGGCCAAATTTGCTACCAGCCTCTTTGCAGTCTGGGAGGTTGAACACTCATTCAAGGTCATGTGATGAAAATTTGGATCCCTACATTTCTTCTCATAAAAGAGTTTTAACTCTCTAGTTCAAAGTCTTGTGTTCTGGAGAAAAGGTGGACAAATATGTGGCATCAGGGTCGTACTGTTCAGGCCTCTGGTGGCAGCAGCTCCAGCAGGAAAACCCCAAGGATCTTTGGGGACCTGTGGTTCACTGCATCAGCACCCAGTCCCTTTACAAAGAACAAGACACTGGCCTGCACTTTTGAAGAAGAAAATGATCTCTTTGGGGCACTTGTTTGCTGACTGGCAAAGTATGTCAATAAAGAGTTTTGAAATGGTATGAGTATGGTTTGAGAAGGTGTTTTGATCGTTTCAGCTTCCCAGAGTGATTCCCTTTAGAATGAATGGCAGAGAATTTACTGAGTAGTTTTGGAGGCCAGTGCTAGTAACGGAAGAAGGAGCATGGCAGTAGCTTGCCTTTGCCAAGTTTAGCATCCCTGAGAAAAAGAGTTTGTGGGGGCAGTTGTGCACAAATTCAACATATAATTAAAAGGGAAAGAATTATCTGGTGTTGAATTAGCCCTGTCTGTAACAGCTCACCTCTCCCACTGCTCACGTGTAGCCCTTTGGTAGTTGCCACTGCCATTAGCCCTTGGGACAGAGTAGGTAGCGACAGGGACAAGGGAATCCTCACATCTGTCTGGCCACCTGTGAACAGCTTATCTGAGGACTGTACACATCCCGCTTAATCCTGTCCTGTGCTATTTGTGGTTTCCCCTTGCAAACGTGTGGACTGTCATTTATTCAGGGTAAGTGGTAAAGGACAATGATTTAACTAATTTGCCACCTACTGTATTTACTAATAAGAGGGGAGCAGACAGTCAGGCATCAACTATGTACCCATTACTGTGCTCACATTTTCTCTGTTCTCATTACCTCTCTGTGAAGATGATGCTACTAGCCTCACTCTACAGGCAAGGAAAATGGCACCTGGAGAGGGTTATACAGCTGGTATGTGGCAAAACCAAGATTTGAGTCAGTTTACTTGACTCCCAAGCTCTAGTTTCTTTTTATTCTGCTGTCCATCTTCCTTATCAGAACAGCTTTGTTTTATCCCTGTGTGTACAAAGTCAGTACGAATTGTAGCTTGATACAAAAAATATGCCTGTACGTGTATGTGTATTAAAAGAAGTAAAGACAATGTATGTCAACAATCCACAAGAAAGGCAGGATCCGGACTCAGAAAATTATCCTTCTCACTGGTTGTGGCCGCTGTCCACTGCCTTCATTTTATAACTATAGCAGATTCTTGTTGTCTCATCTTCATGGAGTCTAGTCTCATTTTACGGATGAAGACAGTGCCAGGCGTCTTCATCTATAAAATGAGACTAGACTGAACCAGCTCACGGAACACTGCAGATAAAGTGAGCAATAACAGAAAAGCACTTTGAAAAGAGAACGTGTTCTGTTGGTGCTGTTCTTTGCTGGTCTAAAAGTAATTAGTTTTGAAATCTGTCTTAGTCTCAAGGTGTTTAAATTAGATGAGAAGTTGACACATTTTTTTTACTGTTTCTGTTCATTTGCACTCCTATGAAAGAGGCCTGGAGCGAACATTTTGGTAAACTATCATTACCAGTTTGTATTAATGAGGTCTTTTATTGAACTAAATTGAAGATGTCAAAAAGTAACATGAATTTTTCATATGAAGACCTGTCATTTGGAAAGACATAAATAATTCAGACTGGTAGCAGGATATTACTTTAAAGAGAAGGAAATTAAATGAATAAAATAGGCTCAGGTTGGATACGAGTTTTCTGATTTCCTGATTTCCAAACAGGCCACACTTTAATCAAGCCCACAGTTTTGATTCTCACAGTGAATGGGTCTCCTTCACATCCCTAGGATATTGAAAGTGTACTAAATTAATTATTCTGTACAATCAAACTTTAATTTTGTAGGAAAACCTCAGACTTTGGAGCCAAAGGAAAGTGAGCCTTGGAATATAAATTACATTTCAGAAGATATGTAATTCTTTTTAAAGAGAGCTTTTTAATGAAAAAACTTTCTGCACCTCATTTTTCTAGTTCTCTGGGTCTATGCATCCTTAAGGTAGAGCAGCTTGTTCTCTCCGTCAGCTGGTTTGCTTACCGCAAGAAAACATCAATAGAGTTGCTTCAATTCTTTCCCCCAAGTAGGGCTGGCCTTTTGTCCTGCTATAGTTTTCTTCAGGTAAAGATGACTTCCCTGGAGTGATCTCTCTGTTGTATGATTAAATTTAGCCTCTGGCAAATCTTGATTTGTGAGAAAGGCTCAAGCTCTCTACCTTTATGGCTTGGTTAAATATGTAAGACTGTCTGGCCTGGTTTCGCCAGCCACACTTTTCTGGCAAAGATTATGAGAATCTTGGGTTTGGTCTTATTCACTTGCAGACCAGAATTTTCTCAAACATTTGTTATTCATGTTGGAAATGGAGTTGAGTGTGGAAAATTGTTGAGCTAGAACTTTCAAGGCCATATTCCTCACCTCTCTAAACACTACTCTTTAGGATTTTAATGTTAAAACAAGGAAGAGATTGTCCCCAAATGTTCCATTTTTGTTCTTGTGATTCAAGTGTAGTTTTTATCAAATCAAGAAGTTAAGTATTCATGTTTGCAAACATATATATATATATATATATATATATATATATATATGGAGAGAGAGAATACTTCCCATTTCATTATATATTGACATTTATATATATTATAGCATACGTGTTTATATACTATATATTACATGTACACATACATATATGATGTAGAATTATATAGAAAAATTTCTATTTCTAGGCACTCTACATGCTATTAAACATCTTCCTTTCATAAAAGATCTATGGTATCTGCACCCACAGAAGGTGGATTTACATCTAACTTTAAAAAGCTGTAAATGCCTGAAAGGCAATTTTTCTTAATCAGTTCATTGATTCACCAGATTTAACTTACACAGTTTAAAAACTTGTTCAATGTAGCAGCGCGTTCCCCTTTGTGTTTCCGGTCAGCGTCTGCTGTCATCCTCCTGGGACTCATTTATAGAAGAAACACTCATGATCTGGGGCCCTGGAATGAGATCCTTTCTTTGGGGAGCTCTTTGAAACTTACCCAAATGAGTTAGTTGTATTCTAATGCTGTTGTCCACCCAAACCTCAACAGGAATTATTTTAGAAGATTGTGGAAAATACTTCCTAAAAGGACACATCTTCACACTTTGTTACATAATGATGGGTTTGTAAATAAGTTAAAGCAAATGAACAAACAAAAATAAACTTTCTTTGAGACTTGGGCAAAAGCATCAAAAATCTTTATAAATAGATCCATCCTTCAAAATAGCAATCATACCTCTGTGGATTCATCCTAAGGAAGGACATACCTGTGAATGTGCCCTGCCTGCGACTTTTATCACAACAACTTTGGACTGGTGAATGTTGAAAATACGCGAACACTAGTTCTAAGGTACCAGCGGAATAAACCATGGTTCATGCTTACACTGGAACCATGATGGTGGGGGGGGGGGGAGAGCAATAGTAGAAAACAAGAAGCAAAAATGTTAGCAATAATGCCGGGGCTATGTAGGTTATTTGTATTAACTCAAATAATTCTCTTAAAAATCCCTACGAGGTCAGTGCCACCATCCTCATTTTACATGTGAAGAACTGAAGCGCAGAGAATTTAAGGGCCTCACCAAAGGTCATGCAGCTGGGGAACTGTGACACCTGGATTTGGACCCAAGCAGTGTGGTTTAAGAGCTCATGTCTTAACCACGAACTTATGCTGCTTTACGTAGATAAAGTATGTACATGGCATGATTCTACATTGGTAAATGTGTGTATGTCTATACAGCACACATACACATGTGTATATATACATATATATGTATGTATATATATGGGGGTATAATAAAATAAATGAAACAATACATTATCAAACTGTTAACTAACTCTGGGCAATGGATTTTTTAAATGTTGTTTTTGCCCATATGAATTTTCTAAATGTTCCATAATGATAATGTTCTAGGCCATTAAACAAACTTTAACAACTTTTAAAAAGAGATTTTATTTATTTATTTTTCAAAAGAGGGAAAGCGAGGGAGAAAAAGAGGGACAGAACCATCAATGTGAGAGAGAAACAGCGATTGGTTGCCTCTCGTATGTACCCCGGACAGGACTGAACCTCCAATATAGGCATGTGCCCTGACCTGGAATTTAACTGGTGACCTTCTGCTTCGTAGGACAATGCCCATGCAACCGAGCCACACCAGTCAGGGCACCTTAACAACTTTTTGTAAAACTGAAATCATGCTAAGCATGTTCTTTGAACATAAATATTAAACTTGAAATTAAAACAGAAATACATCTTAAAAATCCCTAGATATTTGGAATTAAGCATCATGCTTCTAATGATTAATGGGTCAAAGAGAAAGTCACAAGGGAAATTAAAAATATTTTGAACTGAATGAAAATAAAAACACAGCATATCAAAATTTGTAGGATGCATCTATAATCATGCTAAGAGCAATTTATGTCATTAAATACTTGTACTAGAAACTAATAAAAGTCAGAAATCAATGATCTAAGTTTTCTCTAAAACTTCAAAAAACACAAAAAGCAAATTAAACCCAAGCAAGCATTAAAATGTAATAATAAAAATAAGAAATGAGATTAAAAACAGCAAAACAGTAGAGGAAATCAATGAAACCAAAGATTGTTTCTCTGGAAAGATCAATAAAACTGATAAACCTATAGCCAGACTGACCAAGAATATAGAAAGAAGACCCAAATTATTAATATCAATAATGGAAAAGGAGATATTGCTATAGACCCATGAAATGTTAAATCAATAATGAAGGGATATTATAAACAGGTTTACGCCCATACATTTGATTAGTGAAACAAACAAATTCCTGAAAAAACACAAACTACCAAATCTCACAGAGAAAGATATAGAAAATGTGAATTGTCTTACATATAATAAGAAAATTAAATTTACAGTTAAAAACCTTCTGGGCCCAGATGGCTTCACTGGTGAAATCCATCAATCATCTCAGGCATAAACTATACTAATTCTACATAATCTGTTCCAGAAAATAGAAGAGGAAGGAACCCTTCCTATTTCTTTCTATAAAGCCAGCATTATCCTGGCTTTATTAGAAAGCCAGGCACCAAAATAAAAGATATTAAAAGAAAACCATAAACCAATATCATTAGTCATCAGGGAAACACAAATTGAAACAACAGTGAAGTACCTCTATGCCTATTAAAGTGGTTAAAAAAGCAACAACTGATGATAGTAAGTGCTGACGAGGATATGGAACAACTGGAATTCCCATATATTATTTGTGGGAATACTAATGATGCAGTCACTTATGCAATAGCTTGTCAGTTACTCTGTCTCCAAATTTATCCAACAGATATGAAAATTATGTTCACTCAAAAACTTGTATTTAAATGTTTATAGCAACTTTAGTCATAATGGCAAAAACCTGGAAACACCCTAATGTTTTTGAACTGGTAAATGGGAAAACAAACTGTGGTACGTCTACAGTGGAATACTACTTAGTAATAACAATACACGAACTACTAATGTATGCAACAAAGTGGATGGGTTTTAAATGCATTATCCTAAGTGAAAGAAGCAAGATTCAAAAGGCTAAACACTATGTTATTTTATTTATATGACTTTTTGCAAAAAGCAAAAATTATAAGGACAGAAAGTAACTCAATGGTTTCTAAGAACCAAGGACCAGAGGAAGGGTTTACAACAAATGGGCACAGGAAATTTTGAGGGGTCATGAAATTGTTCTATATTTTTATTATGGCTGATGGTATAGGTTTTTATACTGTAATCTTATAATGAGACATTTTACTTAATTCTCATTAATTTTAATTGTAGATCCTTTGAGGTAGTCTATGGCACTCATAAATTAGAATATTTTGTTTCTTCCTTTCCAATTCTTATCTTTTTTTTTAGATTTTATTTATCTTTAAAGGGGAAGGAAAGGAGAGAAGGAGAGAAATATCAATGTATGGTTGCCTCTTGTGAATTCCCTGCTGGGAATCGGCCTGCAACTCAGGCATGTGCCCTGAATGGGAATCGAACCTCGATCGTGTGGTTCACAGGCCTGCACTCAATCCACTGAGCTATACCAGCCAGGGACAATTCTTATTTTTCTCATTTATTTTCCTTATTTTATTTCATAAAATAGGACCAACAGCATGATGCTAAAGAGTAAGAGTAATAGACACCATCCCTCATTTCTGACTTCGATGGGGATATTTCTAAAGTTTCTCTATTAAGTTTGTAATTGCTGTCTGTTTTTGACACATACCCTTATGAAATTAAAGAAGTTCTTCTTGTTCCTTGTTGGTTAAGAATTTCTAAAAAATATGTTATAAGTGAGACGTTAATTTTAGTCAGTAATATTTCTGTCTATTGAGATTGTTATTATTACATATAAATATATATTAAAGTCTTTAAATCAGTTGTCTAGATTATATTCAAAACTTTTATATACATATTTAAAAGTGATATTAGGAGACATAACAAAAAAGGAAACAAAGCAAATAATCAAATAACAAAGGACTATGCAAAGAGGAAGAGAGGAACAAAACTGCAAAGCAGATTAAAAAAACAATGAACAAAGTGACAAAGTAAGTTCTCACCTACCAATAATTACTTTAAACAGATATGGAATAACCCCCTCAATCAAAAGGTGTAGAGTGGCTGAACGGATAAATAAACAAGACCCACTGATATGCTGTTTATTAAGACTCACTTTAAATTTAAGGACAAACACAGGCTGAAAGCAAAGGGATGGAAAAAGATATTTCATGCAAGTAGCAACCAAAAGATACCATAGGTGACTATACTTATACCAGACAAAATAGACTTTAAAAATTGTCTTGCCCTGGCTGGTATAGCTCAGTGGATTGAGCGTGGGCCTGAGAACCAGATGATTGCGGTTTGATTTTCAGTCAGAGCACATGCCTGGGTTGCGGGCCGGTTCCCAGCTGGGGACCCACGAGAGGCAACCATACATTGATATTTCTCTCCCTCTCTCCTTCCCTTCCCCTCTAAAGATAAATAAATAAATAAATAAATAAATGAGAAAAAATTGTATCTAGAGCCAAAAAAGTTATTTGTAATAATAAAAGAGTCAATCCAATGGAAAAATATAATTTTTATTTATTGATTTGAGAGAGAGAGAGAGACAGACAGACAGAAACACTGATTTGTTGTTCCACCTATGTATGCATTCATTGGCTGATTCTTGTATGTTCCTTGGCCTGGTTTTGAACCTGCAACCTTGGCATACCAGGATGATGCTCTAGCCAACTGAGCTACTCAGCCAGGGCCTCAATACTCCATTCTAAAATAATGGATAGACCATCCACACAAAAAATCAATAAGGAAACAGCAGAACTGATTAACCAGATAGACGAATGGATCTAACACACATATACAGACCTTTGAAGAATACACATTCTTCTCAGGTGTACATGGAATAGTCCTAGGATAGACCACATAGTAGGTCACAAAACTAATCTTCACAAAGTTAGGACAATCAGAATCACCCCAAGTATCTTTTCTGACAAAAACGGAATCAAACTAGAAATCAATAGCATAAGAAAATGGGAAAATTCACAGACACATGGAAGCTAAACAATACACTCTTGAACAACCATTAGAAAAAAGAGGAAATAAGGGAATTTTAAAAAGCATCAAGACAAGTAAAAATAAAGGCATACCATACAAAACTATGAAATTCATTAGCATATTTAAGAGGGACATTTACAGCAATAAATGTCTGCATTAAAAAGAGAGAAAATATCTGAAATAAACCTCATTTGCACCTCAAGGAATGAAAAAAAGCACAAAACTAAGCCCAAATTTCACAGAAGGAGGGGAAGAGTGATGATTAGAGCAAAAATAAATTCAAGAATAAAAAAATCAACAAATGTAAGACTTTTTGCATAAATAAAATGGGCAAATCTTTTATTAGATTACATATGAAAAATAGAGAAGACTCTAATAAGTAGAATAAGAAATGAAAGAGGATCACTTCTCAGCCTTTTGGCTAAAATCAAGTGAAGAAATGAAAGAGGAGACATTATAATGAATATCTTAAAATGAAACAAGGGACTATTGTGAGCACTTATATACCAAAATATTGGATAACCTAGAAGAAATGGACAAATTCCTAGAGGCCTACAATCTACCAAAATGGAATCAAGAAGAAATAGAAAGTCTGAACAGACCAATAAAATAGGAGATTCAACCAGTAATAAAAAACTTGCTAACAAAGAAAAGCCCAGGACTGGATGGCTTTATGGGTGAATTCTACCATTTAAAGAAGAATTAATACCAAGTCTTTTAACCTGCTACCATTATTTGTAACATTTCCAAATGAGAAAAAACCTAAATGCCTATTAACATTAGAATGGGTAGTTCACTGTGATATGTTCATACAATGGAGTTCTGCGATTAAAATGAATACACCACAGCTTCACAAAATGTTGATATGAATCTCACAAACACTGCAGAAAATGAAAGAAGCAAGACATAAACAACAGTGTACGATCAAACTTATATGATGTTTGAAAAACAATGAGGCAACACTAAACAATACAATTTAGAGATGTATACTTAAGTAGCCAAGCTATGAACAAAACCAGGATGCGGTTCTATTTGGAGGGAGAAGATAATGTTTGGGAAGATAGGAAGGGAGCCTCTCAGGTCTCTCAGTGTTTCATTTCTTGAGTTGGGAAATAAGGTCAAGAAATGAAATGTTTGCTGGTTATAAACTATTAATTTTTACATCTTTATGTACTTTTCTAAATCTGTATTATATTCTACATTTTTAAAAGGATTTATTTTAAACATAAATGAGTCAAACTGGATGAGATTTTTTTATCTCTAAAGTTTGACACTGGATCCTAGCATCATAGATATATCAGACTTAAAGTTCTTGGGAAAAGGTACATGTCTGGTCCATGCTTACATCCTGAGTGAGACTGTAACCAACTCTACTAAGTGGGCAGGAAAACTCCACAGATTGAAAAAAATGTCGGGGGCCAATATTGTTGGAAAACACTCCTTTACTTAAACTCCCAACTCATTTGGTACGTTCGGCTCTTTGCGGAGAAGAATACGTATTTTTAAATAGAGTCAAATAGAACAAGAAAGCATTGTGGAAGTGCCTGTGTTTATTACTTCCCCTGAATGGTCTGCTTTTTGAGAATCAGAATCAGCTATTACACACATTGATGAAAATTTCCTAAAGTGGACTTGGGAATAATGAAACAGAGCGCTTTCTCGTTTTTGTCATGTTTGGGGCACTCCAACAGGTATTACCAAACACTATGTGATATAGCTGTGCAGATGATGGGTCTTTCTGGAAAAATCTATCTTAACAGTCTTATCTACATTTCCAGTGACTTCCTGGGACACTGGCTCCACCTGGAGGTGGAGATTCGCACAAAATAACACGAAGAAATGAGGAACCCCAGTCAAATACTGCAGGGCAGTCACTTGGCCTTTTGGGAGACAAGTGAAGGTTTTACAGCTAGATTGTCTCCTTGCTGGGGTTCAGGCCTGAGCAAAAAGAAACTCTAGTCCCTCTCACAAGACAGGGGCAGAGAATCTCCTGAAATAGCAAGTAGATATAATTTTACACCTCCGAGCAGGGAAATCTGCCTGCCAGTGGTGAACTGAAATGGATTCTTGACAAACAAACCCTGTTTTTCAAACAATAAGTGAGAAGCTGTCTCAAAATCTTTTTTAAAATAAAAACCAACAAACAAGCAGATACAGGCAATTGAGATATGAGCATTTTTAAGCAGTTCTACCATCCATATATAGCATAATTGATGACAATTTGATCATGAGACTAAAGAGCTGGATGGCACTTACTTAGTGAAAACTGAATGCATTTGCCAAGTAGGAGCTGGACCTCAGGAATCCTTCTGTGTTGGAACTGCCTTGTACTAGGGCCTCTGGTTAGGGCTAAGAAGACCTAGTGGACATAGTGCAGGGAATTCCAAATGCAGCTTTTCTGGAAACTGATGAAGAAGTGGACAAAGTTTAAACTTCTACTTGGCCACCGTGGTCTCATCTGAATCCACTTTCTTATTCTTACCTATTTCACCCCTTTTATTATGTTTCCATCTATGAAAAGTATACACTCCATAGGTTCCTGGACACACAGCATAAAGTCCCACTTCTGAACTTTGTTCACTTTAGAATACCCTTTTTTCCAACCATTTTCTTCTTTATTGTGTAAAATATTTTGCAGATTTATTGAGGTATAACTAAGATGTAATATTGTGTAAGTTTAAGATGTACACATGATGATTTAATATATGTATATATTGTGAAATGATTACCAGAGTAAGATTAGTTAACACATTCATTACCTCATGTAGTTACCTCTTGTGTGTGTGTGTGTATGTGATGAGAACATTTAAGATAAACTCTCTTAGCAACCTTCAAGTATACAATACAGTATTGTGAACTATAGTCACCATGCTGTACCTCAGCTCTCCAGAGTTTAGTCATCTTGCACAACTAACATTTTGTATCCCGTGATCAATATCTCCCCTCCCCTCCCAACACATACACCCCCAACTCCTGGCAACCATTCCACTCTGTGAAATCAGGAAATGTGATGCCTGTAGGTTTATTCTTGCTCAGGACTGCTTTAGCTGTTTGGATCTTTTGTGGTCTCATACAAATGTTAGGATTGTTTTCTCCATTTCTGTGTAAAATGATGTTGGAATTTCAATAAGAATAGCATTGAATCTACAGATGGCTTTGGGTAACATGGACATTTTAACAATACTAATTTTTCTGATCCATGAGCACAAATATCTTTCCATTAATTTGTGTCTTCTTTAATTTTTTTCATGTAGTTTTGCTGTTTTTGGTGTATAGATCTTTTACCTCCTTAATTAAATTTATTCCTAAGTATTTTATTGTCGATGCTAATGCAATGGAATTGTCTCCTTTATTTCTTTCTCAGGTAGTTCATTGTCAGTGGGTAGAAACCCAATTTATTGGTTTTGTATCCTGCAACTTCACTGAATTTGTTGATTAGTTCTAATGAATTTTTAAATACTGTCTTTAGGATATTCTCTCTATGAGATCATGCCATCTGCAAAGAAAGACAATTTTTACCTCTCCTCTCATCTCCATCTGACCGACCCCCACCGCATCCTTCAAACCCTCCCGTGGGACCTTTGTAGGGCCTGCTGCTCCTGTAGCATTGGCTGTGTCTTAGAAAGAGTGTCACATCTGACCTCATATTGTATGAGTGCTTTGCCCTTCCCTATTTTACTGAAACTCCTTAATGGAAGGAGCCTCTTTAAACTTTTGAATATCTTCTAACAGAGTTCCGCCAAATGTCTTAAATATGGTGGGCATTAGATCTGTATTAGTTTGATAAGGTAATGAACAAAGGTAATATTAAGAATGTAATGTTATGTGAGTAAAAATTATCATTGTGCTCCAGGATAAACATAAATGGTCATTAGATCACATAAGTGACTGCAATGAATATTACTTTATACAGCCAACATAAACTTCTGTTGTTCTGTTGATTATTCATGCTCTAGTATTAGAATTAGCACCCAGTGCTTAATTTTCCTAAATAGCATGTCTATCCTTATATATACCCCGATTCCAGTTCTGAATCTGATGCGATAACAACTACAAAATCCTTTACCTCTGAACTCCCACCATTGGCTGTGGACTGCAGTTCCCTTTGACCTTCAACATAACAAAAAGAAGTTAGGCATCAGTCCATCACAGTTAGAGCATACAGTCTGCTAACTTCAGCATTTAGGCCTCCTGCCTTCAGTTAGGTGTGCTACTCGAGAGCTGGTGTGGCAAACACCGAGTGTGACGTTTCACCTTTTGGTTCCCTGTGCTTTTTTCTTCCTTCCTTCCTTCTTTTTTTATATAGAATATATTGATGCTTATTACAAGCCAGACACTCTGCTGCAACCTCATTTACATCAATAAATAAGATCATTGCTCTTCTGTGGCTCACAGGCTAGACAGCAAGGAAGACATGCAAATGAATATAAAACCCAAAATGTACTGAGTTGTCTCCACTGTCTCATCTCCTATTCTGTCCTCAGTCTAGTCCAGTTAGATTTTTGTCCTTATGTCACTGTAGATATTGGGCTTTTTGTTTAACACCTGTCTCTTGCCACTAGAATATTAGTTACATGAGAACATGGACCTTACCTTTTTTATGTGCTACTGTTGCCTAGCATCTAGCACACAGTAGGTGCTTGGTAGTTATGGAGTAATAAATAACTTACAGTGAAGATTTGTATAGTGTTTTGTCTGTTGACTGTATCAACTAACTCATTCTAAGAGATGCTGGCTAGTCCAGGTGTAACATTTCATTTTAGGATTAAAAGCTGAGGTAGAGAAAAGGTTTAGGATTAGAGAAAAGGTTTAGGATTAGAAGTTAGGCATCAGTCCATCACAGTTAGAACATACAGTCTTTAGAGAGCGCGCACTAAAGGGAATTGCAGGAAGAGCAAGTAGGGCAGAAAGATGGAGAGGTGGGAGAGCATGTTTGTTTTGAGAAGTAGATGGAACCATCCAATGTGGGCAGGGATGAAGTGCTTAGAATACTAAGAAATCTGAACTGTATATTTAAAACACTGTAAGTTCTTCAGCAAAGTCATAATGTACCTACTTTTAATTTTCAAAACATACCCCTGGGAATGGAAGGGAAAATGGCCTGGGGGGCTGAAGTGGGGAAGTGAGACCAGGCCCGGGGAGTGTGTTTTTTCATTTTTAGTAACAGCCTTACCCCTAAAAGTGTGTGAGCATTTGAAATGGCTTAGCACTCGTCCAGGGAACACTGCCATCCTCCAGGAGAGGGTGATGTAGCTCTCGTGGCAGTGGGCTAAAGAGTGGTGAGATGCACTCTGGAAAAAGTTAGAGCTCATTGGGCGCATAGGGGTGTGGGTTGGGGATGGGAGAGAGAAAGAGAGAGAGAGAGAAGATTGTGGTGTGGAGGTTTCTAATTTGATCGGAGGGTGGTGCTGTTAACTGAAGCCAAGAATTTAGGAAGTGAGGGAAATTAGTTTGTTTTGAAGAACGCTGCATTTGAAACATAGCCTATTCAGATGAAGAAAGAGGAGACACAGAAAAACAATCGTTTTCCACTATTTCAAAGGAATAATGCACCCCTATGTTCACCGCAGTATTGTTTACAATAGTCAAGATATGGAAGCACCCCAAGTGCCCATCGATAGATGAATGGATAAAAAGCTGTGGTACATATAGACATTGGACTATTTCTAGACCATAAAAAAATGAAATCTTACCATTTGCTACAGCATGGATGGACCTAGAGGGTAGTATGCCAATGAAATAAGCCAGAGAGAGAAAGACAAATACCATATGATTTCACTTCCAGGTAAAATCTAAAGAGCAAAATAAATGAACCAACAAAATAGAAACAAACTCAATAGACACGGAGAAGAGAATGTTGGTTGCCAAAGGGAGGGGGTTAGAGGACTTCATGAAAAAGGTGAAGGGACTGAGAAATACAAATTGGTAGTTAAAAATAGCCATGAGGCTGTAAAGTTCGGCATAGGGCACAGAGTCAAGGACATTGCGATAACTGTGTGTGGTGCCAGGAGGGTGCCTGCAATACTGGGGGGACCACTTTGTAAAGTATATGGCTGTCTAACTGCTATTTTGTATACCTGAAACTAATACAAAATATTGAAAGTCATAATATTGAAATAATATTATGAAAGTCAACTAATATTGAAAGTCAAATAATATTGAAAATAATATTGAAAGTCAACTAATTAAAAATCTCAAAAAATCCAATAGTTTTCTTAATGCTGCTTAATGTCTTTACAAAGATATTTTTATAGCAATTGACTAGCAATACGTGCACAGTAACTTTAATAGCATGTCAGCCAACTTCCCCATGTATGTTTGCTTTCCCTGTTGCTAACCATTGTATTGCCATGGCGCTCTTTTATCTAGATTTTTCTTGTTGTCTATTCGATTTCAAATTAAAAATAAATGAATTAATTTACAATGATAAATAATGAAGAGCCCATTGTCATAACCCACAATCCGGCTTTAATTTCCAAGAATTTGTCATCTGAGTATCTCAATAAGATCAACAAATGAATATTAGCAGACCATGGGTTACATCTAGATGGAATCTTGCCCACCTTGACCTCTAAGCATGGTTGCTCAGATTAAGAAGTATCACCAACTTCATTATTCAGAAAACACACCTCAGAGATGCAATCATCACCCTTTTCATCCTGGTCATCTTTAAGGGCTTTTTCAATAGCAACTATAAACATGGTTGTATTCTGCTATTATCCCTGTCTGAGTAAGCAATATAAAGAACCTGTAATCTCATCAAAATAGCCCGCTGTACCCTGTAATTTGTAAAGCTCTTTCATGGGGATGCCACAGTTAAAGGTATCATCTATTCTGTGATACGAGTCGTTTTTCCACAGTCTTAATATGGTGCTCTTATTATGGAGGGCACTGGGTCCTGCATTGTAGTGAAGAGCAAACGATAAATCAATCCATGTTTCCAGCTATTTCTCAATCTCTTTCTCTCAAAATTTCTGTCTCTTTTTGTTACCTTTTTTTCTCTCTGCTGTTATTTCCGTCATTAATGATCCCTCCTTCGTATTCCTGATACACTTTTGAAACACTGCTAAATAGACCCTCCCGCAGACCAGTTAACTCAGCATCTCTGTGGATGAGATCCATGAGAATTTCCTAAACGTTCCTCAGGACACTGGCCTGGAGTTGAGGACCTCCCCTCTCTAGGGCCAAGTCGTTATGGACGACTCCCCAGGCTTGCGATGTGTCAATTCATTTTTCGTCTGTACAGTTGTAATCTAAATACAGAGCTACCTCAACTTTCACATATTGTGGAAATACTGTTTTTGGCCTCACATTAGGATTCTCTTGTTTAAGTTCTTCAGAAATAACATTTTAGTACATGGATGATTTTTTTTTTTGGCAGGCAAGGACAGACTCTACCAGTAATAGCTGCTTAATTGATTCCTGGTGCCTTAGCTAAGCCGGTAAAGGAGGTGACTACAAGGCATTGAAAATCAGCACCTGCCTAAGTATGTCTCACACTTGCCCATTCTGGCTGGAGAGGAAAGAGATACAGGAGATGGCAGGAGGGAGGCTAATCAGCTAACCCCGGGGAGAGAGGGTGTGAGCTCAGCTGACACGTAGACCCGAGGGGGTCTACAGAGGCCACAGAGCCTGGAACTCAGAAAAGGTCTTTGGGCCCTGAAACATGAGAAAAGTGTTTAGAATGATGAAGATGTTTCATGTTTGGAATAGAACAAAGAACACCTTTGCTCAAAGAGTAACTATTTCATGAGGACTGATCATCAGTGGTGCCAAGTCTATCCATAACTGACACCTGAACAGGGCCACTTAGAGCAGAAGTGTACTCAAATTGAAACTCATGTGCTGTCCTTGGTACCACTGCTGCCATACGTGGTTATGATCTTTCTTGTACCTTCTTGGTTTATGACGTGGGTTTTTAACCAGTGAAACCCTGTATTAGTTTGCTAGGGCTGCCATGACAAAGGCTGTCTTAAGCAACAGAAACTGTTCCCCCCACAGTTCTGAATGCTGGACGTCCAAGATCAAGTGTCAGCAGAGTTGGTTCCTTCTGAAGTCTCTCTCCTTGACTTGCAGAGGACAGTGTTCTTCCTGTGTCTTCCCACTGCCCTCCCTCTGTGTCTGTCTATCCTAATCTCTTCTTATTAGAATACTAGTCCTATTGGATTAGGGGCCGCCTCGATGACCTTGTTTTAACTGAACCACCCTTTTGAAGACTCCAAGTACAGACACATCCTGAAATATACATCCTGAAATACTGGAGCTAGGACTTCAACATATATATTTGGGGTGGGGGGCCCATAGCAAACCTAGACAGAACCTAGTTCTTAAATGTCATTGATAAAGACTTGGGCAATCATTTTTTATTATCTAGGGACCCACATTTTTGGTTACCTGCTTTCTTTTTTTTTCCTTTTTAGATTTTATTTATTTATCTTTAGAGAGGAAGGGAAGGAGAGAAGAAGAGAAATATCAGTGTATGATTGCTTCTTGTGAATTCCCTGCTGGGAACTGGCCCACAACCCAGGCACGTGCCCTGACTGGGAATCGAACCGCGATGGTGTGGTTCGCAGGCCCTCGCTCAATCCACCGAGCTATACCAGCCAGGGCTCTAGGGACCCACATTTTAACACTAATATGAGGTTATCAAAAGCCCTGAAAAATAAGGGAATGTCCTTGACTTGGGTCAGAGCAGAATGAATCTTGTGCCAAAATGAAGCTCTCCCTTTGACTCTGGGAGCCAAGATGAGCTTTGTCATATAACTTTGATTCTGGGTGAGCTTCTAACTGCATGCTTGCCTGCCTGCAGCCTGTGTCAAAAGCAATTTAGAAAAAACAGCTCTTGCAATGAACATCCGCGGTTCCAAGGCAGGAAGAGTGCAGGAGAGTAGGGAGCTGTTAAAAAGCCAACCCGAGCCTTTTAATGGCTTTTGGTAATCGGCCCAGCCGTACTAATTTGATATTTCGAACTGAAAACCCCAGGACACTGCCCTGAATGAGTGAGCTCATGCTGGAAATAGCATCCTTTAAAGTGTGCCTCCAGGGACCGCCTGTGTATTATAAATAGCTTTAGGAATTAGTTTCAAGATATGGGCCAGGTAAGTAAGAAGCTGACTCCTTGGTAACATTAAGACATTTCAAAAAATGCACTGACTATTTTCATATCTCAATAGATTTTTATTGCAATAATGACCCATTGATATAAGAATTAATGCTCTCTCACAATACTTAATTTCTATCTAGAAACTATGGCTTAATATCACTTATTTAAAACTCAGGTATCTGGTAACCTCATCCAGCCTGAACACAGGGAATAATTGAAAAATAACCAGAAGTGTCCCCGAACAGCGAACCTTGTTGTCACACAGAGTAAAGATAATACTGTTTGGTTCTTAGAGATCTGCTCAGACCCACTGTTGGTTTCCATGCATTCAATAGTTCACATGGCTGTGGTTGTCTAGTTCCCAAGCCCAAAGGCCAGGTGCCTGAGGTGGCAAGGACTTCTAATGGACAGGAAACAGCAGTGAAAAGAGTCATCAGACTGACCAAAGGGAAGATTTCAGAAATGTCTCTAACAAACAAATAATTTAAAAAGCAGTGAACTGGGAGGGCGGCTGTTATTTAATGTTTAAGGCAAAGAGCTGCCTCATGTCCAATGGCTTTTGAGTGTGTCAGTGGATGTCCTAGGACACCCAGTGGAATTTGGATCATTTGACCTTGGATAACTCAGGAGAGTGTGATGTGATCTGTATACCCTGTTTAAATGTGTAAAGTAGTATATCAATTCTTTGGAAAGATTCAGTTCAAGTGAAATGAAATGAAATGGAAGGAGCTACGATCAATACTAGAAAAGGTAATACTCGTGCTACTCGAGGAAAGTCATTCATTTACCAACGAAGCCTGAAGCCAAAGATTTACTATGAAAGTTCATCTCTAACCATTGAGCATTCTCTGCTCTCTTCTTCAAATTTCCTACAAGTCACCAAAATAAATTTCAGTCTAATCTCTGGTGGTCAGGTCAAGTGCAGGCCTTAATCTTTCCCAAAGGCCATACCTGCCTGTCCTTGATTGTCCTTGTTACTTTGACTTTTTCATCAGCTGGGCAGGACAAACCCATCAATAGATGCTACCAGAGACCCACTAGTAGGAAGCTGAAGGGACTAATGCAGTGTCTTTATCTCGTTCAAAGTTAATAACAATACTACTTATCCTTTCTTGCAATTAAGATCTAACCCACCTCTTTTACAGCATTTTGAAAATCTGGTTCTTGTTGCATATATAATGTAGTACACTGATTCATTTTATACTCATCCAAATTTCTGTAAGAAGTAACATCAAGTGGGAATTTTCACACTGTTCTGATTTACAGTTCAGTCCTGAAGCTCAAAACAAAAGGTGCCAAGTATTCCACAAGCACCACAACTGAGGCTGGACATCCCCAGTCCTACCCCACTCTCCTCGCCCCTCCTCTACCGAATCAGCTAAGGAGCAATAGAATCTGTCCACACACTCTGAAGAGACCTCTGAGAGAGGGGACAGAGGGAATGTTCTCTTGGAGTGAGCCAAGTAAGGTGTGGGGTTCCTGGAGAAGAGTTCCTTTTTAGAGACCGAGGGTGCTTTCCAGAAGGGCGGCCTGGCTCGAGGTGTTTTACTCAACCTGCAGGCCCATCCTGCGTCCCTGCCAGGAGAGTGTCTGGGAAGGGCTCTTCAGGTGCTGCCCGGGGACAGGGGCCGAGGAGGAGTCAGGCAGGGGACACAAGCACAGAGACTGTCTTGCGTCTGTTCTGGAGAGGTCCACTAACAGCCTGTGCCAACAGGGGTGTGGGGTGCTAGGGACATGGTGCTAGTCACCCCTCACCCATTCATTTTCTAAGTCTGTGAGAGGCAAGAGAGATGCTGCAGTAAAGTTTTGGGGGAGTCAAATATTATATGTGGATATTTGACTGGATGGGGAGAGGGAGGGTCAGTACTCCTAACCCCACATTGTCTAAGGGTCAACTATATATACACTGTATATATTATCTATATATGTTATCTCTCTCTCTCTATATATATATATAGATGACGTATATATATATGTTATCTCTCTATATATATACATATATATATGTATTTGGTTTGGTCCTATCTATGATTTCAGGCATGCACTGGAAAATACTCCCCATCGATAAGGGGGACAACTGTATTCTCTGTACATCTGTCTCCGTCCTGCAGCTGCCTTGCCATCAGCAGGTCCTGGATCGTCAGTGTCCCTCTAAGTTCAGTGTTGGGCAGCCCTGAACCATCCTCATTCTCTTATTAGAATACAGCCATCAATATTTCCATCAAGGTTTATCAAGTATTGTACTCTATGTAAGCATCATACTGCCATGAGAATTTTTTCAAGAAGCTGAAAATCCAAATTTTTATACGAAGTCTCCCAAATATTATATGTTGGAACCCCACTGAAAAAAAATAACAGCGCTATTTGGGCCGACCGAAACAGGCCTGTGGATCCGGCAGCACTGGGAGCTGCCACCTTGCCACCTCTCACTGTGCCTTTGCCCCCTGGCCCAGGGCGCTTCGTGTTTCCTTGTCACAGCAAAAGAAGCAATACTGACTTGTCACTCCTAACAAGGGCCCGGCAGCTTGATTTTACCAGCAGACCAATTTGTGGCAATTGTTAAGTTCCGTTTTAGTTACCTGTGGCATTTTCCATTGCTGGAACCCCGTGGGACTACAGGGTTGACATTTGTCCCGAATGTGTCACTGACAAACCAGAGAAATCAGGGCAGTTGTGTCAAGCTGTCAGATGCGTGTGACTGTGTCCTGGCTCTGGGGTCCCTGCACTGTAATGACAGACACAGACATACTGAATCAGAAACTTTGAGAGTGGGGCCCAGAAAACCGTTTGAACAAGCTTCCCGGGGCATTCTGATGCTCACGGAAGTCTGGGACTCACCGCTCTGGAGTCTAGGCCCTTCGTGTCCTGACACACAGGGAGCATCCACTTTGGGACCCACAGCCTTAATACCCCTTCCCACAGGGTAGCTATGAGCTGGAGGTTCTGCCTGAAGTCCTTCAGGAAGCCGGCCTCTCTCGTCAGTAGCACTGGGCTTGATTTTGACTAATTTATTACTTATTGGCCTAAGATTATTGCATTGCTGAGACCGTGTTGAAAGGGCCTAACCCTAATTCTAAACCTAGCCATAACCCTAAACCTAACCCTAGCTCAAAACCTGTCCCCAACCCTAAACCTAAACTTAACGCTATCGTTAACCTATCCCTAATTGTAATTCTAACCCTCATTTAAACCAAAACTCTAACCTCAAAGCGAACTTTAACCCTAAATTTAACCCTATCTTGATCCTAATGGTCAGCTGAGTGCCCCTTGCTCCCGAGGGTGCCTTTGGAAGGGCCTGAAAGGGCGGTGACATTTTGGCATTGACTGGCAGACCACAGACAGGTCATTTCACATCTGTAGGCCTGGGCCTGTAAAAGCAGAAAGCCTTAAAAGGCTGCTCCAATGTTCTGTAACTATTTATGTGGTGGCAGGATTGATCTGCCCAGTTTAATTTTCCATGAAGCTATTGCCTGTGGCCCCTACAGTGCATAAGAAACAGAGTAATTCAAACTGGCAAGTGTTAGCCAAGTGGATGTATTGGTTTTCCATTGCTGCATGAAAACCAGTCTCACAATGTACAACAATGTACTGTTTCACACAGTTTCTCTGAGTTAGGAACCTGGGAACTGGGAATGGCTTAATTGGGAGGTTCTGGTTCTGGTCTCTCGTGAGCTTTCAGTCAAAATATTTGACAGCTTGATTGGGTGGGAGGATCTGATTTCAAACTTCTGTTGGCAGGAGCTTCATTTTCTTGCTACCTGGGCCTCTTCTCAGAGCTGCTCACAATAAGGTGTCTGGCTTCCCCCAGAGAAAATTACCTGACAAAGGCAACGAGCAACAAGGACAGTAATGCTTATCACCTCATCTCAGAGGTTACATCCCACCATTTCTGCTGTATTCTACTGGTCACACAGACCAACCCTAGTTCAGTGTGAGAGGGGACTACATGAGGATGTGAACACCAGGAGACAGGACATTGGGGACCGTCTTGGAGGCTGGTTTCCACAGTGGACCATGGGTCCGAAGTGGCCCACGTAGCTGTTGATGGATTGATTCACAAATTATGATTGGTACAGATGTCAGAACAGCTGTGAACTGTGAAGTTAGGCCCGGCAGGAACTGGTCAAGAGGCAAGCTTTTTTTCTAATTCTGATGCCTTTGAATCTAGTCCCGATACTGCTTTCCGATGTTTTGTTTACACACCACTGCACTAGCACGGATCAGTGAGACGGGCCCACGTACACCGGCCTGACAATGGTGGCCTGCAAATGTTCACCTGCCAACCAGACCTTGCAAATCGGGCTTCACTGCCCTTTTCTGGCCACGCCCCTGCCCTCTAATTGAGTTCCATTGTTCTAAGATACTCAAACATATTCATCCCTCACAAAGAGATACACAAGCCAAACCAAAAAATCCCTTCTGAGCCATGTTGGGGTAGCTGAGCGGAGCCCAGCTATGTCCTTACCAAAGGGGACATCTGGACGCAGACATCCACAAAGAGGGAACGCTACATAAACATGAAGGCAGACATCAGGGTGATGCCTCTGCAATTCAAAGAACGTCAAAGAAAACTAGCGAACCACCAGAAGCTGGGAAGAAGCCTGAAACAGAGTCTTCCTCACAGCCTTCAGAAGGAACAAACCGCCTCTGTCAACACCTTGATCTGACTTCTGGCCTCCAGAACTGGAAAGCAATACCCTTCTGTTGTTTAAGCGACCCCGTGTGGGGTACTTAGTTACAGCACCCCAATAAACGAATACACCAAGCAAGCATGTCCCCAGCCCTGACAGTGCGTGGCTGCCCCTGAGGGCACCGCCACTCTGCACAGTGGCAGCAGACACCACCTGCCTCCTGACGAATATTACTGCATAGCAACATTTTCAGGAAGTAGTCTTGATTAGGAAGCAGACAAGGAAGCTAAGGAAATTTGTGGTTTTAGCAATTCTATTTTGTATCTAAGTAAATTTGTGGTGATAAAAAGGTGAATCAAAGTCCCAGAGCTGAACTGCTCTCAGTACAAGTCTGGACACAGAGCCAGCAGCTTGGTCCGTGGCCCCCGCTGGCCTCCGCTCATGTCGACGTGGGATTCTGTCTATGCTTAGCTCAGGTCCAGAGCGAGTGGGGCCAGGGCTCGCATTGCTCTCTGCCACTCGGCCCTTTAGCAGAGGGAAAAGCCTCGGCTTTGCTAGGTCCTCTCGCTCTATTTTTTAATTTACTGTTCAGTTACAGTTGTCCCGCCTTTTTCCCCATCGCTCACCCCCACCCCTCCCCCTCCCACGCCCACAGTGAATCCTCCCACATCTGCCGTGCCCGGAAGTGCTCTGGGTCCTCTCTCTGAAAGAGTTTCCCTTGTGAATTTCCCCCCAGTGAAACCTGACTGTTCTTGTTGCAATGAAAACTCTTTCACACCATATTTTATTGGGCCTGGCAGGATATTTCGAACACTTCAAGGCAGGGATTCTGCTTTTATCTCTTCTCTAAAGCTCCAGTACACTGAACATATAATTTATTTAATAGTAACCATAAAAGGCCTTTGAAAGTAGTCCTTGTAAATGGCCTTGTGACTTCTGTGATATTGAACTTCCAAAGAAAAATGTACTTGAGATCTTTTATACATTGAAGGCCAAGGCTTCTAATGGTCTGAAGGGGTTGCCGTCAATGTATGGAAGTTTCTCAGTGGAGGGGGAAATGCCTGGAGAAAAAAGAGTCAAGAAGAATCTTTCATGACGTAGCAACAGCACTAAACGAGAAAGGAAATTAGTGCTTAATTGAACTGCTCTGGACCAGAACTGTTTGCAAGATGAACCATCAGCTATGGTTCAATTTCACAAATCATTTCCCCACCTTTTCTCATACTCATAATCATAGAGCCACAGCAGACAACAATGTACTCAAGTCAAAGTTGAGTACACTTAGTGTAAATGGGGCTCTGAAACTCTCAAAATTAAATGTTCAGATTAGTTAGCTCTATGGTAAACTGTGGGGCATTTTACTATTTGCTTTTAAGTAAGAAAAAATATATATGTTTATTCCTTTCACCAACTTATTTGGAAGGGCGCTTTTTTTGTTTTACTGTTGGTTTTTGCTCTCTAGGATCACCCAGTCCTACATGCTCATCTTAAAGATGACGAAACTGAGGCCCAGAGGGATTAGGCTCGCCTGGTAGTTCAGGTTCCTCGCATCTTATTCTGTAGTCACCTTTGTCGACTTTGGTGAGATTTTCAATGAAACTGGGAGTGCTGTTTATTACCATCTTATTTTTTTTAAATCTCTATTCTGTGTAAATAATTAAGATGCAACAGGCGCTCCTGGTATACAGAGAAAGGCTTACATCATGTAACTAATTATCTTTGCTTTCTTTCTAAGCCTAGTTAATGCTTGTTTATACTCCCTCTCTTGTTTTTATAAAACTGAATTTATTTTTACTTTTGTGATAATGCCTTCTAGCAAGGAAAAAAAATTTAAAGACCAGAAAGCCATTATATTGGTGTACAGAGTCAGCCCCCATGAACCAGCTAATTCATAGGTCTCATAAACTTCTATTTTCTATCATTTCATAAATTCCACAGTATATCAACTGTCTGCCTTCAGCTGAGCCTATGTAAGTTTTATTTTTATGTTAATATCATTTGTTAAACTTTACCCAATTCCTTTTGAGCCTTAAGTGGTTTTTGTAAGGGTAAAATATGAAAATATTTATCTTTTCTAGGTACTACTTTGAAAGAGACAATCTATGTAAAACAAACTTACCAGAAATACATGATCTAAAATAATATATCAGGACTGTGTGACTATACTTGCTGTATAAACTTATGTAATCTTAGTCATTTTACTTAACTTTTCTGCTCTCAATTGTCCCATTTGTAAGATAGGGATAATGCATAATATATGCCTCACCAAAACAAGATATGCCTCACCAAAATGCCTCACCAAAAAAAGAAGCAAATGAAGTATCCTTTAAAATAGTATTGGGCTCATGTCCAAAGAATGGGTTACTAAAATTGGTTGGTTGTGAAGGACTAGTGATGCCCGAATAAAACCAGAGCGTTAACTCAGAGCCAGAATTTAAGAGGCAGGAAACACTTAAATCTGCCTTGGTTCAAGCCCCATGTGTCTATAATGTTCTCTTGGCTTGAAGCTTTCTGACACTTCGTATCTGTTTCTAAGGTCTGAAGTGATTTTGTATTTCTTTTTGCTTGGTACTCTTTGTGTTTCAGCTTTAAGTGAGTAGAGATGAATTCCTTATCTTTCCCATATTTACTCAGTGGGATTCATGGAATTTGCGTTTGCCAACACTGTGAAGTCCAGATGGTGCAACCACATGGCCCATCTGGCACACTTACAGAGCATGTCAGAAGACAAGGAACTTTACCCTTCCCTCCCCTCTTGCGCCCCCTTTTCCGATTAGGGACTCGATGATTTAGTACGAGATGGGAGTTGTTATGGTCAAAGGAAGAGATTGTACAGAGAGAAAAGGACAGAAGACTTTTAATATAGAATAATGGGCTGGACATTGTCAGCTTTGAGGAAAAGTTTATTATTTAAGCTAGACTAGAGATGATGCCTCGCACAGCCATGATGTCCATAAGCACTGTGAGCTGGAAGGAGTTTCTTAAGGTTCTTTTGGTTAGACCAGCTGTGCACCTGCCCTCACTACTGCAGAACATCTGGGAGGCCAAGTTTTCTAAGCCAGTAAGTTTGCTGATAGAGAGAATAGTAGTTGCATGTACTGTTAGGTTCACGACGAGTAGACCTTATTAAGACCAATAGATTTAGACCACTGTCACTGGCTCGGTAATTTGGGGCCAGTGCCTTGCCCTCTGCCACATCCCTGAATAAATCATCAGGCCTTTCACCAAGAAGGCAACAAGGTTCCTGAGATTATCTTCATGTGGAATTATGAGAGCCTCTGTATGAGATCATATTTTAAAGCTTTGTCTGACACTGATGATAGACATAAACATATCCTTCATTTGACTTGGTTTTTGGTAAGCCAACGTGAAGTTTTGTAGATTCAAGCTAAGGATTCAGCACAGGATACCGGATTAACATGGGGGTGGGAGATGGGATTTCTCAATTAATCTTATGCCTTTTTAATTTATACACATAGATATAAAAGGATGAGAAAATGGTTTCATAAGAGAAAAATGAGAAATAGAATAGCTTGTGTCACTGATGAGGCAGGATCCACTTTGGGTGGGAAACAGGCAGTGTAGTGGTGATTCGGGAACACGTCTCCTTTTCTCCTGGACGGTCAAGAGCCAGAACCGACTTAATCTTCAATGTAGCTAATGAGGCTGTTTTTCAAGTTGTTTTCTAAGTGCTGGCAATAGCTATTAGGTCAAATGTCATCAGCTTCCCTTGCTTAGGGCCATTGAAATGGTCCTGACCCTTTCATTATCAAGTGACAGGTCCCTAACCCAAACTGGGTTAAGAAAAAACACAAATAAAATAAAAAGCAGAATTTGTTGGCTTATGAAACTGGAACATCCAGGGGTTGTGTCAGTTCAAGTGAAGCCTGATATGAAAGCCAAAATTATGGTGATCCTGTCTCTCTCCATTTTTTTATGACAAAGTTGAACCCAACAACTCTAGGGTCTCATTCTACCGATTTAAGCAATCTCGGCAATTAAAGAATGTCCTTCTCATAAGGTCTGGCAGAAGTCCTGGGCCAGCCCCCATGGGTTTACCTTAAGTCTTGTGAGGCTGAGTTATAGAACAGACTGATTGGTCAGTCATGGGTTGTTTGTTCATCCTGGGTTTACTATCAATACCAGTTAAGGTCAGGGGCATGGGGAGGGGTATCCAGCTTCACCTAAACCACACAGAGCTAGAGTGGAACAGACATGGTTCCTCAAGGGAAGATCATGGGTGTTTATCACGAAGAAGTGGTGTGGGGCAAGTGAGAGCTGTGCGTTCTCTCCAGCCGCCTGCCTTTCCTTGCGGTAACCTTTCTCATACCAGAAAGGCCGACTCTTGCTTTAGTCCCACTTGACTCTGTAAAGTATCACACTAGCTGGCTCCATGCCCTAGTCTCCTGGGGAAATGGTTGTGATAATGTTCATATTAAATCCTATTAAAATAGTGATTTAGAATATGTAAAATGGCATGGCATTAAACTAGTAATTTAGGATATGTAAAATGGTATGGTCTAATGGTGACGATTCCTTTCAGAGGTGACTTTAGCACCTCTGTCAATTAGCTTGGAAGAATGAGCTCACTTTTAGCACGGTAGTCATGGCTGGAACCTTCCTTGGAAAGATCTCATTTTATACATTCTTACATTTGCATATTTTTCCATATAGAGTGCAGGCTTTTTTATAGATGATATATTTTTTAAAGATTTTATTTATTTATTTTTAGAGAGAAGGGAAGGGAGGTAGTAAGAGAGGGAGAGAAACATCAATGTGCGGTTGCCTCTCAAGTGGCTCCACTGGGAACTGGCCCACAACTCAGGCATGTGCCCTGACTGGGAATGGAACCGGCAATCCTTTGGTTTACAGATTGCACTCAATCCACTGAGCTACACCAGCCAGGGCTGTAGATGATAATTTTTATTATACTGTAACCCACCTCACCATTCTTTTAACATTATTTCTGCAAATGATGACCTGCTAAGTAATATGTGACTGCACATAAACAGCCTATTCACTTAAGAATTCTAGGAATGACCTTCAAAAGTAGCAGGCTCCAACTTTCAGACACTCCAGCTCTGGGAGATCGTTGACCTTCAACCAGTTTCTGGACAGACTGTGTTAACTTGCACATAGTCCGCTCCATGGAGAACTCTCAATGCCTTCCTTTTGATTCCTGTGTTCTGGGTTTTTTTTTTTCTTCCTCCCTTTTTGCAAAATCTCCTGCCATGTCTAATTGTTAAGATGATCTTTGTGATGAGAGTCCATCATCTTCTCAAGTTGTTGGCTCCTCAATAAACCTGCTTTCCTTCCACCAGCCCTGGTATCTTCATTCTTGGCTCTCGAGTGCCAGGCAGCCAAATCTGGGTTCATTATCAATACAAGCTCAGATCAGAATTTCCTCCCTTCTTACTACCTATCTACCATCTGTGACAGAAGAGCAGAAGGGCAGAGACAGCGCATGAAGTTCAACATCTTTATCACATGCTTTGCAATGTTTTGTCTTCCATCATTTCTGCTATCTCTCCCACGAGCTGAGAGCCTTTGGGAGTACGGGATGGGGAGTATGGCTTAAATGATCCCGTAACTCAAAGTAAACATATATACTACACCTTTTTCTTTAGTGGGTGGTGGAATAAAATCAAGAAAAGGAAAAGTTGGTTTTTGTTCCCTATGACAATATCAATGACTTCAGAAAACCTTTCATTTTATAGCCCATTGACCCCAGCTGAACATAATTACAGGACAGTAATGGGGTTGTTTGAGGATTTAATTCTGTAAAGACCTAATAAAATCAGTAGAATTTAAGGGTCTGTCTCTGGATTTACAATTCCTCAGTTCATATTCCAGCTTCACCACCTGTATAAACTTGGGTTGGTAATTCAACTACATATGTGCTAGTTTCCTTATCTATAAAGTGGGACAACAACAGTAGTTAGTGTATAGAATTGCGAGGACAGTTAGCAAGAGTGAATGTATATAAAGCAGTTCAAAGAGTTCCAAGAAATGGCCTTTCCCATGAAAACTAGCTGGTTATAATGCCCCAACTCTCAGTTCCTGGGTTTCCCCTGCGCCCACTCTGGACATGTCATCTTGGGCAGCACGCCCTTTAAGACCACCAAGCCAGCTCCCTCGCTGGTCTTCAGCACATACTGTTTCGCCCTGTGTTGGAAAAGAGGCTCCTTTCTCCCAGCGCCATTCCTTATACTCACACAGGGACGTCTCTAGCTGCAAAATTCCCCTCCGCACTTTCCTTGGGGAGACTCGACTGCAGCACTCATGAACCCTAGGCCCCACATGTCAAGTGCTGCAAGGGATTCCCACGTTTCCCCTCCACCCACAGTCAGGGAGAAGCACTTCCCCCCACCCCCACAGGGCGAGGGGTGAGGGCGCCGTAGCACAGACCCTGGCCACTCTCCCGAGAGCCATCCCTTATATAGGTAGGCGTGGGCGATGTGCCCTGACTTCCGGATCTGGCAACACCTGACAACTTTTGTAATGTTTTCTGCCTTGGTGGCCTCATCCAAGGCAGAAGAAGGAAGAGTTCAATTTCAGGAGTCTGCTTCAGCAGTCGTTACTCTTCTCAGCACCCAGAATCCTGTAGGAAAACGAGCACTTCAGCTGGAGATTCATTGGTTTCCCAGCGCTGCCACCACTGACCACCCACTCGCAAGCAAGGCACGTGGCTCCTCTGAGGCTTGGTTTCCTCGCCTGTAAATCGGGCATGACATCTCTTGCTCTGTGTAAGGTCCAATACCATAATGTATGCAAAACTCTTTATGAACTAAGAACTTTTATATATAATGAATTCAGAGATAAAACTTTTCTTAACTAGAAAAATAATTTGTAATTATTGTTGTAATATCCCCCCCAAAGAAATACTCCAAATTATAACTCTGGTCTGCTTATGCTATAGTCAACAAACATCAGTCTGTATTTTTTATTTGGTTGGCAAATATAATTTTTTTGAAAGTAAAACATTTAAAATCACTTCATCTAATGTAAAAATAATGAGGGCTCTGCTGTCCCAGATGGCTCATAAAGCGTTTCTAATAACTTGTAGGATTGCAAGATTTTGCAGATAAAAATACAGAACACCCAGTTAAATGTGAATCAGATAAACAATGAATAATTTTTAGTATCAGCCTATCTCACATATTGTATAATTCTGTCCACTAACCCCACTAATAAGTATCAGTAGACTCTCAGCAGAAATCATTACCTAACTTATTTTTATATTTCCACATCCTAGCACAGTGCCTGTCTCATAGCAAGTGCTTAATACATGGTTCCAGAAAAAAAATCATTAGAATATTCGGACAACTGCTGGCCACGTGATACTTACTTTCAGCAACCCTTGGAGTTTTGGTTTCCTTATTGGTTAAGCAAAGATAACAGTAAGTGCCTCACAGATTAATGTAATGGAAGAGTAACATGAAATGGGATATGTGAGCCTTCTTTACAAATTTTAAAGCAATCTACAGATGTGCTACAAATCTGTTACAAATAGCACAAGGAGTAGAGCTGCTGAGAATGGCATTTTCATGGTAGCCTCTGCAATAAAGAGAAAAGAGTATGTTTTCTTAATATTTCAGTAAGAACTACATGTTTACTAAGTAAATCCAGAGCACAGAGAGCAGTTCCTCCAGGGCTGTTCTGGTCCCCCTACCCCCACCCCAACTCTCTAGAGGAGGCCCACCCAGTGTCTGTTTAAGCTTGGACTGGTTTCTGCAGAGAATTGAGCTGTGCCTAACTCCTGGTTCCCCAGGATCCTTGCCTGTCCATGCCCACACCTCAGCTGTCTGATATGGTGATTGTGAAGCAATCAGTAAGGTTTGCGGTGTAAGTTCTGGATAATTTTCTTGAAGCATCTGTTAAAACCATGAAAAGCCTACTTCAACAAGTCAGCAGCAGAAGCTAGACATAAAAGCCGTTTCATTTCACCTGGTGGAGCCAGGAAGCTGTGAGCTAAGACTCGGTGCTCCCTTCTTTGCCAGGATTTTTTCGTGCTGTTGAAGTAGGGAGTGGTTTTAAGGTGCCATATGTGTTGGCGTAACTGCACACCCTGGCAAACATTGTGTGGTGCAATTCCTCAAACTTATTTAAGCTTGTTCTCAGAAACCAAAACAGCCCATTAGCTTCCAAGAATACATTTGTAATTCCTGGGAAAAAACTGCTCTGTGCATTTCAAATGGGGCATAATAAGCTCCCATCCTTCTGGCCTTTCTGAATTTCAGTTTCCTTTACTGGCTGCATTTCAATGTCATCTCTGAATGTGGGAGGTCTTGGGGCCCAGCCCCGTCTCCTCCTGCAGCTCTCTCTCTGTGTCAGCTGAGTGACAGAGAGAGAGAGCCCATCCTTGTAGTGACTTAAAAATCACTTGTAGTGGTTCAGCTGACGATACCTACAGTTCTCCAGCTTAGTGTTAACCTTCTGAGCAGGTTACCCCTGTGCGTCCAGCAGCCTTTCTGACACCCCCACTTGGATGTCTCTTAGACTTCTTAAACCCAACACACTTAGTCTCCCTCCTCCCTCCACACCCAGATGGGTCCTCTCCTCGCACATACTCGTTCTTTCTTCAGTGCTCAGTCATGTCCACCAGTTGCAAAAGACAGAAATTCAGGGCTTATTTAAAGGCTTTCCTGCCCTCATCTCCTGCCTTCTACGCCTCCCTTGGCTTGCCTTGGACCATCTATCATCAAATCTCGGCAGATCTGTCTCCAAACCGTCACGACTCTAGCTGCTTAGTTTCATCCTCCTGCCGACACTCTCGCCGAAGCCATCGCAGTCTTTCACCTGAGCTCTCCGCTCATCCTAGTCCACTCCCTACACACACACGCCTACTTTTAACTTCGTTTGCTTCCAATTTCTTTGTTAACATACTCTTAGTGTTATTATTTTTAAAAAGTGTTTCATTTCTCTCCCATTCATCTTTTTTTTTTTTCACTTTCTATTCTTTGGGAAATAACAGCTGGACTCTTGAAATCCCGTTTGATTAACACAGAATTGGCACTGACGAGACGCCTGTATCAAGGAAGGCAGTGGTAAAGTTTGATGGAAACCAGACCCAACCACGCTGCAGGCACCAACCCTGAGCCTTGGGGCGATGCCTGAAAGCTTCCCTCAGGTTCCCCTGCAGAAATTACCTACAACCTTTTCCTCCTTCTTAAACGTAACTCTTTTTCAACTGCAAACTTTCAAGATAAATATAAAAGTGTTTTAGCCAGTGCGCCCTTGTCTGGTTTAATAACTATGCTTCCCCACTGCAGACGTACAAATATGAGGCACTAACGGGGATTTTAGTGCCAATCTGTGGTCAAACCACAATTTATAGCTTTGTTTCTATGGGGAAATGTATATAAACTTGGGCAAAACTGCCACTTATAAGTGAAATTCTATGATATATGCTCTGTGTTTGAGTAAAATTCAGTCAGTAAATATTTTTTCAGAGGCTTCTAGGTGAAAACCAGCATTCCAGGGGCTATAATGTTCTGCAAATAGAATAACAACAGCGAGATACGCTATCTCACCTAATCCAAAGAAGAAACTGAAGCTTAGAGGGAAAGACCGCTTGCTCGAAAGCACACCACTGCTGAGAGGCAGAGCTGACGTTTCATCCCCGGCTGCCTGATTCTAAGTCTGGGCTCTTGCAACTGTGCTGTGGTGCAGAAATCACACTCCAAAAAGACCAGGCTGATAGTGTCCAGAGGGGAGAGAGGAGGGAATTTCAGGGGAAAGGGAGAAGGTGTTCACGTGGACAAAAACTAACGGGGGTAGAAATGGGAGGGAGGTGGGGAGCACTGGAGGGGTGGGCTGGGATGGGAGTAAAAGACAGAAAACTGTACTTGAACAACAATTAAAATGAAAAAAATAGATTACAAAACAAACACCCCCCCCCCCCCCAAAAAGCATGACAGAAGCCAAGCTGGATCTTAGAAAATCCTCGGAAGCTATGCTGTCAGCAGCTTTGGGGGAAAAGATAACATTTTTGTGCTAAATCTCAGAAAAAGTTTCCTCAGACTGTAACCAGATCAGAAACGCCTTAGTGAATGCCGTCCCAAGTTACTGAGAGATCAAAAAGAATCACTGGAGCGACTTAGACTCCAGAGGCCCGGGCCTCTGGAGCTGTGACTGGGACAGTCCCTTGGCAAAAAGAGAAGAGGATACAGACAGTGGCGCAAACTGCCTTTTCTCAGGAAAGAGTATAACACACTCTGCTTTTGCCCCTTGAATAAGAGTTTATAAATAACAGGTCTCCGACACGTCACTTTGATCTAAACCTTTGATGGAGCCAGACACACCATGCATTTTCTAACTACTCTGTTGAGATTTGCCGGAGAGCCTGGGAAGCTTTCCAAGCCCCTTCCATGCCCCTGCTGACCAGACCAACTCAGCATGTATCTTCATGGTCTCCATTCAGAAGGCAGAAACAGGCATGCAAAGACAATCCTGTCCTTGTTGCCCAGATCTTAAATGTAATCGCTCCTTATAGTCAACACATCAGTGTTCATGAGAGAGCTAAAAGTAACTGCCAGGCCCTGGCTGGGGCGGCTCAGTGGACTGAGTGCCAGCCTGCAACCCGGAAGGTCACCCGTTTGGTTCCCAGTCAGAGCACAGGCCTGGGCTGCAGGCCAGGTCTCCAGCTAGGGGCAAGCAAGAGGCAATCAATGAACATTTCTCTCCCTTTCTGTCTCTCTCTCTCTTCTGCCCTCTTTAAACATAAATAAATAAAATCTTTAAACGCAACCGCCAGTGCAGTTTCCATTCCATGCTCACATTTCAAAGTTGCAAACGTGAGGAAATTCTTGATGCATCTGGGGTTTATTGACTTGCTTGTTAATCAGCCAATTTCACAAGTATTTATTGAACAGGGAGTGTGTACCCAACATCCTTTCATGGAGAGATAAGAGATTCCAAACAAGTAGAAATTGGTTCTTCTTAATTAAAGCATTTCTAATGTCAATGTATTCATTTAGTCGTTAAATACATCTTAAACGTGTGAGGATGATGAGACATAGACACACGAGAGGTACTGAATACAGGAGAGCATAACTAGGCGCTACACTCCACTTCTCCTGAAGGGCCAGGCAACTCAACAAATGTTTGTGAAAACCTACCAGTGACAGGAGAGCCAGGGAGAAAAAGAAGTTAACCAGAAACTGCATTGCAGTGTGGTGTAATTAGGTGAGTACAGCGTGCACAGAGGAGGGCAAATGGTCAAGGAATGTCCTCGAAAGTGGGCAATACTTGAAGTGAGTCTTAAAATTAAATAGCAGTTCGCAGAATGTGGGCCCAAGAGGTCCATGAGGAGAAAGGGCGACGGCATGGCTGGAGAAAAAGGCAAACTGACTTGTTTGTAACAGCCTCAGAAGTCACAGCTCCCTCCTCTCCAAGTGCCCCACCAATTCAGGTGACCTCAACTGCCCCACACTTTGACCTCTTCCTTCTCTACTCAGTGATACCTCAGAGCCCTATGTGGACTCAGTTTTCTGCACCACAGGGAGGAAATCTTCCCCAAGCAGAAGCTGGAGCTCCTGGAGCTGACTCTGTGACCTTTCTTAGAGATCGCACTCTTGTACCCCCTGTTGGCCGATGCCTGAAAAACAGTCGATTCATGTGGTTTGTCCAGTTGTGTTTGCAGTGGGAAGGGGGATTAGTCCTGCACAAGTTACTTCATCATAGCTGGAGCTTTCCCATATCTTGAATAACCCTTCATTAGACCCAGATGCTGTCTGCCTTTCCATTTCTCAAATGTCTGCCCCCATTCCTATTCCTTCCACTTCCTTCACCTTCTCCCCACGGAAGCTGCTTTTGCAAGTCACCTGTGATATCCTTATTGCCGTAGTATTTCTTCGACCTTCACTGTCTTTGACCCCATGGTGGTATGTGAAAAGGTTAGCCGGTGTCTCCTTTTTGAAACTTTTCCCTCGGATTCTCCCCTCTATGACTCTGCTTCTGCCTCTGAATCCTCCTGCTCTGTTTTATTTGCTGGTCTCAATTTCCCCACCTCCTGATAACAGGTATTCCCAGGACTATTCCCCAGGGTGCTCACCTGCTTCTATCTATTCATAGGTTTATATATTTAATTTTCTGTCTTGCCTTCCACTGTCTCATTTATGCTTATGGTTGCAGCTTTGTGTGACCAATCCTGTCTTCACCCACACTCTTGCCAGAATTGTCCAATTGCCTCATAGATATTTTTATCTGGATATCCCACCTCAAAATTGATTTGGCTGCTGTCTTCTTTTTAACCTTATCTTATACTCTTTGCTCCTTTGACTACTGTGCTCCATCTACACTGACTAGAACACACCAAACCCTTTCCCACTTCAGGGGTTTTGCACATGCTGTTCTCACTTCCTGAATCACTCTTCCCTCTGTTTTTGCAAGCCTGTCTTCTCATCCTAAGGTCTCCATTTCCCCTTAGTCTCCTCAGAAAGACGTCCCTTGACTGCACAATCTACCTAAAAGCCACCCTGTCGTTCCTTATCACCACTCCCACTTGCTTCTTTCACGGTACTTATTACTTGTAATTGTTGATGTATTTGCTTATCCATGCTGTATTCCTATGTCTACATGTTTATTCACTTATTCCAAGCTTCAAAAGGATGACACCCTGTCTGCTTTATAAATCAAGCTCTGTTTGGCATCTAGCACGGTGCCTGGGACACTATAGATTCTCAGTAAATACTTGCTGGCTGCACGAGTGAGCACATAACCAGACTCACTGTCTGTTTCTTCTCTGCAGAAAGATCCTTCACCCTAGCTTTCCTGTGCTAGGCATTGATGTCAGAGACATAAACATACAAAGTATAGTCTTTAATACTTCTGCAACCTTTTGTTCATCTATTAATAAAAATAATAAAGTTTCTGATACAAAATGCACACTGAGCTAAAAGAAACTAAGGGGTTAGATGCTGTGGAGTGGTGGTGGAGAAAAGGAACTGACTACAGAGTCCTTAAGACTGAAAACCATGATTGGTGTGGTAGCCCGAACTGCACACCATTACAATTTAGCTTCACTGTTGTTGAGTCCAGATGGTGAGGTTGATTCCACAGACCACAGGCTGTTTTCCTGATGATTTTGACTAGTTTCCCAAGAATTGGTTGCCCTAAAAATGTTGTTCCTACTTTTGCAGTCTTCAGGTCTTACCCGAAGACTCAGGTTTCTGCAGATCTTCATTCCCGTTAAACACAAGACTTGTCAGTATATCAGTGCTTTTCATGTTGGGTTGTAATTCACCTGTTTTCCAGCCTCTTTGCCCCAGTATACTGTGAATTAAGGCAGAGAAACTGGGTCTTTGACCTCTTTGTAGCTTCTCTATCCCAATTCAATGCCTGGCACATAGGAGACCCGTCAGTAAATGTGTATGAGTGAAAGAATAAGGTTTGCCAAGTTTTCTCTAACCTAAACAAATAGTAACCAGGAAAATTAGTCTCTGGGCTATAGGCATGAGGCCAAGGTTAACCCAGAGTTTTCTCTGTGACATCAGATAACTTTCATTTTCACATGGCAGCTTCTCTCTGCAATCCTGGGCCTGGGGGCATGACCATCAGTTATGCAAAGAAAGAGCCAACAAGGACATAATGTGGGGAACTGGATGGGTAAAGATGGCAAAGGGAGATGGACCCAGTGAATGTTTAGAAGGTAATGCCAGCACGACCTTTTGCCTTATTCCAGGCCCTGAATAATACATGTAAGTCATTTTTTTAGATAGTGTGAACCAAGTATCTTCTACTCCATAAGCTAAAATTAGAATTCAAGGGTAGAGCATGCCCAGCAAACTGCAAGCGCCGCCTCTACAGAGAATTTTTTCACGTATTATGCTCAATTGTCAGCACTAGTGCATTAAACATTCTATCACTCACTTTCTATCAGCTGCTGTAATTTGCCTTACATGGGTTAACACAGTACTCACAGGGGATAATTTAGTCTTGTTTGCTTATGAAAGGAGCAGAGCTTTAATATATATTCCTCATTTTGACCAAGAAATGGTGTGTTTAGTGGGGATTTCGACTGAACCTTTACAACAGCCATGGCAGCAGGGGAGTGATTCACATGCTAAGTCAAGGCCCCTGAATTCTGGGTAGGACAATTCCAAGGAGCTTAAAGAAAGTTTTACATCATCTCTTATTAAATTACAAAGCCATGCATGATTTTCATGAACTTTTGCATGGTGTGTAAAATACTGTTTTCTAACAAAAGTACCCTGAATTACCTGACTCTGCTGTCTTTTCCCCCATCCATCCATCTATCCCCACTGCGGATCCTCGCTTAGCCCAGGATTTGTCAGTAGAGTAGGGCTTTCCATGCTGGGGTTGAAACTCACTTGTTTTTGGTGTTTTCAGAAGCTATGTTGAGAAAACTCTTCCTTTCTCCTTGCATTTGTGTGCTTTCTACACTTCTTGCATGTGCTTTCTCAGCTCCCATGCCTTTCTCAGTAAATGGTAATCCTTTTGCCCTTAGTGTCCAACCAAAGTACTCCTTCCACAGTCCTCGGTGACTGTCACTAAAGCACACTGTGCCATGATCTTCTCTCTCACTCTCTTTCTTTGACTTCCACTTTGTTACATCCTCCCCCAACCTTTTTGGCTTTTTTCTAATAGGTCCATATCCCTTTTATTCTTGGTTTTCTTGAGTCTCAGCCCCAGTTATCTGCATTTCTCAATCAGCATTTTCTCTCTGGATGATCTCATCCCCTACCATAACCAAGCACCACAAACGTGATGGCTTACATAACGGAGATCTCTTGTCTCAGCTTTGGAGGCCAGAAGTCCAAGATCGAGGTGTCAGCAGGGTTGTTTCCATCTGAAGTCTGTGAGAAGGAATCTATTCCATGCTGCTGGCTTCTTGCCTAGTTCCTGGTGATTTGCTGACAATCTTTGGCTTGTAGAAGTATCACTCTTATATCTGCCTTCATATTCACGTGGCATTTTCACTGTGTGTGTATCTGTGTCCAAATTTCCCCTTTTTATAAAGACACTAATCAGATGGGATTGGGGCCTACCCTAAGGACCTTGCTTTAATTTGATTACCTCTGTAAAAATCTTATCTCCAAATAAGGTCACATTCTGACATTTAGCAGGTTAGGACTTCAACTTGTGAATTCGGGGGTACACAGTGCAACGCATAACCTCTCCTATGGCTTCAGTGACTTGCCCATATACTGGTGACTCTCAAATCTGTGTCTCCATCCAAACCTGTTTTTCAACTCTAAACTGGTGTGCCCAGTTGCCTGCTGTCCATCTTCCCTTGGATGACTTTTATGCGCCTTAAACTCAATATGTCAACCTCCCATGAACTAGGTCCCCTTTCTAGCTCAATGAATGTTGTCTTATGTGAATGAAAGTGGAACGTAGTCCCAGACAGTTGGGGTTGGGCCTGGAGCTGAACATTGAAAGGAGAGTAGGATCTAAGTTAGTGGGGAAGAGGCTTGCTTGCTTGTGTGACTGTGGAGCTGGAACTTATCACAGTGGGTTTCAGTTCACAGACTGTGTCAGCCCACCCACCTTGTAGGTGAGGACACCCATGACAATTGTGAAAATAACCTAATGCTGGTTGTTTAGCTTTCTTCATATCCCCCAAGGCAAAAACTTACAAAGAGTTTCATTTATTATTTTATTCTTATTCTTTTATTTTTTATTTAATTATTGTTCAAGTACATTTTTCTGTCTTTTACTCCCATCCCAGCCTACCCTCCAGTGCTCCCCACCTCCCTCCCATTTCTACCCCCCTTAGTTGTTGTCCATGTGTCCTTTATATTTGTTCCTGTAAATCCTTCCCCCTTTTCCCCTGAAATTCTCTCCCCTCTCCCCTCTGGCCACTGTCCACCTATTCTGTATTTCAGTGTCTTTGGTTATATTTTGCTTGCTTGTTTGCTTTGTTGTTTAGCTTCCTGTTAAAGGTGAGATCATATGGTATTTGTCTTTCACCACCTGGCTTATTTCACTCAGCATAATGTTTTCTATTTCCATCCATGCCATTGCAAGGGTAGGAGCTCCTTCTTTCTTTCTGTTGCATAAAATTCCATTGTGTATATGTACCGTAATTTTTTGAACCATTCATTTACTGATGGGCACCTAGGTTGCTTCCAGTTCTTGGCTATTGTAAACTGTGCTGCTATGAACATTGGGGTGCACAGGTTCTTTTGGATTGGTGTTTCAGGGTTCTTAGGATATAATCCTAGCAGTGGAATTGCTGGGTCAAAAGGGAGGTCCATTTTTAGTTTTCTGAGAAAATTCCATACTGTTTTCCGTAGTGGTTGTACCAGTCTGCAATCCCACCAACAATAGATTAGGGTCCCCTTTTCTCCACAACCTCTCCAACACTTGTTGTTTGTTGCTTTGTTTATGGCGACTACTCTGACCGGTGTAAGGTGATATCTCATTGTGCTTTTAATTTGCATCTCTCTGATAGCTGGTGATATTGAGCATCTTTTCATGCGCCTCTGGATCTTCTGTGTGTCCTCCTTGGAGAAATGTCTGTTCAAGAGTTTCATTTAGATTGTGGCTTAAGTTGGTAATCAGTTGCCTCTGCCAGCTCCTGATTTGAACTCCTCCCAAGTGACACATGTAAATGCTCACAGCATTAGCTGTCCCCTGGCATACTTGACTGCCCATTTATTTCTTTCTGCTCGTGAACAAGGCATACATATTTTGTGAACTGACCCGTAGGGTTATGGCTTAAAAGCCAATTCCCAAATGAAAGGGACATTTGTGACTATTGGTAGTGGCAAAGGGCTGAGCAGTCAGTTGGCTCCTTGATTAAAGGCTGGATTATCCACTCATTCAGCATTTAGCTCTCTTTACAGAGATTACTGTGTAATTTGCTACTGCCCCACCTGGACCATAAAAAAATGAGGGCAGTCAACATGCTTTCTTGCCTTCCTTGTACTTAGCTGAGGGCTAGACATATAGTAGGTATCAATTACTTGTTGATTAATGGGATATCACAGAATTATGCCAATTGCCACAAGCCTTTTGGTTTATCCTGAATTGTTTTTTATTATAATGAATTATGAAGCTTTCTTACAAATGCTTTGTTGAATCCATTAATCAAGATGCTCGCCAAGGCCATTTGGAAGGGAATGTATTCTAGAGGGGCCCTAATAGAGAGGCATTTGTAAGTAAAGAGTTTCCACAGTCAGTAGGGAGTGTTTTCCCAGATCTTCAGGGTAATAGTGGCATTGCAAGAGGGAGGCAGTGATGCTGCAGGTGCCTATAGGCATCCTAGTACCTTTTATTTGCACCTGTATGTGGGTCAATACCCTGGTTCAAATTTACAAGGAATCAAGATTTTGGTGGCAGAAGAGACAAAGTCTCAGCTAAAAGAAAGTCAGTGTGAAGGCCTGGTGGGAAGTACACAGGGTGATTCAAGGAAGCAAACTCAACCTATGAAAAACCAGGATTAAAAAATTTAGAATCACTTACTTTAACAAAAAATTACTTCTAAACATAAATACTTCCACTCCCTCTAAAGGATGACTTAAATACGATTACATTATTTGTATGTGTTTAGGAGTGGTGTAGTTAGTGTTATAAAAAAATAAAGTTGTTGTGTAGTCCTAAGGCCAGCATCTTAACTACGTTAAGAGGAAGGGGCGTATGTTTGAAAGCACAACTTCCAGAACTGCATTTTCTGTAGATTTATACCAGACCAGGACAGCGCTTTCAGCTTTATTTTCTTCATACAGCACAGCATTTTCTGATCTATTTTGCTTCAACTTACTGAGCTGATCTTCTTGGGAAATGTTCTAAAGTAAATCTTATATTTCTTTGGGTTTTCCTGGGTTGAAGTGAATATTTCAGAACCATCAAAACAAGGCTTTTTACTGTATGGCCAATGAATCTCCAGTTGCTGTTGGCATTAGGGTGACAGGGATGATGGGAGGAAAAGTGAGGTTGGTGCATCTTAGAGATTCTCCCTCCCTGCCTTCACCTGGGAATCATCTTCCAGAGGGAAACTTGCCTGCAGGTGTTTGGCAAAGGTAACTTGGCTAGCTATGCCCCCTTTAGAATGTATGCCATTGGGTTCTTATTGGGGAGCTGGCAAGAATTCCAGAAAATCTCCTAAATGGGCCTTTCTCTGAGCACAGGAACCATCCTCCATAGAGGTGGATGCTGTCCAAAACGAAGGGGTGAGGTTGCCAGATGGGAGGGGAGTTAGGAGGTGTGGATAAAAAAAAAAGGTGAAGGGATGAAGAAGTATAAATTTTAGTTACATAAACAGTCATGGGGATGTAAAGTACAGCATAGGGAATATAGTCAATAGTACTGTAATAACTAAGTATGGTGTCAGATGGGTACTAGACTTACAGGGGTGATCACTGTGTAAGCCATACGAATGTCTAATGACTATGCCGTACACCTGAAACTAATACATTGTATGTCAAATGTAACTGGAAAATTTTAAGAAAAGAAGTGGTGAGTAAAGACATCAGAGAGAAAGGGGGAAGGAGAGGTGAGGAGGGCTCTGTGGGGTTGAGTGCATGTTACAGCTCTGGAGAGTGGATATCAGACAGGGCTGCAAGCCTCAGAAACCAGTTAACAACAGGGAGATTTACTGAGCAGATCTAGAAGGGGAGACTCACAGAGCCTTGAAGAACGTGTGAGGTCTGACAGGGCACCACAGTTGAGCAGCTGGGACAATCCGCCAGGATGCTATGATCACCATCACTACCTGATACCCTGCTGCTCACGAAATAGCACCAATCTGTCTTCCTTGAGATTCCAAGTTCTGGATAGGAGGGTCTGATTGGCTAAAACCCAGTCATGCCTGCACCCCATTGCCAGGGGCAGGGAGAATTCTTTGGCTTTTTTTTTTTAACTTTCCATTGTGGGATATGGGGCACTGTTTCCTGAAATGGGAAGGGAATTTGATGCTGGCCATTAAAAATAGGACAGATGATCAAGGTATCCACATTAAAAACATCATGGGAGTTGTTAGTTGGGCTTAGACATTTTTTTTAAAAAAATTCTTTTGCAACAACCCCCCCCCCCACACACACACACACCACTTTCTATTATCTGGGAAATTATTTAAAATCAAGATTACCATAAAAAAATTTAGGCAATTTTGTGATATTTCTGCTGATTCATCTATAGGATAAACCAAATAGATTCCAAAGTCTTCCTTAGGCACTTTCTCTAAGTATACCTGAAATATACTTAGAAATCCATTTCAGAGTTCTATGAACGTTTAGCAGAAGTCATCAAGCTTAACCCATAATTTAATTCTACAGACAATGGCAGGTGTAACAGGCTCAGTAGACAGAGACTGGGCATGGGCAAGATGAGAGTAGCTGGCACAGGAAAACAAGTTTAGACGTGAGAAAACATTGGTGGGATTAGGGCTGCCGTTGATGGAGGGGGTCGTCCCTGGGCAGCATGAGGAAACGAAGCTTGGTCCTGGAAGGAGACTGAGGGCCACAAATGATCTAAACAAACAAGTAGTAAGGATGATCATTTATTTGACTCTGACCTGTTCTTTAGAATACACATCCAGAATGTATATTTGATGAGTAGAAGGGTTGCCCGAGCAAGAATGTCTTTTTTTCTTCTTGAAGCAGGAGGAACATCTGATATGACAAACGAGAGACTTCCAACCCATCACTCCTAAGATAGCTTACTCTCAATACCTGTTAAAGTCTGATTTTTCTATGCCCTGGCATTCACCTGGGCATAGAAAAATCGATACAGTCTATTTATAATCCTTGACTGCATCCCAGGTTACATTCTGAATATTTATTTTTTTGTTAGGACTGGCTTTATACTAATTGAGTGGTACAAAGCCATACAGCATGGGGCAGTGTCTTCATTAACAGGATTGAAGATGACTGTTTCATGGTCCAATCCCTGAACATGCCTCTGGGCTTGGCTCTGAAATTTCAAAATTGCCTTTTCAGGACAATGATTTAAATACCTCCAGTGGCTCAACTGCTTTTAGGTCTTTCCACAAATGAACCATTGGGAAGTAGCTGGCAGCAGGCAATAGGCTTTGAGCTATATTGCATAAGAAGGTACAGAAGCCAGGACATAACATGTCAGTGAAAATGAAGAAGCAAGAGAAATTGCTAGTTTGGCTTACAAATCCAGTACTTGCCAGCTACACATAATTTATCAACTTTTAAGTAACAATGGCCAATGGGTTATCTCGACTCCATTTCAACTTGCCATCCAACCTATTTTGGGGCTTTTACCTTTCCACTCACAGTTGCCAAATGATCACACAATGAAACCTGATGTTAACCTGAGAATACAGGAGAAGGCACAATTTGTACAAAAATAAATTATAAAATATACTTGAAAGATAAGTAAAAAATGATTCAAAGTATCTGAGTGTTAGTCCCTCTTGAAGAGCACTAATAAATGAGGGCTCACTGACTTCCAGACAGCCTCTTCCATTGCATTTGAAATATTCGATTAGAAACCTAGTCATAAAAAGTACAGTAAACATCTTGGATATTTAAAATGATAATCTTATGTACTATGACAGTTTGATAATAACCATATTAACATTGCATTAATTTAACCATAGTAATCTGTAATTCTGTTGACTTTTGAGTAGCTATACATTTTTTACTTCCTTAATTCCAAAAGTAAAGAATAAATTTTCATCAACCTGACTCTGCTGATAGTACAGCTAACTCCATTTTTACATACCTCTACTTTCCCCCCCAAATATTGAGAACCAGAAAACAGAGAAAAAGAAAAGAAAGCAAGACACACTTTTGTCATAGATGGAGAGGCCTGGGCTGTGGAACTAACATTTGCATCGAAGTTACAGTGCTGTTCTGCTAGTTTCTTGGTGGAGATGCTGTTTTCTTGACATCACTGCTTCTCGAGGTTCTGACTTGATTGCTTCAAGTGATTACTCACATAGTACATAACACGATGTATTCTAAGCCAAGTTAAAACCGATATATTATTGTTATTCCAAGATTTGGTCTTCTATTTGGCAGTTCCTACCTTTTTCCTGCCATCACAGAAGCACCCCAACAAGACATAGCCTCCATAGCCCAGAGGAAATGATAGCCTCTGTTCTCCACCTCGCATCAGCAACACTAAAGACACTCCTAACGACAATGAAGAACAAACACAAATGCTCTAGACAGCAGTTAGAGTGGTCTCCCACCAACCTGGGAGCTGATGCCCATCAGTGTCTAAGTTGATTCTGATACTTTACTTCTGATCATCCCAGTTGCTCCTCAACGGGCATTTTTGAGGTCATACTGTATATAGAACATTTTGCCTGGTTCTTAGAGATAACTTTAAAAGTGTATAATATGTAGGTAACAAGAAGAATTATGGATATATGTGTATACAGGGGTTGATACATACACACTTATTTCCTAGCTCTGACAACTGAGAAGACCTACATTCTGGTGTATTCCACTCCCAATAATCACACAGCCATACCTTGGTTTCTAAATGAAACTTCTCCACTGAAAGGAACTCGGGACCCTTGAAGAGGTGACTGATTCTAGGAGTGGAGCAGAGTTAATAAAAGATGAGCCCAGACTGCTTATAAGGCCCAAAAGGAAGGAAGACTCCCAAACAAAAGAATGGGAACATGTCAAAGGAACTCAGAAGTCAGGCTCCCAGTGGTGAAAGATGAAATAATTTGAGTGAAAGAATAAATAAACCAGGTTTGATCATAATTCAAAGCATACAAAAACATGCATCAGTCCATACTCATATAGATAAATGATTGAATAAATAAAGGGAGGATGAAAGACAAATCTTTTCAGAAGAATTCCAAATAATATACACAGACACTCTTTCCAGAAGGTAAAGCTTAACACATCCTCGTTCTGCACCCCAGAGTGTGGGCTGGACTCTGTGACTTGCTTTCAAAGAACAAAGTATGGGAAGGGGAGAAAGGCAGTGGAGAAATTTGGGCCAATACTACTTTGGCCAGGTGATCAAGGTAAACTTCATCAGTAATAAGTCATATTGGTAGCATAAAAGGACTGATATCCTGTGATAAGGACACTTCCCCTCTGTGATGCTCTTCCCCAGAACACATAGCCCCAATATAAACATGAGGAGAAAGCATCTGACAAACCCCAATCTGAGGGACAGCCTACAAAACACTTCAGCAGCACTTCTCAAAACTGTCAAGGTCATGAGGAACCAGGAAAGACTGAACGCTGTCGAGGACCATAGGCGGCTAAGGCGACATGAAGACTACATGTAATGTACCCTGGATGGGATCTTGGAATCCAAGAAAGTCACTAGTGATACAACTAATGTAATTCAAATGAAGATTGAAGTGTCATTAATAGTAATTGCCAATGCTAATATCCTGATTTGGATAAGTGCATCAAGTGTGTGTAAAATATTAACACTGAAGGGAAATGGATGAAGAGCACATGAGAACTCTCTGAATTATCTTTTCAACTTTTCTGTAAACATAAAACTATTCCAAACTTAAAAGTTTATTTAACAAAAAAGATAGAGAAGAACAGTCTCTGACGTCAGGTGGCTTTTGCATTCACACATGAGAAAATGAAGTATTGGGGCAGCTAGTGCCAGGCTGCTGTCGACTGAGCTCAGACCGTACAAGTGCAAAGAAAGTACAGATGTATGAGATCTAATAATAGTGAAGACTGCATGAGCCACTCAGAACTTGAGTAAGGATTTAAGGATTTGGCTAGTTTTGGAGTGTTTCAGATAAAGGAACAGCCCATCAAAAGCTTAAACACTTCCAGCACTGAGAGTAAAGTGTCAGAACACAGCCAAAACCAGCTTCTTTGAAATGGGGTATTCGGGTTGGGGTAGGAGCTGGCAAAAATGAGAATGTAGGGCTCCTTGGTCAAAAAGCAGGGGGGGAAATGGCTTTTTCCTTTCTTACATGCGCTCTCTCTCTCTTTGTGCGTGTGCGCATGAGTGTGTCTATCTCTGTGACTCCATATCATGGCATTTTTCTCACTATTTAATGTCTGCTCATTTGGACATGGGAATACTTACTGGGTGAGTTCCGACCGTGCAGACACTGTGGCCCCACCCTGAGACACCAACACTCTGCATGCCAGCACCCAGGACCCTGTAAGGACCCTTTGTCCTGGCTAAGCAGGAACAAAGATGAAATCCCACCCAGGAGGTAGGGAGACGAGACTATGCATGAACTGAAGCACCAAGCCCCCTTTATGCTCTGTTATGGCATCAGAAGTCACTTACCAAAATAAATAAATAAAATAAAATAAAATAAAATAAAATAATGTAAAATAAAATAAAACAGTTTAAAAGATAAAAGCACTGAGAATTTCCAGGTGGCACCCACACAACACTTACCCTCGGGTGTGTGTGGTGGCGGGGTCCTTCTAACACAGCGCTCTATGTGACTGCGCTGGTGGCAGGCCCAGAAGCCACCCTGGGTTGGGGATTCTTGGAAAATTTATTGGGATAGGAAGGGGCTTAGCCACTGGAGGATCCTGAAGGCTGAATTTCTGTCTATAACAGTGGATAGAGGCCAGAGGTCACTGAGGAGACACACGAAGTTGAATTTTAGTGATCAATCTGATGAAAAATGCATCGTGGATTTGATTGGAGACATCGTTGGCAGCCTTACCATTTAGGAATTCAATGAGAAAGCAAACATAGCATAACAGTTTGCTTTCCTTGAGATTTGTCTCAATGAGAGACAAATTAGACAGTGTTAACGGTTCTAATTCAGAACAGATGTATCAACCCAAACACCATATTCTAATGTTCATTTCTAGTTAGTGGATTTATCTAAAAAGACTCTTTATCTTAGGGAGGCAGACCTTGCCAACACAGCATTTTTTAGGAGCCCCTATAAAATTAGAAATGAGCTCAGTGAATACCCCATATGGTCCGTGATTACGGCTGCCACATATTTTCCTGCCAAGGCGTTTAAGATCTGTTTTCAGTATTTTCCTCCAGGAAGTACTCAAACTGCTGCGAACTCTTTCTTCCCAGGTACCTCCAGGTCGTCTGTCACTCGATGTAAACCAGGAGCCAACTGCCCCAGTTCACACAGTGGCATCAGTAGACAGTTATCCCCTCTGTCTGTCACCGAAGATTCTTCTGCTCCTATTCTTGAACTTCAGAGCCGAGGATCCTCTGGAGTTTGTGGACACAGGATCGAGAGGCAGAGCAGAGCAGGTAGGCTGGTGACCTCCTCTTAAATAGCAGTACATCCACGTAACCTTCTAACCAGCCATGAAAGATCTCGCCATTGTCACAGAACACAGAGACATTATGTGCATGCTTAGGACTGGGTGAGGAGAAGGTTTCTCAAGTAGGAGAAGGAAGAAGGGAACTGTATAGATAAAGGCAGTCCCTGACTTACGATGATTTGATTTAGGATTTTTTGACTTTACAATAGTGTGAAAGTGATACGCATTCAGTAGACATTGTATTTCAAATTTTGAACTTTGATCTTTTCTGAGCTAGTGATATGTGGTATGATAGTCTTCCATGGTGCCAGACAGCAGCAGTGACCACAGCTCCCAGTCAGCCATTCTATCACAAGGGTAAACAACCAATTCTCTACAGTGTCGTGTGAAGTGCCTTCTAGACTTACAGTATGTCCTAGTTACAATGGGTTCATTTGGACGTAACCCCATCATAAGTCAAGGAGCATGGTTTGTGCAGTCTCTTGGGGGTGTACAGTGTAGCAGAGAAACTGAATACAAAACCTGTTGTTGAAGAGCTTAACCAACACATGGTTAAATAATGACATCTAATGACATTTACAGGGTAACTAGTTTTCTCAGCTTCAAGGTGTCAAAAGCCAGCATCTTTCATCTCAGCCCTGGGGTTCAGCAATAGTGCAGTGTGCCTGTTCTGCAAGGAACAGAAACACCCATGAAGTCACAGGCTCTGCTTGTGTTCTCTTCAGGACTGCCAGTCCTTGGAGCCCTTGTAGTTTTTGCAACATTCCACCTCCTTTGGGATGCTTTACTTGCCTCCCTAGTCAGCATTTACTGGTTAGTCAAGCCCTTCCTCTCACCTGCCTGCCAACTCCTGGGTTACCTGGGTTACTGGAATTGCTAGATAGATCTTATAACTATATCCACGAGTTTCCCAACAAATTTACATTTTTATTGCAGCTGTCTCCACTAGGCTGCTGCCCAATGCTGTTATTTTTTGATACTCTTTGCCATCCCCAGGGGATGCCCTCAGGCCCCGAGTCCATACTTCCTCATCACCTCACCACACTCTACCTTCCCCCAAAGAGCAAAAGAGTTATATGCTAATAGACGCCTTCCTCTCTGCCTCAAAATGTTCTCTTGTTACTTGTCACCACCACTGTGAGACCACCTTTGACTTGTGTGCTCTTTACCATTCTGATGTTAACTCCTTTTCCCGTGTCCGGGATCACCCCTCTCCATCTCTTCCACCGGCATTTTCAGTCTCTCCTTCTCCATTCGTTCCCTCAGCTTGGCAAGCAACACATTGAAATGTTCTGCATCCTTAAAAACAGTAACAATGGCAAAATATTCCATGCAAAATAACAGGGTAGTAAAAAAAACAAAACCAGAACTTTGAGAAAACTGGCTTTAAAAACAAGAGAAGAGAACTGAGCATTTGGGGAACACAGGTAGGGATGGGGCAAACAAATGTATAAAGGAGACCTGAAAGGCTCTTTCTAGGGTCCTACTGATTTGAGAAGAGGATTTTTTTAATACGGGGAAAGATAATTTTCAAAAAGTGACAGTATTTTTAAATGATATAAATCTAAAGACTAAAACTCCTTTAAAAAGTGAAGAAAATACCTTAACTCTTCAGAAGCTTTTAACTGGCTTTAATAAATTGCAGTAATACCAGGTCTGTCTGGGAAAAGTCTAGCCATTGTTAATATAATGAGAATATTTTGCACAACATTGGTGTAACCTGGCAGCCAAGGAGAGAGGACTGGAATGTGCGTGCATGCACAGTGATGGCTTCACTGTACTAGTCAGTGGGGGCAGCTAGATGCCACTGAGTGAGCATGTGTGCTGTGTAGCCATCACATTCAAAATGACTGAGCAAGTAGAGCAATGAATCTGCATCAAATTTTGCTTTAAGCTTGAACATCCTCCATCGAAACTATTTGGATAATTCAGAAGGACACAGCTATGGGCAACTAGTAGTTGGCAGCTTTATCACAACAATGTGCCCGCCCATGTATCACATCTTGTGCAGCTTTTTGGCAAATCACCCAGGTGACTCCACTCCCCTACAGCCCAGATTTGGTGTCCTGTGACTTCTGGCTTTTCCCAAAACTAAAGATCACCTTTGAAAGGGAAGAGATTTCAGACCATTGATAAGATTCAGGAAAATATAATAAGGCAGCTAATGGTGATTGGGAGAACTGTATGAGGTCCCAAGGTGCCTACTTTGAAGGGGACTGAGGCATCACTGTCTTATGTACAGTGTTTCTTGTATCTTGTATCCTCTTCAATAAATGTCTCTTTTGCATATTACATGGTTGGATACCTTCTAGACAGACCTCGTGTTCTTATTATCCCAGTTACCTGCAGAGCAGAATATACCGGTTAATTAAATGTGCTACTTAATAAAGACTCGCGCTATCTATCATACACAGATAACACATTTCAAAGACTCTACCGTTAAAGATCACGTGGGACACAACTTACTCTTTCTGTGGTGTGCAGAAAGTACTTGGGGATATTCCAGGGCACCAGAGAAAAAAGATTAAAGAAGAATCTGAAGAGAAGCTCACTTGGCTTCCATGAATGTTATGGAAATTAACCTCAGAATGAACTCCATGATACAGATATTATCACTGTTCAACAGATAAAGAAACTAGGCTAGAATTAAACAGGTACTCAGGGCCATCCAATGGCAAGGCAGGATTTACCTGCTCTTCCCAGATTCCAATTGCCTGTACTATTGATTTGTATTGCTTCAATTGCAATTTATAAAAATGAATGGAGTTCCTGGCAAGTTGATCTTAATGAAACATATTTACAAAACTATATATCTAAGCAGGACTATCTAAAAGTTATGTTTAAAATAGAAAAATAAATGAGTTCTGGAGATAGTCTTTCTAGGGTACCTATAGATGGTAAAATTAGAGAATTGGTAACAATTAAATCTAGTTAGCAGAAAGAGAATGGGCCAAAACTACTGGAGGACTTCAGTGACTTTTGATGTCAGTGGAAGTACTGTTTGTGCTGTGCTGGTGGTATAGAAGCAATCTTCAAAGCAGGTGACAATAAAGGCAGGAGTCAGCCCAAAGGGATACTTAGAATCTTGGTAGAATCATTTCTACTTCACGAGAAAGTCCCTGAGAATACTGTGATTTGAAGTGCAGTCTCGTAAGTGTCACTTCTCTTAACGCAAGACAATCATTCACGACGGGGAAACAGAACTTTTTCTCCAAACCATTTCTAAAACTTCCAGTGTTTGAACAGAGTGCTCAAACCCAAATCCTAGGCAGAATGAATATTCAGAATAGAAAGCTTGGACCCTGAGGTCACACTGACTTCTATTCAGCCTTAGATAACCTTAAACCATGTCTCAGTTGTTTCATCTATAAAATGGGAATGATAACACCTACTTATTTGGGTAAGTTTGTGTTCCCTTCCCAGCCTCCTAATACAAGAGTCTCTTATTCTACCTCTTGCTCGTCTTAAGTTTTTCCCCTCTACTCTCTGCACAAGCCACATGATCACCGAACTTATCGAGAGCAGAACTGTTTTCAGGAGCAGGTGTTGACTGCACATAGTTAAGGGAGCTGGCTAACTCATACTTCTAGATGCATCTCAATGTCACTGCACCATGGAAGTTTCTCCTGATCATTGCCCACACCACTCTGTAACAAGTGCTTCTCCTCTGCGTCCAGATGGTCATGTATCTGCCATAGTTGGCCCTTACCACACTGTCTTGGGTGTGTTTTCTGGCTTTCCACTAGGCCATGAACTCAAGTCTTTCATCTTTAAACACCTGAGACCCAACTAACCAACTAGTTCTTGGTAGTCTCCACAAGATTTGATTGAGTAAATGAGTAAAAGAATACCAGTTTTCACCTGGAAGCCTAGGCCAGAGAATTTAGTACTGTGTGTAAGTCTTGGAACTCATGGAGTAATGGCTGTGTTCATCTTTCGGTGGTTTATATCCCTCTAGTGAAGAGTTCCCTTTTAAGGCTTGCTACCCACCCCCAAATAATTATATCAGATAGCCTATGCTGGGTGAAAGTTTTTATCCCAGTGGGGCAGTCACTCCTGGCTTATTAAGCTGCAGGAACATATTCAGCAGGAGAGCCAGCAGGTTCTAGAGTGGTAAAGTGAGAAACCCATTACTACAACTTGCAATCTGTGGACACAAGACACAAGAGAATCTTGCAGATAAATTCTGCCTCCCTCCCCTCAGGATTCTACCACCTAAGATCTCAGCATAGGAACTTCTCCCATTTAACTTCCTGACATACATTCATTGTGTTGAACTTGTTTTCCCTATCACAGGAGAAGGTCTTTTTGATTGTCACTTTCAGGGAGTTCTGACTATTTTAATGTGAAAAAATATGCTACTAAATATTTTTACTAAATGTAAAAATACAAAATAGAACTCACTGTGCTCCCAGAACTACATTAAATAATAATTTGTCTTGAGGTAGGAAATGACTTTGTATAGTCAGGACCTTTTCTTTTCTTGGGACAAATTGTTTTCCAGTTTAATAGTCATCCTTGCTGCAGTTAAAAAAGATCAGTGGAATCTATTTTAAACAAATACTTATTTTCCCACTTACTTTTCCTGTCAGTGACACAAGGCTGCTTTGGCTAGGTTCTGCTTGTTCTCCCACACTGACCACAAGAGCAGCAACTATTTGGGATTTACTGTTATGGTGGAGGGAAAAAAGCACAAGAGAGCTGGTGGGATCTTGTGGTACCTCTTAAAGCTCTTCTGGGAGGTGGCATACTTTCATCTGCTCATGTCTGATTAGACAAAGCAGGTCATGTGGACAAGGCCAAAGTCTTTTGGCCTTGAAATGAGCAATGCTCTTATAAGGAAGTCAGTAGGGTATGCTGGGGAACAGTGCAGCATCCACTAAGTTCATGAACATTGTCATGACCTGGATGGAAGATGAGGTTCATATTGTACCTTGCAGACTAGAGATTCTAGAGAAAATTATCAGTCTTGAAATGATGGTAGAAAAGAAAACCACTGGTGTTTCTGCTGCCTGCTTCTTTGATTGCTGTTTCATAACTCGATTCTTACACATTTGTATTCCTGTCCTGTTTTCAGGGGATGATGGAACACAGACTCATCCTGAGAACAGCAGCCAAGAAAACAGAATCAAGGCTCGCTGCCTGTCCTGCACGTCCATGGTTCTGAAGGCTGTCTGGGGACTCTTGATCATCTTGTCAGTGTCATCATCTTGGGTTGGAACCACACAGATTGTAAAAATTACTTATAAAAACTTCTACTGTCCATTTTTCATGACTTGGTTTTCAACAAACTGGAACATTATGTTTTTCCCAGTCTATTATTCTGGTCATCTGGCCACTGCTCAAGAAAAGCAACCACCAATGAAAAAATTCAGGTAGGTTTTGTATTAAATAGCCAATAGGAGATGTTCTAAAATAACTGCATATAAATGTGTATATTTTCATCTCTTTGGTATATGAGTGTGGAGAGACAGGATTTAAGGTCAGGAATGAATACTAGGAAACAGAATATTTTCTCCATAAAAAGAAGCATTGAGTGTCTGTACTGGTGCTTTTATGTACCTTACCTTATTTAATTGTTACTGGTGTGACACCCACCTTTTACAGTGGTGTTGTTATCCCTATTTTAGCATATTTAGAAAAGATTTAGGAAGCTTAAGTGACTTGTTCAAGGTCACATACTTATAAATAATGACCCCCAATTTCTATCCAGACCTGCTTATCTCTGAAAGTCATATTTTAAAAGAACACCCAGACTTCCAGTCAAAATGGAGGTGTAGGTAAATAGACTTTGCCTCCTCCCACAACCACAGAAAGAATTACAACCACACCTCAAAACAAATAAAACTGTCAGAAAAGTCAAGCTGTATGGAAGTCCAACAACCAAGGATTTAAAGAAGCCACATTCATCCAGACAGGTGCCTTTTCTACAGCAGACCATACTACTAAGACAGGGAGTCAAAGCATCTGTACCTAATGCACAGAAACAAACACAGGGAGGCTGTCAAATTGAGTAGACAAAGAAATATGGAGCAAATGAAATAACAGAACAAAACTCCAGAAAGAGAACTAAATAGAAACAGAGCTAACCAACCTATCAGATACAGAGTTCAAAACACTGGTGATCAGGATGCTCAAAGAACTCACTGAGTATGGCAACAGTCTAAAAAAAGACCAGGAAGAAATGAAGGCTACACTAAATGAAATAAAGAAAAATCTACAAGGAAATACCAGTGGATGGGATGAAACCAGGATTCAAATAAATGATTTGGAACATAAGGAAGAAATAAGCATTCAAACAGAATAGCAAGAAGAAAAAATAATCCCCCCAAATGAGGATAGTATAAAATACCTCCAGGACATGTCCAAATGAACCAACATCCAAATCATAGGGATGCCAGAAGGAGAAGAAGAAGAGGAAAAAATAATGAAAGAAAACTTCCCTAATTTGGAGAAAGGAATAAACATACAAGTCCAGAAAGTACAGAGAATCCCAAAGAAGTTGTACCCAAAGAGGACCATACCAAGACACATCATAATTAAAATACCAAAGGTCAAAGATATAGAGAGAATCTTAAAAGCAGCAAGAGAAAAGCAGAGAGTTACCTACAAAGGACTTCACATAAGACTGTGAGCTGATTTCTCAAAAGAAACTTTGCAGGCAAGATGGGACTGGCAAAAGTATTCAAAGTGATGAAAAGCAAAGACCTACAACCTAGATTACTCTATCCAGCAAAGCAATCATTTAGAATGGAAGGGCAGAAAGAGTGCTTCTCAGACAAGACAAAGCTAAAGGACTTCATCATCACCAAGCCATTATCACAAGAAATGTTAAAGACATTTAACATTTATCTTATGGAACTTATCTAAGAAAAAGAAAGTCAAAACTATGAACATTAAAATGGCAACAAATTCACAACTATCAACAACTGAATTAAAAAACACAAACAAACTAAGCAAACAACCATACAGGAACAGAATCAGAGATACAGAGATCATTTGGAGGGTGATCTGTGAGGAGGGGTAAGGGGGAGAATGGGGGAAAAGTTTCAGGAATTAAGAAGCATAAATTGATAGGTATAAAATAGACAGAGGGATGTTAAGTATAGGAAATGGAGAAGCCAATGAACTCATATGCATGATCCATCTACATGAACTAAGGGACAGGGGGAGATTGCTGGAAGGAAGGAATGTACCAGGTGGAAGGGAGCAAAGAGGGGAACATAGGAAAAACTGTAATAACATAATCAATAAAATATATTTTTAAAAAGAAAAAGAAAATTCACATAACCTAAAAAAATAAAACAAAACAAAACAAAACAAAACAAAATACCCAGTGTTTCTAGCCCCGGGAGGAAAAAAAACCGTATTAATAAGATTAATTGTTAGAAAAACATTTGCTCAATGTTCTGGACACAGTGGTGTCCAAGCAGATGGAATGACCTGATTCCCCGCAAAGGAAAGTTTGACCCTGGAATACTTTGAAAGATGCTGTTCTTTGCTTTCTAGGAGCACGTGGAGACTTGTCTGTTGGTTTGCAAGCCGCGAACTTGATAGTATCAAGGTCCTAGTGGTTGGTCTGTGCTAAACCTGGCTTTTGCAGCTGCACTTTGGAGAGCTCAGAGAGCTGGGGGCGGGGGGCGCGGTGGGGGGGCAGTGTCACCCAGCACCGCGCAGCTCTCCAGGAAGGAAAGCAGCTTTGGGATCTAAGTTCCTTTGCTAACAGACTGCTTCTCAGAAAGGAAAAGCCCAGAGCTAAGGAGTAACTTCCAAGATAACCGAGGAAGTCACTCTGATGACCAAGGAAAAACAGTAGTCAGGACCCCCGCGGATGGCAGTGGGAGAGGGACAGTTCTCTACACTAGCTCATTGCTCCTCGGTAGAATGACAATTTGTCCTGTGGGATCCCAAATGACCTTTATATCTTGTCCCTGTCCCAAATAAAAAAATGAATGACTATTATAATTGGCACATTATAAGACTGTTCTTAAAAACTTAACAAATTGTAAAGAGTTTATCTTCAACCTGTTGTCTATCACCCGCTTGGAAGTTCCTGGGAGTGATAAAGTCGCACCGTGAGCTCATTTTCCATGTGTGTCCATGAAAAGGCAATTATAGTTCAAGATAAAAAAATGACTTAAAAATAAATACGTTCTGGTTTGGGGGAAATAAAAAGCCTTACACCTGTTTGTGATTGTTAAAAATGCTTTGTATTTGATGGCCATTCAAAATAGACAGGATCTTGAGTCATAAGTTCTTTTTAAATAATGACATTTAATAAACGATCACAGAGGATGTGATTATCAGGCTAAAATTCCTGTTTGAAAATATCTGCGTGTACCCACAGCAGGTGTGTGTTCCTGTGGTTTAGACACATGTGCTGATACAAGAACAAACGTTCAGTATGGGTAGTGGTAACTCAGGACATCTCAGGGTAAGCCAAGCCCGTTGCGTTGAAGATAACGCATTTACTAGAGGCTGCTGCTGACAGAAACATTCTAGCAACAGCTTCATCTTCACCACAACTGTCATGTCAGACTAACTCTGGATTTAGCAAAATCTGTGATTGGACAAGACACGTCCACCTGTTCATGGAGGTAGAGTGAAGCTGATCACTTCTGAAACCAAACCAAAGAGCTCTTATTGTCAAGCAGGAAACACTACCTTTGAAGGGAATATTGTCCAGGGCCTCCTCCGTATGAGAGCTAAACACACTTGGAAAATTCTGAGATCCTCGACCTTTTTTCCCTATAGACTCATCAACACCGTCTGCCAAGAAGACACGCCCCCAAGCTCTCAGGGCGGCAGAGAGGGAAAATAAAGTTAATATGTAAGACTAGAAACAGAATTTGTCCCATAGCGCCAAACCTTCTGACTAGTTTCCTCTTTTCTCTTAAATGGTATGAAAGCATTTCTAATGTTTTTCTTATCACAACAGCAGAAGAATTTTTAATAAAGTATCAAATCTAGATGGCAACAATTCTGCACTTAGAAGTAGTTTTTGATATTTGATCGTTCCATTTATACACTACCCAGGGAATTCAATCGCCTCAGGTAAATTTGAAATTTAAGGAGAAAAATATATATATATATATACTATATTTTGAAGGGGCGTTATCTTCAGGAAAAGAATATGTAGAGAGCATAAAACTAGAGCCAAAGGTACATTTGTCTATGTCAGGCACTGATAAAATATGTTTAGAGTGTCACCTGACATCTAGAATAAGTTCAATAACTAGTAGCTGCTATAACGATGATGATTGTAATTAAATTATCAATGTCCCCCAACTTCTAAGCTTCATTCCAAGTTTTTCCATCTGTCAGTGACGCTTGCTTAGAAATTCTGCCTCCCATCATCCCAAGGAGAGACCCGCTGTTATTTGCTTCTCCAATAAGTTTTATTCTTTTAAAAAATATTTGCATTTCTTAACACTTTAATGCTTAAATAGCATAAGGTGCTACACAGGTAACCTGGTGTTTGAGTGGAGAGCACTTTAATTCCTGAAACAGCAGCGACAAGTGGAGAGAAGGTTGGCAGTGAGAGGGGAAGGGAAAGAGAGGGGAGTGGTAAGGTAGCCAGTTCCTGGCAGGAGGGGGTAGTGAGCCAGGTGAGGAAAAGTCTTTTCTAGGAGCGGCGGGGGGCCCTTCCTCAGCAGCACTTTGTGTGGGGGATCTCCCTGTCCATATGCCTCCACTGCCCCCCCCCCCATGGGATCAGAACACTTGCTCGCACGCACACAAACTCTTCACTTGAGAGCCCTTGACTAGCGTGATGCTGGGCTCTAGGAATGAAGAACCACCACTTGCTAGGGCCAATGATAAAAAAAAAATTCTTTAATCAGAAATGGGTTTGTTGTGGTTCTCCATAAAGGTATATTTAAAAGGCATTTAGCCCTGGCCAGTGTGGCTCAGTTGGTTAGAGTATCGTCCTGTGCACCAAAAAGCAGGGGGTTTGATTCTCAGTCAGGGCACATACCTAGGTTGCAGGTTCAATCCCCAGTCTGAGCACATATAGGAGGCAACCAAATAGTATTTCTCACATTGATGTTTCTCTCTGTCACCCTCTCTCTTTCTCCCCTCACTCTCTCTTTCTCTCTATCTTTCTCTCTCTCTCTCTCTCTCCTTTGTTCTCTGTCTAAAATCAATAAATGTATTTTTAAAAATTAAAAGGCATTTAGTAGTTGTAGATGTTAAGGTCAACCTGTAACTCTCGACTCTATCTCTTCCTGGCAGAGTCTCATGGAGTTGATCTGGCTGAAAATACAGAATATGGTGTGGTGACTGCTGAGGGTGGGGGGTATAAGGGGACTGAATGGTAATGGAAAATAACGATAAGAATACAATTAAAAAATAAAACATAGAATACAGAGCATGTGCCCAAGACGTTCTAAGAGGAGAGCTGCTTGTTCCACGTGTGGCTCTGATCCCGAATATGCCCGTGGTTACAGGGTTGGAGAGAGGCCCTCTGCTTTCCTGTGTGGGTGAGCACGTGTAATTTCTGTTTCCTTTACAAAAACATTGCCTTTGGGTTATTTAGACCCTTCACTACAGTTTTGTCCCTTTTAAGGTAAAGTTTACTTTTGGGAAACCACGTTTTTATTTTGTGAAAAATCCTCTTTGGTTGTCTCCTGCATGGAAGTAAACCACTACACATTTCCTATGTGTGCAAATTCCATTTTCAACCTTCCCAGAATCTCTAGCTTGCAATTCCCAGCATTCTCAGCAACATTTTCCATGAGACTTGACATTGAAGGTCATGCCCCTGTGCCTAGAGCCTCACTGCTTTGTCACTCCCCTCTCCAGGAGGTCCTCCTGCTCCATGCACGTGAGGCAAGCATTGCGAGAGATTACTTTGGGTTACCATACTTGAGGCACAATTATTTCTCTTCAGAAAATGCTGGAAGAGAAACTAGTACTAGTACCATCTAGAACCATGTAAATGTATTTCATTAGAAATGTGCAAACATTAGTAACCTGTTGCTTGGAACAAGATATTTATACTACTCTTGAAAATTCAGTGCCTGGCACTTGATAGTTGCCCAATGAGTGCTTGAATGTTCGTGAACAACTGAGTAAAGAAAATCAAGCTGAATTCTCTCAGTGGCAAGTCCGTTTTCAGTCTACAGTCAAATAAGCAGCTACTCTATCACTTCCACGATTGCCGATCTGTACCACTAGCTTGAACATTTTGATTAAAATGGCCCCTTGGGCTAAATAACCGATTTAGTCCGAAATCAAACACATCAGCAATTTAACTGAGGTGATTACTAGTACACAATGAATCCGGATAATTTCTCCAAAATGACCAAGGGTTTATATATAACAAAGGTATCTCTTGAGTTTTGTTTTTATTTTTACTTTCTTTGTTTTTCTGTCCTGCCTTAAAATGCTAAAGAAAAAAGAAATGCGTCAATAGGGCAGATATATTACAAAGAGGTAGATGGTCTTGGGAAGAGCAGAATCCCACACTCGTCTCTATGTGATGGGTGAGGCTACAGGTTGTCTGTAGCCTGTTCGCCCAGTAGCAGCCATTTCGATCCTGCTGCACTCACCCACTGGGAAAGTTTTCTCTCTCTTTTAATAACTAGTAATTCCAGCAACCACACATTTATGTATTTCTCTGGGCTTCTCCGAGAATGTTCAGCAGCAGCAGCATGGCTGCCCCAGTAATCCGGAGAGCACATCGAGGTAGGAGGGACCCCGCTCTGTGTCTGGTGGATTCTTTTCCATGGAATCCTCTGCGGCCTGGAGGCAGCAGGACTGGGTTCAGTACGTTCCGCAGATGACTGATGAGTCTGGAGTGTTTTGTGCTCTTGCCTGGTCATGGGGGTCAGGGGTCAGACAACAGAAGATGTGTCACAAACAGTACCTGACTATTATTAACCTCTTTTTTCTTTCCTAGGGAATGCAGTCGGATTTTTGGGGAAGATGGTCTGACGTTGAAGCTCTTTCTTAAAAGAACTGCTCCTTTTTCTATTCTATGGACCTTGACTAACTACCTGTATTTGCTGGCTTTAAGGAAGCTGACGGCCACAGATGTCTCTGCTCTGTTCTGTTGTAACAAAGCCTTTGTCTTCCTGCTGTCGTGGATCGTCCTGAAAGACAGGTTCATGGGAGTGAGGGTAATGGCACACCTGATTTCACCGTGTGAGGCCGCCCTTAATCATAAACCCATGGCATCGGGAGCTGCCCTGTTTCATGGAGTTTCCATAGAACGTGCCTATAGGTTCTGAGTACGAAGTGGCATTTGAAGGTAGATCAGGATGCCCATGACTGTGCAAATCCTGAAAGGATAAAGAGATTTCCATTGGGCAGTCAGCTGATTTCAACAGGAGGCACTAAACCGGGGAAAATAAGATCTTTTTTTTTTTTAGGAGTAATGGTGTGATTGGCTCCTTTTGTCCTTGGGGAGGTAGGGTCTGAGGAAAATTAGCCAGAGGTTTTGCTTTATTATTTTCAATCAACGTGTGTTGGGACAATTTCCTCTTGTTCCCTCCTACCCAGAGATGGACTTAATACTGGTATAAGTAGGCAAGACAACCAAACAGTAATTAAAGTCCCTGGTCATGTGGCAATGCTGTTAAAAGTGTCTGTACATCCATGTGACTAATGGAACCAACAGCAACGACTTGTACTGTGGGGTCCAAGTTAGTTGAACTGCATTAAACTTCAACCACTTCAGTTCTGAGTTTATTCCTTTGAGAAGTAACATGGATTTTTTTATGTTTTCTGTATGTTCAGTCTATGTTAGACTGAAAGTCATGCAAATTTAGAGAGTTAGATCTCATTTATGTAATCTGGCATGCCCCCCTGCTGATAATGTTGAGGAAGTAGTTCTTTAGAAGGAGGTCTAAATGAATGGCCTTTTCCCAGAAGATAAGCATCCCATAATTACTGTTCTCTGAGAGAGATGTCCAAGATGGCCATCCCAATGTTGCTCTTGTTGTAATGATTCCAGTGCCTTCTCTACCCTTTTAAGTACGTCTGTATTTCAAGGTTTATGATAATTATAACCCTGAAAGCTTTTTAAAAAAATAGCCAACTAGCAAATCCTGGTTGTGTGCTGGGAGAGGCTGCTCAGAAATTCAGGACTGAAGATTGACATTAGCAAGGAGTAGAAAGCAATGACAGAAGACCAGATGAGGAACTCTGACTCAGTCCGTGACATCATTAGAACACAGGCACACGCTCCACTAGCTTGTCTTAGACACCCAAAGGGCTTAGCTTCGTGTTTTACATGGTGCTGGCTGGTCACCATCAGGTACCCTGACAAGTCCTCGAGAGCAAGAACTTCCCTGTATTGCTCACTGCTCCATTCAGGATGAACTACATGATTTGTGGGGTCCAGCGCAAAATGAAAGCACAGGGCTCCCATTAAAAAATTATCAATAGCCCTTTTGCAGCCAAAGCTAAGGCGCCAGTGGTCAAAATGAAGTTCAATCCCTTTGTGACTTCTGACCAGAGCAAGAACCATAAAAGATATTTCAGGGCACCTTCCGACATTCACAGGAAAAGTATGTCTTCTCCTCTTTCTAAAGAGCTGTGACAGACGTACAACGTTCGCCCATCTGAAAGAATAATGAAGTTCAGGTTGTGGGAAGACATTACAAAGGGCAGCAAATCCGTGAAGTCATCCAGGTTTACAGGAAGAAATGCATCAGCTTCACTGAACAAGCGCAGCGGGAGGAAGCTGATGGCACAACCGTTCACGTGGGTGTTCGCCCCAGCAGGGTGGTCATCGCCAGACTAACGCTGGACAAAGACCGCAAAGAGATCCTTGAACGTAAAGCCAAATCTCTCCAACTAGGAAAGGAAAGGGGCAAATACAAGGAAGAAGTGGTTGAGAAGATGCAGGAATGATGTAATTTTATATACAGCTTTCATTAAACACTTGAAATGGAAAAGATTATTGATCATGTCAAGATGGCAACAGCAGAAAATGAAACCAAGAATGGGGCCCTTCTAACCATGGGGATGCCCTGGGCATATCTGCCCATGAATCCAGCTCTGCCTCTGTCTCTATCAGAATAATTCTGGGGACAAAGTAGGGGCTCAGCAGATATTTGAGGGCATAGGAAGTGAACTCATATGTTTATGAGGTCATGCTTTTTCTGTCTACTTCCACCATGGTTGATCCATGAGAGTTTGGGGGGCCTTGTCAGAAGAGGGGAAGACAGAGGAGATTTAAAGCTTTTCTGCCCTCTCCGTGGCATCTGATTACCAAAAGGAAATTAATACATTGACTATTAGATTGACCAGTGAGCAAATCAACTGCATTGGAGTGAATGACTGCATCTAACTATGGAACATACCGATGCAAGAGGCCCTATCAAAAGACGTTCAGTGTTTATTTGAGGTCTTTTAAGGAAAAAACCCTCAACTATGTAATATATTTAAATCATAGGGTTAGGAAATCTGGCCTGAGGCTACAAACCATTGCCATTTTAAAATTGGTATCTGTAGTGGGTTGAATGGTGACCCCCCCCCATAGGTATCTATGCCCTAATGCCAAGAATGTGTGACTGTGGCCTTATTTGAAAAGGCCTTATTTGGCCTTATTTGGCCTTATGGTCTTTGCAGACATAATTCATTTAAGGATCTTGTGAAGAGGGCATCATTCTAGATGATCTGGGTGGCCTCTAAGTTCAACAATCAGTATCCTTAAAGGAGACACACACAGAAGAGGAGGAGGCAAGGAGACCACAGGCAGGAACTGGAGTGATGTGGCTGCAAGCCCAGGAGAGCCAGGGCAGCACCAGCACCGGGAAGGGGCGAGGGATGCGCTCCCTCCCAGCCCGGCCGTGGGGAGCGTGACTCTGCGGGATTTAAATGTCTGGCTTCCAGAACTGTGAGAGAATGCAAATCTGTTGCTTTTCGTCACTAAGTTTGTGGTAATTATTTACAGTAGCCTCAGGAAACGACTTGAGTATCTGTAGGAACAATGTTAAGTAGCCCGTAAGTAATTGTTATAAGTACACACGTAAAGACATCTTAGACGGCAAAACGGTAAGCACGACTGTCGGGCACGCTGGTGGAAGTCAGATACGCTCCTTTTTAACCGACAGGAAAGGCTTCGCTTCTCACCGTGGAGCATTAGGAACGAGTTCATGCCATGTTTCAGAAGAATGTCAAGGTGTGATTTTAACGATGCCAATAATCAGCCCATGGAGTATGAGGAGCACCAGAACGTACTCAGCGTTTCGTCTTTGGACAGTCAGCAATTCTTGTCCTCCTGAGAGGTATTGAGAACGTGTAGAATCAGGCCATTTGAGAAACCGAGGGAGGGCACACAGAACGCCGAGGGCACCAACGCGGTTTTTATTGGCTCCGCCCACGAGTAACCTCAATCACGGCCTGTGAGCGCTGCCTCACCTGGACCTCTCTTTTTTAAGTAGGTAGAGCAGTCACCGGATTGGAATGAATATTTCTGCCTGATTCTACGGCTGCAGTAGTTTAGAAACAAATCATTTTTGGATTATAGGTCCGTTTGCTTGACCCCATTTGATCGCATTTGAGATGAAATATATGGCTTCCCCTACTTCTATTTTTTTCCCCTACTTCTATTTTTTATGTCAAAATAACACCATCGACAGAATGAAGGATGCCTTAGTTATAATATCAGTAAGTACGTGTTTACCCGGAGTACTGGTTGACCATTATCATCAATGTTCACATAGAAAGTGATTTTGTGTTATAAATAACTTCTTAGTTGTTTATTTCTTTGGACTATGGATTGACATGTAGATGACAAGGGAATCTGTTATACATTTAGTTTTCTGTTCGGAAATAATTTCAAACAATTTTCTGTTAAATTTCAGTGTGCTAGCAAAGATGAGTCGTTGCTTGCAGCCAATATATGATCATTCCATGGGAATTAGGAAACTTCGTTAAAAGATCAGTTTTTTCGATTGCAAAGATGTTAGTGAGAACCCAGTTCTCGCAGCTTTGAAAATGGGTGTTTTCCCATCTCCAATATCTTATCTTGTGGTGCTAGAGTTTTTAAATTCATGAGAAGCTGAGAAACTACTTTAATTTTTTTTAAGTTTTTCCTCAAAGAAAATGGGCCCCTGGCTGGGTTTTTTTTGTTTGTTACTATGTCACTGGTATCTATTTCACTCCAATAAAAAGTAAATGTCAGACTAGGAAGTTAAAACTTTTTCTTTCAGATCTTGTCCTTCCCTTATTTTTATATTATTAATTAAAATTTTCATCATTTAAAAAATTTCCTTGAACATATGAAGAAAACTGGTGGGTGGTGAATGGTTCAGCAGACCCCAGTCTTTTTAGCAGGTTTAGGAGATGAAATCATGTCCCTTTGGCTTGGCACCCACATTTTTCTAGCTCTAATTGCTCCCTATGCAGTTAACTTCCCAAACTGTGGCTCCTTTGGAGACTTTCCTACACCCACCAAGGACCCACCAGAGAATGTCAGTTGAAGAGAATCTTTCATCGCTTGAACTACACTTCTCTGAATGCAAACTGGGCTCCAGAGCGCTCTACATCAGGACATTGGAGCCGAGCTGCTACTGATTGGTGCCAACGCTACACATTTAGATCGGATCCAAGACAACCTCTGGTTTCCACCTTGCCTTTGGTTGTTCATTCAAGTGCTGTGCAGAATTCTCTGCCCAAAACCTTGAGATTCCTGGCAGAGGCAGTACAGGATGGGCCGTGAGGCTCATCCTCTCAGCCCCCTCTTGGCAGGAGGTTGGTTTATGAACATGGGAGAAGAAAGCTGAGTTGTAATGACTCTGGTCTTATGTCCACCAGGAACCCACAGCCCCTCCACCCTGGTGGAGTCAGTAGGTGCACTCTGCTCACTCCCATACACTCTTCAGTCTTCCCTTCTGGCATTTCTTTTCCTCCTTTTCATCTTGGTCTCCCATTGGGACAATTTTCAGATGGATTTTATGCATATAAAAATAAATGTGTGTGTGTGTGTGGTAGAAGATAGGGGGCGGGAATCTTGGCTGGAGGGTCTGCACCCCTCGTGTTAGACCAGTTTAGGGAACCATCCTTCACGGCTCACACACGCACGGTGTCTGGACAGCTATGGACTGCCCACCTCTCACATTTCTCTCACTTCAAATCTTGGCCATTTTCACTGGATCTGAGCTAAACAGATGCTTCTTCTTTATGAAACCTTAAACGTAATGAGTGAACATGTTCTAGGGTTTCCTGCAGCCACGGTTCCTTGAAAACAGGCTCTGTCTAAATATATTCTGAGAGAAGAGGATGACCATCAGAGCAGGTCTTATTGGCCAGGCCACCAATGAGCATCCCACTTTCAGTTGCTGTCCCTTATTCTTGAACTTGAGTGCAGCCTGCTGGCAGTGTAGCTTCAAGGTCTTCCACTTCAGAGGCTGCTGTAGGCTTGAGACTTGAGAGTCCACTGTAAGTCCATAGATCTCCTCCACGCTCTACTCCGCTTCAGAAAGACAGTTGACCACAGGGAAAATTAAGGAAGATGTTGAGGGTTACAAATAGAAATAGAAGCAATTAAAAGTTCATTTCAATGCCCTGAACCCTAGAAGAGCTGATATTGCAATGCAAATAAATATTCTGGAAATCGTTTGTCAAGGAGAAACACAGTGAGTGTAATGAGACTGGAAATCTTCGTGGAGATCCAGAAAAAGGCCAAACCCTTGTGATCTTTGAGGGCCTGAGCCCAAAGAGGAGGTAGGGGAGATATAAGGAAACTGTTAGCCGGAAACCACTTCTCCAGCCTTTATCTGTACAAACTAGTTCTTTGAGAGGTGAAAGAAACCTGGCTTTCATGCAGGGTCACAGGTGGTCCATAGCACAGTGACATCACCTTTCTGGCCTTTGGGCTTCAGGAACAGGCTTGTATAGCCTCGTGGTCCCTCCAGTTGGCCCAAAAAGTTGATGGGGAGGCTCTCAGAGGGGGCTGAGCCTGAAGAGGAAGGTCAGGCAGTTAATGGTGAGGTATCGTCAGTTCCGTGGCCACAGTGGTTACTAACCCGCTCAGGCCAAACAGACTTGAGTGATGGTGGTGGTGGGATTTCTGTCTTATTTAGACACCTCTGGTTAGTGAAGGGGCTGGACCTGGAATAGGCTGTGAGGAGGGCCGAGTTTCTCTGAAGCGGAGCAGGTGGCACCAGGGGACAGTGCGTTTTCAGCACAGGAGCTGGTCCTGTGCACACTGAAGTGCTCAGAAGCATTTCTGTGGTTTCGCTGTGTGGGTGTGCATGGATGGGCACTTTGACACAGCAGTTCAGCCACTGCTCCTGCAGGCTCATTTCCAGTGTCCTGAGCCCAAGTGGAGTTGTTTTGTGTTTTTCTGTTAAGAAGCACAAACTATTGATCCTTCCTTAGTGCCTGGTGAATTCTGAAAATGCACATGAATCAGTTCTGTGCTCCGTCGTTTGTTCTTGGGATATCTGGATAGTACTTACTCTGTAATGAACTGATGGAGCCAAGCCACGCCACCCTGGGACCATCCAAATGACCACTCCACAGGGGACTTCCCCGCAGCATTTTCCTGCATTTCCTAGGTTAGCAGAGGCCCCTCCCCTTAGTTCTAATGGTGTGGATAAGAAGCATATTGAAAATTTCTTAAAACTTGGTCACAGAGAACTTGTTCTATCAGATAGTTGTGAAATTTAGATAAAAATGGAAAATAATTTAACGGGTCTTTCTCCCCAGGAAACCTATATAAGCCTATAAATTATTAACCTATAAACTACTGTTCACACCAGAGAGAGAAATTTTTCCTAACATCTCAAATATTCAGATTTTCATGATTTTAGAACTTAACTAACAGGGTTGTTTGACCCCCTGAAGTGAAAAATGCTTCTCTCCATGAAGGCAATCGAGAGAGACACAGCTGTAATTGATATGTCAATTTACATCGTCAAGGCCAATATTTCCACAAGCACTTGAATATAAAATGTAATGGAGATTTAAAGAGGCCCATTATGGTTCTAACTTGGAATTGCTATAAAATTATGTAATCTTTGTCCATGTCTAATGCCTATCTTGAGAAAACTTATAATAATAATAATATGCATATACCGTTTTACTAATGGGCGACCCAGGAAAAAAACAGTCCCCAACTAGGGTCAGATCCTGGGGATAATAGTTTTAAATATTCATCCCTTCCTAGACAGTGATTTCGTTTTTTGCCTTTTTTGTTTGTTTGTTTGTATGAGCTGTTTGTTTTCATAATTCCCTAGACCCAGAATTATATAGAGAAACTTATAATAATTTAAAATATGAAAGAGCACATTGTGTGAAAAATCATTAGGATTAACACCTTGTTCTTTTAACCCTGTTGTATTTATTTGACCAAGAAACTATAATTGATGCTTGGCCCCCCGCCAAAAACAACCCACAAATATTAATTCAAATTTATTATCCTACCAGTTCAGTCTCATGAGGGAGATCTATGTATGCACCTGAGTACCTTAACCCATGGACATTATTTAAACACAAAGACAAATCAGAAATTGCAAAGGTCTTATGCCCCTTTTCATTGTCTGAAATCAGACTGCCCAAAGAATTGCTGCAAATCCCTGGCTGAACAATAAACCCGCAAATCAAAGAAAATGATAGCCCTCACAGAATTTCCAGGTCTAGATAACCCCCTCACCATGTTTATTTATGAATCTATTACTTCTTCTTTAGAAAATTTCCATGACACCTCATGGTGTGTATATTAAATTTTATTCCCTACAGTCTGAGGCACAGTCTAACTAGAACACATGCCTGGCAGCTTCGGAGAATATGATATTCACTCAGCAAGAGAAACACCTCCCATCAAGCAGCCCCCCGGATCACACTTTATGAAGACAGTTTTTCACTGCTGACATGTCAGTGTCTGTTCTCAAGTTCTCCTGCTGTTTTCCATAAAGGACGCTTTAGTGTGGAGCTGGCTCTGAAACCGGCTGTGCCCTTGCTTTTGGTGGTTATTAACAAAAGAATTGCTTTAGCAGCATCTAAATTACGTGTTATCATTATCATTCACTGCATACAGTTACTTGTTAAAGATCTACATTTTGGTGTAATAAATAATTCACCAAAAATGTTCAGAGGGGCAAAGAAATCCATGCGAAAAGGCTATCCGTAGCTTCTGATGTAGCTTTTGTAGCTCGACAGAGGAATTGGTTTACTTGGGAATACTCAGAACTGAAGCTTAACAAAATTAATTGCCACATATGTTTAAATTTCTCACAAAGTTGCACCCTGGTTTTAAAGTCAGTGAGGCAACTTTGAAACGTCTGAATGGCTCCAGTTGAAGACAATTAAAGAAACAGATGCAAATCAGCACTTCACAAAGGGGTCAACTCTTGTTTTAAATACACCAAGCATCATGTGGAATTTACAGTCAACTATTGTGATTGCAATCAAAGTATGAACATTTCACTTTATGTGATTCGTCTTCTAGTACAATGAAATAAAACTATCTTTCTGTAGCTTAATTCACATGAAAACAAAAGGAAGAACTGGCCTCCATTTAACATTCCAAGTGGCAGTGCAAGCTTGCTCCTTATAAATTACTGTGAGATTACCCACTTTCTTTTTCACTTTGCCCTAAGTTTTACCTCTTAGCTGCATCAATATGAAATCTCCCTAGGCAAGTTCTGGTTATGTGGAGGTCTTCACCAACATGCATTGATCCAAGGAGCTGATTAAAATGTATGCCAAATGTTTGAGGAAAAAGAATACAGTATAGGTGAAAAGGCTTAGAACTGACTTCCTACTAACTGTAGTTCACTATTATGAGTATAAATCTCTACAAAATTGAACTAAAAAATTAAATTAGAATCATTAGTCCTTGATTTGAACGTGAGCAGCTTTTATACGCTCTGCCTGGATGTCTCATGAGTATACCGATTTCTTGTTAATACAAACCCTCTACAATCGAACAGCAGTGTATAGAGGTAACTGGGTTTGAGGGAGCATCTAGCAGCTTTCAGGAAGTCTTCAATTGCTTGCTCGGGGATATCGAGTCGTCAGGTTTTTGTTTCGTTTTTTACTTATTTCGTTTGTTTTCTTATTTCTTTGCATTCTATTCGACAGATAGTTGCCACAATAATGGCAATTACGGGCATTGTCATGATGGCGTATGCAGATAATTTCCACGCGGACTCCATCGTAGGAGTGGCGTTTGCGGTGGGCTCCGCCTCTACATCCGCGTTGTATAAGGTACGTTGTGTGCTTTCTTTTGTAGTCAATTGTCGTCTGTAACTTAGACTTACATAATAAAGGAAGGGCAGAGAAAATCTCGGCTAGAAAAAAATAAAGATGGTTTAATAAATACCATTTACTGAGTGCTTGCTATACTCTGGGCACCTGCCAGAAAATTGGGATTGCACCCTCATGAGACAAAGGTGCTTATCCCCGATTTCAAAGAGGAAACTGAGTTTGAGGAAGCGTTTAGCAACTTCCATGAAGTGTTCAATTGTTTGCTCTGAAATATGGAGGCATCGAATTTTTTGATATTTTTTGCATTTGGTGTGTTAATATTGTTTGAATGACAGAGGAGGACGCTGAGGCTTTGGAACATTAAGTACCTTGCCCAAGGTCATACAACTAGGACGTGCTAGAGCCAAGATTAAAACTTGGACTGGCCAAGTCCAAAGCCCTTGCTCCATGGCTCCACCCCTCCCGCATCATCAATCAGTTGACGCAGTGGTGAAGAAAGACCTCTGCCCTCTTTATGTTTCTTTACTAGAACTACCTACGGTTATTATCTTAACTCCAATTAGGATGCTAAAAATAATAAACAAGCTGTCATTTGAGAGGTTACCTCTTGCTACATATTAACTCTGTGCCGCAGAAGTTCGTTATTAGCAAAATGAAGAGTCTCTCTTCCTCTCTGAAGGATACTCCTGGCCTGCACTGTGTACTCACTGTTCTTTCTCTCCTGTAACTGCTGTCATCAGTGAAAATTCTATTCAATCACTGCTCTTCACTTCAGAAGGGAGGACTAAGAGGGCAGATCTAAAAGGTTGTGTCCTGAAGCTCCACATTTCAGAGCCAACTTTCTGGATGTAGCTAAAGGACTATTCATTCCACTTTCATCTCTCTTGGTGTTTGAATGAGAAAATTCTCTCTGAAAGGCAGAAAATGCCCTTTGCTTCTCTCGTGGATGCTTGTTCTCGTTATTTGCCAGCACTGCGGCTCAGAGGACACTGAGTCTATCTCCATCCTGACATTTCCTGGCTCACTGATTCTGTGTGACAAGCTTGACGAGTGTTCACTCAGTCACCATTCATGTCTAACCTGCCCCCAACTGAGACTCCACTGAGATGTCTGACGTGGCCAAAGACTAGCATGTGATCAAGGTCTCTTGATTAAGTCTCTCAAAAGAACAAACAATAATAAGTCTGATGGAAATTAAAAGCAGTATCTGGCATCGCTGGGTGACCAGGATGGCCATCTGATAGACAGGATTCCCCTGACCACGTTACAGGTGGACCTATTACGGGAGAGGTGGTATTTGCTGACATGCACAAACTTGTGTGATCGCCACAGAGAAGATCTGCTTCGTTCTCCATGGTTTGAGAACTCATGCAGGAAGCGAAGGGGTTAACGAAACCAGGAGGTAGGGACTACAGTCCGGGCTCCTCCCCAGTCTGACCTGTGACACTAGGTTAGCCGTTTGTTCATGCCTTCCTGCCATCTCTCTCTGTCCACAGATTCACCATCCAGAGAAAAAGATTTTTTAATCTGAAGAATAAACAGTGTTTGTGAAAATATTTTAAGCTCTGAGAGAAAAACACTTATAAATCCAAAACATCATTGTTATTTATCTCAACACATAATGACAGGCTTCCTCTGTCCAGTATGGTTTTCAGTCTCTGTCAAAACAAGAGTGAAATGAGTCCCATGCTTGGAGGGGAGAATTGACAACATTTCAATCCAGAAGATTTTTCTGGGTTTCCCTGCTTTTCTTTATGACTCACCCTACACCCCCCCACTGGTCACGGTGCTCAGCACAGTGTGCAGTGTCCCTGAAGTTTCTACCACCAGAAGGAATTTGTTTCATGGCATTTGCTGTTTCACGTGAAGGCTCCAGGGCAGTTTAGCTCCGTATCTCAACACCACATGGGTTGTCATGGAAGTGGCAGGTGAGAAGACATGGAGGATAAACACTGGGCCAGTCAGCTCCCTGGGTAGGTGAATAGAACTCCCCTTTCTGGTGTGGCTTAAGGGTTTCTTCCCATTCCAGGTTTTGTTTAAGATGTTTCTCGGAAGTGCCAACTTCGGGGAAGCGGCACACTTTGTCTCCACGGTGGGTTTCTTCAACCTAATCGTCATCTCCCTGGCCCCGGTCATCCTGTATTTCACCAAGGTGGAGCACTGGTCCTCCTTCGCAGCTCTGCCCTGGGGCTGTCTCTGTGGGATGGCAGGGCTGTGGCTGGGTAAGTGACCCCGGTTTTGCCTTCCATTCCCCATGTCACTGAAGTTTCCTTGGATTGTTAAATCATCATATTAGATTATCTCCTTGGGTACCTCTGTCCTCTATTTCCCAAACTTACCTAAGGTTGGTCCATGTTGTTGAATTTGGAAGGTTCTTTGCGGGCTATTGCTTGATTAGATCAGAGCTCTCTGACTGCTGTGCCTCCCAGGGGTTAAAGTGCGAGCTGGAGGCCCAGGCCACTCTGATTACCCCGGGGCTGCAAGCAGCCTCGTCCATTCTTCCTGCTGTACTGTGTGGTGCTGTTGGGTTCCAAGTGTGCCACGGGGTGTCAGGCTGAGGGAGAGAGGGACACTCTTACTCAAGGAACTCAAAGTGGTTCAGAGTGGCCGGAGCACCGAATGCAAGAACAGTGGTGAGGACGAAGAAGATGACATTCGGGAGGGCAGTGGTCATGAAGGACCTGAAAAGCCACATTGACAGGGTTGAATTTACTTATTTATTTTTAAATATTTTATTTACTTATTTTTAGAGAGGGGGAGGGGGGAGGGAGAGAAACATCAGTGTGTGGTTGCCTCTCGTGTGCCCCCTACTGGGGACCTGGCCCACAACCCAGGCATGTGCCCTATACTGGGAATCGAACTGGTGACCCTTTGGCTCAACCCTTTGGTTCACAGGCCAGCACTCAATCCACTGAGCCACACAAGCCGGGTCACAGGGTTGAATTTAAAATCCACTTACCTTTTAATTGAATGTATTGGGGTGACACTGGTTCACAAAACCATACAGGTTTCAAGTGTACAGCTCAATAAAACATCATTCGCATACTGTATCATGTGTCACTCCGAGCAAAGTCTCTTTCTGTCCCCGTTCCACCCCCCACTCTGCTGCTTTGCTCCGCTCCACCTACCCCCCCACAGCCCTTTCCCTCTGGCTATCTCCACACTGTTGTCTGTGTCCGTGTGTCATGCATACGCTTTTTGGTTAATCTCTTTCTTCACTTTCGTTCATCTCTGACAGCTGTCAATCTGTTCCATGTATCCATGCCTGTTTCTATTTTGTCCGTTTATTTTGTTCATTCTATTCCACATATAACTGAGATCATATGACATCTACTTACTAATCTCTCAGCAGGGTGGCAACAGGCTCAGATCTGCATTTTAAATAGCCCTCTCCAGCTGTGTACAGAGAATGAATTTGAGACACCAGCCCTCACTAAGCAAGGCAACGAAGTAGCACTGGGCTTGGTGGCTCAGCCAAGCGGGCTATGCCTGCTTGATGACCAAGAAAAAGTCACCTGGACTCTTTATATTTTTCTCCCTTTTTAATATTTTACTCCCTGTAACTCTGAGGCTGCCTGCCTCACCAGGGGCCTCCCACTTCCAGGCTGTGCCCTGCTGTAACTTGACATGGGAAACACTTGAAAATTAACAAGCCTACTCTTCTCGGGCTCAGGAAACACCCGCACCCAGTGACCAGTGTCTCTTGTCTCAGAATCAAATCCTTTTCATGTTGCTACTCTTTCCTCACTGCACCTAAGACAGCCCCCCTCTGCCCACTCCATATTTACCCACAAGACTTGACCTACAAGACGTCTGCTAACCTTCACTTGACTTTCTTTATCAAGGTGACATAATCCGAAACACAATCTGAAGCAGCAGAGCAATTCTTGGAAGGAAAATATGCTCTTATTTTCCCCCATAGGCGCTGAGTCCTCTCTTTACACTCTGGCCCAGGCCTTAAGGGGAGGTCTTAAGCAAGACAGGAAACACTTCAGCTAATTGTTGGTCCTTTGAATTCTACATTTGAGGACCAAAAATACGTGGTTGTGACCTGTCATAACCTCTGCTAAGTTAAGTAGAAATCAGTAGTAATGTTTCCACAAGACCAAACATCCTAATGAAAAGTGCCTGGACAATTTCCCGACCCAAACTAATCTAACTGGGGACAATCATAGCCAAAATTTCACTGGCTGTGGCCCCCCCTGCATACACACGATCTCTAATTGTTGCAAAGTAGCCCTCCTCTAACATGCATCCCCAGACACGTCTAATACACATGCCTCTGAGCAAGCCTGCTAGGCTGGGTGCCACCCATGCTGGCTGGACACTGGCTCCCCACCAACAGCATGGTCTCCACACCCCATCGGGTGTAGTATCCCAGCATAGCAAATTGATGATCCCACCCCTTTGCGTTTGTTCCATACACCCTTTGTCAGCCAGCAGGCAGGAGGTCAGGCAGCCAGAGTAGCAGAGGAGAAAATCAAGAAGCCTGCTTCTGGTGAGAGACGCATACATCCATCTCCAAAATGAGAGAATTAACTGACCGAAGGTGCGGACAGTTTAAGAGGCATGTTTAGCACAGACATCGATTATTTTATGTTAAGAAGGAAAGCATCTAGCATATCAATTCCCCTTTATCCTCCAATATGCTCAATATCCTCCTTTATTTTACAGTCTTCAACATCCTGGTGAATGTCGGCATGGTGCTGACATACCCGATCCTAATCTCCATTGGGACCCTGCTCAGTGTTCCTGGAAATGCAGGTACTGGTACGATTTGACGTGTGCCCAGTAAGTCTCCTGCTCGTGTTTGTTTTGCACCCTGAGTTGTTTCTCTGAGCAATTGTGAATTATGCCCCTTGCCTGCCTGGGAAGATGTTTTTAAATATCACGAAGGTGGCATCCACAGAATAACTATGCAACAGATTTCAAATTTGCAGCTATAAACACTGTTTTTACTTGGTTGTGCTTTTAGAATTAAATACCGAATGTATCATTTGGGTTTCATGTAATCTCCCTGACAACCTAATTTTGTGGTATTTTTAGAGGAAATCCTATGGAAACAAAAGGCATCCCAGCATAGGACTCTCAAGTAAACGTCACTAATGAAAGTGTAGGGGACGTACAGGGTGTTGGCTCCCCATCAGACCAACCCTGCGGAGCTGCAGAAGCTTCTCCCCGGGGCACAGCAGATGGCTCTCTGGAACAGGGATAGGGAAAAAGCAATTTGATTCACTTCAGCGACAAGAGGAGAAGTTGTTTTTCCAGGATAATCTTTCTAATAAAACCTGCTGGTGGAAGAAGTAAGGGAAGTGGGTGATCTGGATGACTACACGGTCCTTCTCACTTTAAAATGCCGTGATTCCATTCCATCTTTCTTTGCCTCAGGACAATCAGAAAGTGTTTCTTGAGCACTTACTATGGGGATTAGAACTGTAGAAGAGACAGAAAAAAGTGATATTATTGTTCCCTTAAGAAGCTTATGCCTACCTTTGGAAAATGAGACCGCCATACATTAAATTACTTAGAACTCTACAAAGTAATTTATCATTAAATGCCAATTGTGTGACAGACTCCAAAGACTACAAGATATTCAGAGGAAAGGAATATTAGGGAGGAATGGTGTTGTCAAGAAAGTTTATTCACTATCCATGGATTCATTCATTCAACAAGGAGTCTCTGAGCACTTAGGGCATGTTTGGAGCTGTTATAACCCTGGTGAGCGATCCTGGGCAAGGCACAGTCCCTGCTTGCAGGACTACGTATTATCAAGAGGGAGACAGAAGAGAATTGCTTTGATAGAGGCATGTACTGAATGCTCTGATAGCTCACAGGAGGGGCAACCAAGAAGTCTCCCTGCAGGAAGCCTAGATGGAGAGATCTAGTAGAGGGTACAGCTGGACAAAGTAGGTATGAGGAGGGAAGGGCATTCCACGAAAAAAGAACAGCATGTGTGTGACCAACAATTCCACTAGTAGGTACATACCCCCGCAAACGGAAAACAGGGGCTCAAATATATCACTGTACATGAATGTAAGTAGCAGCACTCTTCACAATGGCCAAGGCGGAAACACATAAATATCCATCAACACATGAATGGATAAACAAATTTTGATCTGTAAAATGGGGTATTATTCAGACATAAAAAGGGAAAAGTATGAATGCATGCTACAACTCAGGTGAACTTCAAAAACATCTTGTTAAGTGAAAGAAGTCAGACACAAAAGACCACATATAGCGTGACTCCATTTATATGAAATATCCAGAATGAGTAAATCTATAGAAACAAACAGTAGATTGGTGGTTGCCGGAGGGTAGGAGGTCGGGGTTGGTGACTACTTAATAGATGAGAAATTTTATTTTAAAGTGGTGGAGATGTTTTGGAAGCAGAGAGAGATGATGATTATACAACATAATGAATATGCTAAAGGTCACCAAGTTCACTTTAAAATGGTTAATTTTATGTTGTATGATTATTACCTTAATCAACATTTTAAAGAAGAATAGCATGTGCAATGACCTAAATATTACCTGACTTGGCTCTGAAGGGATGGAGAGGAAAAGTCCTAAGAAGTAATTAAATCAGATCACAGGGGCCTTCATGATTTAAAGATAATGATTTAAAGATAAGGGATGAAAGGCAGATAAAGGGAACACCACAGACAATGGTATAGGAAAAGGAAAAGTGAGCTTGAAAGAACAGGAAGACCTTTGGAAATCTCTAGAAGTAGCACTGAGTTGGGTCATTTGTTTTTCGAAAAGCTTAGCAAATAGTCATAGATGGTGTCTGACCTGGTATTTCTTACTTAGCTGTGGACCTCCTGAAGCAGGAGGTGATATTCAATGTCGTGCGCCTGGCTGCCACCGTCATCATCTGCATCGGGTTTCTGCTGATGCTTTTGCCAGAGGAGTGGGATGAAATTACCCTGAAATTCATCAACAGCCTGAAGGAAAAGAAGAGTGAGGAGCACGCGGATGACCTCACAGATCCCAGTGTGCACCTGCGGAGCAGAAGCAGGGTCAACGGGGCAGTGTCTATACCACTGGCTTAAGGAGGAACACATTTTGAATGCACGTGTATGTATATTCTGTGAATATAATAAAACTTTCTCACTACCTGTATACTCACACGACATTATTAACTCTGAATTTGGATAAGTCATATGTGAAATGATGCCAACAATAAAAGTTTACATTTATATGTATATCAAGGAAATGGTATAAATAATCATAATAAAATTTTTTATTAAAACATATTCTTTCTTGTTCTATTTCTTCTGCATTTGGCGGGGTGGAATTTCCTTCCTACTAATTCACGAAATTTTCTGAAAACATGAAATTCTATTAAATTATGGGCTTGTCGTTACTTTTTTCCCACCTGGAATTGAGACCTTTTTGTTCAGAGAAAGTTGTCTAAGAGGAAAACACATGAAAAGGATACACACTTTTTATATATTTAGGTCCAGTTACTGCCTTAAATTTGAAAGCTGGAAAGTAATTAAACAGATCAACAGAGCGCCTTCTTTCTTCTATGCGCAAGACCTACACTAGAAACTAAGATGTGAGCGGTACTGCAGAAGACCCTGTCTGTATTTCCAATGTGCTTAGGGTAGTACAGAGCATAAGAGAGGTTACCAATATCTCTAATAGGAGGTAGACATTTGAAAATGGCACGGTAGTGACAGAGAGAACATCTGTCACCAGCCACCTCACCTCTAAAGCCCTTTGCCACCAAGTTTTTTTGCAAGAGTCATTTATATTTGCTTTCACTTCAACTCCCATTCACTCTTCAGTCCTCCACAATCCACCTTCTGCCCCCACCATTCCCCCAAAAGGTCATTCAGCAAGGTCGCCAATGACCTCTCTTTTGAAAAACCTACTGACACCATTCAACCCTTACTTGATTGTCCTCTCTGCAACATTTCACATGACTACTCCTTTTCTCCTAAAATAGTCTCCTCTCCTAGATTCACTTCAGTCTCCTGGTTCTCTTTCTCCCTCACTGTCTGCTTTTCTGGGCCTGTCTTCCTAGGCTGAGCTCATCACTGTCAGTGTTCTGTCTTTGGCTTTCTTAGCATCTCATTCCACATTTTCCCATGGGGGTCTTACCTCCTCCCCTGCTTCAGATGTTATCTGGATGGCGGTAGCTCCAAAATCTTTGATCTCTAGCCCCAATTGGTCCCTGAGCTTCAGATTAGACTATCCAAATGTCTTCTGCAAGCTAAGTCGGATACTTCTTTACTCACTTCAGGTTCAAGAGCAAAGTTGAATTTATCGTCTTTCCTCCCCAGACATACTGTATTTTGCCATGTATAATGAGCACTCTTGGCCCAAAAATTTTTAGAGAAAAATAAGGATGCACATTATACATGGGTATAGTGATTACATATTATGGGTATAATAATCCTGTGTATAATGTGCACAAAATATGGGGGAGCATTATACATGGTGAAATACAGTATTCCTTCCTCTCCCTTGTTCCCTGTCTAGGTTAATGGTACCATCAATCACTAGCTACCCAAGCCAGACATCAACCTCAGCTTCTGCTATCCTCACCTTCCACATCTAAACCATAAGTCCTGTCACTTCCCTTTCTGAATATATTTTGATTCTCTACACTTCCTACAATGTTATCTATTCTAGGCCCAATCATCTTTCCCTGATGAGTGAAAGACACTCTTTACATTGGTCTCTCCAACTCCCAGTCTTGCCTCTCTCATCTCTTTGTGCTCTGTAGAGTGACTCTTCTAATATAGATTTGATCATTCTACTCCCCTGTGTGGAACACTTCAGTGGCATCTCACTGTCCTCAGAATAGGGCCCACATACCTCCACATGTCATTCAGAGTTCACTAAATGGCCCCTGCCCATCAGCCACCAGAGAAGCACTATCTAACAGGACTTCCTCTGAGGACAGAACTATTCCCTATCGGCACGGTCCGGCACAGTAGCCATAAGTGGCTATCGAGCTCTTCAGGCACAGCTAGGGCAATTCAGGGCCTGCATTTCTAACTTTATTTACTTTGAGTTAATTTGAAATTAAATGCATGTGGCTACTCACTACCATATGGGACAACACAGCTCCAGGGCCTCATTCCACTGCCCCACACTGGTACCCCGGAAACCCCATGCTTTGGTGGCACTATACTTCTTGCAGTTCTTCAGTCCAGACATGCTCTCCTGCCCTGGCTGGTGTGGCTCAGTGGATTGAGCGCCGGTCTGCGAACCAAAGTGTTGTTGGTTCGATTCCCACTCAGGGCACATGCCTGGGTCGTGGGGTCAGGTCCCCAGTTTGGGGCCTGTGAGAGACAACCACACATCGATGTTTCTCTCACTCTCTGTCTCCCTCCCTTCTCCTTTGTCTAAAAATAAATAATAAATCTATTTTAAAAAATAGACATGCTCTCTTTTTTTGTACTCTCTTTTCCTCTCTCATCACTTGAATAACTCTTACCTAGGCCTCATGACAACATTTTAGTCTATTTTCCTGGGAAGGCTTCTCTTATCCCCCATGCTGAATAATGTGGCTTCTTTAGAAGCCTCTGTTATCACCAGTATGGCACTGACCACCCGCCATGGTAATTGTCAGTCTGCTCATCTGTGTTCCCAGTAGACCATGAGCTCCTTGAAGGCGGGACTGTGGAGCATTGATCACTGTGTTCCCAGCACAGTGCCTGGCACTTACAGACATTTAAAGAATGAGTGAATGGGTTGTTTTACACAAATACATCAGTCTCAGCTGAGGATAGGCAGGCTCACAGGTGAGATTAGTTAAAGACCAAAAGGGTTAAATGCGCCATAGCCTTTGTTGTGTTTCCACAAAATGCCAACTTACTAAATTGATAAAAGGCATTTTCTTCCCTAACAGGCTGGTTAGGGGAGCTAGCAATTGAAGATAATCTGCACTTCCTGGAAAATTTAGTGCAAGAAGCCAAGCCTTTCTCATATCTGTTTTATTATTATTATTTTTTTAATTCAAATGTCCCCAAAGGTGTAGGTGAGACAATCACAGGGCAAGTAGAGGGGATTCAGGATACCACACCTGCTGGCTGGGCATTGTGGTAAATTAAAACTAACATTCTTTCATTGCTCTGTCATTTTTTTTAAAAAGACAATGCTAGTCCCCTGGCATGGACAGATAACATGACATTAACTAAAATAATCACCATGACTCACTTTAAGCTTCATGAAACAAATGATATATACTATTAACAAATATGAGTTAATTCATAATTTAAGTCAAGTTGGTTTTGACTATTTAAATATCATATGGGTACAAACATTGCTCTGACTTTGTTTTTAAATTACTACTAAAGAGCAGTAATCACTGACTAACCCACTCCAGCATCTTGCCATTACTTAGCATGGCATTTAAAATTGTATTTTGACAGGTTTAAGAAATGAATTGTTTTGCTCTTTTTAACGATTCATTTTGAAAAATGGAGTCAGGTACCCTGGAAAGCACTAATTCACCCTATGACTGATCACTGTAATTAGCTCAGTCTATATTAAGAAAACACTTCCGTTATGGTATTCCTTTACTTATTCATTCAACAATAATATTAAGTTCCACTTCTGGCTCTGAAACAGGATATTATGTCAGGTGATCACCAGTCGGCCTCCGCCTGTCTCTAGAGCAGCACTGTCTGCTAGAACATTCTGTCATCACAGACACGTGCTCTCTCTGCACTGTGAGCAAGGCGTCCCGAGATGTATTGGAGATGGTCCCTGCTTCTGGTAACTTTGGTCTTAATAGGTAAGCTGTTACCACAATAATTAAAACCACAACAACTCAGAAATTTGTTGAAACCACTTTGGGAGTGTGAGATACTCCCTTTGATTCAGGTAAAGTAGTCATAAATAAAGATAATAATACCTTTCCTTGCTACTTCTCACTGTTGTGGTGAGAGTCAGATGGGGTAATATATTTCAGTCACTGAACGAATGTGGCTGTGCCTCCCAGGCACTTGTGATGCACCTTCAATGAGTCAAATTCGGTCGGGTTGGGAAGATACTAACCAAGTCCCCACCCTCATGGGCGGAAATGCCTCGTTGAGATTGCTATTGTCTTGCCTGTTCATCCAAACCTGGTTCCTCCCCAAAGTCCAGGAGTCAGTGGCTCCATGGTGACTGAATGAGCTGCATCACTCAGGGAAGAGAGCCCCTGGGTCACAATCCGACTGCACTTCTGAGAAGTGTGACTTTGGCTGACTGTTAACCTCTCTGTGCCCCTCGACTTCATCATCAGTAAAATCAGGATATTAATACCTATCACTTGAGGCCATCAGTATATTAAATAAAACCATGTATAGAAGAGCTTAACACACTGCCAGACAATCTGGAATTATTAACCACTGTCAGGGTTTCCTCTGTTTACCTTCCTCCAAGTTCTTATCAAGAGCGCTTATCCACAGCACTACGCTCAGCAATCACAGAACCTGGCGCAGAGCAGGGAATTTTACCCAAAATAAGCCAGAGAGACAAAAGAAACCTGACTGGAGACAGCAAAACAGGCTACGCCGTCCCCATTTACCCAGCTCCCCTCAGCACGCTGTGCCAGGGCGTGCTGGCCCAGCCAGTGGAACTAATTGCCTGTCAAAAAACAGACTGGCAACTTGGGCTCTGAAATTAAAATCACTTCAGCCATGTTCTGATTGCTTTGCAAACAAATTATAGGCCAATCAATTTTGCTCACCCAGGCTTTGCACGCCTGTTAATTTTGTGCGGGCGCTTTGTCAGGATGCACCAGAGGACAACCCACCTGGAAGGACAATGCAAGCAATAGAAAAGTGAACAGTATAACTGGCCAAGTGTTAGAATGTTTCTGATATTTAAGTACAAATCCTCTTTCTTATCCATAAACCTTTGTCACAAATACAAAGAACACCTAGTTCAGAGATCCTGGTGGACCTGGCAGGCTAGAACACAAGTCTTTATTAATTCTAATCCTTTTTCTTTCTTTTTCTCTCCCCAACCCACCACCCGTAGCAGTTGAAGGTGGAGTAAGAACAGAAGAGGGCAGGCGCTAATGGGGGGGGGGGCGCTGATGCCAAGAAACCAGGGACAGAACGAGCCTGTGTTTTAAAGCTCTGATAAGCCACGTGTCCCCACATGTACGCCACAAAGCAGAGGTTACTGTGTCGTTGTTGGCTTTGTCATTGGAGACAGGAACACCAGATTGTTTGGGAGCTGTGGGAACCTCAAGAGCAAGAATTCTAACCTGAGCTCCAGGAATGGGCTTCAACGGTTGTTCCGAAAACTCCTGACAGAGTTTCCAAAACGGTGCAAACTTAGCTACTTTATTCCAGAGGAATTAATTCAGAGAATTCAGAGGCCCTAAAACCATATTGTTCAATACATTAGTCACTCGTCACCTGAAGCTATTGAAATATAGCTTAGTCCCCATTGAGAAGTACTGTGTCAAATGTACCAGATTTGAAGACTTAGTATGAAGAAAAGAATGTAAGCTATTTTATAGTCATTACATATTGAAATGAAAATATTTTAGATATGTTGGTTTAAATAAAAATATTATCAAATCCATTTAACCTGTTTCTTTTTACTCTTTTAATGTAGCTACTAGAAATTTTAAAACTTCCAAATTTGCATCTGTGGCTCACATTATAGATTGCCCAGCAATCTGGTTTTAATAAGCCCTGCTTGAAATTAGCACATGATCACATGATGTAAGTGATTCCCATGCATGCTAAAGTCTCAGAGCCACTAATGACTGCTGGGCTATAAACAGAGAATGATTCATTGAAATCATAAATTGAACTGTCATTTGGACGAAAACTCTCATTAGTGAGACCAGTATAATCCTTCTCTAAGAGGAAAGTCTTTGCCTGGGAAGCTGAGCACTCATGAAAAGGTTGCTTGGTGAGCCTGAAATCAGAGCAAGAGAAGTCAGATGTATGATTCAAACTCTTCCCTTCTGTTTGTGATTTGCATTTCAACTCCCCCCACCCTCACCTGCCTTGTGAAGATGAGCTCATCCTTGCTATACTTTTGCAGGTAGTAAAGAGAGGAATGTAGAGAACCAACTGGTAAAATTGCTCCCATCCCAACCAAGTCCATTTGCAGAATATGTTCTACCAAATCTCAAATTGAAACTCCCTTCAGTTAATGATATTAACAAGTAGACATCATAGATGTGCCAACCCTTGATTTATAGACACTGGTTATGACCAAAATAGTCAATACGGGTACACATGCACCCAGAAGTGTCCAGCAGATAGACCTCTTTATGAGCTGTTTTGTTGTTGTTGTTACACAAGTTCCTTCTTAACTTCTTTTCCCTTAAGGGAAAAGCTAACAAGTCTAGAGTTCATCAGTAATCCTTCCCTGATTACTTCCCTTACACTTGGATTTTCGTCCTATAATATAATTAGGGGTTCCGTTTACCTGGGTGATTCTAAGTGATGCACTGACATTCAGTCTTTGATAAGACCTCTGCTCTGCCTCGTCCATGTCCTTGGCTAAACCTGCTCTGAAAGTCCCAACAATGCTGTACTTACTGGTTATGTGATTTATCCAACATGGTCACCAAAATTTCCACCTTGTTTTATTTTTTATTTGCATTAACTCATCTTAATGATAAAATGTGTCCAGTTTTCACTTTTCTTTCATACAGCCTTCTATAAAATCCAACTTTGACCTGTAATTTATAAACATTTATAAACTTATATTTTTACTTTTACTCATCCTATTTCCATCAGCAAACACCAGTTTAATTCCTTCCTTTCACATACAAGTTTCCCCTTTCCTTCAATATCCCCACACATGACCCTGCATCCCTCACCCGTGCTGAATAGACACTGCAGTGTTTCCTGCTTTGAGGTGATCACCTGCTTCTGATTATTAGGTTTTTTTTTCTCTTGGAAATGCTAACATCATCTAATATATTTGAGCTGGACTCTAAAGCTCTTCCTAACTTTGGCCTTGAAAGCGTGCTATGTTCAAGATGCCATTGCTATACCAAGTCTTAAAAATGATGTCAACTACTAGTTCTCAATTCTCAGTTTTCCAAGAACCTCTCTGGCACATCTGTATCTCTTCTTTGTCTCTACTGTCTTTACATCTACAATAATATAAAAGCCTATATTGAGTTCTGGCCAAGATGGAGGCGTAGGTAGAAAAGCTTTACTTCCTTGCACAATCAAAAGGAGGATAACAACCAATCTAAAATCAATAAGCAACCAGAAGTACCACAAAATCAAACTGCATGGAACTCTGATGACCATGAAATTAAAGAAACAGTCAAACAGAACAACCAGACTAGTAAGGCGGTGGACAGAGAGAGAAACGGAGGCGAGGCAGCAGACTGTGGGGGCAAGGCTGGCTGTGGCCCAGTGGCAGGCTGCGAGGGAGGGGCTGGCTTACGGGGAAACAGAGAATCAGAGCTGAGTGTAGACTACGGTGGTTGCTGCACAGGGAGAAACTCCCAGTCCGACAGACAGTCCATTGGAAAGTGTGCTACAGACAAGCAGGTTAGCCGCACTGTTCCCTCTCTGGACTCTCCCACACAAGCAGCACAGCAAGGAGGTTTGCCCTGCCCCGGTGAATTCCTAAGGCCTCGCCCTCTTGCAACTTATCAGGGGGCCCGAACATAAGAAATGTGGCCCAAATGAAAGAACAGAACAATCCTCATAAAGAGAGCTAAGTGATAAGGAGATAGCCAACCTATCTGATAGAGAATTTAAAGCCCTGGTAATCAAAATGCTCACAGAACTGATTGAACTTGCTTGAAAAATGAAAGAACAAATGAAAGATACCCAAAATGAAATAAAACAAAATATTCAGGGAACCAACAGTGAGGTGAATAGGAAATGAGGAAATGTTTATTTCCTTCAGTGAGGAAGGAAATCAGGACTCAAATCAATGATTTGGAACAAAAGGAAGAAATAAACATCCAACTGGAATAAATGAAGAAACAAGAATTTTAAAAAATGAAGACAGTCTTACAAACCTCTGGGGCAACCTGAAATGTTCCAATATCCAAATTATAGGGGCGCCAGAAGGAGAAGAACAACAGCAAGAAATTAAAAACTTACTTGAACAAATAATAAAGGAAAACTTCCCCAATCTGATGAAGAAAATAGACTTTCAGGAAGTCCAGGAAGCCCAGAGAGTCCCAAGGAAGTTGGACCCAAAGAGGAATACACCAAGGCACATCATCATTAAGTTACCCAAGATTAAAGACAAAGAGAGAATCTTAAAAGAAGCAAGAGGAAAGGAGACAGTTACTTACAAAGGAGACTCTAAGCTGATTTCTCAAAAGAAACCTTACAGGCAAGAAGAGACTGGAAAGAAGTATTCAAAGTCATAAAAGGTAAGGACCTACATTCAGAATTGCTCCATCGAGCAAAGCTATCCTTTAGAATGGAAAGGCAGATCAAGTACTTCCCAGATAAGGTCAAGTTCAAGGAGTTCATCATCACCAAGTCATTATTATATGAAATGTTAAAGGGACTTATCTATGAAAAAGAAGATAAAAATATGAAGAGTAAAATGACAACAAACTCACAATTATCAACACATGAACCTACAAGAAAAGACAAAAAATGAAAACAAAAACTAAGCAAACAACTAGAACAGGAACAGAATCAGAGAAATGGACACCATATGGAGGGTTTTCAGTGGGGGGTGGGAAGGGAGGAATAGCGGGGAAAGGTACAGGGAAGAAGAAGCATACTTGGTAGGCATTAAGTAGATGGAAAGAGGTAAAAAATGGTGTAGGAAACAGAGAACTCAAAGAACTTATACATACAGCCCATGGATGTGAACTAAGGGGGGAGGGATGCTGGAGGGTTGGGGAGTACACGTTGGAAAGGAGATAGAGGGGGAAATTGAAACAACTATAATAGAATAATCAATAAAATATACTTAAAAATAATATAAAAGTTCATGTTCATGATGTTGATCCTCTGGTTCTAAAGTCATGCAATTCCTTATGTGTGTATTGCACCTTCTCCAGGGAGGTAGATGGAGATCACTAACTTCACACTTGTTAAAAAGGTACTTGTTAAAAGTGTTGGAGCATGAAAGTGAGGAGCCCCGAACTTCAGCTTCATTAACATCACAGCAAATCTACTTTTATATCTCAGAAAAAATTACAAGATTGTAACAGTGGCCCATCCGAGATTACACATTAGCTTGTGATAGACTGCTGGCCTAAACCAGGCTGTCTCCTGCTTCACTGTTTTTGTTGGTGGTGGTTTTGTTTTGTTTCCACTGGAGTTAACTTTCTATATCATCCTGGCCAAGGGCATTAGTTTTTTTCACAAAAGTCATAGCATTTCTTTTCTCTTCTCAAATTGGTGAGTCATAGGTGCCATTTGATTTCAAGGCCAGTACCTATATAAACTGGCAAATTGATAAGCAGATATCTCTGGCTGTTTCCCCTCTAACCAATGTTCTTCTGCTCTTCTTGTTCTTATTTGGATAAAAAATAAAAATAAGAATTCTGCTATTAAAGAAAACCAAGGAAAGTTTTGTGCCTAGCAAAGCACTGAGTACATGAAGCACTACTTTCTTAAAACAGCACACCACCAACACAATTAAAATACAGAAAAGTTGGAAATTAAGCTAGAGACCAGAGCATCATTTTAAACTACCCATTTGCACAGTAGTGATTTTTTAAATCTTGTGGTTCATGAGGTGAATTTTTTCTTCAATGTGAATGCCTTGATTCATGAGCTATTCCAATTTAATTTCACCTCAACTAGCTTTTAGCCAAGGTGCATGGTTAACTGAGGGGTCAATTGATCAAATAATAGCTGACTGGCCAAAAAGCGACTCTGAGGTTTGGCAGGTGGAAAATGAAATATTCCATTCTTTCTTCTGTGTGTTAAGTGCCACACGAATTATTCATCACACTGCTGGGAGGTGCAGTGAGTTAATAAATCATAAGAATGGCTCAATGTTAGTTGCTCGCATCCATTAAATCTGATTTGCTGTGGTTGATGGTGGAGTTGGAGAGAATTGAGAGGACCTGATGTCAGAAGCAGTGTGATTAAATCAGACTCTTCCAGATCTACAGCTGTTTTTCTCTGACACATGCCATATCTTTTTCAACCATAACCCTGCCACTATGCTCTTGATTGTAAAAGGAAGGGCAGTTAGAACCTAAAACAAAATGGTCTTACTTTCAGTTGGTGAAGCACGCACATGCAGTCCTAGAGACGGCCACTCTCTGCTTCAGATCCAGGGAAAAATTCTTAACCATGTCAAGGCCATGTCAATGTCAGATGTGTAGGCTGTTCAGTGTGTTTCCTAGTGCTCTCTCCTTGGTACTGGATCTTGGCCCAGTCTCTTGAGTGGAACCTCCCATGAGAAAAGGTTCTTTTCACCCTGCCAACCCTTTTTCCTCATCAAGGTCCTACCTGTCCTGTGTCTTACCTTCACTGTGAGTTATAAGTCACGTTGTGTCTTTGTCTAGTGTCCCTGAATGGATAGAATGGGTAGAGGTCGATTCACATCTGCATTGTAGTGAAGGAGAGGAGAGAAGCTCTCAGATAAACTATCTGAAAGACAACTAGCACTTTTTGGTTACAGCGATTAAACCCAGCCACCTCATCTTCTGCAGTATCTCTCTAGAATATCTTCCTCCTGTCTAGCACTACAGTGTATCCCAAGGGTTCGCCTGTCTCCATGGCCTTTGTAAATGACAGCCTCAAACTGAGGATAAACAGAGGAAATAAAAATCTCTCTCTCCTCTGAATCCCTCTCCTTTCCCCTCCATCCACCTCCCTACACTCATTTTCTCTCTCTCTCTCTCTTTCTCGCTCTCACTCTTGCTCTCTCTAAAACCCCAGTCCCATTTTTAAGGCTTTCCACCTTAATATTCCTGCTACCTTAGTCACACACCCTCCATATCCATTCCCATACCTATTCTTCAGTTTTCTGTCTATATAAATGGGAAAAGCATGCAGTTCTTTATGTGTGTATTACACCTCTGCATGGGAGTCAATAATTAATTTCACAGTATTTAAATATGTACTAAAACATTGGAGCATGCAGGTGAGGGGCCTGAACTTCAGATTGCTAGCATCATAGAAAATCCACCTATGAATCTCAGGCGCGAAAACCAACAAGATTGTGACTGCAGCTGCCTTTTTGGACGGGGCCTGGAATTTGGAGTCAACTTTTCTTGTATCTGGGGGAAGGCAGAAATAAGAGCAACCACTACAACCATATGCAAAGTATACATAACTTTCAAGCCAGGAGAGAGAGAATGAGGAAAATTCAATTGATTCGATCTGTTTAGGTAGAAAAGGAGAATGAGTCAGCATAGATCAGTCTCTGATTCACGCACTTGCTCATTCAGTAGAGTTTTACCGAATATCATGTGGATGCCAGACACAATGTCTCTGTTCACATTCAGAGGAGAATATTCAGGAAATGCCTGTTTCCCTAATCCAGGAAAACCTAGAAATAATTTTCTCCTGGTTTATAAGTCCCTCAGTCTATTTTGTAAACACTATTTTGAAGAGTTGATCAATTCTATAAGCACATAAGCTACTCTGGCTTTCTCTTTCCCAAAACTCTCATTCGTTCCAAGATTTGGCTGCGTAAAATAAACACGAGCCACAGGGGGCCACACTCAACAGCTGCCACGAGGCGATGTATTTCTTCAACCCAAGAATCTCTGATGGCTCGTCTTCTTCTTTTAGTTGGAAGCTTTAAATGCCGAAATTCAAACAATGGGAAACTGAACCAGAAACAGAAAATATTTGACTGAAGTACTTTTTTCCATTTCCTAAACCCATATAACATAAAAAAAGTATAGAATTTTGAACCTGAGAAGAATACAAGAGCTTGTCTTTTCTAACTTCATTTTAGAGGTGAAAACAGTGAGGTTCAGTGAGGTTGGCAGGTCACAGAGTCAGTTAGCAGGGGTCAGCCTGAGACCCAGTCTCCAAGCAAAGACAACTCACTTAAAGGACACTCTCCAAAAATATCCACTCAGACTTTCAACCACTTATTGAGCACCTACTGTTTTCCTCTCATTGTTCTGGATGCTAAGCAAATGAATGACCTGACCCCTGTTCACTAGGAGTCCACAGTGCAAGATGAAAGATATATTCTGCAATGTTCACACAAAGTAATATTGCTCACTTGAATTTCACATTTGCTTTTATTATTTGCATTAAGATAACAAGTGAAGCAATTCATGGGGATCTGTAAACAACTTCACTGGATCAGGGTTTTCCAAGGACACCACATGAAGGCAGCTCTGTACTTAGGAAGAGTCCAGATGATTCCACAGAATCCCAGGAAAATGCTGGCCTCACCTGAGGAACAGTGAATATTCTTCTTTCCCATGTTCAAGGCCAACCCCACAGGCTGCTTTGGAAAGTGTGGTGGAAGGGAAACCAAGAGACCTAGGCTATAGGTCTTTTTCTGACACCCAAAATATTGATTTTCCTATCTAGGAACTAGGCTTTTGAAAAGATGAAAAAAGATAATAATGAGAAAGCAAAGATTGGGTGGTTTGTTCGTTTTTTAATTTATTTAGAGAGTCAATTGCCTTCCAGCTCTGGGCCTTGTTTTCCTTGCTGGTAAACTGAGGGTGTTAGACTAGACCAAGGATTCAGACAAACACCCTCAGGGGCCTGGCAGAAAATAGAAACAGTGAAAAGGGGGCAGCTTTGGTGTAAAACAATAGTTTGTTGGGGTCCATGGCACAGGGGGCATTGACAGCCCATGAGAACACACACACACACACACACACACACACACACACACACACACACACAACAAACCCTGTGACTAAGGAATCAAACTGAGATCCCCCAAAGACAGTTTCAAATGATCCATAAAAAGTACAGCCTTGAGTTTAATCAGCATATGAATTTAAGTTGCCATTGAAGAGGACCCTCCACCAGATAATTCCCTCCCCAGAAAAAAAAACAAGTACAGTGTTGGGAACTGCTCTGCTTGGTTTCAGGAGCTGTAAACCCCCCACAGAAAAGGCTGAGTGAGTGACCTTCAGACCATAAGCCACTAAGGAGACAAAGCTTATCTCCCTGGCAGGAGTGACGCTTCTGCTTCATCCATCTCTGGCCCCCAACACTTGGTCAGTTAGTCAATGATGGGTATGAACCCTCAGAGGAGGAGCGACCTAAGCCAGACACAATCACTTCGAAGGCCTTCAAAGAAGGACTCGGGGGGAGCTGCAGCAAAGAGGGGGTGATGGACCCTCGCCCCCCAGCTTTGATGAAGCCTGAGTCCTCAGTGTGTCTGCGAGAAGTCTCTGAGAATTCCTTGGTTATCTGCCTCCTCTGCCTGACTTAAGCCTGAAACAATGACAGAGGGCGATAGAGCCTGTGCTGGGAATGGCGGGCTCCCCGGGTGATCAGGCCTGAGAAAGGATATGTAAAATCCTGTGAAGCGTGCTTTGCTAAGAATGCTCTTTGTTAAATGATAAAGGCCTGGGCAGAGAATGTGTTGTTTTCCCAAAGTCTTGTAACCCTTTAGCTAATAGACCCTGACTCAGAAGAAGCCCTAATAGTTCTTTGTATGCTATCTACTGTTTACTGCCTGACAATGATTAATAAGTTGTACCTGAACTCCTGTGCAAAAAACCCAATAAAAGCCTGCCTAGGCAAGGATCAGTGCACTCTCCCCTTGAGAGAGTTGCCAGGCCACTCTGAGGCGCCCCCCCTTGAGGGAGTAGCCGTGCCATCCTTTTCCCTCCACAGGACTCGGTGGTCCGTGTGAATTTGTCTCATGCCTCATCCATGACGCTGTGGGCACTGCCAGCCAGTGCACACGTCAGTAAAATAGTCCCCCCCTTATCCTCCAGGGGTAGGTTCCAAGACCCCCAGCGGACACTTGAGACCCCAGAGAGCACTAAAGCCTCTCTCGGCCAGAGGTTTCAGCTCTGCCAGAATGCGACAGCAGCTTCCTCATAACAGACGTGGCCTTTCCAGCGATTTTTATTCTATTTATTTATTTGCACATTTTGTTTTAACTTTGAAAGTGCAGACACTGCAGACTTACAGAACACATCAGTCCTGAATCTGTGTGAGCATCCCTGACTTGCCTGATGTCACTTGTATAAGGGGATCCCTTGCTAAAGTCTTTTCATAGGCTCCGTGCTTTCTGGTGCAACGCGTTGCCGTCAATCCAAACACATTTTCTGTTCATGTCTCCCACCATTTAGTGCCTTTTCCGTCTTGAGTAACTACTTGTCACTCCCTGGGGCTGGAACACCTGCAGTTTGAGGCGCAACAGCAACACGAGCACGCATTTCTTTTCCCTTCTCTGCAATCTCGCAGATAGAAGATTCCTTCTTTCTGCAGATCTTTAGCATCCTCAGCAAATGATTTTTTCCTTACTAAGTTGAGAACTTTCACCTTTTCACTTAAAGGAAGCACTCTACATGTTCTTTGGCATATCCAAATTGTCATCATCACCTCTCTTGCTCTTTGGGGTTGTCACTAAGTAAAATAAAGGTTACTTGAACACAAGCCCTGTGGCACCAAAACAGCTGACCTGATGCCCAGGGTGGCAGCTAAGTGATGACCCAGTGGGCAGTGCACACAGTGTGGTCACACTGGACAAAGGGGTGACTCACCTCCTGGGCGGGGCAGAACAGGACAGCACACAATTTCATCCTGCTACTCAGAAGGGGTTGTAATTTGAAACTTATAAATTGTTCATTTCTGCAGTTTTCCAATGTTTTCAGACTGCGGTTGACTACAGGTAATGGAAGCCATAAACAGAAAAACTGCAGATGGGGGAGAATACTGTCACTGGAGTACAAAGGTATGAAGAACCAATAAGACTGGGGTGGGGGGAGAGGTAGGGAAGTGGTGGGGGGAGGAGCAGGGAGTAAGGGAGCAGAAGGATATTGGGGCTGATGGTGATGGCTTGAAGCAGGCAACTGGTAACAGTTAACCCATTCTACCAATGCACCCCAGAAGCCTGTGGTTTTCCCTGGACTTGAATGTACTCTAAAAATATCCTGTGTCTTCTGGCCTTGGCTACTTTCTTGCATCACCAGCTCTCCCATAGTTTCCTTTGCAGATTGTTTCTAAAAATGGCATGCTGTGTGCTCTTCTGCAAAGGGGCTTTGCCACTGTTCCATCAAGAGATGGAAGGGCCAATTTCCCTCCTCTTGAATTCAGGGTGGCTCTCACTTGCTTTGACCAATAGCACATGGGAGAGGCGATGGTGTATCATTTCCACACTGAGTTCTTAAGAAACCTTGCAACTTGCATTTTACCCTCTTCAAAACCTTGAGCTGCCAAGAAAAGAAGTCAGGGCTGTTCTGCTGGAGACACAAGTTGAGCAGAGTGAAGAGCTTCAGCCAACAGTCAGAATCTAGGCCCCAATATGTGAGGGAGGTCATCGTGGACATTCTAGCTCCAACTAAGACCAAATACAACCACTTGACTGACCCCAGAGGAAGCAGAAGAATTGCCCAGCTGAGTTACAAGAATTGCCCAGCTGAATTGCCCAACCCACGGAGTTACAAGAATTACTAAATTCTTATTGTTTTAAGCCACTACTCTTAGATTACAAAGCACTAGGTAATTGGAAACAGAGACACAAAGTTATAAACATTCAGACACCATTAGGACTCTTAGGCCAATCCTTTGACTTTATAAAAGTTAAGTCCTAATGAGACATCCAGAACTAGATCTTGTTTTTTAGAAAGACTGTCTTCAGTGGCACCTGCATGGTTTCCCCCATACGACTGAGTTCACTTGAGAACTTGGAAGCTGTAGAGCAGCACAAATATCAAGTTCGAGCCCTCTGTTTAATAGAGTCTAAGGCCAAAGAGGTTAAGGAGCTGGCTCAAAGTCACACAGCCATTGAATAGTCAAGCTGGGAATTGAATTCAAAATTCATGAATTTTAATCTTCCTCTTTCCAATAAAACATGCTGCTCCCTACCATTTCACAAAAACATTTCCATCACATCAGAAATATAAACAAATTCCCAGGCAAAATAATACTCTTAGAAAAGAATGGTTGGCAAATACTTTGCAGTCCATTAGGCAAAATGTAGTGTTCTATGGTATAGAGAACACAGGTTTAGGGGGTCAGAATATCTGGGTCAAAGCCCAAAGCTTCCACATATTCCCTGTGTAACCTTTTGAAGCCCATTTCTGTGTTTGTGAAGCACTCCCAGGGCTGTAAACACACACATGCTTTACAACTGCTAAAAGCACTCTACGAATTTAATGGCAACTATTAATAGGAAATCACCCTGTACTTGTGACTTGACACTGTTCCTTAGACTCCCAGGAGAATTTCCGCAGAGTTGACTTTGGAGTTGAAATTTGCCTCCACTGTGAAAATAGACTGGATATTACTTAAAAGGAAGCTTAAGCCTGGCTGCCTCGCCTAGGAACCTTCTCCTAGACTCTGAGAGCAGATGGTGTCACTGCTGAGGCATGGTGGAGCTGGGAGAGGTAGACATTCAATGAGGCCCAAGCCAGCTCCCCACTCCACCTTATTTCATGTTGGTGCACACATGAGGCAGTGCAACCCCTAATTACCCTGAGTAACAGGGTTGGATAAGATCCAAAGCATGATCCCAGGCTGCAGGGCATACTTTCCAAGGATTCAGAACACATGCTGCCTCTAGACCTTACAAGCACACCTTGCAGAACACTTCTCACTCCCTTGGACCCCTGGATACAAGGACATGTGCTTCCTACGATCGTGTTGAGAGGCCCTGACTAAGCTCGCCCTTGTTCCAGGCACTGGGAAACACGGCTCTCTCTAGGAAGCAGTGTTCAATCTGCACCTTGATAACCACCCTTTCTTCCCAAGGCAGAGTAATATCCCAGTCCTGTTTTGGGTGGGGTGTGAGATCTGCTAACTTTTCCAAGGGGGGATATGTGACCTCCCCTTGTGAGGCATCGCCCTGACCCACCTCAGGCTGTTTTGGGCAGCCAGTCCTATCTGAATTTCCCAACTATGCACATTCTCTGTGCCCCAGAGACCTGACACTTTTTTTTTTTTGGTAAAACAAGATGTGGCTTCACTTCACACACCCCATGGAAAACATAAATTTGCAAATCCATATCCAAAGCAGTGACTGTGCTATCGATTTTGTGTGCAAGTGAAGGGGGTCTGGTAGCAGGAGGAGGAGACGTGTCAGGAATCTATGACATTGAATACTTAGCTTCAGGATGCATCACAGTGAAGAATCAAAGAGAGAGGCCTCAGGGAGCACCCAGAGTGGCTTCCATGGCTGTGTGGGAGGGAACATTCAATTTTCTTGAAAGAAGAGGGAGAAAGGACTGGTTTAATAGAAAGGGGGGCTGACATTGGGGAGCAGTGAAAGACAAGGTATGCAAGGCAAGGCTGGGCAAGACTGTGAGAGGCCATCAAGGCCAGATTCAGGAATCCCCACTTTGGGGGATTTGGGTCCCAGGCTTGTCAGTTTCCCTTTCAATAGACCGTTCCCTTCATTTTCCAATCCACTCTAACCATTGAACTGCTTAGTGTATAGTCTTCTCTTGTTAGAATACAAGCTCCATTAAGCATGGATTTTTGCCTATTTTGTTCAATAATGTTTCTCCAGCTCCTAGATCAGGAGATGCTTAAGAAACATTTGTTGAAGGAATGAACAGATTCAATAATATGTAGCGGGCTGAGAGGGGAAAATAAGACAACGACTCTTTTAGCTCACTGACAGAGTCTTTAACTTTGTTGTGGGAATAAACTGAAGAGTGATAGAATTCAATTTCCTCTAGTGGCTAGATTTGGAATGAAGGATGTTTTTGGATGATAGATATAACTTGCTATAAAATCTGGAAAGGCTCTTGTCTTAGAAGGTACTACAACTTCCAGATCTTCACTTCTGTGTCTCTTCCTATAATAATGTAAGTTCTAATTCCTACAATCAATCTCTTGCTCTATCATTCTTGTAGGGACTCTGTTCTCCTGCCAAGATTTCAATCAAACCTTGATTAAAAAGTTGTTGGTACTATAAGTGGTCCCAGTAGAACAGAAGGATGTGGATGGGAATCTGGGGTTGGTTCTCTGATTGGCTAGTTTTAAAGGTGTTATTGGCAATTTTTCATTGGTAAAAGGTACACAGACAGACAGTGTACCTTGTTCATGGCATAGAGTTACCAAAAAGTTTAATAAAATACTGTCTGTATCACCTGGAGCCAAATTCCTACTGAAGGTAAAGGCTTTGGATGATCAAGTAGCTGCTCCTATAGAAGATTTTAGTATAAATGTAGTACAAGGACTATGGAGTTGGTTGGTTGCTTGCTTCTAAGTGAGCTGGAGATATTGGAGCAAGAAATGATGAACTCAGAGCTTTGCATTTCCAGCTAAATATCTACATGAGTTATCAGAAAGCTTCTATGACTTCTCTGAAAGGAACCATAGCTCCATAGCCACAAGATTGAATTTTTGAAAGCCTAAAGTCTAATTCTGCAAATGGGGTGCTTTCTTACAGTACAGAGTGAGTACAATAAACCAAATATACAAATATACAATGCCCTCTCCTCATAGGTTGAATGCTCGCTCCTGGGAAGCAAGGGGTAGAAGTAGAAACAGCTCCTCTCATTATTAGGTTTAATAACCCACCTTGAGAGTTTAGGTTCTTTGTACTGATAATGCAGCCTTAAGTTTAATGGTTCTGTAATGCATCCTGCCCAAGAGAGAAGTGATTCCACCAATAAACATAGTCTGTGCTCCATTACTTTGGAAATTGGGATTATCCTCTAGTTGATTTGGATTCTTCATGCCAATGAGCTCTGAGTCCGATTTCTACTTACTATGTCAGTTGGTCTTCCTTACCATTTGGCTTCCAGTTGAGTTTGGCCAATGGGAAGCACTGGCAGAACATTCAAAGGATGGGAGGAGAGAGGACAAGTATTTATTTACCAGACTTTCTCCCTGCTAGGTTGTAGGTTGACAGTGTCTGCATTGCTCTACCAAAGACTATAGCTCCCATCAGGTGGACCTCTGATATAGCTCTAAGTTTCTCTAGAAACTGAGTCTTTCTTTTGACTTCTTCAAGCCTAGGCTTAGTAATGGCTTCCTGCTACTGTTAGACATTTAGTGCTGAACCCTACCCACTCCTGGGTAAATAGTCACTTCAGTCCCCTTCTTTGAATACATTGGCCTTCCTGCCAGCTCCCTGGCTAAAACAAGAAAGCTGTGATCTGCATCTCATTCTGGTCATCTTATTTGATTTTCTCATTGTCTCTCACAATTATTGATTGCCTTGACTTTCTAAGAACATAGTCATATCATCTATGAATAATTCATTTGACCAGTAAAAGAAAAGATTTTTAAGTAACAAAACAGGCAAAAATTTCTAAGAATACACAAAGCAAAAACTATAAACAAATGTGAAAGCTTTGAATTCACTGGAGTTTAAAAACTTTTGCTTTACAAAAGATACTCTTAAGAAAATTGAAAGGCAAACCCAGTCTGAGAGAAAATATTGCAAAGCATATATCTAATGAAATATGTTCATCCAGAGTACATAAAGAGCATTTAGAACTCAAGAACAAGAAGAACAAAAACATTTTTAATGGGCAAAAACAGAGATTTTAAATGGGCAAAAAATTTTAACAGATTATTTCACCAAAGAAAATAGATGGATGTAAAGTAAGCAAATAAAAATCCACATTAAAATTACACCCACTAGAGTGGCTAAAGTTTACATGGCTGAAAATACCAAATGTTTTCAAGGATGTGGAACAGCTGATACTCTCACATATTATTGCTGGGAATGTAAAAAGGTACACCACTTTGAAAAACAAGTTTCTTAAGAAGTTAAATACACATTCAACATGTGACTCAGCAACTCTACTTTTACATATTTACCCAAGAAAAATGAAACTTTTCTTGTGTGTCCACATGAAGACTTGTACACAAATGTTCATAGCAGCTCTAGCCATAATAGCCAATGATCAGAAACATCCCCAAACAATCCCATCGACAGGTGAATTGATAAATAAATCATGGCATATCTGTGCAATGGAACATGGCTTAACAAAAAAAATAAATAAGTTACACATACATGAAATAAACACACAACAATGAGAATGAATCTTGAAATCCTTATACTGAACTATATAAAGATGGACACAAAAGAATACGTACCATATGGTTCCATTTACATGAAACTCTAGAAAGAACAAATCTAACCTACAAGGACAAAAGCAGATCCACAGTTGCCTGAGGCCCAGGGTGTGGGAAATGGAGAAAAGAGTGAGTAGGTTGGAGCACATATTCTGCGCATTGATTGAGGTGGTAGTTACAAAGATGTATACACGTGTCTAAACTTGTTGAAATGTACACTTAAAATGTGTTTTATTGTTTGTAAGCTCTTCTTTGTTAATAAAGTTGATCAGGAAGAAAAAGAAGCAGAATAAATTGTTGCAACATGAGCAATGAGCATGAGCATGAGCATGCTCAGACACTCTTCTCTACAAATCATCCGTGGAGTGCGATCCAAGTTGTTCAGCAGCAGCCTCTGCCACTGTATTAGAGCCAGTAAACACGCTCCCAGATGCGGGAACATCAGTCATAATGAAAAGATCATATTTCAACTCTTGTTCGGGAGATCCAATATGTTCCCTGACCTGAAATCGGCCACCTCCACTGGCAGTAGAATACTGCACTCCACAGATAAAGAACACGAGACTGATCTGTATCTTACTCAGTCATACAATTTAACATCAATAATTTTTCTCAAGTTATCAGATGAAATTCAAGACTGTAGGAAAGCTATGCAGGATAAGGATTACAAATGAGGATGTGTACCCAGATTTAAAGGTGGCTAGTTACCTCCAAGACAAGTAATGACAATCTTTAGGTTCCAAGAAAAACAGCCGGAAGTTGAGCTCTGTCTCTAACTGAGCGTCACTGACACATACAAGACAAACCTTAGCAGTTCTCAAGGCAAATCAATTGCAAACTCATTTATTTATTTATTCCTACTTTCTCATTGCTGCACCCAGAAAACAAGCAACATCCCAAGCCAACAATTTGTCTTTGACTAAACGAGCTTTACTTTTTACTCATTATCATTTTCTCTTTCCATGGGTGGGGTGATGAAGCAAAATCTCTGCTAAACAGACCAAACAGTTTGTCACTAGTCCAAGAGTTAGCTATACCAACAACCTAGACAACATTATCTAGGCCACTTTAAAAAATTACATGGGATCTGGCCTGGGGCCAAGTAAATGATACCACATTGGCACAGACTGAGGCCACGGGGTGGATGCATTTACGAGAAGAGTGTTGGCAGAGAGGCTGATTAAATGCATAGTATAGACGTATTTCCCTGTAATTCAAACACATGAAAATTCAAATAACAGAATTTTTTGCTGTATTATTCAAGACTATCTGGTGTTTACACTGAAAAGGCAAGGGTATTTCAAGAGTATAAAGTGGTGTCTGAATCAAAGAAAAGCTTATATTTAGTATAATTCAACATTAAGTATGTTTATGATACTCCAGTTCTTTGAAAAAAGTGTTTATGACAATAACTCTCAATAAACCAGAATATTCAATTTATTAATCTAGAAGATCCTTATAAACTGAGACTATATAACTTTCATTTCATCCCAATACCTAGCATGGTGCTAAGCACAAAATGTGCATTCAATAACATTGAATTCAAATAAAAACATGCAATATGGTTCATTTTTTAAAGGAAAAACTCATATATATGTTCATATGTTCACATGAACATGCAAAAGTATGACAAGACTCACACCAAACTGTAATCAAGAACTATGTCATGGATTTGAAGCAATGGGAGAGAAATGAACATTTCCTTTAATACACAAAACACTGGTCAAAATCACAGGCTCAGAAGTCAGACTAGGTTCAAATCCCAACCCTACCACTTCTCACGTGGGTCACTGGGCAAGTTCTTAACCTCTGTCCCTCATTCTCTCCTCTGTGAATGAGATCATAACAGTTCCAGCCTCACAGGGTTAAGATGAAGACAATGAAATGTGCTTCAGGGTGCTTGACATGCAGCAAGCACTTCATTAATGTTTGCTATTGTTGGTATTTTGTTTGATATCCTGTGGTGATTAAGCAGTACTTTTGAGATTAAGACAAACTATTTTATGCCAAAAAAATTTAAAGAAACCAAATTATAATACAAGAAGAAGGAAAAGGTAGGGGAAAGGAGAAGAAAAAAGGGGGGAGAATGGAGAGGAGAAAAATCGATAGTTATCAATTTCATCCTGAAGAGTCCTCCGACTAGCTGCAGGGTAGACTTGTTGCTGCATGCTTGTGACACAGCAGTCATCTTGGATTTTCCTTTCAACTTCATCTTTGGGATGTTTTTTGTCCGTCACTTACATTGAATCACATTTTCCTGGATCCCAGGTTTTGCCTCACTTCATTTACTCATTTGTTTTGGTAGGTCATATCCACATTACCTTCCAAAGAAAGGGTGCATATCAGGTAAATTCTTTGAGACATGGCATACCTGAGAGGTCCTTATTAAACTTTCATACTGAAGTGTGCTTGTTACTAAGCAAGTTTCAGTGCCCTTGAACATTGCCTTTTAGCTTCTGAGAATTCTATAGAGACATTTAGTACCATTCTGAACCTTGGTTGAAAACCTGAGTTTTCTGTCTGGAAGCTTTTAGGATTTTTCTCTTTGTCCCATGTCCTCTAAAACAGGGGATCCCAACCCCAGGGCCTGTTAGGAACTGAGCAGTGAGGGAAGCTCGCCTGAGGTCCGCCTCCTGACCACCTCCACCCTCCACCCTCATTCATGGAAAAATCTGTCCCTGATGCTAAAAAGGTTGGGAACTGCTGCTCTAAAAGCTCACGATGGCTGGACTTGGTATTTTCATCCATCGTGCTTGGTGCTCAATAAACCCTTTCAGTTCCAGGAGATTTTCATAAATAATTTCTGTGATAACTTCTTTCCCTCTGTTTCTTTCTCTGTCTCTCCTCCCCCCTCTCTCTTTCTCCTCCCCCCTCATCCTGTTTTGTTGGTTCTCCATTTTTATCTCCCTAACTTTTCCCCTTTATATTTTGCAGAAACTTCAACCTAATTTTCCAAAATTTGTATGGAGTTAAAAACTTTTCTCTATGATGTTTTTAATTTCTAAGCACTCTTTTTTACTCTCTGGATATCCTTTTTTAAAGAAAAAATACAGCATCTGCAGTCTTGTTTTATGGATGGTAAATATTCTCCTCAATGTTTGTGAATAGAAAGTTGTTGATTTTTTTCTCCAGTTTTCTCCTGCCTGCATTGTCTCTGTTTCTGCCAATTTGTTTTTGTTTGTTTCTTTGTTTTAGTCTCTATCTTTTATATTAGAGGTCTTCCCCACAAGTCTGGCAAGTCTTCTCTGTTCATATTTCAAAGTGGGGCACTAAAAAGTTGATTGGAGTTCTTGCTGATTATGGAGAAGAAGGAAACATGGCAAAAAGAAACAACTGCCATCCCTGCAGAGAAAGTCGGGAACCAAATGGAGAACGTTCTATGCACAGGGGCCACGTAGTTCCTAGATTAAACCCGTTTCGAGGGGGTGTTCCAAGTTCTTCTGTTCTACTGGAATTGGGGTAAGTCAAGTATTGCTTAACACAATGGGATCATAAATCACCATGACTATGTGGAAAGATTTCACTCAGTTTTATAGTTGCAATGTAATTGATCTTTCTATCTTCTGTCATGGCATCTCATTATGGGTTTTCAAACACAGGACATAGTAGCTCCAGGCCAATAGGCTAGTAGATCCAGCTCAGTAGCAGCTGGAGATCATGTCCATTTAAAGGCTGTGAAATGTAATGGAGAACATTTTCCCTGTTCTAAGTGTGGAGGCCTCTAACCTCGCCAAGACAGATGTCCTCGTTAGCAGTCTGGTGAAAGGGCCAGACATGGAAGTAAAGCCTGCCACTGAGTGGTCGGGATAGACGCAGCGCCAACCAGCTGTGACAAGGAGAGTTGTGCAGGCTTCTGGGCAGGGGGCATGCCACAGTCTCCCCGGCACATTTCCACCAATGTGCATTTCGGCGTTTGCCAAGCGGCTATTGAATCCACGATCTTCTCCTAATGGAAGGACTCAAAATGCTTCACTTGAATCTTTACAATATACATGATGATGAAGACAATTACGGACTAACAGCTGCAAGATGTGGAATGATCATTGCTTTTCTTCTTTGTGCTTATAATAAAACTTATTAGAAGCTTAACGAGAACTTAAGGATTTTTTTCTTTATGCTATTCTGAAGATCTGGCACTAATTAGAAACCCAGAGTTCTTTCCCCAGAATCCAGGCAGAAAAGAGGGAAAGTCCAGTAAGATATCCATTCTTCCAGTGAACCCTTACAAGGGTCTGCGATGTGAAAGGGTCTGTGTTAACTGTGCAGAGCATGGTGGTAAGGATGGTACAAAGAGGAAGGTAGGATATGGTTACTACCATGTAGTGATATAGATAGACCTAGGATTCTAGACCAGTCAGAGCACTTGAATTCATACCCTAGGCAGGGGTGTCGAAACCGTAGCCCATGGGCCACATGCAGCCTAGGATGGCTATATATGTAGCCCAACAGAAAATCATACATTTACTTAAAGATTTTTTTTTGCTCATCATTTTTCGTTAGTTTTTGTGTATTTAATGTGTGGCCCAACACAATTTGTCTCTCTTCCAGTGTGGTCCAGAGATGCCAAACAGTTGGACACCCCTGCTAGTGGACACATGCTGTGTGACTCTGGGCAACACTCTCTTCAAGCTTCCATTTCCCCATTGGTAAAATGGGGACTATGATAGGACTGCCATGATAGTATTGTTGCAGGAATTAAATGAAATAATGTAGTTCAATTTTATAGCATGTCTCATTGTCTCATACATAGCTGAAGGCCATAATCTGTTCATTGTTATTATTATTGTAAATAACCAAAAGTAGATGAGTATCACATGAATTACCATATTCACAAAGATAAAATTCAGTGCTTTGAATAGGAATATGCTTTGAAAGGGTTTGGGCCCCTGTGAGGTTAGAAGTTTCATAAAACATTTGGCAAGGCCCTGACTGATGTGGCTCAGTTGGTTGGGCATTGTCCCACAAAGCAAAATGTTGCCAGCTCAATTCCTAGCCAGGCCATATGCCTGGCTGCAGCCTTGGTTCCCAGTTGTGGCATATATAAGAGGCAACCGATATTTTTCTCTCTCATTGATGTTTCTCTCCCTCTCTGTCTCCCCACTGTCCCTTCTAAAAATAAATAAATTAATTAATTTTTTAAAAAGTTTGGCAAGAATAAGGAGACTCTTGGTCAAGATGGAGGCATAGGTGAACACACTTTGCCTCCTTGTACAACAGAAAATGTAACAACTAGTCCTCAAAACAAATATTACCCAGAACCATCAGAAAATCAAGCTGTATGGAAGTCTGACAATGGAGGATTTAAAGAAGCCACATTCATCCAGACTGGTAGGAGAGGGTGATACCCAGAGATGGGCAGAGAGGCTTGGAGATGCAGTGTGTCATGGAGAGGTGGTGGAACAGGCAATCCCACATTCACCTGTGGGGGATAAAAATCATGAGGGATATCTCAGGAGTGAGGGAGCCCAGTCTCAGGCCAGACCACAGAGCTCTGGGTTTCAGTGCCAGGAAGATAAATCCCCATAACTTCTGACTGTAAAAACCAGGGTGGGAAGGGGGGGAGATTGGGGCAGCAGAAGAAGCTGCCAGATTTTCAGGAGATTCCTTGTAAAGGGCCCACATGGTCTTAGAACTTACACAGACTTACTCACTCTGGGAATCAGCACCAGGGCAGTAGCTGAAAGGGCACCAGTGGCATACAGGGAGAAAGCGAAATGCCTGAAACAGGGCAAATGTCAGGCAAACCTCCAGAAGCCAGGCAATCGTGCTGTCCCCTCTCTGAACCCTCTCCCCACACAGAACCAGAAAGCAGTGAAGTGGGTTGCCCCATTCTGACAATTTTCTAGGGTTCTGCCCCATACAATTTATAGGCATCTTTTCTGTAGTAGGTCATGCTATTAAGACAGGGAGACAAAGCAATTCTACCTAATACCATGGAAACAAGCACAAGGAGGCTGCCAAATTGAGGAGACAAAGAAATATGGTCCATATCAAAGAACAGAACAAAACTCCAGAAAAAAGCTAAACAAAATGTAGATAACCAACCTATCAGATACAGAATTCACAACACTGGTTATTAGGATGTTGAAAGAACTCACTGAGTATGGCAACAGCATAAAAAAGACCCAGGCAGAAGTGAAATAGAGAAAAATCTACAAGGAACCAGCAGTGGAGGGGATGAAGCCAAGATTCAAATCAACAAATTTGGGTCATAAGGAAGAAATAAGCATCCAACCAGAAAAGCAAAATGAAAAAGGAATTTAAAAGAATGAGAACAGGCTAAGGAGCCTCTGGGACATCTTCAAATGTACCAACATCTGAATCATAGGGGTGCCAGAAAGACAAAAGGAAGAGCAAGAAATTGAAAACTTATTTGAAAAAATAATGAAAGAAAATTTTCCTAATGTCATGAAGGAAATAGACATAGAAGTCCAGAAATCACAGAGAGTCCCAAACAAGTTGGACCCAAAGAGGACCACACCAAGACACATCATAATTGAAATGCCAAAGGTTAAAGATGAAGAGAGAATTTTAAAAGCCCCAAGAGAAAAGCAGAGTTACCTACAAAGGAGTACCCATAAGACTGTCAGCTGATTTCTCAAAAGAAACTTTGCAGGCAAGAAGTATTCAAAGTGATAAAAAGGAAGGAGCCACAACCTAGATTACTCTATCCAGCAAAGCTATCATTTAGAATGGAAGGGCAGATAAAGTGTTTCCCAGACAAGGTAAAGCTAAAGAAGTTCATCATCACCAAGCCATTAGTACATGAAATGTTAAGGGACTTATTTAAGAAAATGAAGAAGATCAAAACTATGAACACTGAAATAGCAACAAATTCACAACTATCAACAACTGAATCTAAAAAACAAACTAAGTAAATAAGCAAAACAGGAACAGAATAGTAGATGCGGAGAGTTATCAGCTGGGAAGGAGAAAGGGAAGAATAGGAGAAAAGGTGCAGGGATTAAGAAGCATAAATGGTAGGTACAAAACAGACAGGGGGAAGTTAAGAATAGTATAAAAAATGGAAAAGCCAAAGAACTTATATGCATGACCCATGGACATGAACTAAGGGAGTGATTGCTAGAGGGAATGAGGACACTAGGCAGAGGGTGGCAAAGGTGGGAAAATTGGGCAACTGTAATAGCATAATTGATAAAATACATTTAAAAATTTCTTTGACAAGAATGAAAGCTATAAGTTCTCTCAAATAAGGATTTTTCTTCACTGGACCTGAAATCCAGTCCTGTCTCTAGACTATGTCATGTTCTCACCCCACCACAAAGACTGTGTCATTGAGCTGGCCTCCTCTCAGCTCTGGACCTAACTTTGAGGCATTGTTTCCTAGGGTTCTGCCCCTCAAATACAGAGCAGTCTTCCTGGACCTTAAACCTCTAAACTTCAACTTCCAAAAGTCTGGGCAACTACTGTTCTCTGTTAGGGTATGTCCATGGGTCCACTGCTAACCCGGCAAGATTTGGGGGTTGGGGAAAGGACAGTAGGAGTCTTTTCCAGGTGGGCCAGCCCAGCATTCACATGCTCCAAGCCACTGTGCTTGCCCTTTAGGGGAAACCACAATTATTATTGGTTGTATCTCACTTTTCCAGAGTGGAAGGGCCCATGACCTTTTTCTATGGACCCAGATGTCAAGAAAATGTAGTGACAGTGCAGCAAACATGACAGGCACAGCCAGAGGGGCCTCTGTGCCTCCCCACCCCCAAAAAGCAGCTGTGGCAATTCAGCCTTGGGCTTTCCCTGTAGAGTTCCAGCCCCAGGGGACACCTGGATGGTGTCAGATAGCTCGCCAGGCCAGGGAGAGTATTGATGAGAACACAGTGCATAGGAATGTCATCAGATCACTTGGTGATATGGGGTCTATTCTGGGCCTCATCCAGGTCTGATTACAAAATAGAACCATTTGACACAATTGGAAATGGAAACTGACAGTGTCTTTGCTCATCCAGGACCTGAGGAGGCTGGCATGAGAGATGAAGCAGGGTCCAGCTCCATCTGGAATGAATCTGGGTGGGTTCAGGAAAGGAGGGGACACCCTTGCACATGGCTGGCCCTGGCAAGAAGTCAGGAGCCTTGCCGTTGTCCTAAGTTCTATGCCAAAACTGTCCCGACCTCCTCAGGGGTCAACCTCTGCAGCCCTCAGGGCCTGCCTGTTCTCTCCACAGGGAAACAGAAAAGATAAGGTCTTAAAGCCTCTTCCATGGCTGGGTCTAGGGAAACACAAAGGAAGCACATCCTGCCTCTTTTCCATTCATTTTAAAACAAAGTCTGAGGCAGTCTGAAGTCTGATACTCGTCTGTTAGTTTACAGATGAGTTTGGCACCTTGGTGGAAGTCAGATTTGTCATGGTCCCATCTAACTTGAAACTTTGGGGTTGAGATATCTCTATTATATTATGGTTAACAGTAGAGGCATTAAAAGCATCACCCCATGGATGATTACTTACTGATTTTTAAGGGGAAAAAGCAGCTTTACAATGTAGCGGGGTGAGCATCCTACCATCACCTCCTAAACCCAGTTTTAGCATGCAGCCTCCCCACAGATGCAATGCCCCGTAAACAGGCCAACTAGACGAACTAGAATCAGGGTCTCTGAAAGACTCAATCTCTATCTACCAAGCCTCCAGACCTAACTCCCACTTTACAGAAAGCCCAAGGGCTGGAGGAACAAGTTCAATGACACCAAGAGGGAACCATCAGGTCCACAGGTCAACTGATTCCACAGTCTCTTCAACAACCTAGTGACATGTAAAAGGTGAAAAGATTGCTTTAGATAAAAATGTTTGGTATTTTAGATATATGACAACTGAAAACAAAATAAGAGGCTGGAAGTCAGACGGGTTCAGGGGGCTTACATCCTGTCTTTACCACTCACGGGCATGGGGACAAGTTACTGAACTTCTTTGAGCCTTATTTCCTTCCCTGCAAAAAGAGAGTAACACATTGTACTTTCCAGGCAGGCTGTGAAGATAACTGATAAGATGGATGAAAGCCTTTAGCACAGTACCTGGGCAACTGGGTACTCAAAACTGGCAACCATTGGTATCATACCAGAGATCTGTGTATGAACGGACCTGTTCCTATGGAATTCCCTGCAGCTTGGTGCTATCACGGCCTTCCTACTTACCACGTATCAACTTCTTTACATAATTATGCCTAACCCACCCTACTGGAAATGTCATCTCCCCAAACCTAAATGTCCTATATAGTCTGGCTTCCTGAGCCAAGGCTGGAACTGTCACCAAAGGCTTGCCTGTGTGGGACTGTGTAAGAGCATCTTAGTAGACACTGTTGGTTCCCTGCCCGGTCTCCTGGGCCTTTACTATTTCAAACCAGATGGCCAGCATTTGTCACTGTGTCCTGGGACTTCTCTCACTGCTAGAGCCCATTCTGACTCAAGAGTGTGCCCAGATAGAAGTGCCAGGAAATTCAAACACACACACACACACACACACACACACACACAGACCCCTTCCCCTCAGCATTTCTCAACCAGTGTCAGACAGGATGGGGTACGAATGTCTCAGCTCCCTTGTCCTTCTGGTGGGATATCTCTGAAGTGTGTTTCCCAGAAATCTACAGCAGAAACAAGTTCTACTCATGATGAAACAAACTAGATACCACCCCCTTTATTAGCTTTTTTTCCTCTCCTGAATGACTTCCCCACCTGCCCCCTGAGTGTTCTAGGATCACCCCCCAAATACACCACTTGCCCCGGCAGCTTTGTCTGAGGGTACCCGGGGCACCACGCAGGTGAGGTTGGAGTTTACTCTAAGGGCAGCAGGAAGCCTTTGGCATGTTCACTAAGCTGCAGCTGTTGGTCTCATTCTAGAATCGCTAGCTCTGTCCCACTCTGTGCCTACGTGCCAGAGTAGTAAGTATTGTGTCTCAGTCACGTCAGATACTCCCCAGGTAGTGGCCATCACAGTGGGCTACCTCCAGTGTCCCCTGGACAGCATCCTCCCACCCTGCTCTGCAACTCCTCACCCCGATTCCCACCAGGAGCAACAGGCAAGGAAGCTGGAGGTAGGCCCAGAGTCCCTGGTTACACAGTGCCCACACATCGCAGCCACCACGGCTGCAAACAATTGCCTAGAAATTCACTACTGCTTTCTGCTTGGAGGTGTCTGAAGTCTAGGAGTAAAATCCAAGAGAGGGCATCATGCCACTTGTAGCAGGAAATGTCTAGAGGGGACGAAGATCGGAGGGAGCACCTGGCTGCCTGTGAGCACAGTGCCAGGGAACTACCTTCCACAGGATAACTGAGCAAGCCCTGGGAAAGACCAGTGGAAAGCTGCACAACTCTAATAAAGAGAATCCTTTGCCCCCTGCCTTGTTTCAATGGCAGTGCCCATGAGCATGCTGACAAGACCCAGAACAAGCCATGAGCATAAGATTGGGCAGCTGTTAGCAAACCACTGGAAAAGCTTTGGGCACCGTTCTTAGAACAACTGCAGAAAGAATTTGGGTCCCAGTGGTATTATGATGGAAGACCTTTGGGGAAATCACTCAAGTAGCAGCTGAGACCCCTGACACTTCTGGGCAACATTTTCCTCTTCGTATGAGAAGCAGATGAAATAGACTGAGCCTATTGTTTTATTACTCTTGTTCTAAAGCAAGATATTCCAAGATCTGTGTCCTTTATTAAGCTACAAGTTGGGAGCAAGGAAGCTAATTAAATATTAGCAAAATTCGGTGACTCTATCCCTTTGTTCAGTAATCTTGTTGATCTGTTTTTTGTTTATATTAGGAAAGAAAAGAGGAAGGAAGGAAGGAAGGAAGGAAGGAAGGAAGGAAGGAAGGAAGGAAGGAAGGAAGACATAAGAAAAGTAGAAAGCTACCCCTACAGAATCCCAAAGGAGATCACAGAGTTAAAATTGGATGTCATCACAAACACATCATTTCTGCACAGGAGGAAAGCAATAAACAGGGTCAGAGTGGCCACCTGATGGCACTGGCTGGAGCTCAGCCACAGGTAACAGGAAGACTCTCTACTCGTTGCCTTGCCAAGTGACCTGGGCCAGATCAGGGTTCCTGGCCACCTGGACAAATGAAGGCAGCGCGCCAGAGCAGTGAGGGTGGTATCTCCATGAGTCCTGTAGTCACATTTGATGGGAAATAAACGGAATAAAAGAGGGAATGAAGGGAAAGGGAAATCTTTGGGGAAGGTCTCTTTATTGGGTATCCTCTAGGTTTCATCTCAAAGCAGTCTTTTAAAAATCAAAGTTTTTAAAAACCAAAGTCCTGATTTGGGCAGACCCCAGAGTGAATGCAGTTTACACCCACTGAGAACTGAGGTTTCTGAGCTCAGCACTAGCATGGGCCAGACTAGCATTTGGTTCAGTGATACCAACCGAAGCTTCACTGTGGACCACCTTGGACCACCCTGAACTTTGGGACATGAGTTCACTCTACTCTTCTTCGCCCTGTTTTTATGCTATCTTAAAATTTAAAAGTTCATATCTTCACCTCCGGGTTTACAGTTAAATTTTTATTAAGAAAAAAAAGAGAGACTCAAAATTTAGTTTCAGTAGATATCAGTAAGAGTAGGTTTTTTGCCTTGGGAAAAAGTACACACTATTTGATTTAGGCCTATGTGCTGAATGACTATTTAGAATACAGAGGTAGCGTATGTTAAAGATTAAATTTCAGTGCAAATTCTTGAGATAAACATCTATGGACAACAGTTAAAATGTAACCTTGCAGGAAGGAAGGAAAGAAGAAAGGACAGAAGGAAGAACCTGTCAGACAGAGGCCAGAGCAGTGAGAATGGCGTGACATTTGATGGGGAATAAACGAATCAAAGAGGAAATGAAGCCAAAGGGAAGCCTTAGGTCACTATAGTCAAAGGTTGATGTGCCCCCAATAAGAAACAAAATACAGAAAAATTCTTTGGCCTAAGTTAAACCCATCAGCAATGCATTTAAAGAAACTCACGCACTGGCTGTCTTCAGAGTAGCAGGTATGTGATGGTTTGGTTTTAGCATTTAATTCAGTAGTGCACTTGCAGACTGCTCTTAAACGGTAATGAGGTAATTCAACTGATCTCATTGAACAGTTTATACAAGAAGATTCAATTCACTGTTTTTCATTTGTTTTGCTCCAGCAATTCCAACCCAAGGTCTAGTGGCACCGTTCCCCTCCCACCCGATACATGGACAAAGGTCGAGGGAAATAATCGCCCAGAGGAAAATTAAGGTTTGGTCATACATCTACTTTGCCTAGCTGGCATCCAAACACGTAATTCCCGTTGCTGAACAGCCTCTGGGGATGGCTTATCCATTTCAAATCAATTGCAGAAAAGGCTATAACATTTTTAGCAGCATAATTTAAGAATCCTGTAAAGACAGAATTTAAACCCCACTTTCTGGATGGTCAGTGCATGGTAATAAACCCATGTGTGAAATTAAATTCAACCCTAAGGAATATTCATACACACATTGTTTTCAATTCTGTCTAAACCCTTTTCAAGAAAACCATATTCTTAAAGGATCAAAAGGCAATTTGACCAACCACACTCCAGAGCACCACCTTCCTATCTGAAGGAAAATCAACTGGGCATTCATCATCTGCCCCCTATAAAACATCTGAAGGTATATATCCATAGCCCATTAAAAAAACATTTCTCTATTATCAGGTTGTTTAAATCTTAAAATTTATTATTCGTGAACGTACACAGCCATTGAGCATTTGTGCGGTTCTACATTGCCTGTGGCTGCGTAGAACCCACTGCTACTGATCCTGCAGTCACCACGATTGCCTGTTGGATTCACATAGTACTGGGCGAGCTACCAGCACAAAAGTCTACCTTCTTTCCTCGGGTTCCTTATCTCCAAGAGGTATCTTATCCAGAGAGGGTGGATGAGCCTGGGAAGTCCTTGAAAAAAAAAAAGGGAAGAGCTAATCAAATCACAATCCCATGAACAAAGATAAGTAACGTTTCCACACCAGAGATGGGGCAGGACCTGTGGGCGGGGTGGGCAGGGGTGGTGGTGGTGGGGACGGGAGAGGTGCATTCGTTTTGCTGGCACCTCACCACCCTCTGATACCAAACTTACACTTAAAGCCCTCCATCATCCAGAGATAAAATTTCTCCTATTAGAGACCAGAAAAATCCACCCATCTATGACCATGCATTGAGTTTACTATAGAATTGAAGTCCATTAAAGAAGCTTCCTTACCAGTTTTGCCCAAGTTAAGAGTGAACCAAGAACAAAAGCAGAGATTTCTGGTTGAGAAAGCAGCTTTGTAGCTTTGCCCCTCCCCTTTGGATGGAAAGGCTAAAGTGAGGGTTAGGAATTGGGGTAATAGGAGCTAAGCTCACTCCACATCTAGAAGGTAGGTGTTCTCTGCAGCGAGGCAAGAAAGCTCTGAGCACTCGGAGCTTATGCAAGGACATTCCTTGGGAACTCCACAGTCAGGCTGTCAGTGTTGCTGCTGCAGACTGGTGGCATTTGTCCCTCAGTCTGTGGAATAGTTCACATGGCTATCAGTTCCTGCTCCTTCCCCCACCAACTTCTCTGTCTTCTGTGCCCTGCGTCTTAATGCAGTTTTCTCTGAGCACTACCCTCAGTTTTAGAAAACCCGAATGAATCCCTCCTCTGCCTTATTTTAAGAAACTGGTATTCTTAATTCATATTCATAAGCTCTGACAATTAAAAATAACATCAGATTTTATCATCTTTTACACACAATCATGCATATTCATCACCATTTTGAACTGGGAAGGGACCATTATAAAATATCACAGATAATCTGAGGAGTAGGCAAGATGATGATAGGTGAAAGCTTTTTAATGTTTTCAACTGTTGTGGTTAAGAAATTATAGCTTATATATAGCTCTGTAGGTGACATCCAATTTTTCTTTCCCTCTTTTAATGAACCTAAAATTATTTTTTATCATTATTTTAACAAAAATTCTTCCAACACATGAGCACTTTTTAAATGCTAGTCTACAAGTGCTGTTGTTAAATAGACCCAACTAATTTACTCTTTCTTCACTGGTCTTTTCCATTCGTAGGTGTAAACTCTTTGTACAGGAGTATGTCTAACTTAATGGACTCTGACTAGTGGGTAATAGGGACTATCTCATTGCATGTAGACATGTAGCAATACCCCCTCAGGAAGAGAATGATGGCTAAAGTTTACTTTGAGCTTATTGTATGTCAGATATTATTCTAAGAGCTATAAATGGAATCAGTTTGTTGCCATACATTGGTGTTAACCCCATTACAAAGATGAGGAAATTGAGGCACGGAATACTTAAGCCTTTGCAAGTTACAAAGCATGGCGGTGGCTAATAATAAAAAGGGGAACAAATATAATGTGAATCTCCATTTTAAAAATAATTTCCTCTACAAATACAACTTTCCTCTGCACAGGCTCATACTCTCCCCACATACAGTCTCTCAAAATTAGACAATAGTAAAGCAGAAAATGAGAGCTGAATCTTTTCATTGGTCTAGACCCACAAAGTCCACAGTTCCCCATATCATTCCTCACTCACCTGTTGGTTTGCAATGCTTTTCCTTGACCTTAGAAATATGTAAACTGACTGTATCCAAAAATAAATCTGACTAAATATTATTCAAATACTGTTAATATATGATTCTTTCTTATAAGTCTCTTTGCCACAGATAACATTGTTGTAAAATAAAAAGGGAATTAAGTGGGAAACAATTAAACTCTAACATCTTTTTAGATGAACTCTATTGGTTATCAAGATTTTCCAAACCCATGTTAGACTCTTAGCAAACAAATTTTCAGAAATGAAAAATAAAGTTATTTGAACTTCTCTTCAGGGATGTGATGAAAACATGTCCTCTATGGCCATGAACAATTAGAACTTGAAGGTGAGTTATGTTTCTAAGTATAAAAAATAAAATCATAATCACCCATAATTCCATCATTCAACACCCCCACTCAATATTTTAGCACATTTCTTTCAAGTTTCTTCCCCCTGCCTTATTTTTAAAAACATAGTAAACAGCCTATTTTTTAAAACTCAAGGTTTACTTGAACCATTTATTCAAGAAGTTTGTCCCCTAGTCTTTAGGAAAAATTCCTGTTATCTTCCTGTGCTCCTGTAACGTATTTATCTCCTTCAAAGGCAATTCAAGTCATCGACAGAAAAACCAAATTATATTAACCTGTCTGCTGTTTTTTTACCTATTTGAAGATACATTTTTCAATTAAAATTAAAAATTAACAAAACCCTAAATGGTTAGCACGCATCCCCTCTCTTCCAGTGGTGAGTTAGCTATTCTTAGTTGGTAGTTTTGTTACAGATGGAGCTTAAAGGTACGTGCAGTGAAAGGGTCAAGTTGAAGACTTCTCAAACGTCTGCTCCCCGTCACCCGTAATGGCCTTCCTGGTGTTAGAGATTTGTTTAATGATCAATAGAGATTCCTATTCCTACCACGGAGTCTTCCAGAAAGCAGCATAACCAAGTCAATGTTTAACTGGATTTTCTCAGTCTGAAATGGCAAAATGGGAGTTGAAGGGAAGTCTCCATGGAAACCAGCCTCCCAGGGAGTGGCCAGAGGGGCTAGTGCGTGGTGAAGCAGACCTACAAAGATGTCAGGAAGGAAACAACTGCTTTGTAAAACGGGGGTAGGTAAACTTTCGAAATACTTTGATTAAAACAGCCCACATTAAAGGCCCCACACCACTTCCCTCTTGGTTATCTTTTGACTGTCTTTCAGGTAAAATGGGCCTGGGCCCCTCGAAGGCGCACCCTAGAGTGACCAAAGTAGCCCCTCTGCAAAACAAAGCGGAAGAAATGCCTTCAACGGCACCTGTGGACTTTGCATTCGATCAGAACCTGGACGAAACGCGTGCACATTCCTTGGCAAGACTGCAGGACCGGAACCCAGCATTGGAAGGGCAGCTGCCACCTCTGAGAGAGACCTGGTTTGGGAGATATCCTGCAGGTAAACATAAAACCCAGCATGAAATTCGTGTATTTGTGTCAAGAGAGCTATTGATAGCTTTACCTGTCTTGCCCTGTAATCTCAGAAAATTCCTCAAGTATTGAAATATAAGGGAATACCTTTCAATGGGAGATTGAAGGTTTGTCAGCTGTAAATATTCTGGGTGCATTTAGTGTGAGTATGTAAACTGCATAAAAGGCTTTCAGCATTTCGTGTGAGAAGAAAGAAATCATTTTGTTTTAGCTTAGTTTATAGTGCTTTCAAGGTTTATAGGTAGCTTTGCCAGACAATTAAAATTATTTAGATAAAGGTGTGATAAATTGTAATGATTGTATGTTTCACTTAGATTCTAAATTTAGATCATTCTCTCCAGTGCTGTGTAATGCATCAGGCTTTGTTGCTGTGAAAGCCACACTGTAGGAGTTCATTCTAAGTGAACTTGGAAAGCGCCCCAAACAGAATTGATTTATCACAGTAGAGATGAGTGGGTGAGTCGCCCTCTCTCCAACTCCATGTTTTTCATGGTTATTTGAGGAACTAAGAGAATGTTTTCCAATTATGATAGAAATCTCTGAGCCTGAAGTGGCTGTAAATTATCCTGGGCTATTTTACATGTAAAGTGCTTATGAAAACCATAATGGTAATTAAACAGACATTCTTACTTGGGAAGAATAGTACACAGACACAACGTAAACGTGCCTTTAGGTGTATGTAATTTTCACTTTTCACATTCTGGATCAATGACACAAATAAGCTCCCATTATTGGTCAGTTTGGCCAGAAGCCTTTATTCTACTTCAGAAACTAGAAAATCTCACCTAGAATGGCTACTTTCTGTAATTGACAACTTTTGATTGGTTCTAGAACCTATGCTTTTATGTTCTTCAACTTTCTAAGGGTAGGAGTGGGAATTTTCATCTTAATTTTACTGAAGAATTCTTTTTTTTATTTTTTAACGTAAGCCCCTTATTCAGAGTGTTAAGATTTTGGTAACTGGATGGTAAAAGCTGATTCTAATGGATTTGAGTCCCAGCTGGGAAATGTTCTTAGTTATGAAGTGAAAAATCACATTAAAAATAAATAGCTAGGAGATGGTGAGCATTTTGACCACTATTTTCAAGGGGCCCATGTTCTAAACCCAGCTCCACCAAATACCAAATAGTATGACTTTGGGCTATTTACGTCCTCAGTTTTCTTCAACCACAAACCAGGGGTGAAAATAACTACCTGATGTTGCCTATGGCATTTCAGGAGAATCAAATAATGGGGTGCTATCACTAACACCATAGCACATAGTTACAGAGTAGTCAGGCTACTGGAGAAAATTTTGCCAAAACTATTTGGATTTTCAAACCCCACATGTTTTTCGCCATTGCTGTCATTTCTGTTTTGCTCACTATGCTGGCATCTCTTGAAAGAAAAGAAGGACATAGCAAAGTTCTTAAGGTGATCATTCAAATGTCTTGAGGAGAGAAACACATTGTTACTTAGGAATTTTCCCATTGTAAATGCAAAATGGAACCATAGGATGGTCCACACGAGAATCTAGAAATCAGAATGCTTCCAGTTTGTTGAGAGGGAAGGACTCTCTCTCTCTGTATTGGAAGTGCAATTGACTAAGAACTGCATTCACGCACTGCTGGCCATGGTAGCAGTCCCAGGGCCCAGGATAATCAAGCTACAAAGTCAAATTCATAATGGATCTCTTGAGCCTCTCTGTTTCCTAACACGGCTTAGCCCTGCATTATTTTATCAGGAGAGAATATTGCCATGTTGTATTATAGTGGCAATTTGTGGGAATGGCTTTCCCCAGCTCGGGAGACTGTTTAACTAGGAGCATCCCATGCTTAGCATTGCATACGCCTGTGATACACTCATGCTCCATTTCTTTACCACCTCTCTAACACCTATCTATTTATCTATCTATTTCATCTTAAAAGGGATTATTTTCATTTCTTAATGCTATATTTTCCCGATTTACTCTATTATGTTGGGGCAATTTCATGAAATTAAAATAAATCAACAAGTTTCTATTTTACGTGCCAAATTCTGTGTTTGAATAAACTTTGTCATCAATACATTTTTCATTGTAGGCTCTTCCTCTAAATATCAATCTGGGGAGAAAATGAGGAAAGGAGAGACTCAATCCTGCATCTAGGCTAATATTTTGTCAATTCTGCATGTAGGGCTCCCGCCTGATAAGTTTCATCTCCACATTCCACCCATAAGTTACACACATTTAACAAAGAAGGTGCAGAATTGTGCTAACAACGTCTAAAAACTCATGATCAGCCTACTTTAATAGTAAATTGTTTCTAATGGTCTTTTTTTTGCTTCTCCCCCAATTCTTCAAGTGCCCAGGGCCCTGTATTTTGACATCCCACTGGAACAGACAGAAACAAGTATTATTAAAAGGCATCCACCCCGAAGACTTCAAGTAAGATGAATTCAAAGGGCTTCATAAGGAATTTAATGGTAACATCCCTTTTTAATGATAATCATAGAGAGGAACCCTGACAAGCACCAAGCAAATGAGAATGAGAATAATGTTAAAAAGAATGTTGTCAATGCAAAGACCATCTTTCTTTTTTTTTAATCTGTGAATTTTTAAAAAGATTTTATTTATTCATGATTTTTAGAGAGGGGAAGGGAGAAAGAAAGAAAGGGAGAGAAACATCAATGTGTGGTTGCCTCTCACATGCCCCCCTACTGGGGACCTAGCCTGCAACCCTGGCGTATATGCTGACTGGGAATTGAACCAGTGACCCTTTGGTTCACTGGCCAGCACTCAATCCACTGAGCCATACCAGCCAGGGTGAGACCATCTTTCTTTAAGTTTCCTTGTGTAATGATTTCACTTTCAAGGCCACCACCAAAAGAAGGAAGGATAGTATAGTATCAAAGACATAGCCATGATGTGATTCAAAGAACCTGAAGCTTGCACTGATTAGTTGGATGACTATGGGGAAATCACTTGTAATAAACAACAATAGCTACTACTTTTTAATCGCCACCTATTACAGATCAGATACGCTCTAGATAACTTGATCTATGTCATTCCCTTAATCCTTATACCCCTCTGTGAGAAAGGATGTATTATCTTTGCTTTCTCCGTGTGGTTCAAAGAGTAAGCAAGGACAACAGAGGCCAGATATCATCCAGTTCTCCAAAGCCCGTGCTTTTAACTGGGCATAGATGATCTCTATGGCCCTCTGTCCCTAACCTTTTCTTGTTCTAAGTGTTCACTGGTTGTTGAAATTGAGGACATTAGATTGCAAGGCAGCAGAGCAAGAATTTTAAATGCATTCACCTTAATAAATATTTAATGCATTTTCTCTAGAGAACTGCAAATTCTAAGAACTCTTATCCTAGAAGGGGAAAGAGATATATATGAGTGGGTCCTTGAAAATGAGCACCAGCTAAAAGGAAGGCTGGGGCCTTTCTTGTGAGCAGGATCTATCACTGACATTTCAAAAAATGGAGCCAAAGCCCAGCTGCTACATAGTTCACCCAGATGACTAGACCAATTCCAGGTGTATCTGAGTTCATGGTGAGGCATTATTTCTGTTTCAGTTGGTTTTTATTTTACCTGTTTTCTCCAGAAGCTCACAATTATTATTGATGTAACTATATATCCTTTAATCACAAAAAGCACCTTTCCCCCAAAGTATCAGAAACCTCAAAATATTGTTGAATGAAAATAAAGTGATTTTAATTTTTTAAGCATATCTCTAGCTAAATTGAACAATTTTAAAACTTATGTTTTATTCCTAAATCAAATATATCCTTTCAAAGGAGTGTGTTTAACACGTAACTGTGGAGACTCTAAGAAGAATATCTCACATAGAAGGTATTACTATAACCAGGGAAATGTGTAGCAGTCTATAGTGCACAAAGTACTTTTTATATCTACTAACGCTAAATAAGTTAAAAGAGTCCATCGAGCTCAAAGAGAACTCTGGTGTTTCAAAGACTACACCCCCACAACCTAACCAGCACCTTAAAAAAGAAGAATCAAGACAAACAAATTATTTGAGTGCAAAGAGTATGTTTTATTCAGTCTTATATATTCATTCACTAACACCCTAATGTGTACCCCACAAAATTTTGTGACTGAATGAACAGAGGTATGAATGAGAACATCAAAGCACACTCCCTACTACAGACCTGTAGCATCACTGTATTGGAAGCCCAATTGACTAGCCAAAACAACCAATGTGATGAATTATAAAGATAGAGGAGTGTTTTGTTGAGCCCAAGAGCTGGGAGGCCCCTGAACTTGAGGGAAGGGCTGTGCCCTGGAACTTGAAAAGCAGAACTCTCTATGTGTCTCCCCTAAGCTTTTCTCCATGCATTTGCTTTACTCTCTCCCTGCAAATCAACTTTCTCTGCTACTCAAGACCAATAGTGAAATATGACCATGAATTTGCATCTTAGAGTTCCAGTCAGAGTGGCCTGGCTCTGTTGGCTCCAATTCCAAATTCCTGGGAGAAGAAATCTTATTGGCTCAGCTATGCTCACGAATCTGGTTTTGGTCCAATGAGCTGTGACCAGAGAATATGCTCATGCAGTAGAAATGTGTGCAGCAAAGCCTTCCCCATCAGATTCTGAAAGCAGCTCCCTGAGAAGAGGGAAATCACTGGGAACTTGACAGATATCTGAAGGATATCAACTCTAATTATCTTTACAAATGAGGCTCAGCACATTTGCCATTGCAAAAGGGTTTTTGAGAGAATAATAAATGCTGGGTTCCCATGACATGCTAATGAATAGCCTAATCTCTGCCAGAGAAAAATGTTAGAGTATTTTAAATTATTAAACCAAGTCTAATTGCACTTAAATAACTTGAGTTGTGTATTTGGCACTCTGTACTTGCTGACCATCTACTCTTCGAGTGAAGAGCAGGTCATGAACTAGGGTTCTCTCCAGCTTGGAGCAGCTGAAATCTGAGAGCCTCCTCCAGGGAACTCTGATGCAAATGTGCCTATTCCAGTTGAAGAGTTGACCATCACTGTCCCTTCTGGCCTGATTCACCTTCTCAGTCAGCCATCTCAGGTCCAGCCTAAGGAGGAGATGTTCTCCCCAACCACCGCAATACATGGTGTTTCCACAGGTGATCTTGGATGACTCCCTCATCTCCAAATATTTGCTCAAATCTCACCTTCCCTGGAAAGGCTCATCTTGACAACCCACTGACAATTGCAACCCTCACCCTGGCTCTACCAAATGCCCTGACCATTCACTATCCTTCCCCCCCCGCCCTGCAAAGCACTTCTTTTCATCAAACACAGCAAGCAATGTACTTATCTGTTATTTCCATTGTATATTTTCTTCAATACCTCCCCACCCTCTCCCCAACCCTAGTGTTAGAATATAACCTTCACAGAAGCAGGGATCTCTGTCTGTTGTCTTCACTAATGAATGCAAGTGTTTACAACAGTACGTGGCACATCATAGGTGATGGATAAGCGTGTGTTGAATGCACATCAAATGAGTGAGTGGAGAGGAGGGAAAGGTGAGCATAAAGACTGCTGATGAGAGATAAAGAGGGTGGTTCTGCCCTGGTGGTTTTGTTACGTTGTTTTTGTAACAAAACCGTGGTTTTGTTTTCGGTATTAGACAATTTGTCACAAACTTAGTCCCTTTATCTTTTCTAGTCCTTTGCCCATTTTCTATTATCTTTTTCTTTGTGATTCGTAAGAGTTCTTTACATATCTGAAACCTGGTCTTTTGTTAGTAATATGTGTTGCGAATCTCTTCACCCACAGCTTGCTTTCTCGTTTGGCATGTGTGTGTGTATACATGCAGATTTCCTGTTTTAATGTCAGATGTCTCCATCTTAATCTTAATGTTGTATATGTCTTATATTCTGACTAATTTTTATCTTCTCCAAGTACATAGCTATATTCTCTATTTCTAACAATTGTAATATTTAACTTTTCACATTTAGGTCTTAATCGATCTGAAATTCATTTGTGTGCAGGTGTGAAGTTGGAATCTAGTTTTACTTTCTGTCCATTTGCTTAATCTGTTGTCCCTGTACTCTTTAGGGAGTCAGCCATTCCTTGACCATTGATTTGAAATGTTATTTCTGTCAAATATCCTATTTCCAGAGCTTCATGAGTCTGTTTCTGGACTCTGTCTTCTGTTGCCTTGGTTGCTTGGTGTCTACACAAGAATTCTATGCTGTCTTAACTGTGTAACTTTAAACTGAATTTTAATATCCAATGCGGAAAGTCTCCTCACTTTGTTCTTCTTCAGAATTGCCTTTGCTATTCATAGTCCTTTGCTCCTCCATGTAAAGTTTGGAACTTCTTGGCAAGCGCCACATAAAACTCTCCGTCTTCTGTCAGTTTTCTGATTGGAATGCATCAATGGATGAACTTGAGGAAAATTAACCAGATTTTCAATACTGAGTCTTCTAAATCATGAACATGGCAGAAATCCCTGTTTAGTCATATTGCCTTTCAGATATTTCAACAATATTTCATAATTTTTCCACAGGGGTCTTGTGTAATTTTTTTATGTTTATTTATCAGGGCCTTTATCAATCAGGGTTCAACCAAAGAGACAGAATAAGCAGATGGAGATATATATTAAGAGACTTACTGCAGGAAGTAAGCTCCATGACTGTGAAGGCTGGCAAAGCAAGTCTGACGTCCACAGGGCAGGCCATCAGGAAGGGCAGCTGGGCAGCAGGGCCTGAGCTGACGCCGCTCCACAAGCAACACTTCCTCTTCTTCATGGGAGCCTCAGCTTTGCTCTGCAGGCCTTTCAACCAACTGAATCAGGCTCACCCAGATTGTTTAAAAGAATCTTCCTTACTTAAAGTCAGTGCAGTATGGACTCTAACCACAGTTACCAAAGAATTTCACAGCAACCTCCAGATGAGTGTAGAAATAACTGGAGACTGGCCTAGCCACGTTGACACTTACAAATGGACATCAATATATTCTGTAGGGTCTTTCCCTCCTGTTATAAATGACTTGTAAATGATTATTATTGGTGAACAAGAAAACTGATGATATTTGTACATTGAATTTTCAACTTTATTGAAATACCGTAGAAATTCTATTTGTCTACGGATTCTTCTTGACTTTCTATGTAGACACTGTCTCTTATAAATAAGAATATTTTTTCTTTCTTCCCTTGTTCCTGGGACTGGTTTTCTTGACTTTTGCATGGAAAGAACGTCCCTTGCAACGTTGAACTCAAGCAGTGATAATGGGCATCCTTGTCGCATCTGTGATGTCGATGGCACTGGTCCTAAGACTATAATTGCATTAGGATTTGGATAGATGCTGGTCAGAGACTTAAAAGAGAACACGCAAATTAGCATAGTTCAAGGCAGTTTTCTTTACAACTAACTTCGTACAGGTTTGGATTAGGAAAATCACAGAAGGTATTGCAACACCTGCCAATGGCAGCTGAGGAGTAACTCTCTCTAGGCAAAAGGACTAGGAAAGGGCCAGACTTCTGGAACTGGGACTGAGAGGGTCGGGTAGAGGAAGCTGCTTTGAGAGGGGCCCAGACAGCCAGCATGACCAGCCAGGGAGGGAGCCAGAGGAAGAAATATCCTGATCTCATTCTCTTCTCTCAGATCTCCCAACAGGGCTCCCAAGTGGCTGAACCCAATGGAAAGCCAGAAGGCAGGAGAAACTGCTTAGTCCTCATAGGCAGAGAAAAGGGCAGAGAAATGTGGTGAATGGGTTTGGAGAAACAAGTAGAAGATAACTGGCAGAACGCCACTTATTAAATTGTTGTTTTCTTTATTCCTAGTGTGCTCAGAGTTTTTTTCAGGGCTGTGTATTAAATTTTATTGATTTTTTTACTCCATCTATTAAATAATCTATTAAAATATGTTTATATTTTTTGTATCAATTTTTATTGGTAAAGCTGTTCTATAATTCCTCTATTTTTAAAGTTTTAATTTATTTTTAGAGAGAGAAAAGGAGAGAGAGAGAAACATTGATCAGCTGTCTCTTGTATGCCCCCAAATGGGGTCCAGGCCCCCAACCCAGGTATGTGCCCTGGCCAGGAATCCAACCAGTGACCTTTTGATTCTCAGGCCAGCACTCAATCCACTGAGCCACACCAGCCAGGGCTAACTTCCCTATACTTCTTTTCCCAGTTTTGCTCTCAAAGTTATACTAGTTTTAGAAAATTTGAGCCCTGACTGCTGTGGCCCAGTGGGTTGGGCATCATCCAGCAAAGTGCAAGGTCGCTGGTTCGTCCTTGGGGGGGCTCATGCTTGGGTTGCAGACCAGGTCCCAAGTTGGGGGCTCGTGAGAGGCAACCAATCCATGTTTCTTCCCTCTCTTTGTCCCTCCCTTCCCCTCTCTTTAAAAATAAATAAAATCTTTAAAATGAGTTGGTTACCTTTTCTTCTTTTCCATTCTCTGAAACATTTGATAAACATAGTTATTTTTTCCAGAAAAGTCTGGTAAAATGGGGCTGTGAAACCATCTTTGGCCACCTGAACTTTTGGGGAATTGAGAAATTTGTCTTATAGTTCTTAGTTGGTTTAGGTATCTGATTTCTTCCTGACTTAATCTTGCTAACTTATATTTTTCCCCCAAATTATCCATTTATCTAAGCTTTCAACTGTATCTTTATAAAGCCTTCGCTTATTCATATTCAACTTTTGGACAACGCATACCAAACAAATCTGCCAGCTTACATGTTGATGCAGGTCTTTTTAAGCAGGGAAAGAGGTAAGAACAACTCAACCCCTGAGCTGACACTGTGAGCCTGGCTCTAGTTTCCCATCTTGTGTGGATAACTTTTACCTACCATTTACCTGGTAGAAACAACGCACAGCCATCAGGAGCCCCAAATGTTTTGTAGATCCACTTCCCCTGAGTTTTCTGGTCCATGGAGATATATATCTTATATTTAAAGCCTGACCATATCTTTTTGGGTTTATGTTTTATTTTTCACCTCTGTATGTTTGGAGGAAACAATATTATTAAAATATGAACCCACTGCAATGCCTTGACCAGAAATTCCTCCTTGGTGTTACGATTTCTTGCTCCAAAGCTGCTCTGGACGTCTTTACCTTTTCTCCCAGAACCTGGGAGGACACTGTCTTAAGTCAGATGCCAAACGCACTTTAGACTTTCTTCTAGGTGCTCCTGCCCACCTCTGTTGTCCCGCTACTAACTAAAAGGCACTGTCTCAGGTTGGTGTGTGTCCCCAGGTTCAGTGACCTCGGCTCGATGTAATCTCCTTCCTTCAGTCTCCTCTGTGACACTGCAGCTGGCCATCCTGACAATTTGTTTTATTCAAGGAGCCAAACAATGCAGAAATCTTTAGACAAATAATCAGTTTTATTTCTAAGTGGTGAAATGAAAACAGCTCTCACCCCACCAGTTCCTCCCACTGTATTCTTTCTGGAGATGATGAAGTGAGGCATCTCGTTTTCCAGGCAGGGAGAAGGAACATAACACGAAGCCAGAATTCCAAGGCAATGTCATTTGACTATTTGTTTGGAGAGGCCGATTTTCCAACAATTTTGTCTGCAGTGCTTCTCAGGCCAAGTGCATGGGACTTAACCTAGAGATCCTATTTGCAGTGTTAGCTGCTGCCACCTAGTGTCCTTCATGGAGAAATAGTGTGGGCCTCCTGGCTCTTTTCAAAGGCCAGGAAGAAATTGTCTGGATAGAGGACTTCAAGACACCTACTACTCAACACTTACCAGAACTGAGGATTCAAATGAAAATGAGGCTGAAAATAGAAAAATACAGATTCCTACTTTCCCAGGAACACCTGGCTTAAGGAACTTATGGGTAGGTTATTTTTCAAATAGCTGAAAATATTGAAATAGTTGGCTTCTTCAAACTCAGTTTTTCACCAGTGCCCCACAAACAAATCCACCATGGTCTGTTTGGAGGGGGCCCCTCCATTCAGTTCAGACAGTATGGAGGCCAGTGGACCCCACCCTAGGAAATCATCAGAACCCCCGGAGAGTTTTGAAAAATATGTATTCCCAAGAAAGAATTGATAAGCTGGACTTTATTAAAATTAAGAACTTACGTTCTGTGAAAGACAGTATCAAGAAAATGAGAAGATATACTGGCAACTAAGCATATGGAAACATATTCAACATCATATGTCGTTGGAAAATTGCAAATTAGAACAGCAGTGAAACGCTACTGCGTACATATTAGAATGGCCAAAGTCCGCAACACAAACAACGCCAAATATTGGAGAGCATGCGGGGAATCGGGAACCCGCCCACTGCCAGCGGTATGCAAAATGGTACAGCCACATGGGAAGATTTTTTTACAGAAGTAATCATACTCTTAGCATATAATCTAGCAATCACACTCTTTGACATTTACCCAAATGAACTACAATCTCATATTCATACAAAAATCTACACATGGATGTTTGTAGCAGCTTTACTTGTAATTGCCAAAACTTGGAAGCAATCAAGATGTCCTTCAGTAGATGAAAGGAGAAATAAATTGTGATATATCCGGACAATGAAATAGTATTGAGCATTAAAAGGAAACAAGCTCTTGAGCATGAAAAGGCAGGGAAACTAAATGAAGGAAACCAATCTGAAAAGACTACACACTGTTTGATTCCAACTCTGTGACATTCTGGAAAATGTAAAACTATAGAGACAATAATAGAAGTATTAGTGGCAGCCAGGAGTAAGGAGGGAAAGAGGGACGAATAAGCAGGCAGAGCACAGAGGATCTGGGGGGGGTAATATAACTACTCTATGTGATGCTACAATGGTAAGTGCATGCCATTGTACGTTTGTCCAAACCCGTTAGAATGGGCAGCACTGAGAGTGAAACTTCGTGTAAACTGAAGACTTTGGATGACGACGATGATGATGTGTTGGTGTTGGTTTGTCAAGTGTAATAAATGTGCTCTCTGGTGAGGGATGCTGATACCAGGTTTAGGTGCAGAAGGTATATGAGAACGCTATACTTTCTGCTTACTTTTTCTGTGAACCTAAGTATGCTTTTAAAATAAAGTGTATTAATGAATTATACAGACAAGTATATATACTGTATATATGAGTTGGGGGTTTTTGCCAGGACATAGCCCAGACCTATTGAATCTCAATCCCCAATGAATGGCACAGGATTTTTTTAATGCCAAGTGTTTCTAATGATAAAACCAGATATAGGGAAAAGTAAAGAAAAAAGTGTGAAATGTGGGACTGGACAGACCTGAGCTTCAACCCTGAGTCGCCACTTACTAGCCATGCACCTTCAGACACGTATTTGACCTCTGACATGGGAATCATCATAGTCATTCACGGGTTCCCATGATAATAGAACAAGATGACACACTGTGACCTGAGCATGAGGGACAGCAGTGGCCACACAGGCATAGGGGCCTATTCACCAGAAAGACCTGGATCATGAACCAAGCCAGGGACAGTAGAAACACTTCCTTGTTCTCTCTCTCCTTGGTCATTACCGACTCTCCATTCCATACACGCCTGGATGTTCCTTTGCCCTCGGTCCCCCTTCCCCTTCCCTTTCTACTCCATTCCCCCTCAGGACCAGCTGCTGCTTCCTGTGTGCCAGGTCCCATTGGCTCTGTACCTTCATGTTCTGCAGAGAAGAGAGCCAGGCAAACCTCTCTAACTAGTACTGGTCACCTCTCATTACCTCTGTGATAAGTCATTATGATAAAAAACAAACAAACAAAAACACTTTCTCATGTTAGGCTGCTCTATCTAGCAGGAAGAAATGCTGGCTGCCCTTCTGAGAACGGTTCAGGCCAAGCCGAGGGTCCAGGAAACTGTTCCATAGGTAGTAGTGGGGGGCGGGGTATGTCATGCTTCCCACTGTGAGTGCTGGATGCTCAGCATCCGTTTCTTGTGGTCTCTCCCTCTCTCTTTTCACCCTTGAAAGCCACACTGACTTCCAGGACTACCCCTTGATAACACAACAAAGCAGACTGCGGTGAAAAAGATTTTAAAATGCAAATAGCATTTGCCTCTCATGTTGAACTAAGGGATTTGTGCTCACACGTTTGCTGCAGCAGCGTGGTGTCCTGGTTTCCTCCTGCTTCCTGAGACATCACTTCGAGGTCTCCTTGGCCATTCTGTCCCTGTTCAACAGGCCCTCCGTGTTGGGCTCATTGGCTCTGCTCTTCTCACTCCTGACCTTGCCCGTGGCTGTGGTTTCAGTTTTTCTCTACCCAGGAACAATCCCCACACATGCATCTCCTGCACAGACCCGTCCTCCGAGAACTGTGCCTGTCTCTTTGAGTGTCTACTCAACATCCACGCGGCCCGTCTCAAAGGCTTCCCAAACGCAACCTGCTCTGAACCAAATTGGCTTCTCCCTGCTATGTTCCACCCAAACCTGGTCCTCCTCTAGAGTTCCCCATCTCAGGGACGGGTAACACCATCTGTCCCTTATACTTGAATGTCATCTGGACGCTTTACTCCGCCTTACCAACCATCATGAATCCTGTTTGGTTGGTGTTAAATGTTTGTGGAGCCCACCTACCTCCTTCCATGAATTCCAGCCCATCATCTTTGGCCTCCTGACTGCTCTCATTAGTTTAGTTTAGTATCCACACTGCAGCCACAGTGATTGTTTGCTGAAAGCAAAGGTGATCATATCACTACTTTGCTGAGCACATGCCAATGGCTGCCCGTGGTCTTAAGAAAACTAACATCTGATTCTCACTCCCCCATCAGGCTGGGCATGAGCTGGCCCTGGCCTCCGACTCCAGCCTCGTCTGAGCTGCTCTTCCTCTCTGGTTGCAGCCAACTGACTTCCTGCAGTTCCTTGAACAGCTCATGCACTCTTACCTCATGGCCATTCTCTCTTCCTGGAATGCCTTAGTTAGTCCCCTTAAAACTCCCAACCTGCTAACTTCTGCTGAAAGATTGCTTCTTCAGGAAACTTTTGTGCATGGTCTCCTCACCCCTCTTCCCATTGTATTCATTTTCTAGGGCCACACTCATAAAGTATAGCAAATCATGTGGCTTCAAAGAACAGAAATGCATTGTTTCACAGTTCTGGAAGCTAGAAGTCTGATGCCAGGGTGCTGGCCAGGAGGGTTTCTTCTGAGGGCTACGAGGAAGAACCTGTCCCATGCCTGCTCTTAGGTCCTGGGGACTTGCTGGCAGTCTTTGGCTTTCCTTGTCTTGTGAAGCATCACCCTAATGTCTGCCTTCATCTTCACGTGGTGCTCTCCGTGTGTGTGTGTGTCTGTCCAAATTCCTCTTCTTATGAGGTTATCGACATATTAAATTAAGGGCCCAGCCTACTCCAGGACAACCTCATCTTAGCTAATTGTATCTGCAAAGACCCTATTCCTCAATACAGTTGTTCCCTTGCTATATCGCAGCTTTAAAAACCCCACAATACAGTGAAGCCACAGTAAGTGAACTGCGATATAGCGAAGGATGACTGTATACTTCACTGGTGAGTACCCATATAGAATTTTATGTGTTGTTAAAATTACATAGGTTTAGGAGTATAGAAAGTGTTTAAGGGCATATGAAGTGTTTATAAGAGTATGGGAAAGGTTAATAAGAGAGGGGGAAAGGTTTATGGGAGTGTGGGAAGGGTTTATAAAGCCTTAAAATATATATAAATAATAAAACAAATATAACGCTGCTACTTCGAGGATTTTCACCTATCACAGGGGTCTCTGGAACATAACTCCCACCATAGGTGAGGGATCACTGTAAGGTCACATTCTGAGCTCCTGGAGGTTAGAACTTCAACATATAAATTTGGGAGAAGGAACACAGCTCAACTCATAACACCCTCCCACTTCCGAGATGGCTTCCAGGTGCATGTTGTCACAGCCCTGCCCTGTAGGCTTTTTCTTTAAAGCATTCATTAGTTTGTAATTTTTAATTACATAATCACTTGAGCAAAAGTGTGTTTGCTCCCCCCATAGATTGCGAGCTCCGTGGGGAACCGTGCCCTTGTTTGCGGACCACTGTATCCCCACGCCTGGCACGTGGCAGTTGTGCGATAACTGCTCGCTGAGAGAAGAAATAAACTCTGTGACCCTCCAGGTCCTTGACTGTATGTCAGTGTGAACAGAGCAGTCTTTATGTCCTGAGCCTTCTCAATCGCTGCCCAGTGCTCCAGCTTCCGGAGCCAGAAGTCATCTGAGGCAAGCAGGGCTGGAGGCAGATCCACCAGTTCATCCACTGCCGCCCAGTCTTAGTGACCCCTAGCAACACCGGGGGCGCCTCCCCCATCAGAGCCAAGCCCTTGCTAGCAACAGTCATGTCTAAAATTTGTGAGCGCACTGCACTTTCATTTTACACGAGCTTCATAAGCACTGCTGATTATTACTGAGGGGGCTCGGGGAGCTTCTCTGGAGACCTTAAAAGCAGGACGGAAGAGCTCAGCTGGGTGGCTAAGAGATGAATAAAATAAAGTAACTTCTTGGTGCCTCTTTCATCCCTAATACCCTAAAGTCCTCGTTGTTTGATTACTTTGGATGTGGTCCCTCAACGAGGATAGAAAAGGATTCTTAGTCTTTTAACTCTCCGACCAATATTTAGATCAATAAGTCACTGAAAATGGTGCCCTAGAATAAAGAACCCAGAGAGGCTGAAAAGCCTTTTGCACAGAAGTGACTATAATCCTGTTGAAATCGCCTTCTCGGTGTCATCTCAGGAGCAAGCACTGCTTTTGCAAAGTGTTAAGATAGTTTAATGCCTGGCTTTTATGTCTCATCACCTCACGGCACGAGGAATGCTGAATGCTCTAAATGTTGGACTTCTAGAAGCTTGAACCTGCTGACCTGCCACAAGTAATTACTTCTGAAAGGATCCTGAGCCAGCAAGAAGCCAGGACGACTCACAAAGCAAAGGTGAACTACAGTGGTGAACTGGGGGGGGGGGGGGGGGGNGGAGGGGGGGGGGGGGCTGTCCCTTTCATGTATTCCCTGCCCAGAAGACTTCACAGCAAATCAAGCTAATGTGCTGTTCAGGCTTAGAACTTCCCAAAGCTATCCATCTTCTCCTGGGCCTGCTTCCAGCTGGGACCAGCTCCTGCCTCTCAGGGGAACCTGTAGCCCTTTCCTGTTTCCCGGTGAAATGAGGAGATGTAGATGAGACAGAGGAATTTCTCTTGGAACCTGGTGATTCTAGAAGTGTTCAAATGTGTGGAAAGGTCCCGCATAACACCTCTCTTTCACTTCTTCCTCTGGGACTAAATCTTTCTTCCTGTTCTCAGTTTTCAGGATAAGTCCTATCTGTGGGTTGTTCCTGACCTGTTTTCCACAAATGCACCAAAAACTAATCCTGGAAAGGCCTTCTGTAGAGCTCTCCCCTTTTGTAAACGTGTCACCTCTACGGAGGAAACTCCCCTCATGTAAAAACGTACAATGCGAGGTGGGAGCAGATTCACAACACTTCCCACTCCTGACTCACTTTGGAGCCAGCGAGATACTGCAGTGCGCTGCCTCACATGGGGGAAGATGTCCAGGCACTTTGGATCCTCCAGGCCACGTGTGTGATGCTGGCAGCGCCTGGGGAGAGGGGCCCTCCCTGAGGCTCGCAGCAGCAAACACAGTCACTGTCCCCAGGGCAACATGAAACATCACCGAACACATATGGTGGTGAATGCACGCACCCCTGGTTGCCCTGTATAAGCTGCCTGTCTGCTCTGTCTCACTGGAGCTTATGACTCACCGGGGGAAGAGCACCAAAGTCACAAATAATCAACCTCAAGTCCTTCCTGAGCTGCAATATATTAGATGGGTACGTGGGGGAACACTCTACAAAAACAGGTTCCTCTTAACCTCAGTGGCTCCCCTCTAAGTTCACAGCCAGACCATCAGTCAATAGTGGAAGGGACAGGAGGAGAGAGAGGCAGGTCTCACAAAACCAGAACACATTTCTGGGAAGCAAGTAATCGGCATCTGTTCCCAGGGGAAGTGATATCCCGTCAAAATGAGATGTGAAAAGATGTGTCCGTTCAAGGCCTGTAAGACTCTACAGGAACCTTAACAACTACAATACGCACACTGCACATGTCCACTTCATTCACTGAGAGCCACACAACGGACTTATCGGGGACTGCAGTGGCCCTGGGATGTCACCAGAGATCTCTGTGAATTATGATTGCAGGTTGATCTTGTTCTGTCCCTAAAAGAATTTCAAGTTGTTGATGGCAGAATCAGTAACTAATGACCTCATACTAACGAATGTGTTGTCTTTTATAGAAGGAATTGGAAAAAAAGATGCAAATCCCAATGTATACTCCTGGGAAAAGACAATATTTACATAAGATGCAAATGCTGGAAATGAACCGTAAAAGACAAGAGGTAAATATGCGAAGAAAATGGAAGAAAGTCACATTCCCCAAAGCCACTCTGCATGATTCCTGCCCTGCACACGGACACAGTGAAGCGTTCGTCTCCGGGCTTTGCTTAGCTTATTGGGTCCAAAAGATTCAACTACTAGAATTAGGAGGGACCAGCAAGGTCTCTTCTGCCACCGACCGAGTCTTTCCTGTTTTCGTCCTCACAAGGATGCATCTGTGTCTCCAGTCTCTCCTTTTCGACTAGGACATCTGGATAGAGCAGAAACATGGGGTTAGATCCTTTTTCTTGGTTTAGTAAAAGGAAAGGGGGTGAGTTCATCTTCACTTCGATGCCTAGGCCTCTCTGCAACTAGTACCACAAAACTCTCTTACAAAAAAAGATTCTTTAACAAACCCCTTTACAGTAATGGCCCCTCTAACTCTCATATTCCAAGTATATCAACTAGCCTGCAGAGAAATGCTTTTACAGAAGTCCTCCCCTTTTTGAGACTGAGGGCATACTCCCCCTTCTCCTAACCAACTGTGCAGAAAGAACATCTCTGCCTTCTAACAGGAAAGAGAGAACCATGCTCTGAGTAGGGGACCACAGAGCTCTCTAGGCAAGCACCCAACTTGCAAAGTGGCTGAAAGTAGCTGGGGGTGGAAGTGGGAGGAAGGACTTTAACCATCTATAACTGATCATTTCAGACCCAAGCGGAGTTGAAAAAGAGTCTGCACAGGGAGGCAAGGATTAATAAGGAGAGACTGAGGGAACATAAAGCCAAGAAAACCCTTCATGGCATCCCAAGAAATGAGGATGGTGATTTTCTAACCTTGTTGCCCGATGAAACCTTCAACCCAAGTCCAGGTGAGTCATGCAAATTGTTTCAGTAAAATAAAATATTCATTTGAGTGTTTAAAACAGCATCAGATATATTTCTAGGGGGCCGGAGGGAAAGGCCAGCAAATTGTCTTGGGTCCCTGCTGATATTTTGCCTCCCAGGATATAGTGGGCATATTATGTAATGTTGGAGGGCCGAGAAGAAAACACAGAAGTTTAAGCACTGCAATAAGATGTTTCTTTCTATTTAGAGGTTTACTATACTTTATATGCATTATTGGCAATACTTCCTCCATCCATGGAGAAAAAAGGCAAAAGAGCCTCATCTTGTAGTGAGAGAGAATGAAGCATGTGGAGAAAATATTAAACGGCTAATTGGTATCAGCCAACCTGGCGCCCTATGCAGACACTGTTGTCCCCGGCCCAGCTCCCCTTCCAGCACACTTGGAATGTCTAAAATGGAACCCAAGCCTGCTCCTGCTCATCCCCTGTCTCAGTGAGGCCTCCATGTCCTGTGTCACTCGGGCCAGAGACCTGGGGCCTCTCCAGCCCTTCTGTTCCCTCCTCTTGCAGTTGGTCAGTCACAAAGTCCTGTTGATGTCACCTAGTGCTGAAATCTGCCCTCCTTCTCCCATTCCCCATGTCACCCTTAGGTCACCATGTCATACCAGGGCTGTGGCTACAGCCTCCCGACTGTGCTCCTCACTCAGGTTCTCACCCTTTCACAACAGTCCTCCACTTCAGTGGTTCTCAGCATGGTCCCCAGACCACCAGCACCAAGCATCACTTGGGAATTTGTTAGGGCCCTGGCCCGAGTGACCAAATCAGAAAATGCAGGGGTGGGGCCCAGAAATTTGGATTTAACACCTCCACCCAAGGGATTCTGATGCCCCTGAAGTTTAAGAAGCACTGATCTACTTGGTAATCAAAGTACTGTCCACAGACCAGCAGAGTCTGCATCACCCAGGAGTTCAGTAGAAATGTGGGCCCTACCTGGTGTAGCTCAGTGGACTGGGGCTGTGAACCAAAGGGTTGCCAGTTCATTCCCAGTCAGGGCACATGCCTGGGTTGCAGGCCAGGTCCCCAATGGGGGCCACATGAGAGGCAACCACACATTGATGTTGCTCTCTTTCTCCCTCCCTTCCCCTCTCTCTAAAAATAAATAAATAACATTTTTAAAAAGAAAGAAAGAAATGTGGGATTTTGGGCCCCACCCCCAGACCTCCTGAGTCAGGCCCTGCATTTTATGAAGATTCCAAAGCGATTCCCATGCACACTAAAGTCCTAGAAGTGGTGCAGCCATGGTGGAGTAGTCTTACAAAACGCACGTCTGACCAACTCACTGTCTGGTTAAAAAAGAAAATCCCTTCAATGAGCCTCCATCACCCTGAAGACGAAGTCTCAGCTCCTTCCCAGCTTCGTCTCCTGCCACTCTCACACCCAGCCCCCACTCCTGATCTGCGGGCCACACCCCCACCTCGGCCAGACTGACCACCAAGAGCTCCAAGGAAATGCTGGTCATATGTCTGGAGGCCTTGGGTGTCTGAGAAGCAAAAGAGCCAGCTGAAAGAGATATTGCTCTTGCTCAGAGGAACGAGATGCTTAATCAATAAGCTCATTAAACAAGAAAAGGATAAATAATTGATAATCTATGGAAGGCATTTATTTAACCTATACCCAAGTCCTAGAATGAAATATGCTGTGTAGTCATGTAAAGAAACATCTTTTACAATTAAAAAAAATAGTGGCAAAACAATCGAGACAAGTGCCCCAGCAACAGTTAGACACTTATACTCATCGCTTGGGATCAGGCCAAGAAAACCAACTCGGGTATAGTCTTTGGAAGATGCCTCAGATTTGGAGAGACTATGACACCAGGCAAAGGGGGTTTTCCTCTGCTCCCCTCATGCTTTTTAGAGCTGTTTCATTTTGCTCTGGCAAAGGTTTATTGAGTGCTTACTACAAGCCAGGCAGAACGCATTATTGCATTTAATCCTCACACAACCTATAAGGCAGGAGTTACCATTAGCCCCCACATGACAGAGCCAAGATTCAAGGCCAGGTCCCTCTGACTCCCAAGCATGCTCTTCCACCCACCCCCTCGTACAGCCTCATCGGACTCCAGGGACTTGGGCCTCCACCCAGGATCACCTTGGGAAAGTCTGCAAATAGAGGTTGTGACTCTTCCACCTTATCTTTCAAGAGCTGCCCTCTGCAAAGTCTAGAGATTTCACCACTGCAGTCATTGTATGCTGGAGCAATGATTCCTTTTTATTTATTCCCAAAGAGAGTTTTTGATTTCTTTCCCTGCATTCTAAAAGCAGTTCACTTTGCTTTCTCCTAAAAGTGGAGTGTAGCCAAGACCATAGACTTACATGAGCATTCTGCTAGTCATATTCTGCTCATTAAGATTCCTCTGTACCCATCTCCTCTTATTGAATGCTACTTTGGCCCATTCTTGTCCCCTCTTTTGGACAATGGGGTGAGAGTTCAGGTCTCTTGTGAAATACAAAAACGAAAATCAGCTTTTGTTTTTTGCTGCCTCTTTAAAATGAAATTGCCCATGCTTTGCATATATTTATAGAATAAATTATATGTATGTATATACAAAACAATATATAACTTATATAAAGTGAACATCACTCTTTCAGGCTCACACTTCTCTTAGTATTAGCATGTTTATGAGGCCACTGCCCTTTCCGGAAGCCATGAATTGAATATAGTGGGTAGAAAAAGCCATGGACTTGGGCCAAAGTCTTTCATTGGAACCCCAACAGTGTATCTACTAAATGTAAGCTCCATGGAAGCAGGGACCTTCTCCTGTTCCTAAAACAGTGCCTGGTGCATAGTATCCTCTCCGTAACTATTAGCTATATATTTGTCTACATGGGTTTATTCTATACATAGACAGATTATAGGTAAACTAGTTATTTAACCCCTCACAAACCTCAGTTTCCACATCTGTAAAATGGGAATATAAAGCATGTCACTATGTAGGTTTTACGTAAAAATTAATCTAAGTATAAGTTAAAGCATACATGAAATGAGTCATTAAATGCATGGGAATACAGACAGAACTGAAGATAGATGGGACTGATACGTAATAGTGAAAATAACAAGATGCTTCATGGGAAGTGTCTCCCTAAATACATTACTTTAATGGTACCTTCCCAATTCTGGCCTTATCTGGACACCTGTACTACTATTTACTTAGCATTTTTTAAAGCCATCTCCTAAGAACAAGAGCAACTTCCCCAGATAACCACAACACAATCATCACACTTAAAAGTTTTAACTTCAAAACACACTATTTTCTAATATATGGTCCATATATAAATATCTACAGTTGTCCTTGTAACGCCCTTTACAGCTACTTTTTGTTTCCCCATTTGTGCTTTCTTTTTAAGATCCAGGATCCAGTCCAGGATCAGACGTTGCATTTATTTTTCTTGTCTCTGTGTTTTCTAATTCAAGAATAATCCCCTATCCTATTCTTTTTTCTTCTTTTCTCTTTCCTGTCCTTGTTCTTAGGAGGTTTATGGTGATGTATGTGGAGGAGGGAAGTGACTCTGCATCTAATTCTCAAATGTTTCTCCTGAAAAGTAGCCATATGCATGTGTGTGTTTATATGCACATACTGCAATACAAGTCACTATATATCATTATTGAGACAAAATACTGTTGGTGGGTTGGAGTACACAGGTATGTGTTACATTATTCTTGTGACTTCCAGAAAATTTAAATTTTTACCAAAAGAAAAAGAAAAACATCTTTAATACATTCCCAGTTGGAATCCTTTATACATATTTTAAATGGCAAATGGATTATTCAGTGTTCATAAAAACATCAGCACTTAAACAAATACAATATCGTCAGGGAAGAATAAAGTAAACAAACTTTTAACTTTTTGTAGGAAATCCACAGGATGCGGAATTTTTAGAGCATCAAACAAGGAGGGATGACTGCGCCCGGAAAATCGGCAAGACAGAGAAAAGGCCCCACGAACAAGAGGCCCTGGAGCAGCTTCTCTGGGACAGTTCCAGCTCCGACTCAGAGGCGCTGGGGACTATCAGGAAGAAACCACAAGCCCTAGTGAGGACCAGGACGGAGAGGATCTCGGTTTTTGATGAGTTTTATGATCAAGAATAAGAATGTTCTTCACTAACCAGGATACTCAGTGCCCTGAATGCTTACTGTCCTGTAAAAACTCTTCAAGTTAGCATATGAATTATTCTGAGAAAACCAACTCACTTTCTTTTTATTTGGAGCCTCATGGTTAAGAAGTGTGCCATATTTTGTTAATTGTGCTACATAGCTAACTGCCTCAGAACTTAGGGGCTTAAAAAACAGCCATGTATTGTTTCACTTTTCTGTGTGTTGCGAGGCTCAGCTGGGTGGTTCTTCTGCAGTCTCTTTTGAATATTTCATGCAGTCTCTTTTGAATCTTTCATGTAGTTGAAGTCAGCCAGCAGCTAGGGCTTGACCAGGACACTCAGACAGCTGGACCTCATTCCATCTCCATACTGTCTTAGAGGCCTCTGCACATGTTTTCCCAAGGCAGTGAGTGAGTCAAGAGCCCAGGGCTCTGAACTCCAGCAGGGCAGTGGGTTAGGAGCCCAGGACTCTGAAAAGCAAATGTTCCAAGAGGAGGAAACAGAAGTGGGTAGTGATGGAATGGGCTCAGCATCACTCCTACCACATTCTGCTGGTTGAAGCAACTCATTGGTCAGATCACAGTCAATGAAAAAGGGGATGAATTCCAAAGCAGGGTTCACTGGGGTCTACCTTTGACACTTGCCCCAACATCAGATTTTAAAAAGATTTTATTTCTTTATTTTTAGAGAGAGAGGAAGGGAGGGAGAAAGAGAGGGAGAAAAACATCAATGTGTGGTTGCCTCTCTCATGCCCCCTACTGGGGACCTGGCCTACAACCCAGGCCTGTGCCCTGACTGGAAATCAAGCCGCTGACCCTTTGGTTCCCAGGCCCATCCTTAGTCCACTGAGGTACACCAGCCAGGACCCCCCACACCTTATTTTTAAAAAGCAAATAAATAAATAAATGAAAAGCAAATTAGATCTTATAAATCAGAGATGAAAAAGTAGATTTGATATGAGGTTTTAAAGAAAAGTCATAGCAATGCTACATTAGAGACTAAGCTCAAGTCATTTATTGTGAGTTAGCAATTCTATCCTCTCACAACAGAGTGGTCGCAGGAAAGAGGTGGAGTAATGCCTAGTATGATGCAGATCTGAGAACTCTTCAAAACTAAAAGGACTTTAGAAATGTTAGGTCCAAAAATTACCTCAGTTATCAAAGTTAGATTTTTTTATTTCTGGTTAGTGTGGCTCAGTGGACTGAGTAGCAGCCTGCACACTGAAAGGTCGCTGGTTCGATTCCCAGGCAGGGCATGCGCTTGGTTGCCGGCCACGTCCCCAGTTGAGGGGCATGTGAGAGGCAACCACACACTGATGTTTCTCTCCTTCTCTTTCTCCCTCCCTTCCCTCTAAAAATGAATGAATAAAATGTTTTTAAAAAATTAGATATTTTAGGTAATGTTAAGAGCTTCTGTGTAAAATTAGGGTTTACTTTTAGCATACTCTAAAAATAATTTTATGACATCCAGAAAATTCTAAGATATTAGTAGAACTTTAAAACAAAGCAAAACAAAAACACCCTTTTAAGTCTTATTTAGAAAAAAAAATAGAGAGGGAAGCACCGCTGAATTTGACCTTACGTGCGTTCGGATCAGTCACTAAGAACATAAAAGGACTGCTGCCTCAGGAGACAATCATACACGTTTCCTCCGAGGACAAAAGGGCATTAGATGATCTCTGGGCATAGTTACTCCCAGTTCTTTGCAAAAAGTATTCTTCCTCTTTCTGTGGTAGGTAAAGGCATATTTCCTACACGGATATACATAATGGTTTGACCAGTCACCCTTCTTGAAAAAGTAGAATCCTTGAGAAAAGAAAAGAGTCCAACCAATTGATAATGAATATTATGCCTTATCTGAAAGGCTTAAAACTAAGTGGGGTGGTCAGCTCCCACTGCCAGAGATGGCTGAGCTGAAGCATGACTTCCTCCCACTGGTCTGGGACCTGAAATTGGGCAACGCCTCCTTCTAGAATCTGCTCACTGGCCTGTGAGCTATGTGAGGGCATGGACCATGTCTCCTCCTGGTGGTATGCCTGCATCCTAGAGCAACATCGGGCACAGAGTTTGTTAAATTCATTAATTTATGTGTTAACTAGTTAATTAGAGAGGCACTTGCTTCCCTCCAGCTGTGCAGTTGTTCACTCTCATTTCCATCATTGCCCAAGAGTCTGAAATGTACAAGGTTGATTATACGGCAAGGAAAGGACATTTTCCCCAAAAGCTCTTGACTGGATACATCTAAATGGAGGGCATGAATTAGACATTGCCTCGGGACACAGGAGCTAGACCTGTGTGCATGCCAGTGAGAATGCCACAGTTCACAATATTTCTCGAAACCCTATCAGAGTGTGTCAGCTGCAAAGGAAAATCAATCATGATGGTAAAAACTATAAAATTCAGCCTAGAGGCAAAGTTGTCAATTTTCTTCCACTGAATATCTCCTTACCTTTGGAAAGAAAACAGGCTTGTCAATGGACAAATGCATGCTTTCTCCTGTGAAAATGATATTTTCCTTCTTGCTCTGCATTTTTCATAAGAAAGATCAATTCTTTTTTGGCATACTTTTGGAAACAGGCCTTTCTCAAATTTTTTTTTTCCAGGCGGGGAACCATTTTTCCCTCATCTACCTATTTTGATGATAATTCTGAGTCACTTTACCTGGGTTTAACAAAAGATGACTCATGCAGGAGTCATCCGTGAGGGAGTTTTATGAACAAATGGACAATGTTTTCTGCTTGCAGGAAACCTTTAAAAGTGGAAAACACCAACTCTTCAGGCCACTCCCTCTTAGCAGGAAAACATACAGATCACCAAATCATAATTAATGTCAATGATTTCCTGCATCAAATGAACAATAAAAGCCCGTTTCCACATATCACTGTAAAACCTCACTTATTTAGAATACTGCAGGGAGGGGCAGGGAGAAAGTACACTAAGGACTAGATTAGGGAGGGTCAGACCATTAAAAATCTGAACTACGTCTCATTTTTTTAAAAGAAATACTATTTTTTCCAGACACAATAAAAAAGCCCATTTGAAAATAAAGTCAATAGTTAAGGTTTGTGTTTGAGTGTATATTTCACAATATGTCTGCAACTCATTCATTCATTCATTAAAGTATGCATTCAAAGGATAGAGTTTGAGTATCAACAATAGGCTGAAAACACAGCTACCAACAAGACAAAGTCCCTGCACCCATGGGTTACAGTCCAGTGGGGAGACGTGAGAAGGCAGTTGAATACGTGATACAATTTCAGATAACATGAGCATAATGAAGACAAATAGAGCAGGCCAGAGACAGGCACATATGGCGAGGACTGTTTCAGGAAGGATGTGCAGGAAAAAAACTCTCTGGGGGAGGGACTTGACTGAAGGGAGGCTGTGAGCCATGCGAAGACCAGTGGAAAACATTTTCCGGACACTGGAAGAGCAGTACAAAGGCCCTGAGGTGAGAGGAGCTTGTATTCAAGGGCCAATGGGAAGGCCAGGATGGCAAAGTGAGTAAAGAAAAAACCGATGGGGAGGACATATGTCGGGAAAGTCATCAGGACCCAAATGGTGAGGGGCCTAGGGGACCACAGTACAAAGGAAGGTTTTCAGTGTAACACAGTTTTAGAGACAGGAGGGGCTGGTCCTACTGCAGGCTGACATCTCTGATAGATCATGAACAGTGCCAAACAAACCCACTGAAGTTGCATGGCCACAGCCGACTGACCTGGATCTGACTCTTGACCTAACAGCCAGTCATAGACGACCTCAGTCTCTGCTGGTGGCAGGAACCTCGGTGAGAAACAGCGTTCAGGAGTGACGGGCAGTAGCTTTCTGCCTGTGGGCCAGAGATGCCAGAACACTGACCTGCAGTAAAGAGAGAATTAGAGACCAGGGACCCAGTGAGGACTCCCACATATCTGCTCCTCATTTGCTGCCCACCGCCCTCGTGAGGTCCCCCTGCCCCTTATTCTGAAACTGTTCTTAGAGTAAATTCCACTTTCTGCTTGGGCCAGCTCCAGCTGATTTCTTAAAACCAAAGAATCGCAATAACTAATTATCTTAAACACCACCACCCGCTGACCTAATGGTGTTAACACCGAAGGCTGTGGTGCACAGGAACTGGCGAGAGCTCCAGCTTCCGAGAGGAGTTACGAGGCGCTCTCCCCGAACCCATGCTCCGTGATGCTGCGTCAGCCACGGTGGAGTATTCACACCATGAAAACTGGGAAACGTGACAAACCAGGGCTCATTTTCAGAGAGCTGGACGTTAAACACTCACCAGCACACCAGTCAGGAGGTAAAGACCAACAGGCTCTAGAGCCAGAGTTCACATCCCAGCTCTCTGCTTCTCGTATTACGTCAGTTACTGAACCTCTCTGGCCACAGTCTCCTGGCTGTGAATTGGAGATAATGACCTTACAGTGTGAGACGGTGAAAGTAGATCGTACAGGGGAGAACAGCGCCTGACACACAATAACTTTTAATACACATTCATTAACCAGCAGTAGTATTCCTGTTAGAATTAGAAATAAAGTGAGATATTTTTTGTGGTTCTATAAGTCTGATTTATTCAATGAGATACGCGACAAAAGCCAGAAGTACCTAACTATGGAACTTCGAAGACAAATTTACCGTGATTCACAGATGATGTGATGACCGGACCAGACCACCCAACAAATCAACTGCAAAACTTTCAGAATTAAAAATGGCATTAAATAAGTATCTGGATAAAAGAGATACATTTTACAAATCAACAGCTTTTGCAAACCACTTCTCGAACTTTATGCAGTGAAAACAAATACACCAGTGCACAAAGACCAATGTGCAAGCGTAAGTCGTGGGCTCTCTGTAGTGTTACTTGGAGGTAGATTGTGATATGCTTAAATAATGTACTGCAGACCCAATAGCAACCACACACACACACACACACAAACACACAGAGTAATAGCTAATAAGCCAAAGGGAAGATAAAATCAAATCATAAAAATTATTCAAGGCAAAAAACTGCCAGAAAAGAGGAAAAAGAAAAACTAGATCCAAATACCAAGCTCACAAATTTAACCCACAAAGATGGTCAGACCGAATAAACGAGCAAGAACCAAATCTGCTATCTACAGGAAACAAGGAACTTTAACCATAATGACACAAAAAGGTTCAAAATAAAAAGATGAACAAGGCATACAATGCCACCACTAATCAAGAGCAAGCGGGAGTGTCCACATTACTGTTGGACAAGGCAGGCTGCAGAGCATGTAAGGGGTGTCACTATTGAGGGGAGTGAAAAACGGGAAGGGACTGGGAAGTACAGACTGCTAGTTAAGAAACAGCACCGGGGATGTAGAGGACAGCATAGGGAATCTGGTCAGTAATATTGTAAGAATTACGTACAGGACCAGGCGGGTACTTGAAATATAGGGGGCCACTTTGTAAAGTATATGACTCTCTCACCACTACATTGTACATCTGAAACTATATAAAATAATATTAAATGCAGACGAGACTTCCGCCAAGATGGAGGCATAGGTGGAAACACTGTGCCTTCTCCCACAGCCAAGTTTGAATACAACAAAGGTTTGGAGAACAAGGACAACGCCAAAGATCAGAAAATTGAATTATACGGAAGTCTGACAACTACGAACCCTTCAGCAGGGATGGTAAGAGAGGCAGAGCCAGCAGCGGAGCTGGGTTGGGCAGGACAGATCCCCCAACCTAGGCGCGCAGGCAGCCCGGACCCAGTCAGGGTGCGGGGCAGACTGACCTTGGTCGCACATTCGCGCACAGTGAGATGGACCACGCAGGCCCCAGGGGGTGAACCCAGTGGTGGAGGGCTGACAGCGGTGGCACACTTGAGTGCAGTGGAACGAAACACGTGGGCCTGGTGACGGTGGTGGCTGCGGCGCCGGTGGGAACCTAGGCGGCAGGGAGCAGACGGGAAGCCATTGTCCCTCTTTGACCCCGCCCCCACATACAACGTCACAACCCAGCGACTTAGTTGCCCTGCTTTAGTGAACACTTTAGGGCTCTGATCCTGCTACAGAACAGGCATGAACAGCCCAAAAGATGGCACAAGAAGAACTCAAAGTCCCAGAGCCCATAACTCTCAGCGACCGACAAATTGCCAGCCTCTCAGAAGCACAAGTCAAGACACTGTTTATCAGGATGCTCACAGAACTGGTTGATTATAGTCACAAATTAGAGGAACATATGAAGGCTAAACTAATTGAAATGAAGGGAGATGTCCAGGAAACCAATAGTGATGGAAAGGAAACTGGGACTCAAATCAATGGAATGGACCAGAAGGAAGAACGAAACATCCGACCAGAAAGGAATGAAGAAATGAGAATTCAAAAAAATGAGGAGAGGCTTAGGAACCTCCAGGACATCTTTTTTTTTAAATATTTTATTTATTTATCTTTAGAGGGGAAGGGAAGGAGAGAGGAAGGAAATATCAATGTATGGTTGCTTCTCGTGCATTCCCTGCAGGGAACTGGCTCCTGCCGGAAACTGGCCTACAACCCAAGTATGTGCCCTGACTGGGAATCCAGGACATCTTTAAACGTTCCAACATTTGGATTATAGGGGTACCAGAAGGGGGAAAGAAACAGCCATGAGTGGAAAACTTATTTGAACAAATAATAAAGGAGAACTTCCCCAGTCTGGCAAAGGAAATAGACTTCCAGGAAATCCAGGAAGCTCAGAGAGTCCCAAAGAAGTTGGACCCAAGAAGGAACACACCAAGGCACATCATAATTACATTGGCCAAGACTAAGATGAAGGAGAGAATCCTAGAAGCAGCAAGATGTAAGGGGACAGCCACCTACAAAGGAGTACCCATCAGACAGCCACCTACAAAGGAGTACCCAAAGGAGCGGATTTCTCAAAAGAGACCTTACAGGCAAGAAGGGGCTGGAAAGAAGTATTCCAAGTCATGAAATCCAAAGACCTACAGCCAAGATTGCTTTATCCAGCAAAACTTTCATTTAGAATGGAAGGACAGATAAAGTGCTTCTCAGACAAGGTCAAGTTCAAGGAGTTCATCATCACCAAGCCCTTATTATATGAAATGCTAAAGGGACTTATATAAGAAAAAGAAGATGAAAAATATTAACAGTGAAAGGACAGCAAACTCACAGTTATTAACAACCACACCTAAAACAAAAGCAAGCCAAGAGGACAGCTAGATCAGGAGTGGAACCATAGAAATGAAGAACACATGGAGGGTTAGCAACAGGGGAGTGGGAGGAGGAGAAGGTGGGAGAAGGCACAGAAAATAGCAAAGACAGTAGGTAGAAAATAGATAGGGGGGAGGGCAAGAATAGTGGGGGAAATACAGAATCTAAAGAACTTGAGACAGGTGGTTATAAACTAAGGGGGGAGAATGGTGGGGGAGGGAGTGTGCGGGTGGAGGAGAATGAAGGGGGGAATAGAACAACTGTAATGGTATAATCAATAAAATATATTTTTAAAAAAATATTAAATGCAAACTGTAATTGAAAAATAAAACTTTTTTAAAAGGAAAAACATCTGAGGGTGAAAAAATGATTTTAAATTAAGTGATTCTTTCAGCTGATAGAGATACTGCAAGAGATCCCACTTCTTTGAATGAGGTCTGTCCATTACAGGCCTTCTTCAACCTAAGGTTGTAGAAGCTTGCCACCTGCTGACCTTTTGCTGAAGTACCTTGCTCTCCTCAGAACACACTGCTAACAACCATAATTCGATGTCAGCGACATACATGGAATGTATGCACCTATTTCCCAATAAAATGTAAAGGATTTAAAAATTATTTGTTTTAAAAATTCTATAATGAAGAGAATGCAAAACTCAAAGATCCCACACAAAGATCAAACAGTATTCAGTGTTCATGTTTATTTGAAGGCCCTCTGCTGACCATTCTCATTACAGGTACTGCTTAGTTTTAGGAAATTTTGTTTGTTTGTTTTGTTTCATTTTTAGTAATCACAAGACACTGGGGACAGTGAAGGTATTTTTTCTGACATCTCGGCACTTCTTTGCCTGCCTGCTTTACTCCCTGGGGTCTGAGTCACTGCCAGCCATTCCTCATGACCCTTTCCGGAAAACAGGTCAGCGGATCTGGCCCTGACCTTCTCTCTTGTTCTGAGCTGGCTTCAGGTTTTTTTTTCATGATTCTTTGCAAAGTTTCTGTTATCTAGCTTCTGGCTTCTTTCCTGACTTAGTATTTCAGAGGCAGCCCTAAAAATAGGCTATAAAGGGAATACCAAGTCTTTAGAATACTATCTAACTACTAATAGGCTGGGAGCTCCTAAAGGCAGACACACCAAGCCAACCCCAGTTATTACGTAGTGGTCCCTTGCAAACCAGGCTGTGAACGTCTCAGGCCGAGATGCATCACCCACCAAATTCTGAGGGCAGAGCCTCTTCCACTACTCATTCTCCCTTCCCCATTCACACTTTTAATCTTTTCCTATTTCCCCTGCAGAATGTGTTAGTCGACCCTGCAACTCTTTCCTCTACTCTGCAGGCTAGGATCTTCCCTGTAAACATTGACACATAACATTCTGTTGATTTGTCTAAGGGTGAAGCAAGGCTGGCCCAGAGGATTTCTGAAATCCCTTGTAGTCATCTAATTCTACAGTGATTGGTCAACCCACTGCAGAGTTGATTTAACACACCTCAGCACAGATATAAATGAGCTGTAAGGAATCAGGAGGAATGACTGATTCCAGTACACAGTATAAACGTACAACAAGGTAATTGTGGGCCACTTTGCTGTTCAAGAAAGCAATAGGAGTATCAAATATGATTGTGATCATCTTTCCAGTTTACAGTAGCCATCGAAGGGGTTCCAACTAGTCAAATATGGGACAAGTTGAGCATAAAAAGCAAACAACTTCAATGAATTGAAATATGAAATATGTAAAAACTCATTAGTTCATAATAACACTCAAAAGATGAGTATACTGATTACTTGGGAGATTTCTACCACAACAACTCATTTTTCTTAACATTCTTAAATAACTAACAGGAAAGAACTAGCAATTAATCCTGTCATTCCTGTATAGATTAGATTTTAGGATAATCAAGTATTGATAAAAGAAAATGATCTGTAGAAAGAGTCCTACTAATAAATGCAAACAGAATGGTAGCATCAGAGTGACACCACTTTGCAACTGCTAACAGAATAATGGCTGTGAGCAATAGACATCCATCGATGCTAAAATCTTAAAGGCAAAGCTAATGGGAGTTTTGTAATGGAGAGAGCAGGCTGGCACCGCCTGAGCCCACTGACCAATGTTGTCATTGTTTTTTTAAGAATATATCAAGAGCTGTGAAGGGACCGAGATTTTATTCTACTTGTAAACTAACAAATTAACCTGCCACAGTTTCATGGAAGCTGGTAGAAGATCCAGATTCTGGGTCAGAGATTATGATAGTGGATTTTATGTGTCAACTTGACTGGGCCACAGGGTGCCCAGATATTTGGTCAGACATTATTCTGGGCATGTCTGTGAGGGTGTTTCTGGATGACATCAACATTTGAATCAGTAGGGCAGTCTGAGGAAAACAGACTGCCCTCCCTTTCGCGGGTGGGCCTCATCCAATTCAGCAAAGGCCTGAAAAGAATAAAAAGCCGAGTAAGAAACAATTCCTTCTCTCCCGACTGTGTTTGAGCTGGGACATTGGTCTTCTCCTGCTTTCAGACTTGGACTCAGACTGAAACTCAACCCTATTCAGCTCTCTTACTCCTCAGGCCTTTGGACTTGGACTGGAATGTAATTCATTGGTTCTCCTGAGTCTCCAGCTTGCTGACTGCTCTGATCTTGGCCTTCCCAGCTTCCCTAATCACCTCAGCCAATTCCTTACAGTAAAGCTGTGTGTGTGTGTGTGTGTGTGTGTGTTTCTCTGGAGAATCTGGACTAATATAGAGACCAAAGACAGTCTACTGATATAGCAATAGCAGTGGCCAGGGTATTATCATGTTTACACTGGTTCCCCGAGCCTCAATTCACACAAAGAGAGTCAGATGACCCTGTGCACATAGTGGGCTGCTTAGAAGAAATAACCCCCAAGCTTAGGGGATTCTGATATTTTATACTGTCCAGTGAGCTTTATGTGCCCTTTGCTCCAGTGGGAGACACTATCTTTCTTCTAAGACTGCTTCACTACACAAACAACCTTGAGAAGTAGTGCAGACAAAGAGCAGTCAGAGGCTCTTCTTGCGAAAGATAAGGAATGCAGAGCCCCATGGAGAACTGTCACTCAACAGCCAAATGAGCTGATCTAGCTTATCACTGAAAATGGGACATCACATGTCTCCTGATGAGGTGCAATAAGAAACACAAAGCACTACCTAGGATGTGTTCTTGCCAAAGAAGGTTTACCTGAATCTAATCAAGCCTGGAGATCTAGCTACCAGTTTACAGGAAATACAGGGAAGAAATACAGAAACAAGTTGGACAAGGAGGCAATCAGCCAAATATAGAAGATAGGAAAGTGTATGCAATAAATGACCCAGTTTCCCCAACAGATAACTGGAATTTTAAAAGGTGGAAGAAGAAGAAATAGTTATGGTTGAAAAGAGACTTGGGAAATAATGCAGTGTGCGAATCTTGTTCAATTATAACCTAAACGAACCAATTGTAGGACAATTTTTAGACAACGGGGAAGATTTGAGCCTGAGGGAATTAGGTATTATTAAAAGTACATGACAGCCCTGGCTGGTGTGGCTCAGTGGTTGAGCTCCGGCCTGCAAACCAAAGGGTTGCCAGCTCCATTTCCAGTCAGGGCACATGCCTGGGTTGCAGGCCAAGTCCCCAGTGGGGGCTTGCAAGAGGCAACCACACATTGATGTTTTTCTCTCTCTTTCTTTCTCCCTCCCTTCTCCTCTCTAAAAAATAAATAAATAAAATCTTTTAAAAAAATTACATGGCAGAAATATTGTTAGGGATGATAATGGCCAGGCCTTGGGGTAAGGTTATGTCTTGAAAAATCCTTGTATGTTAGTTTCGGAACTATCTATGGGTAAAATGATATAATGTCAAATTTGCTTTAAATTATTTTGCCACCACCACCAACAGAAGTGGAAGGAAAAAGATGAAATAAGATTAGCCAAATGTTATTAATTGTTAAAGCTGGGTTGCAGTACAGAAAAGCTCATAATACCATTTTCTTCTATGTAATTCTGAAATTTTCCATTAACATTTTTAATAAATAAAACTATAGACAAATGAAGAAAGAGAACCCCCGAAAGTGAGAAAACCTAACTGCACACCTGAAAGGTTGTAGGGGCCTCTAGCAGAGGTACTTGGACCTAGACTTCAGTAGAACATCTCTGGTCTGTGGAGGCCTGCCCTTCAAGGGAACAACTTCCACTTTTCCTTCTCAGTGCGGAATAGCTCACACCCTTTGTTCAGCGAAAGGACAGACTTCCTGTGGGGAAAAGTGAGGCAGGAAGAGAAATAGGAAGAAGTAGGGAAGGGAAGGGAGAGAGAGACTAACACAGATGGATCCCCTTCTCATGGATTTTATGGTCTAGTACAGGAGACATCCGTTAACCTAATAGTCACACAGACCGAGTGTCTAATTATTAGTGGAGATAAATGCTATGAAGTGAAAGAAGAAATTTCTTTGAGAGCAAATAACATGAAAACTTGGGGGGCTAAGCCAATCTCCCTAAGGAGGTGAACCTCGCTGGAGCTGAGACCTGAAGGGTGAGTGTATGGGCATTAGGCAGAGGGTGTGGGGAGGGTGGTTCTAGGACAGTCACATGAGAAGGCTGCAACCTTAGGATACAGCGCAAAGAACGAATTGAAGGGGACACTGGGGTGTGCAAAGAAGGGAGACTAGGAGAGTCTTTCAGCGGCCCCACCAAAGATAGTAACGGCTTACACCAGAATGATAGCAATGGAGGCAGACAGAATTGGACCGAGAGATATTTAGAAACAAAAATTCACTGGATTTGGTGATTATTAGGTGTGGTGATGGATATGGACATTTCATATTGTGCTCTTAGCGTTATTTCTGCACTGTTGTTGGGGGAAGTCCTCAAGGGGATGTGACTGCCAGTTGTCCCAGGAGCTGGACCCAGGCAATCAGAGGCTCTTTACACGGTTTCCTGCCCTTGGAAGGTTTGTCCTGCACACTGTTCCCACAGCGGAAGCCAGTTCAAAGACATAGACTTGAGAAAGTAGTGTTGCTGAGACCGTCCAGACTGAATATGTGACTGAACCCAGTTACATTAACTCTATTTAAACTTCTGAGATTCTGGCTGGTGGATGCACAGATCTACTCATCTTGCGGTCACCCAAGACAAGCCTCCTTGTAAGTTCCCTTGCTTATTAAACCTGCCACCTACGAATCTGGAGTCATCGGCCTCTTTCATCAGTTTTGATCTCCATGTACAGGAAACAGTTTCGGGGTTCACCAGGGACTCTCCCTTGGTTGCAAACTGACAGTTATCTGCCTAAGGCACTGAGTTTTGGTAGCTGCTATTACCCAGTTTACAACTGGATAAATTGAGTTGTAGGGTTTCAGGAAAAAGGACTAGCAGCTGGTCCCAAATAACTCATCTAAGTATTTTATTTCAAGCCTAGAGGAGAGAACTATTAGGAGAGAACTGGGGCTACTGTCTAGCCTCTCAACAATCCTACCCATTTATACTCACATACCTTCAAGCCCGCTGCCCAGGCTCTAAGGACAGAGGAATAGACTAAAGTCAGGAGATCTGGTCTGAATTCTGATTCTGGCTCTTACAAACTGAGAGAATTGGTCAGTGCAAGTTCCTGGGTCAATGCACTCAAGTGCTGCCATTGAGGTCTGTGGACCAATAGCCCCTTGACTCCTGTAATAGGCACCTGGGCTGAAATCTTGAGGGAAAGAACCTGGGGGGAGGTGGAGGCAACAAAAGTAGCAGTCCAGTTCCGGAAGTGATGAGCCCTACAGTAATACTTTGGGAGCTGGTCCTTTCTTCTTGTGAAATCACCCAAATGGTCCTTTTTAAAAAAAGATTTGTTAAATTTATTTTTAGAGAGGGTAAAGAAGGGAAAAAGAGAGAAACAGAAACATCAGTGTTGCACTGACTGGGAATCAAACCAGTGGCCCTTTGGTTCTCAGCCTGGGCTCAATCCACTGAGCCACACCAGTCAGGGCAAAATGGTCCTTTTTATTGTACGATGGTCCTTATTATTTCCTTTTTAAATGTAAAGGAAAGAACCTCTGTGAAATATTTCCATTTCAGAAGAGGGTCTTTGGCTTTAAAATTTGCATAACTAAAACCTGGCAGCAGTAAAGGGAAACCCCCGGGTTACATCTGAAGTTACCTTTGACAGATTATAAAAGAAGAGTAAAACCATTTAACAAAGCGTGTATCTCATGTAAAGGATCAAAGAAACCAGCAACTAGACAGCAGCCAGATCCTACACCCAGAACACAGGGAAAATACTGTGCTCTGGTCACCATGTACATTCTCATTCTAAAGGACCACCTACCCGTGAAAGATGCCTACCCTCGGGTGAAATAAACCCATCTAATAGCTCTAATTTTTTCCCAGACTACATTAAGCATAGAGATGTTAATTGTCTGAAAAAACTGCATTCACATTAATCACTGACCTCTATTTCTATATTCTGCTTTAAAATTCAAAGAACCGGTCTAGTATAGAAAACAAAGTCAGAATATAAGAGGCTGGTCAATATAGTATTTATTGCACAAAGCACTGGATTTAAAGACAAAGGTCAATGGTTAAAAGTCTTCATGGCCACTAACTAGATGTGTGATCGCGTGCAAAGTAACACACTCTCTGTGTCTCCCTTTCCCCATCCGTGCAACTGTGATAATAGAGTCACCTGCCCACTAGGTGACGTATGAACATTGAATGCAACACTCTGAGAGCAACTCAACATAAATAAGTGCTGATGGATAGCTTGCTTGCTTTCTGCTTATCTTTTCTGTCATCTGTCTTTGTCCCACAAGGAAAACTGAAGAGAGAAAACAGACTTTTACCCGGGATTGAAAGCACATGGACTCAGTCTGTCTCCAGTCACTTCTCAGGCTTAATGAAAACACCTGCCAGCCAAACCCAAAGGCCTGAAGACCCGGCCCATCACCTTGGTGGGGGTAGGGTGGGGGTTGCTGTAGTTCTACCCTGTTGGCCAGGTTCTGGCTTGGATGCTACCCCTTTCAGACACACTAGCACAGCCTTGACACATGAATGTTGACAAACCACTGACACATCTGCCCTATGGTGGCAGGTGTTGGCAGACACATTCAACACATTGATTTATTTGCTTGTTGATTATGAAAGCTTTGATGGATCTAACGATCAGTTCAACCTTGGATGTGACCGGGAATAATGGACCACAGCTTCTAAACTAGAACTCCCCTGGTCTCGTGTAAAAACATGAAAATCCAGTGTTTCTCAAGATGTGGTCCCTGAGTTACCTCCTCCTAAATCTGCTGGGGATCTCATTAAAATGCAGACATTTCCCAGGGCTACTGAATCCAAATCTCTGGGTACGGGCCCAGGTGCCAGCATTGTTAACCAGCGCCACAGGAGTTGGGTGCCCACTAAAGTTTGAGTGCTTAGTGCAATCTGAGTTTAAGCTCGTGGCAAAACCTAATTTTTGGAATTTTACCTACATCGACCGAGCACATTGGTTGCACTGAAATGAGCAGCTCTGTTCATCGTGCAACAAAATGATTGACATTAATGGCTTCCACAGGGTGTTACATCAGTCTCCGACAGTGGAAATGAGCACAGTCGATGGTTACTTGCTAAGTCAATCACTAATTGTAACAATTGACTGTGAACCCTCACTTCGGCTTTTTGCTTGTCTGTTTTGAATTTAGAATTGTATTTAGGTAGGAAGAGCACATTGCACTGAGTAGCAGAACTTCTAATTTAGGCTTCATTAAAGAAAGAATATAGCATCTCTTCTCCTTCCAGTTCCCTTAGTTAAGGTCAAGAACTTGGCTGGTGTCGCATGGTCAGTGGGGCTGGGGCCAAAGAGGCAGCCTGTACGGTCAGAACATTGGTTACACACGGGAGGAATGACAAGCTAAGTAAACATATTGAGGCTAAGGGAGCCAAGTTTCTCGGGGCTGGAGAATGGCACAGCAAATAGGTAAAAGAGGAAAGGATAAACCTTGTGGTGTTGGATTGGAATTGAAGGTAGAAATGTGAGTTCGTGGTGTTTTAATGTAGATGCAATAGATAGAAGGGCAGACAGACAGACAGATAAGGATGTGTGCATATATATATGAGTGGGTATGTGTGTATGTACCTATTTCCTAGTCGGCTGAGAAGAATTAAAAGTAGTGACACCTTTTTAAGAAGAATTAAAAGTAGTGGCATGGAGATCACGGTTTCTAAATGACAATCTCCCATAAAAGGAACCAGGACTCTTTAAAGAAGTAACTCCTTCCAGGGCCGTGACAAGGAAATGGCAGATGAACCTGGAACATCATGTTGAACCGTAAATTGAGGAAGTGCTTCAAGGAATGATGGAGACACATGGAAAGGACAGAGAAGCCTGCTTGAGGGGCTAATGAACAATCACAGTAACAGATAATAACCCACTGAACAAAACAGAAGTCCACAAGCCCATTTTTACACAAATAAATGAGTGAACATATAAGTACATGAAGGGAGAGATAAAGCTCTGCCTTTTAAGAGAAAGCCAGATAAAAATACAGAGGTACTAATGACATTAGAAAGTGACCAAAGACAAATTAACCGGAGCCTACTAAAGAAGTAGTTGGCTCTATAAACGATTGAGTTAAAAGCTTATCTACCTAATTTAGAAGGGGAAAAGGATGGGAGAGAGAAGGCCTTTCTGGGAAGAATAAGTAGGTTTCTTTGGGAAAGATGAATAGATTTTTAGGATAATAATCAAAGGATTAAACAGTTAGCTGATAATGGATAATGCTTGTCTACACAGACACAAATGGCTTTCTGTGCCCTCCAAGGCCATAAAACTGCCCCCAGAGAAGGAATTTAGAGTAGGTTTTATTCATGTTCTTCCTTGTGGGCATAAATCTGCCCACAGAAGAAATTTATTTGTGGCTTAGTTCCCCCAAATTATTGGTTCCAGTTAGATAAGGGAAGCTCCGAGAAGACATCTTTCCACCTGTTGATTCTCAAATATCTTCAGCTAAAAATAATATTTATACCAACTCTGGAGTCTTGAGTGGGTCCCTACATTAAATATTGGAAAATGTTGATGAGAGATAGATAAGGGTTCTTTGTAGTATTTTTTTCAAATTTTCTATACATTTAAAAGTATTTCAAAATAAAAAGTTTTAAAAATATATGCAACCCATCCTCACAAATGGGGAACTGAATTTTAAAAAATCACTGCCAGCTGCCCCGGTGGGTGTGTCTCAGTGGGTTGGGTGCTGGCCTATGAACCAAAGGGTCTCCAGTTTGATTCCCACTCAGGGCACATGCCTGGGTTGGGGGCCAGGTCCCCAGTAGGGGGCATGCGAGGGGCAAGCACACTGAAGTTTTTCTTCTCTTTTTCCCTCCCTTCCCCTCTAAAAATAAATCAATCAATAAATCTTTAAAAAATGCTGCCAGTCCATTTACTTTATTAAAGAAGTGCCAACTCTGAAGGGCAGATTAAATTGTAAAAGAAAACAATTCATTTCCATAAATAGGTGAGAAGTAAGTGTCTGTCCTGGAGGAAGAGAGCCCCGTAAGGAACATTAGTAACTCAATCCAAGTGGAGCAAGGTCTCATCCCAGGATCCTCAGGGCTCTTCAGGAAGAAATGCGGCCCTTCCTGTCAGACAACAGATCTCAGGCCGAGCGTAAGATAGGCACTTAGCTGAAGGCTCTGCTGTCTGGGTTGCAGCCCATTGCCAAGATGCCTTTGTGTCCATGGTTTGATTTTCTTGCCAAATTCCTATCTTAGAGACTAACGTAATGTTCAGATCTTCACCCTAGACTAACAGGTTCTTGCTTTTCTAGGTTGCGAAATAAAAGTCCCCATATTTTCCACTACTACTGATAATGCAAGCAACTCACGGTTACTAAATACATGCACTGTTTTGCTTAATCATCTCCATTTCCCTATGAAATAAGAACCATTATTATTTTCTTCATTTCACAGACCAGGAAACCAGATGCTCTGAGCGATTTAACACTCCAGATCACAAAGCTCCAAGTGGCTGCCCCAGGGTTTGAACCCAGGCTTTCTAATATCAAGGCTCATACAATCAGCCACGACATGAGATGCTGTGCTTTGCTTCAACATTCTGTGGTTCCCTCTAGACTCCAGCATATCACTTAGGATCAATATCCCATGACAAATATATCATCTCAGTTGTAAAAAAAAATCCTGGGTATTTGAGATGCCCAAATGGAAAACAATGGAAAGTAACCATCTAGTTACAAACCGCAGGAAGAGGGGAATGGCCCTGCAGGGAAGAGCTACCTTATGTCCTAGCTGACTCACATCATACCATTCTAGTGTAAAGGCCTCGGGTTGCTCCATTGCTACAGCCAACCGGTAAGTGTTTAGCTGTCTTTGGTTGCTTTGGTTAAAGGGCAGGAAGGAGAGGTTCTTCACAGGAGGCAGTGAAGAATACTCATCTCCAATATTAATTAACTTCCCTTTATATTCTTTTTTTAAAGATAAAGTCTATTTTTTAAAGATTTTATTTATTTATTGTTAGATGGGAAGGAAAAGAGAAAGAGAGGGAGAGAAACATCAATATGTGGTTGCCTCTCAGGCACCCCCCTCACTGGGGACCTGATCCACAACCCAGGCATGTACCCTGACTGGGAATTGAACCAGCGACCCTTTGCTTTGCAGGTCGGCACTCAATTCACTGAGCCACACCAGCCAGAGTATATTCTTAACTAGAGACTGGACTCAATTGTCATTCTCCCTCAGTTAAATTTGATATATGGCAAACAGCTATTCCTGAAGAGTATCTACTAAAATAAAATGGGATCATGCAAAAGCCAGAACCAGAAAATCATGACTCCCACCTCCTAGGAGCTCTCAAACTTTCTTTCCGCTCAGATACACAGTAGCTGAAACGTGACATACACCCTGGCACCTTTTTCAGAGGATCAGCTGGAACTCTACTCATTTCTCTTTCATACAAGAAAGAGCAGCAGAATCAAGCGAACTCAAGTGACATTATGATTGATGCCACTTACTCTAATTTATGGGAAAGAATACCTTTTGCAAACTTTTATGTGTCAGCTGTTCCCAGTAATAATTCACAAGTAATAGGTATATATCTCACTGGTATATGTATCTAGGTTAAATTTCATCATTGCTTCCTTTTAGGACTGTCTCATTTTCCCCTCTTCTTTTGCAATTACTCCATTTTAACCAGATCCCTACGAAGCTGATCTGAGAGGAGGATGATAGAAGCAAAGGAGTGTGTTAGAATTTGCTCCAGCCCAAGAATTCAGACTTACCAAGTCTAGGCCTGTCCCACGTCACCTAGGAGACAAGGATGGTGAGGACTGGGACGTGGAGAGCAGGCCTTAGGAATGTTTTTCAGCTTCATTGAGGTACAAGTGGCAAAGAAAAACTGTATCTATTTAAGGTGTACAACTCCAAGTTTTCACATACAGGTACATTGTGAAATGATGACTGCAATCAAGCCAATTAACATACCTATCACCTCATATAGCTACTGATTTTTTTAATGTGGTGAGAACATTTAAGATCTACCCTTTTGGCAAATTCCAAGTCTACAATACAGTATTGTTAGCAATAGTCCCATCGATATACACAGGGGTACACAAAAGTAGGTCTTCACTCTGCACTGAAGTGTGCTTGAGTATAGCAAGTAGACTACCGAAATGAGTCAATAATGAGGGCCAGCAATGAGCAACTATAAACCTACTTTTGCCAACCCCTGCATTAAGTCTCCAGAACTTACTCATCTTCTGTAACTGAAACTTTGTACCCTTTGGTCAATATTTTGCATTTCCTACACACACACACACACACACACACACACACACACCTGCCCAACCTCTAGCAACCATGGTTCTACTCCCTGCTTCTATGAGTTTGCTTGTTTTAGCTTCCACATGTGGGGGCACACAGTGTTTGTCTACATAATTCCCACATGCAAGGCTCCTCCCATTGTAAAACATTATCATCCAGGCCCTGGTGAACCAACTTTGGTAATCACGTTGGACTCAAAGGCAACAGGAGTCAAGGTCCAATGGGACCAAGGGCTGGGTGCCCCCACCCACATGGCGGCCCTACTCGTGCGTACTTACATTTGGGTCTGACCCTTGTACTCCTAGACCTCAGCGAGCTGGACAGGTAGACGTCACAAGTGTCATCTCCAAACCCTGCCCTTGGTCTCCCTGTGAGAAATAGGCCCTAAATGCTTTAAATAATAACGATGATGAAAATAAATTCGAGTGTATCATGAAACAGTGACTGGTATTTATCACCATAAACATATAAAGTAACTTTTTATTATTCCTTGTTCTCCAGGTGAGAAAATTGAGGTTTACAGTATTTAAATAGCTCATCCAAAGTCAAACACAGACATAATTTTGAACCCGAATGTCTCTGACTCCCGGGCAGTGCTTTTAACTCCAAGACGCAGTTTTGGTTGGGCTGAGCCCTGTCATTAACCTCCTAAAACTAGACCCTGGGCGAAGCTCAGATTTCCTGCCACAGTCCTCCAATATCCCATCAGTTCTTGCTGGGAAGAAACACAAAGATGGCTGGTGTTGAAGCTATTTATGAAAAGGGCCTCAGTCTCTCTTCCAGTCTCAGATCCCTTCCAGGCATGCCATGTGTGATTGCACCCGGGTTCCTTGGGAAACAGACCCTGAGATGAGAAATGGCCTGCAGGAAGTTTGTTAGGAAGCAGCTGAATGGAAAGCAAAGCTAAACTGAGATGCAGCTTCCACGAAGGTTCAGGCAATTCCAGGGGGAATTCCGGTATCCAGGCCCTTTGGCACTGGGGCGGGGCAGCCAGACCCTACAGGTGAAGGTCAACCAGGCTTTGCAAATGGGCTGCTCTGGGAAGGGGCATCACAGTGGGCAAAGCAGCCCTCTTTGGCTGTAGTACTTCCTGACACTGAGGAGTGTCTGCCAGCAACACTGTGGCACCAATAAAGTGTTCACACTTTATAGTGTGCAAGTGTGTGTTGGTATTGGTAAGTGCTATAAAATCCATAGTACTTACCAATACCTTTTAGATCTTTTTTAAAGAGGAGGGACAGAGAGTTGCTATAAAATGCTGATTATGGACTGAAAAGAGAATTATTAGACTGCTGAAAATGTCCAGCTACATTTGCATTACTCATATTGCCCAGTTTTAAACTGCTTATAAGAAGGATGGCTTCTCCCTTGCTTCCTAATTAATCCTTCAAAATTTCCCTTCCACAGCCCTGACTCACCATACAACTGAATGCTTATTTAAGTGTTCCCAAGCTTACCATTAATTTGGGGACTGCTCTCTGCTTGAAGAATACAGATGACACCAGGGCCCCTTAAGCCTTCAATCAGTGCTTCTTCTTCCCTTCCCTAGACTTCTGCTCTCTTGGACTGCACACACTATTTGATGCTAATAGAGTGGAAATTTAGCCCTGACTCTTGTAGCTCAGTGGATTGAGAGCAGGCTGTGAACCAAAGGGTTGCTGGTTCAATTCCCAGTCCGGGCATATACCTGGGTTGCAGGCTGGTTCCCTGGTGGGGGCCATGTGAGAGACAACCACACATTGATGTTTCCCTCTCTTTCTTCCTCCCTTCCCCTCTCTCTAAAAATAAATAAAATCTTTTAAAAAATAATGGAAGTCTTCTTTACAGTCCCAGGTGCAATTTCTGGCACCTAGTAGGGGCTCGATAAATATTGGTCAGATTGTAGAAGGGTGCAGCCAGGGTCCCCCCCATTTGTAATGGGGTCTAGAACTCAGGGTGTCCAGGAAATATTAAAAATATGGAATGTCCTCACCCCCACAAGTCTAAGTTGCGGGATGGAATACATGGAGCAGGGCCATTGAGTTGTTTTGCATAGCAACAGTTCTGCAGATAACTTCCAGAACAATCACTTAACATATCTATAAGCTTTAACTGGTTTTATAGATATCTTAAATAACCATGGCCACGCTTTGAGCCAGGGAGAAAGGAGTGACTTCCACCCAAGACATAACTGGGAGGCAACTCCCCCTGGTTACAGCACCCACATGAGAGCTTGGAGATGACTGGCTCCACGTCATGGGGCCACGCCTGCCCAGACTTACTATAGCAGCCCAGTAAAGCTAGAAGGATAAGGGGGTCCTGGCAAGTGTAGCCGATTATGGGAGGAGTCGGAAGTGGGGCTGCAGAGGAAGATTGGCGCAGGGATTTAAACCCAGACACAGCAGCCATTGAAGAGAGAACCACGTGCTTTTGGCAGAGTGGGGACCCCCTACAGCCTTGGTGAGAGAGAACCAAGCGGCTTAGGCCAGAGTGGGGGACTCCCCCTCCCCCCACCACAGCCATAGGAAGAATCACCGTGCGGCTTTATCAGAGAACCACCACTCCACTTTGGCAAAGAATTACCACATGGCTTTCTATTTCTTTCCCTGAGATATGGCACCCCAGACTGGGCAAAGGGGGGGAAGGAAGGACTGTGTGTGTTTGTGGGTGTTTTAAGTGACTTTGGGATTTTAATGAAGACATTAAGTCATTACTCTTAAGTCTGTATAACTTGAATAAGTAATTCCTTTCCTTTTCACCAATCTCTAACATGGAGAGCTAGCGATGGGAAAGGCAAACCTAGTACAGGGGTAGGTACCCCAGGAGAAGGGGGGGTCAATTCAGTAACATTGTGGGACCCCATTTCCTGGCAACCAGTCATGGAAAATCATGGGAGACCACATGTGCAGTAGCTATAAAGTAATACAACTACTTGTAATGTCCAGTAAAAGCCTGCCAAAACTAGCCAGGAAGGATCCGCCCTGTAAGAATAGAGTCCCTCCAGTCCCTGAGGTCAATCTCTGCTTGGAGTTGGCCTGCTCCCATGTTCTCTGCTATAAACTCCGGGTATTGTTCAATTCTTTGTCTCGATCACCAAGAACCTGGTTACCTGTGCCCACCTGTGATGAGATGACTAAATGGCGGGTTCTTGTTGGGAATTTAAACATCTCTTTGGATGCTAGCAGCGTTCCAGTAGTGTTTGTGTGCTGCATGGTTTCCCCCTGACGGCCCAACGCACAGATCCATCTGCCAGGAGTGAGGCTCAGGCTTGGAACCAGAAGGAGTAAGATGACTCCCCAGGGGTCCCTCTAAGTATCAAAATATATGAGCTGGTAGTTAATTGTCAAATCTCTGAGGTTTTTATAAAAAAAAAAAAAGGTGAGACTCACACATAGTTAGTTACCTAACCATTCATAAGGTAAATGAATATTTTGCAATTAAATGAAACGTACACAAAAGTCAACCACATTTCCCCTTGGTAAAAGCAAATTAAACTTCTCAAAGAAGTAACCTATCTTTTGAAGTAGATGTAATGACTTCGGCTGACATAGCATTTGGGCAAAATATGTATATATATCCTTGTAACATTTGAAATTTTCTCTTTGTAAAAATAAAATTCTGGAAAAAAAATAAAGTTCTACATCAAGACTTAGAAGTTTCTACTTCAATCCACAAAAATCTCTAATATTCTTTCCTCTTCTGCCTGTTTAAATAACCAGACTGTTGGCCCGCTGCTTCTATTTTTCTATATATAAATATGACCCTGTTTTTGGCCTTGATTCTCCTTGCTGTCAGTAGGCTAATTTGGCTAAAAAGTATATTCATTTTCTCAGTTTTGCCAGAAAATTGACTTTACAGCTGACTTGGCAAGGTTCTTTGTGGTGGAAGACAAAAGAGGTATACCATGGACAAGAATCGCAAAATTTGGGTTACAGATTAGAAAAACTTGAAAATGTAAGGTTTTAAAAGTACTGTTGATTTTACAGCATTGAAGTTAATTCTTCATCATTGAAGGTATATGCAAATAACCTTAAAACAAAGTGTCCAACTGCATTATTAGGTTTATAAAAAATGATTTCTTTGAGGCTAAAATATATAAATTTAGTATCTCAATTTCCATGAAACTTTCTTGATCAAATTCTTAGTTCTAATTTACAATTCAGGGTTGATTGCATGTGGAATTATGTGTCTGAGTAATTAAATGTTTGACACAATAAAAAATCTTTAGATTCACAAGAAATAAAGTTCTTTGCTTGTTTCTTTTTCAAAAATTCAGAAAAACAATTCAAAAAGAAAGGCATCTAGGATCTTACTGATTCTCCAGAGATTTTCCCTTGTCAACATTTTTGGCATCATAAAAAATAATTTAGTGATCACCTCTGCATATCACACAGAGCTTAAGGTAGGTCTGTGAGCCCCACAAGAGCTTTCGGTTGTCTCTCTGTCCTCAGTACCTAGCATGGTGCCTAGCCTGGAGCAGGTTCTCAGAGAATAATATTAGCAGAGGGTGCATATTTGCATGACTAATGCAGGGAAGAAGAGAGGGAGGGAAATATAGATTGCCTGCCAGTTCACACCTTGGATAACTCTGATGATTTTCAGTGTGAAAACTTTCTGTAGTGAACCTTAAAAAGCATTCTGCATCAATTAATACATTTATGGTATAAGCATTTATTTTGTGCCAGATATGTTCCAGGCACTGATGGAACATATGCAGCCATGAACAAATTCCTTATTGTCACGAAATTACACTCAAGTGGAACCCACATCACTACACTAAAAGGCGAATGTTGATGATGCCATTTTTATTAGTAGAAAAATAAAGATTTTCTCCCGTAGCATGGCCGCCACTCCTGAACTGTCCAGTGCTTTAAGTGGCACAAGTTTTGCATATTAGCACCCTCAACTTGAAGCCAGCTTTTTATAGACCAAATGTCATTTAACATTGTTATTATCAGCAGCTGACACTCCAATTCAAGTAAGGTTTTACCAAGAAAAGGGTCTATTAGGAAAAAAATTATATAAATATGTATATGTATCATACATACACACATATGCACACAGATACACAAAATTAATTTTCTAATGTTTGCATTTTTGAGGGTTAGCACTTGTTGGGAACTGCCCTGCCAGGTTGCAAAAGCTGTAACCTCCCACAGCTAAGGCTGAGTAAAGACACGTGGGGACCATAAGCCACTAAGGAGACAAAGCTTATCTTCCTGGCAGGGGCACCTGCCTCTGACCCCTTTTACTTCACCCTGCTTGACCCCGAGTGGATGATTGGTTAGTTAATGATGCCTAAGATTCCTCAAGGGAGAGATGGCCTAAGACAGGCGTGGTAAGGAAGGGGCCCTCAGGGAAGGACTTGGGAGACTATAGAAAAAGGTGATGGACCCTCACCCCTCAGCTTTGACATAGCCTGAGTCCTCATTCTGTCTCTGAGCAGTCTTCTAATCTCTTGGCTGCCCACATCCCCCACCTGACTTAAGCCTAAAACAATGCCGGAGGTGGGTGCGGCCCTGTGCTGGAAAGGGCAGATTCCCCGGAGCAATCAGACCTCGGAAAGAATGCATAAAATCTTGTGAAACCTGCTTTGCTAATACCCTCAATTTAAATGATAAGAGTCCAAGCACAGAGTTTGTGTCCCCCAAGTTTTATGGCCCTTTAGCTATCTGACCCTGACTCAGAATAAGCCCTCCTAGTTCTTTGTATGTTATCTATTGTTTGATCCTTACTGCCTGACAATGACTGATGGGCTTTACCTGTATCCCTGTGCAAACTGAACCCAATAAAAGCCCACCAAGGAACAGGTTCCTGGCCCTTCTCCTTTGAGAGACCGGCCTCCTTTCCTCCCCAAGCAGATCATGTCTTGGTAGACTTCTCATCCTTGGGAGCTGGGGGGGCCCTGCAGGCGGAGCCCATCCCCCACCACAAGCACTCACTATAAATTATTAGTACAGTAAAATTTTGCATATTTTTAAGTATTTTACATATTTTAGACTTTAAACTTGCTTAATAATCGAGGTAGTTTTTCTGCCAACTCCTACTCCTTCCTTTCCCTTAAAAATATATTTCCATGGGGTTATTTGAAATCTGACAAAGTAAGTTTACTGGGTGTACAGAGAGTTACATGCTAAAGCATGATATTTCAAAATGTTTTTATTAAACAAATTGTCATAATGAGTATTCAATTTTCATATGGGACAATATGTAAGGCAACTTTACTTTAAAAAAGTTTCAATCCCCTTGAAAGATACTACAGACCTAATTATTAGGAATCCATTAGATGTTAAGAAAAACGACTCAATCTTAAATGCTTTAATGGATTTTACAAATTGCACCTATTAATTTGGTAGGATTCATTAAAGTTTTGATTTTATGCAACAGAACCACACAAACGGAACTCTGTCCTTTTCAGGTTTCATCACGCACCAGGTATGATGGGAAGACGACTAGATCTAGGAGACTTAAGGGGCCTGGGGTCAGCTCTCATCACTGCTGCAGCCCAAGGCAGAGGTGTCATTTGTGAGTGTTGGTTTATCTCCATTGCAAAGGATTTTTTTAAAGATTGAGTAAAAGTAGGTGAAACTGCTTTGAAAACTGTTAGAAGGCAATCTCACTGCAGGCTATTTATTGCTCTTATTCTATTGCTCTCCTGGCAAAGAAGAGAGGACATTAATCATAAGTCTCTCCACCGCAAACTGAGGGGACCACATTCCAATGGCTGCGAGCATCCTGTAATCAGGTCAGACCACAGTGATCCTCTGCACAGTGTGCTGTGCAAAGATGTCCAGGTGTTGTTCTTCTGCCTCCAGTAAGGTGCTTTTACAGAAGGGAAATTGGTCTCACTGGTTTGAGAACCACAATTCTGAAGCTCATACTCCATGTGAATTCAGTGTAGCTGCCATACCAAAAAAAAAGAAAAAGAAAAAACAAACACGACTCATAAAATAATTTCCCAGTTTTATGCATTTCTGACAAGTCTAGTCAGTCATGAAGTTTAAGGTTTCCTTATAAATTCAAATAATGTCTGTGATGAATTTATCCTGAATTATTTATCTACTGATCCCTTTTTAACAATATTGGGGTTATTTCAATACAGGGTGGTCCTTATCCTTTCTCCACCTTATCTTTTACCAAAGGAAAACCTGTTTTCACTTGCTTAACCATCTCTATTAAAATTGTGTCCCTACACTACCTCTTTTTATTCTCCTGTTCACTATCTCTCTGCCATGCTTCACTGATATTTCAAAACCCCAACCCCTTCTCCTAAGTCATTCCTTTGTCTGTCAGCAGTTTTACCATATTTGTCAACTCCATCTTTCCCCAATATCTTATGGGAAAACACTAGGTAGTTGGGATATATAAGACACAGCTCTCCTTGCAGTGTCTTACCTTTACTTTTCAACTTGTTTTCTTTAATCATTTGTCTGTATCTCCAAACTTACCTAATAGGATGTCTACTGTCCTTGTAACAGGAATCTTTTATCCTTTTTGAAAGAGTAACCTCCTCTATAGTCATTACATTTACTCTCCACTTCTTATGCATCTCAATACTGCTATTAAAAAAATCCAAAAACTGGAGCATTAACACCAGTTATATAATGGTTAAAGATGACTGTGTGTGTAATGTATCATGGTATTGTTATTAAATACTAGGCTTTACACCCTGGCTGGGTAGCTCATCTGGTTAGACTTGTCCCTACATGCCAAAGTTGCAGATTTGATCCCTAGTGAGGGCACATAAAAGTATCAACCAATGGAAAAAAAAAAGTATCAACCAATGAATGCATAAATGGAACAACAAATCAATGTTTCTTTCTCCCTTTCTCTCTATAAAAATCAATAAATAAAAAATAAAATTAATTCTAAAAATAAAAATTAGGTATTATCATTTAAGTACATTTAAAAATATTTATAAATATAATATCATTTATGGATTCATTTGGGAAAAAATATCAGAAAGGTGAGGAATGGATGGCACCAGATTGGCCATGGGTATTGGGCCTGGTTAAGTACGTGGAGAATTCATTATACACTTGTCTACATATTTTAATATTCTCCACATAAAAAGGCAAAATGTCTTCTCTTCATTTGCTTCTGGGATACTCTCAAAAGATCTAATGTAATATTTAGATGACTTGAGATTTAAATGGTGCTATAAAACCCTATACCAACATTTTATCTATCTATCTATCTATCTATCTGTCTGTCTACCTAATTATTTACTCTGTACTACTGTACTGGGCTATTAGGCTCTGTTAAGGTGATTTAGATAAATTATGTCATTCATTCTTTACAATAAGCTTACCGGGTATTTATCACTAAAGGCTCAGAGAGGTTAAAAAAACTTGCCCAGTATCATCAGTATGAAAATAAGCCCTTTGAATGTTCATTATCCATTCCCAACATGAAGAAAATGATCATTCCCACAGTAACTCAGACACGATGCTCACATCCGTAACAATGGACTTCACTTGCAAATTATTGTAAACTATCAGGTAGACTTGGCCAAAGATAATGTTGAAATCAGTTTACTTTTACCTAGTTAAGTCAATACTTAGTAGAGTTACAATAATTTTATTTGCATTCACAATAAACTCAAATATAACGCTAGCTAATTGTGCAGAGTCACTATTAACAGCCACAACTGAAGGGAGGAAGGGAGGTAGCAAGTTTAAAGGCAGCAGGTTTAGCTTTAAGACAGCAGGTTCGGCCTCTTTAAAATGACTAACCATGTACAATCATGGGAATCTGGCCCTAAAAATGATAGAGGTCAATCCACTCAACGTTCAGGCACTGAATCCTGAATAGTTCACAATCATACATAAAATTTAGCAATTACCTTATATCAGCTTGCAAAACATTTATGCAATTCTGGGTTATAATATAGAACAGTCCTTAACATTGTCAATATTGTTCCCTTAATGGAACTAGTGCATTCCAAAAAAAACAAAAACATGCATTTTTACAAATTATTACTAATGGCTTTAACTAAACACTGAAGATTATTTTCCTCTGGAAAAATACTTAAACCCAATGAAATAAAACTTCTTAAGAATGCCTATTTAAGGAGCAAACTTTTTATTTCAGTTAGTGCAACCTGCTGGCTTTTAAAAAGGGTTTCTTTGGTACGAAAGTAAAACATGAGAAATACAAATCTTTGCAGTTCTAAGGGAACGAATGAGGGTGCACACTTCCTGGAGCACAAATCTCACTAAGTTATGTTTACTGAAAAAGAAACCTCAGTCAAGGGACCAGAAAAGACCATGATGTCTTCAAGAAACTTCAGATTGACTGACCACATAACAAATGTCTTTATACAATTTCTTTAAAAACCAGGTCCTTGCCCTAGCATAGGGTAAATTATTTTGCTTACAAAATGTACATAGATTCTCAGAGAATTGAGGTAGAAAACGGATATATTCATATAGCAAAGAGGTAGTCATGAAAATCGGTAACTAAAAGTGGGCTTATTTCCTAGCACTTTAAAACCTTACATTATAACCCCTGCGTTTGCATGTTTTAAAGCAGAAGATATATTTTGGCACTTTGGTGATGTTATTCCTCTTTTTTCACATGAAGATTAAACACTGACTATTCTCAACAGAACATGGGCCTTGTCGGCCCTAGTGTTAATGGGCTGTACTAAGCCTGGCACATCCATTCCCACTCCTGCCCTTTTGATGAGTCACTTACTAGATAGATGACAAGCCAGAATCAAGGGTGACACACTGTGGCCAGAGAACACAGCAAAATTAATCTGGTTCTCTCAGAAATAAAACCACTTGCCTTTGCATCAGCATGATCCATCTCCCAGGATTTAATAAATAATGAGTCCAGTACAAATATGATATTCCTCCATGTTCCACTTTGACCACCGGCAATGAAAAATCAACCTCATTTAGAAATGTAAAGATTTCAAGTTCATCTCAAATGAAAATTACGCTTAACTATGTAAAATGTTTTAATGCTAAACATGACAGCCTCATCAGAAACCAATTTTTTGGCACTTGAATCTGCGCACCTCCACAATCCAAGGAATTTCCAAATAACAACCGGAAAAGGCTGCTTTCCTCAGAAGTACCGCGTAACAGGGGCAGGAAGTGAGGCGGTGTCACGCAGGTACTGTACTAATGAAAGTCTGTCAACATAAACGGTGCAGCTCTACCCTACGGCTCAGGCGATTTTTAATCCTGAGCTTTTTGTTCCATATTTCAATAGTGTGGTCTTAAAAATCCTATACCAAACATGCTTTCCTTAGCTTTTGCTGCTTTAAATGCTATCTAAAGTTATGCTGTCCAATGCAGTGGCCACTAGCCACATGTAGCTATTTAAATTTCAGTGAACAAAAATTAAGAATTCAGTTCTTCATGCTAGCCACTCTTCAGGAGCTCAGTAGCTACATGTTACTAGGAGCTAGCATTTGGAGAACACAAACATTTCTATCATCATAAGAAGTGCCATATTAGACAGCACTGATCTGAAGAAAATGCAGAGTACCATATGCTCCTCTGAGAATTTTCAAACTCATCTTTTCTTAGTTGTTTAGAAGTATCACTGTATTTCTAGGCTAGAGATGAATATTAATCTCTGTTCACAAGTGTGAAAGAACAATATCGATTTTCTGGTCCTTACTTAGATAATTTATTAAGTGTTTAAAGCTCTATGTAAGAACCAAGTAAAACACAAACTCAGATATCTTCACAAGATGACCATTAAAAAAATTTAGTATGCACAATAAAAGTAGTTTAACAGTCAAGATGAAAACAGATCTCTTCTACTAATGTCCATAAATCTTGATAATGACAGTATATATGAATACCATTTAAAGCTGCTCACAAGAATGGGACAAAAAGCCCTTTATATAATGGTCTTTTTTACTTTAGGGTCTTAGTAAGGGTAAAAAAATTAAGTACAAACAAAAATAGAAAATTAGGCCCTGGCTGGTGTGGCTCAGTGGATTGAGTGCCAGCCTGCAAACCAAAGGGTGGCAAGATCTGCTCCCAGTCATGCAACATGCCTGGGTTGCAGGGCAGGTACCCAGTAAGGGGTGCGTGAGAGGCAACCACACATTGATGTTTCTCTTCCTCTCTCCTTCCCTTCCCCTCTAAAGATAAATAAATTATATTAAAAAATAGAAAATTAAAATAAAAACTCTCCTAGAATAAACTGCTATGGAACAAGGACAAAAAAGTTCTGATTTAATATGCTTATTTGTATTGATATCTGCCATGAGTTGACTAACTGAATACGTTTAGGGAAACTTCACGTTATTTTCTAATTTATTTTGTCAGAACACAAAGTAGGGATAACAATATATAGCACTTCTTCCAAATAACTCTAAGATGGGAGACAGGAAGTGGAGGAAGTGGAAACAGAATAGACTGCTCAGGTTTTGTTCTTAGTAGGTAAAACAACTCAATCATAAAATGCACACGGCTGTATCTAAAAGAAAAATGCAAACACAACGTAACCATACTTTATTTGACTGCATCTTATTTAGACAGCTTGCACATTTCAAATCCCATTAAATCTCTCTCTCCAAAAGGATATGGGACAATAGAAGAAAATTATGCAGCAATATCCAGTCATCAAACAGCAGTCCAATATTTTGAGATACACGTGATATTTTATAGATACTCAACTCATACCTGACGTCAATATAACTTATGGTTATGTCTTTACAAACCTGAAAGCCCTGTAACATTATAGCACTCATTGTAGTGATGTCATGGTGCACTGAAAATTCTGATGCACTACCAATTTGTTTTTAATCTATGCTCTTGGAAAGTGATGAATTTCATGATTTTTAGACACCATAATATACGCATCCAGTCTTATACATGTCAGCCAATACCATAACACAGGGCAAGGTAAAGTTAAAACACGTGACAAATGAACTCCTTTACATAGATCTGTCAAGCAAGTGGAGAGGGTTATTTGGGGAAGAGGCAGAAAATATTAAAACCAATTTTTAATAGTAACTTTTTAAAATTTTGCTGGCTTCAACTTCAAAAACTACTGTCTGGTTTCTGATCTGTGGACTTCTCTTGAGTAGTTTTAACATAAGGAAAATTAGAACCAGTCCACACATCAAAAATGGTAGTATACCCGTTAGCTTCTTCAACACTAACATACATATAGCTTCATGGTAGCATGTATAAAAAATGTTCAGCAGTATTAACTGCCAAACCAGTGTCAGTGGATAGTACAGTCAGTCTTAAAGAGGCAGCACCCCTTTAAAAGAAAGTTGCACCAATTTTGCTCAGTTTTAGCCAAGTGAACTCACTGTATCAATTTTCAATGGAATTGTTTTAAGATTATGGAAGAAAAATAAAAGTCCAATACCAATGCCCCTTCAAATGCAAGAGATTTGGTTCTGGTACCAGGTGATCACGTTAGAGGTTAAAATTTTAGTGAGCAATTTTTGCTTTCCCAATTAAAGACATCAAATAGGTGCTGTTATTCAACATATACCAGTTTAACAATATGGCAACCATATGACTTTTTAATCACATTGTTAAGGTCATATTTACAAACACCCAGTCAATTCAGCAAAACCTGGTCAATGCTGGGGGAAAAGGTCAGTAGTGATGGTTCACTGATGACCTGCCAAAAACATAATGGTTGAAGTGAAAATCCAGCATGTACCTACTTTAAAACTGTCCCCATTAGTGAGTCAAACAAATGTACATTCATCAACAATCATTACCTATGAACCAGCAAGTCAAATATAAAGTAGTAAGATAAAATCTGATAATGTAATTACTGAACTGTTTTAGTTCAGCTCTCCTCGTATTAAAAATAACAAGCATCACAATGACTGGTATTCTTAAATGCTACAGCCCAAATGAAGTTTGACCAAAAACATTCTCAAAATGGTTAGCTGGAAAGCTGAGTATTGTAATGTAACCAAAACTCTACCCATTAAACTTTCAAGAGCAATACAAAATGTAAAGAAAAAGTTTCCTTTAAAAACAAGAAACTATAAATGACCCCACCAGCAAAAAGACTTTATTTTCATCAAATCTGTGTATCTTTATTTTAAAAGTACTTGTCATGTTCACTTTCAAGACATTACACTGAGCAAAGAGCAGCTTTCCTTAAAAAAAACAACAAACAAAAAAACAGACAGCAAACTTTCCTGAAAGGGGGCTTTTACCAACTGTTAACGGAGGTAGGGTTTTTAAAAATACAGTAATTATAGTCATAAAATAAAATTTCAACCAAATCCTAGAGCAGAAGTAAAGCATATCCAAATTAAAGAAAAAAACATAGATTCCTATAAAACATTTTCACAGAGAATGAATCTTTTTTTTTCCATGGATACTGAGGCTTTCCAGTTAAACAAATTATCCATCACAGGTTTCCTGACTCAATTAAAAGCAATTTCACTTTAAGATTTGTTACAGTGCACAGACTGGCCAAAACATGGGGTAACTGATGAACATGGTGATGGCTACTGAAAACCAATAAGAATGTATTCCAAAAAAAAAAAAAATTTCCATTTCTCCCTTTTGTTTTTCTAGGAACTAAGCAAAGCTCTCCAAAGAATTTTCTCAAATAAGTGGAAAGTATATAAAATCAGTTTAAAGTGAATACAATGCACTTTGAAATTTATTTCCAAGACCAAGAACCAAAAGCCGAAACATGTTAAGAAATGAAAGCAATGTGAATCCTAATCAGGTGGGAAAAAATTCCAACTACATTGTAAGGCTGTTCTTCACAGCTTAGCAATAATTTTGATTAAATAAAATCATACCAGTTTACATTAATTTTCTATGCTTTTCCAAAAATTCCCTCACTCTCAAAAAAGAAAAGTGCATCCAAAACCCAGTAATTCCCGGCTCCATCAACTTTTCTCACCCCCTTTGAGCCATTTCTCAAAGATTTTCCAAGTAGACTCAACGTCTTACTTTAAAGTAAACCACTGTGTCACTCACCTGGAAAAAGTATCCAAATTATAAAAATCTGAAATAATTTATTATCAAATTTAGAATTTAAATAAAAACAAAGTTTGCTTGCAAAGGCCTTAAAAAAGGAAAAGGTAGCATGCATTTAAAAACTAGAGATGAAGACAAATGTACTTATCTACACAGGCACTGGCAGACGCAATTTAATTGTTATCTTTACTCATTGTAAGACATACCCAACCCTAAATTTTTCATTCACTAATCACTGAGGTACCAATATTCAAGAATGGAAAATTTAATATTGAAAAAATAAAACCTAAAATTGAAGCTTTTCCCCCACCCCCTTCAGAAAACTATGGCAGGTTTCATGTGAAATGTTAGAATACTTAAGAGACTTTTACAATCTACATTGGCTTTTTTAAGGAACAAAAAGCATGTTCCACTTACTGGTTCTGTGGTAAAATGATCACTGTGTAAATAACATTGTCAGCCAACTTTGCAAATGAACAAACAAGTCTTGGCTATCAACTGGCACATCTTGTTGGTACCAAAAAAACTCTTTAAGTTTAAAACAATCTCTTTTAATTCAGAACAAATGCGCCATGCCAAAGTGCAACAAATATTGTGCGACACTCAATGAGACACTGACAGATAAGAACTGCATGGAAATTACTAAATCCATCTGCAAAGCAATTCTGTACAAATTGCATTGCATGCAAAGGTCGATTCTGCGCGGTTGGAAAGTTGTTCCTTGATGTCAGTTTCTCAACGCAGCCACAATTTAAGTCGCAGTGCATCAACTCCATTTAAATAGTATCTGAACAGCCTCTTATCTCGAACAAAACCAAGATTTTCATAAAGTTTCAAAGCAGACTTATTCGTTATTTCTGTTTCCAAAACAACCTTCAAAAAATAAGAAAAACTAAGTTATAATGTTATATATTTGAAACTAATTTATAATTTCACAATTTGACATATCACTTATAAACAATAGATGACATATTTTTAAAAAACATACCATAGTTGTTTTAAAATTTATGGCAACACAATAATTATTAATGATACACAGAAAAAACAAACAGTCATCAAAAGTTTAACAGCAATTCTTTTTGGGGGCAAGTGGGTGGGAACACAGATATATTCTGTACTATTGATTCTTGTGATGTTTGGAATTTTTAGTAATGAGAATATATGTTTTATACTAAAACAAAGATAAAGTAGTTCCCCTTGTGGAGAAAAACAGTGTGACAAAAAGATAATGAAAAGAAAAAAAGTAACAATCTATGCTTTAAGAAAATAAGCCAGCGTTTGAAGGTATTCACTTCGACCTCCAACTCCTATATTTTCCCTTGTTCATCATCATTTGTCCTGGTGACAACTACCACACTTGTCTAGAGCCTAGACCAGAGTCCGCAAACTACAGGTGCTGGGTTGAATGTGCCCACCTCCTGTTTTTGTAAATAAAGCTTTATTGGAACACAGCCAACCCCAATTGTTTACATGAGGTCTATCTATGGCTTCTTTCTCAATTTACAAGGACAGAATTGAGTAGTTACAGCAGAGACCTATGGTCCACAAAGCCTTAGATATTTACTATGCAGCATTTTGCAAAGAAAACTTGCTGAACCTAGACCAAAGGTATCCAAACTTTAGTGTACCTGGAAGGCTTGTTAATATAGATTGCTGAGCCTCACCCCCAAAATTTCTGAGTAGGTTTTGGACGAGGCCAAGAATCTGCATTTTTAAAAACTGCCAGATGATGCTGGTGCTGCTGGTCAGGGGACTAAATTCTGAGAACCACTATCTAGACATTATAAATATCAACACTTTAGACAGAGAAACACATAAAGTATTAATGTCTTTTTTTAGTATTACTGAACCAAAGGCCCTGACAATGTAGAACTGATACTTTTGAATATTGTGATTTTCTTTCCTTACTTTTTTTACCCTCCTCTACCCAAACATCATTTATCCCACCACCCTAACTTTCATATTCATAGCTCTATTTGCTTTTCTGTTGATTCTAAACCTACCTCATAGAGAATTATCAATAGTGAGCCAATTACTGTCTGAATGTCATAACCCTCAGATGTTTAGAGGTGGATAAAAAAGGGCAAAACATAATTAAACAAAGGCCCAAGCGAGGCCTTTGAATCTCTTCCTATTCCAACTCAAGCTAGAATTCAACCAAAAGATGCAAATTATACAGAAAAGACTGTACCTCGACTCATCATATACAAAATTGAATTCATGATCAATTCCTCCTCCACAATCCCATGTCAGTAGTAAGATCTCCATCCCACTAATGCCTCAGACCTGAAGCCTGGGAGTCATCTTGGAACCTCTTTCCTGTCCACCTACATACGTACATCCAAGCACTAAGTATTTCCAATTTTCTCTCTCAAATCCCTCCCAAATTGATCCTCTTCTTTCTATCCCCACTGATACCACTCTAGTACAAGCTGCCATCAACTTTAAGTACAAGAGCCTCCTAACTCAAAAAGTCTCCTATTCTAAGTAGTGTGATCAATGCTCTTGTTTACAACCCTGCTTGTCCTCAAAATAAAGTCCGTAAGTAAAGGTTAAAGCAGCACAGGTGGCAAACACAAGGCCTGAGGGCTGCATCTATCCCTCCACCTTGTTCTATCGGGCCTGGCACCTTGTTTCTACCTGGCGGCAGTACTGAACTCTCGCTTAACTGCTAAGGAGTAGTTACATTTATACAGTCCTAACCTAAAGTTAGGTTTCGGTCCTTTGAAGGCAACGGCGAGACTGATGTGGCCCCTGGTGAAAGTGAGTTTGACACCCCATCTAAAGAGACGTAAAAGGCCAAACAAAATTTGGCCTCTATTTACCTTGCCAACTTTACATCTCTCCCTTTGCTTTCCACTATCAACACTAAATTTTCTGTTTCTGGAATCCACCCAGACCTTTCCTACCTTACACCTCTCATATACTCTGTAGAGAAAGAATGCTCTTCCTACCCTCCTTGCTTTCAGCCGTAGCTTGTCACTTCTAGACTGAGTGGAGTTACGTCCCTTTCCTTTCATATAATGCCACAGCACTCCACACTGCTCCTTATTCAACTGCTGTCATCTAGCACTTAAGGAGCACGTTGTTTCTCCGAGTGGGTGAGCCCAGCAAGGGCAGTTGGTCACAGGTACCTCCTTCACAGCTTTTTCCTCTGCCTTAACATACTGCCCGACACACAGAAATCTGAGACATTTGTTAATTATAACATACATGTTCTCAGCACCTTTCATGATATTACATAAATAATCACATGCCAAATACAAACTTTTAAAAGATCTAAGAACAAGTAATTAATAGTTCAGGATCAAGAGAAAACGTTCCTAAGAAGGCATGAAATAAAAAGTTGTAGAGCAAACATACTGGTTTAAGATAAGTAAAAAGTCAACAATTTCTCTCTGCTCTCAAAAGACAGAAGGGATTTAATTTTCAGTAATGCATGCTATCCAACACTCCAGTCTGGTCAATACAATTCTGAATAATTCTCCTGGTTACTCTCTAGAATTGTTTTAGGCCAGCACCTATTTACAGCTAAAATGTTAAATCAAAGCAATTAATATAAGAAACAATAAAGCTACAACAGCACAAAATATGGAACTGATTTCAAAGAAGTTAAAAGGAGTAACAGGTTTTTTAAAATTAGGTAATACTTATTAAAGGGTTACTAAGTGCTATATAAAGCATTTTACATGCATTATGTCATTTTACATGCATTTGTCAGCTATTTTCACAATAACCCTATAAAAATATTATTATCTCCAATTTACAAATAAATGAAACTCAGGGCCAGTCTTTAAATCTGAACTAGAGCTTAATAATATCCTCTCTTCTACACTCTTCCTGATTACTTTCCAAAGTAAAACAATGCAGCAAATAGAAGCTCTAACCTACTCAAGAAACTGTAAAGGAGATCTAAGTCCATGTTCATTAGTATTTGGCAATCTAAAATATTCAGAACATCTGCAGCTAACTATGACTACATAAAATACACAAAGGTTTTGAGTTATATAGAAAAAAATTACACAAAGGGCTAACCTTAGATAAAATGAAGATTCTCTTGGCATATTCACATTTTCTAAACAAAGAGGTCATGTATTATTTGACATAATAGAAAATGCCAGAAAAACATAACTACTTTTTAATACTAAATTACTTATATCCTTATATTAAAAGAGAATGTGGGTTTATACTGGAAACTCACTATAAAACTATTCTTTTGGTCCACATCACAAGACTATTACATAGGAAGCCAATGGATAATGAGGTTATTTTGGTTCTAAAGAAACTTGGCAAAGTTGAATTCTACTTAACAGAAAAAAAAAGGATTACAGTGAAGTCCCACGAATTCTCTTAGCAACAAACCACTGCAGTTTAGAAAGCTTCTAAAATACAAAGCCGGGAAGCTGCTGAGGGAGGACAGGCTTCCTCGCCGCTGAGACTAAGCACTAGCTCACTGTCTGGCATCCCGAAGGCTACCTAACACTAGTATTGTTGAAAATACCTTCACTGCTCTTCATAATATCCCTTTAATGTTAAATTACCACCATACTGTATAGACAAAGAGACAGGCCACAAAAAGTTGAATGACTTGCCTACAATCACACAACTATACTAAGAGACAGAAGATAGATGTGGATGCCAGCTTTCTCATACCCAGATCATTAGTTAGGCTAAACTCACCCCAAAATCCTTACAGCTTCAATAACCCCATTTTACTCTGTTCTTTACCTAGCAGCCTCAGTCTCATAGTCAAAATGTGTTTCCAGTTAAACTAAAAATGTTAAACATACAATTATTAGACACAGAAACCTTAAAAGTCATCTTGTACATTATCATAAGACGTATGATAATGTTAACATGTAATAGATTATTTAAATGTCAGGCCACTACTGGTGGGAATGTGAACTGGTACAGCCTTTATGGAAAACAGTATGGAGGTTCCTCAAAAATTAAATATAAAACTATCATATGATCCAGCAATCCCACTTCTAGGTATATACTTGTACATCCAAAGGAACTGAAATCAGAATCTGAAATCACTATGTGAGCTTCCATCTTATGGCATTATTCACAACATTCAAGATACGAAATCAAATGTCCACTAAGATATGAATGGATAAAGAAAACATAGTGTGTGTACACACACACACACACACACACACACAATGGAGTATTTTTTAGCTGTAAAAAAAAAAAAAAGAAAGAAATCCTGACATTGTGTCAACATGAGTGAACCTAGAGGACATTATGCTAGGTGAAATACATCAGACATAAAAAGACAAGTACTGCATGATCTCACTTACATGTTGAAACTGAAATGGTCAAACTCATAGAAGCAGAGAGTAGAATGGTAGTTGCCAGGAGCTTGGGGGAGGTGGAAATGGAAGATGTTGGTCAACTAAAAATGTTTTAAGGTCACACAGTGCACACGTCCACTCTATTAAGAAGTTTGATTCCAGTGTATTCTTATCATATGAATTAGTACTGAGTATTAATATCACAGTAATCATACCTTAAGTCTGAAAATAATTTTAAAATTTTAATTTCCAGAGGTGAGATGTCAAAGACACGTACAGATTAAAAGTAAAGCACTGTTCGTGCTGTTCAATCACTTGCTCCAGTCTAAATTATTTCATAAAAAGTACGTCAGATTACATGGCCACCAAGTGGGTTCATTATTTTAGGTACATAAGAGTACTCTAAAAATTACATTTCAGAAACTCACTCATGCTATTTGTATGTTTTCCTTACTACTTCCCCCAGTTGAAAAGTAAACCCAAGACACTTGTTCTAGTAGCCACAACAGGCCTGTTAGAGAATAGATGTAAACAAATTTAGGCTAGATTAGCAATATGGGTAATGTATTTATTTATGAAGCAATGACTCTACTTTTTCTTGATACTGTAACTTTCTGGTCAAGCTATATAAAAATGAAAATATCTTTAGTTAATAAGCTGTTTTAACATGTCTAATTCTGATATAAAAAGTTAGGAAAATTATAGTAAAGAAAAATAAAAACATATGGAGAGTGTATCACTATTATTTGGGCAAAAATCTAATCCACAAAATATATACATATATTTCAACTCTATGATTACTAACTTTGTTTTAACTCACTCTGAATTTATCTTAAAATGACAAGTGGCAACCAAAAGTAATATAAACATGACTCAAGGCCATAAATTCTTCAAATAGAATAGAAAGTAAAAATTGCCTGGATGTGCATGGGAGGGCTTCGTAAAAGTTTCCAAATGTGTATATTTTATATCTATTTTTGTAAGAATAATTAAAAAAAACATGCACCACACCTAAGTAGTAGAAAAGGTCATTTAAAATCCTTCTCAAATGTCGTTCTGAGAATTTATTAAAATCCCTTAACACTTTAAAAGAAAGGAAAGTTAGTCTAAATTAATGAAAGTAAAATCACATGTTTATGTTTTATAATTGTTCACTGTATTCTTAGAGAATTATAATTTCTGAATTTTCCTCAAAACGATGAATTTTATACAAAACTATTTTTACATATAATTTTGCTTTTATCAAAAGGTATTTTAACAACTTAGTTAATTGTCTGGATACATTTTTCCATCTTACTATGTATGAAAATAAGTAAGGCAACTGCTGTTCCTAGAAAGGAGGTGCAGATAAGATACTGGAAACAAAGAACTAATCACTCATCAAAGACTGGTTCACACTCTCTATCATAAATGCCACCCTCAGAACACAGAAGTAAACACGAAAAAGTACCTCTGCCCTCCTTAGCCGCTAAGACACACACTCTGCACAGGAAAACTTACGTGAAGGACTGCAGTTGTCCCTTACCTGCGGGGGATATGTTCCAAGACCCCTTGTGGACGCCTGAAACCATGGGTCGTCCCCTACCCTACATGTACTATGTTTTTTCTTATACATACATACATGATAAAGTTTAACTTAGAAATTACGCAATTTCACATGTAGAAGATTCGTTCTTACTACAGATCTTAGCAACCTCAACATACAATTTTTCAACTGAGAACTTTCACTTTTTCACTTAAAGGAAGCACCTTATGGTTTCTCTTTGGCGTATGTAAATTGCCAGCACACTGCTCTTATACTCTGACACCACTGCTAAGTAAAGTAAGGACTACTTGAATACAAGCGCAGCAATACTGCAACAATCAATCTAATGACCAAGATGGCTACTAAATGACTAAAGGGCGGGTAAAATGCACAACCTGTACACAGTGGACAAAGGGATGGTTCAAATGGAGCAGCATGTTGCCGGTGTGAGACTGCAACATGCTACTCAGAACTGCAGGCAAATTAAAACTTATTGTTTCTTTCTGAAGTTTCCCATTTAATATTTTCAGACCATATTTGACCACAGATAACTGAAACAGGAAAGCAAACTGCAGATAAGTGGGGTTGGCTGTATTACAAAAAGGGAAGTCAAGAAAATCAGAGAAGGTGCAGGGGATTGTGTCCAGAAGGATTAAAATAAATTAAAGAGGTTGTTGATATTTGAATTTGAATTGGGTATTAAACTGAGAAGTATTTTAATAAGCAGAGGAGGACCAAGAAGCTACCAGTTCAAGCAAATAATCAGTTAGAAAGTAGTTACAAAGGAGTACAGGAGGAAGAAAATAAACCCAACGGGATGAAATGGCAATAGAAAGTGGAACCAACAAACACGCTACTATAAAAAACTAAAAAGAGAGATGTCCAGTCAAGATAGTGGCACAGGTAAACACACAACCACATCAAAATTACTACTAAATATAGAACAACCATCACTAAGAACGGAAGTCTGACTACCAAATTCAAGAAACCATATTCACCCAGATAGGGAGGAGGGGCAGACACACAGAACCTCCAGTCCGACATCCCTGCTTGTTGGATAACATCCCTGCATAGTGGATAAAATTTCATAAGGGTTATCTTGGGAGTGAGGAGTGCCAGCCAGTCCCACCCCACAGTTCCAGTGCCAGGAAGGTAAGTCCCCATAACTTCTGGCTGCAAAAACCAGTGGGGACTGAGTTGGTGGAACTGCTGGAGTCCCAAGATGTTCCCCTTAAAGATCTGACACATGGACTTAATAAGACTGAGCTTCAGCACCTGGGTAGCAGCTTGAAAGGCACCAGTGGCACACAGAGAGGGACTGAAGTATCTGGTATCAAAGAGAGAGCTGGGGGACAGCTTTTGCCCAGACAGAAAAGTGAGCAGAGGCCACAGTACCTTTTCTGAACCCTCCCCACACAGCCACAGAGCCACCAGGAGACACATTTAAAAATCCACCAACCTGGTTAACACTATGCACCCTACTCTGGAGATTCCCTGAGGTTCCATCCCACCCAACCTATGGGACCACCCAAACTGTTAACAGTGACTTTTTCAAATGAATGGCAGGTCTTGGCTCATGCTTCACAACTTCCTAAACCCTATCAAACAAGTAATAGCTGGCCTCAATAATCCCCCTACCCCCCAAATCTCTTAAATGGCTCCAGGCCCAGCACTAGCAGCAGCCAGCCTAGATTTACAGTTTGGATTTGCCTGGGAATCTCCAAGCCCCGCACTAGTAACAGCCATCTCAGATTGCTTTAAGCTCAGGCAGGGAGGCTCCAGGCAGAACACAGGTTGGTGCTGATCCTGGTCTGCACCACACAGGAAACTCCAGTGCCTGTGTACCCATTGGGCAGCTACAGACCAGATTGGAGCACCACTACCCTGCCCCTGCATATCTGATCCTCCATGGAGGGCAAAGGCTGGCAGTTAGTGGTCACAGCCAGTCTTTGCAATGAACTGGCCTGGGAAAATCACTCCCACTGACCTGCCAATGGCAATCAAGGTTCAACTACAAGATGAGGATGTACTAGGCCCACACAAAGGGCACACCTTGAGCATCCAACCTGGGTGATAGGGGAGGCTGTGACACTGGACCCTACAGTACACCTACTATGTTACGCCATGCCATCAGGACAGGGAGTCATAGCAGCTCTACCTAATACATAAAAACAAACACAGGGAGGCTCCTAAAACAGGGAGACAACAAAACATGGCCCAGATAAAAGAACAGATCAAAACTCCAAAAAAAGAACTAAACAAAATGGAGATAAGCAATCTATCAGATGCAGAGTTCAAAGTACTGGTTATAAGGATGCTTAAGGAACTTACTGAGCACCTTAACACCATAAAAATCATTCAACAGAAACAAATGATTATGATACACTAAGTGAAATAAAGAACAATTTACAGGGAAACAACAGTAGAGTGGATGAACCCAAATATCAAATTGATGATTTGGAACATAAAAAAACCACCAGTCAGAACAGTAAGAAGACAAAAGACTCCAACCCCCATTCCCGCAAGAGTATTATAAGCAGCCTCTGGGATAACTTCAAGAATTCCAACATTCACATCATAGGGGTGCCAGAAAGAATAAAGAAAGAGCAAGAAACTGGAAATCTATCTGAAAATATAATGAAAGACAACTTCCCTAATTTGGTGAAGGAAATAAACATGAAAGTCTAGGAAGCACAGACAATCCCATACAAGATGGATGCAGAAAGGCCCACTCTAAAATACATTATAATTAAACTGCTAAAGGTTAAAGATAAGAGTATCTTAAAAGCAGAGAGAGAAAAATAGTTACCTACAAAGGAGTTCCCATAAGACTATCAGCTGATTTCTCAAAAGAAACTTTGCAGTCTAGAAGGGATTGGCATGAAATATTCAAAGTTGTGAAAGGCAGGAACTTAGCCAAGATTGCTCTACCCAACAAAGATATCGTTTAGAACTGAAATGCAGATAAAGACCTTCCAAGACAGGAAAAAACTAAAGGAGTTCATCATCACCAAACCTTATTACATGAAATGTTAATGGGACTTATGAAAAAGAACATCGAAACTATGAACAATAAAATGGCAATAAATACATATCTATCAACAATTAAATCTAAAAAACCAAACTAAGCAAACAAGAAGAGAGATGGAATCACGGACATGTAGACCCTTTTGGTGACTGCCAGATGGGAGGTAGTGTGGGGGAATGTGTGAAGAGGTGAGGGGACAAAGAAGTACAAATTGGTAGTCACAGGATAGCCAGGGGGTTGTAAAGTGCAGTATAGGCAATAGAGTAGCCAAAGAACTTATACATATGATCCATGGATATTAACAAAGGTGTGAAGATTCCCTGAGGGAGTAGGGGGTGCAGGGTAGAGGGGGACAAAGAGGGAAAAATTGGGACAACTGTAATAGAATAATCAATAAAATACAATTAAAATTAAAAGAAAAAAGGGGATAGAAGAGTTTATTGCTATGGTTCAAAACTCAATGAAAGGGAAAGTAAAACCCTTATAAAGAGTAAATAAGAGTTCCGTCCCTTCATACAGCAAATGCTTTACCTAAACATTTTTTTAAAGCATGAAAGAGTCTAATCCAGACTGCAAACACCATTTAAAACCACACACCTGGAATAGGTTCATGAAACCATTCCCATTTCAGTCTAAGATTAAGTACTACTCACTGTTTCAAAAGAAATACGATCAGAATTAAGTTTTTAGGCCTCAATGAAAAGGCTATTTCTACAATAAAATATACTACTAATTTAGGATTTAACCTTAGACTAAAACAATATAACCGAAATCTCCATATCCTTCCTCCCACTTTCAAAGAAAACCAATTCTATTTAAATATTTGATCAGTGAAGTAAAGTGTGTCTCACAGGCACCTAACCAGGATAACTCGGAAAAGGCTTAACCACAGGGACATAGTACACCCTGCTCATAGCGCCCTGTTCACTGGAAACCACTCTACCCAATAGCTGTAGGAGACCAAAATGTGGTCTCATGACACCAAAGTTTCTCCCAACTGTTACATGCTATTTTGCAAAGCTTGACATTCTTCTTGATGAGCTGTTTAAGCCAGTGTGGCTATGGCCCAAATACACAGACGTAGACTCATAAACGTATGCAAAGTTTAGTTACCAGCCATGTAAATTATCAAGGTCACTGTACCTTTTACTTTTTGATATTAAAAGCTGCGAACAATATGAGATCCTCCACCATGTGTAATTATCTTATTTGGAGTAAAATTAAATATCCTTAAATCCCAGGACTTCTCTGTGCTGCTTAGTATGTCTGTAGGCCTTCACACACAACCACCATTTAGTGTGATCTGTCAGAATACAAACTAATGTGAACAAGAAGCATGAGAATACTCTGTGCTAAATCTCTATATTCTGACATGGAAATGTGTTCATGAGATAGTTAAATGGAAAAAGTAGTACAAATAATAATTATGATTAGATTTTTATAAAAGAGTATTATACATTTGCATACAAGTGTGCTTAGAAAATAGGAAGATGCATATCGAAAGATTAATGGTAGTTTTAAGTGGAAAGATGAATGAAGAGCTGAAGAGCACGAAGACAGTGAAAGAGACTTTATAAAACAAAGTTCACACACGCACAAAATGGTTAATGACTGTGTCTAGATTTTGTACAAAAAAAAAAAAAAAAACAACTTAAAAAAAGTAACCAAGACAAGTAACTTATTAATGTCAGTCTGCTGGGGAAAAAATACCTGATTTCAAGTACATCGTAAACTTTCTAAGGCACACTTGCCCTTTAATAACAAAGACAACTGTCACTTGTTTTGCTCATAAAGTTACTATACATAAAAATGCAACTTTGTTCCTTCTCAGTCATCATTGCTATATGGACATCTATACTTCCCCTAACTTACTCTTTCCCAAATTATTCAATAGTAAATTTTAACATTTCCAACCATTACAAGTATTTACTGAACATCTACTGTGTTTAAAGCCCCGGGCTACAGCACACAAAGAAATTATACTTGCCATCAGGCCTTACAAACAGGCTGAAAAGAGATGCCCTTAGGTTAATATATAGAGAGCTCTACATTTAAAAAGTGGTGCCCCACCAAACGCTATCACTATTTAATGCTAAGAGGTGTTTTTCAAATATGAGGAGAGAGCCAACAGCTAAAAAAATACTTAGAGAGAAAATAAGGCTTAAATGCAAATAAATTACAATAAGGTTTGCAAAAAGAGCTACCTTAAATAACCAATAAGTCCTTTGAATACCAATTCCTCTGAGTATCAATTATTTACTGAAAATGTCTAAGATTTTAGCTTTACATTTTGACACAAAACAAATTTTAGTTCCCAATATCATCTTAAAATTTACTCTTGGTCAAAATTCATGTGTGTTTAAATAATGTATAATTTCACTACAAGCTGTATTTGTACAGTAATAGTTTGTAATAAAACCTGCAGTACAATTATTATGGGCTACTTATAAAAAATACCCAGGAGAATACTGCCCAGGATAAAAGGTCTTAAACATTTAGAAAGACTTACCTCATCACAGTCTCCTTCAACCATGGCATATATAGCTTTCTTAACCAAGTTAGTACCTAGAACATAGATCTGAGTATTAATGAAGAAAAAAATGCAAGTGCTTTCTTAAAGATACCTAAATTATAATATCATAATAGGCACAGGAATGTCAAATGCTGACTTCTACCTTGAATGCAGATACACAGATTATCTAAAATCAAAGTGAGAAAAATTTCAGATTTAAAATGAGAGGCCAACAGAATGTACACATAGCAACATAGTAAGTTTCCCCTTGAAAGACCTCAGTCCTGACATATTCCTCTTTCTCAGGTGTAATCATTTGCTCCAAGCAGGAGTTTGTGCTATTCTGTTTGAAGGGAAAAGGGAAAAAAGAAAAAAGCAAGATATACTACAGCCAAGCAACCCAGGAACCTCTTGAGATGGCCAGGACTCAATATATAACCCTTGAACCAATGTTGCCAAAGATCACACCAGAACTGTTATGACTTAAAGCCCGCCCCAAACACTGGGTTGGTTCCTACAAACCTTACAATGAGCCTAGGCACACTAAAGTCTGGTACTCCCAAATGATGTCAGAGGTACGTCTGCAAATGCCTAGCAAAACATATCCTAGTTTAGAGTGGGATATATTTGGTGCATTAAAGGGCAAATAACTATTGAATGTGATTTTTAAGAGAAGAAAGAAATCCACATTTTGTAAGAAATCTTTTAATTCTCAAAACATGAGCAAATACGCATTATATGGGCCAAACAAAATGTCTGAGGGCTAAGATATAGGCTTCTGCCCTCTGAAAGAGCCAATTGCCTATCATTTGCCATGAGTTCCTATCAGCTCTTTTTAACCCATCAATGCCTCAAACTTGACTTACATACTAGGCCTGATTCATTAAAAATCTTAGTGGTAAATTACAACATTGTAAGTTGGTTAAACCTAATGTAGTAAGTAAACCTATTCATAATAATTTCCCATAATATCCAAGATTCTGCCTTAAACTGGACAATAACAGTTAACAGTTGAAAAAAAACCTGCAAGTGACGAAACTCCTAGTAATTAAGTACTGCTACAGCATCAAATATTCTTTCATGAATACTAACTTAGCTTCAGTATATCCCAGAATTTGACATACTCAGACAGCTGCTTGTCTACCTGATCTTCCATCTTGAACAAAGAGCTAGTAGTTCCTAAACACTGGGACAGGCTTACATCACTGTCACCTGGGGAAGCTTCAGCCCTGCTTCTAACAGGACAAACAAGATTCTCAGGGGGAGGGACCCAAGTATTTGTGTTTAAACTACCCAGGTGACTCTAATGGCCATTATAAGATTAACTGAAAACCACCAAAAAAGGAAGACCCACGAAAAAGATGATTGGAAACAGAAAGAATTCTCTTTGCAGGTCTTCCCTGAATTGTTAATATATAGTATTTGATAACTACTACTAAATAGTGGTTAACAATTTCTCCATAGTTTTGCCTTCATTGAGGTCCACTTCACCCAAGTACAGACAGCTGCGTGAGGGCTATGATCAACTGCTCTAATAATGCTATCAAAAATTGCAATACTTAGTACATAAAAAAACATTCTGAACATTAAAAAAATGTTTGGAGGTAAAAAAAAAAAAGGTCACCTGCAAACAAAACAAGACCAGAGGCATGGATACATGGCACAGACTGACAGATATCTGAGTGGAGGGGGTGGGAGGGTGGGTGGAGAGAATGGAAGAGATTAGCCAAAGAACATACAGGCATAGCCCATGGACACAGACAACAATGCAGTAGAGGCCACAGGGCAGGAGGGAATGGGGGACATCTGTAATAGTATCAACAATAAAAAAATGGTCACCTGCTACTTATGAGAAAGATAATCTTTCAAACAAGTAAATCAATAAGAAATTCACTAAAAACATTTTGGAAATAGTTTGAAATAAAAACAATCTTAGCATCATGCTCATTTCTACATATTTACATTTAAGTCTTTTGCTTCAAAAACAAAAAAGAAAAATAACTTAATGCATTCTTTTAGTGATATAATATTTTTCTTACCAATGCCATTTCTCCTGTATTTGGAATCCACAGCTAACATGGCTATATAACCTCTGCGGAACATCTTTTTGTGCATGTCCAACTTGCAAACGATGGCACCTACACACTCCTCCCCTACCATGGCCTTAAAAATAAACAAACAATTATGAAGAACATACTGCCATCAGATACTGCACCCAGGGAAACAGCAACCAACTACTGGTCAGCATTTTTGAGGGAGGAAGAAATAATGAGAATTCTAGCAAGAGAGCACAAGTTTCAGAAATCCCAAAGCTCCTTCAAATGTTCTAGTTTTAAAATCTTTCAAGAGTCTTTAGAACGTAAGTTTCTTCTGCTTATTATCAAAGCATGGGGAGGGGGAGTGCAAGAATTCCACAAGGTAAACAAATATTTGAGTATTTTACAAAAGGGTTCTAATTATAATTAGCTTTAAAAGAGATTTAAAATTACAATTATTTGTAATAAAGACCTACATATTTAAGACTTGGGAAAGGGAGAATATGTAAAAATAGTTTCTTAAGAAAGTCTATTTATTAAAATATGATAAAATACTATGAAAATCACTTATCAGCAGAGTACAATAATTTAAAATTTAATTATAATAAAGCATTAGCGAAAGATATAATATTCATACTTGAATAGTAGTCTGATCAGGGAAAAAATGTAAAAAATTTTCAGAGAAATGATTGTTTCAAGGTATTCCTTGGATCCTACCCAAGGGGTTTTTATTACTGAAGTACTACAAAGATTAGAGACATGATGGTCTCACTTTTAGGACACTCTTTGCAGTGTGAGTCATTCTCACACAGCTCACAGATCACCTAGAACTCAATATGAGAGCTATTTCACTGAAAATGTACAGCTTTCCAGAGTCCTTAAGATTCCCAGTGTCACCACTCAAAATGTTTTTCAAAAATTCCATCACTGATAGAAAGTTCCAGTAGTATGGTATTCTGTTAAATGTAAATAATAAAACAGCTCCAATTGTTTAATAATGTGTCAGTGAGAAATACCTGTTTGCTGTAAACAGTCCTCATTAAAAAAAATTAAAATTTAAAATTCTCTTAATGAAATTGACTTTTCAGAAGAAACGATTTCAATTAAAAAAAACAGGAATGAGTTAAAGATTATTAAGTAGAGTCCAATTTATACTTCTTATTTTAATTTAAATTTGTTGTGAGATTGTTTTAGTTCATCATTTTATAAAATGCATTAAAAGCCCTTGGTTTAAAAAAAAAACTGTGGAGAAATCTTTTAGGCAAGATCATTTTAATCCATTTCATGCAAGCCTCAACCTCAACTAGGTCAGGAAAATCCTTTTGAAAGAATATGAAATTCAACAATCCACACTAATTAATTTGTTTTATCACACAGTCCTATTTTGAGCCAACAAACCTCTAAAATTATTTCCATTTTCAATCATAATAAATCAATCTGGTGCTTTCAAAATCTTTTGAAAACTAAAATTTCTTTCTGTATTAAGACCTGAAATATACACAAGACTTGTTTGAACTCTGACAGGATTTTCTGATACGAAAACTCACTTCAAAAATATTTGTGTGCTTGTGTCAGTGTGTGTACATGTCACAGAACAAATAGTACATTAAAAAAACCTGGACCTAACTTCATTAGCTAGAGAAAGTGGAAAGCTATATAAATCTGTAATACAAAACTATAGAAGAGCTATTCTTCACAGTTAGTAAGCCATCCAAAAAAGGAAAAATTTAAAACCACCGGATACACTATAGCTGGACAATTCTTTCAAATTAGTAAATCTTTTTTGTCCTTTAACCAAGGAAGCAAAAAGCAAACAAAGCATATTAGTTCCCTTTTGGACTAGATTGAGTTCTTCCTGATTAAAAATCTGTAGGAGCAAAAACCAAGTTGTTTTTATACATTATTACTAATAGGATGTTAGTGATGAGGAAGCCCAATGCTATTTTTTCTGATAAACTGCTAATAAATATATGCTTAGAAGAATCACTAAACGGCTTGTCAATTTTTCCGAAAAGCTTCTACACATACATTTGGAACTCATGCATCAAACATGTTCTTCTTTTCAGATGGGAACTGAAAAACTCCAGCAAGGTTAATTAAGATAACTCCAAAGGCCAAAAAGGCTTAATAATCTATAGTACTTGAAAAATAGAAATTGTGTGAATTAGAGATTCCTAAATTCCAGAACACTAAAAATAGGATAGGAAAGAAGTGTTTCCAGAGGAAGCCGGAAAGTTAAACTTAGAACAAATAAACGGAAGTACTATACATCACTGGTATAAGTGTAAGAAGTTCAAAAACACACCTACAACTAAAAATACCATGAACTCACAAAAGATGTAGTGAGAAATTAGTTAAGTACACAGTAACTGACAGTGCCTCCCATTTGTATAATACTCTTTCACATATTATAATTATTAGGAAGAATCATAACAAAATGTAATTGTTAGTCAAATATAATCAAGTATTGGCAATTTTCTAAGGTCCAACCTCATTAATTCCGTTTAATCCATTACAGGTTACTCATGAAAACCAGGGACAGTTTGGAGATTTCTCATCACTGAGATTGATTTTGGTAAGAACAATGTGTCCCTTGATGAAGTATAACTTGGTGACAATCATGTTCAATGAATGGGTCAAGGTTATGTCATTTTTCTGGTTCTTGTTTCCATGAGGCCAGGAGATTTAGGTTCTAGCATTACCTCTCTGACACTACATATCTAGAGATTTAAAGATTGTAAAGTCACCCTGGTCCTTACTTTTCTGCATTAAAAAAATAAAGTTCAGCTGGATTATCTCTAGGGTCCTTTAGTGTTCTAAAATGATATGATTCAAAGTAAACACACACTTAAAATTTGTCTTATATTAGTTCTCATAGGAAATTCAAAATTTTTTAAATGCCAATACAAAGGCCCCAGCACTACAATGGCCTCTGATTGTCTGGCTATTGCTTTATGTTCCATACCACTAGATTATATTTGCACTAGTAAACCTATATAGGTCAACCACTTGTGCATATCTCCATGTCTAGATATTCAGAATTTATGTTAAACTGACTCTCAAGGGCTAAAGTACAAAATAACTGGTGAACTGGGAGGAGTCTACATAAAATCAAAATTAAAGATCACTAATACTCAATTTTTCAGAGTCTAAAATGGCAGACAAGTTGAGAGAGGCCTATCAGAACTCAAAAGTTTACTAAATATCATATACTAGGGTGGGCAGAAGTAGGCTTACAGTTGTTCGTATGAACAGTGATACAATAATTAATAAATAATACAATAAATTGTTTCACATATCCACAACTTTAAACCTATTTTCCCCACTCTTATATATTTTTTCTGAAATTAACAGAAACACATATACTATATTAAAGTGTAACTCAACTGTACACTTCTGTGGGTTAATTTACTAATAATTAAATCTGTAATTTTCAGTAATTACAATGGCATTTGATATGACATTTGTAACAGTGGCAAAAAATCATCTTCCCATTTTTTTGATACAATGGTTAGAATCCTAAAAGGAGTTTCGTAGAATATAAACGAGTTTCCACTGTTTATAAGGCAGAAACCTTAAAACAAATGTACTAAACTGAAGTTTAGCAAAGTGAACACAGAAAACAGTAGAACTACAATGCTAGGATATATTTTCAAATTACCACTTAACTACAGAATGAAAAGGATGGATTTCTGAAGTATCGTTAAAATGTCTTGCAGGGAATTACCAAGTGCAACTAAATCAATGCTGAAATAATAAACAGTGGCAGTGGCTTTTCCCTTTACATATCATAAAATCCTCCTTAAAAGCATGTTGCCTTTCAGTAAAATTCAATGGAAACAACGTGCTTGTGAGCACACAATACAAAGCATATATCTGCAGTTAATATTTTAAATGAAAGGTTTCAAACAGAATGAAATTGCTAAGTATAAATGGAAAGAAGGTCTAAAAACTTGTTCAGCTTATTTGTAGCCAGGTTTTTTTTGGCTTACACACAAAAATCTTTGCCAATTATACTTCACACAAGCCAGTGTTACTACTAGTATTTAGGCATATCTACGACCAGTTTCTCAAAACATAATAAATCAGTAAGTTAAAAAGTTATAAAGGAAACATTTTCCCCCTAGAAACCCGCTTGGAAAAAGGCAGGTATCTGGATGTGGAATTTAGTAACAATTTCACACTTAGTTTCCTACACTTCGCAAAAAGGTATTTTGTTCAAGTTTCAGTTTTTCAGCCACCAGAAGTGTGAATAGCGCCTTCTGCAATCAAGCACCAGAAAACAAGCTGGCTACAACTGTTAATTGTCCTGCTGAAGTAAAAGGAAACAATCTCCATCATGATAGAATACGCTTGTAAGATTTCATTCTCCAATGTGACCACAGTAAGTTTACTGACAATCACCTTCACCAAAACATGTGTATGCATACACCCTTCCCTGATTATAGCTGTAATTGAGAGATTAATAAGGTCTGCAACGAACAGAATCATGTTCAAATTAAATGACTGCAAAGTACTCTGAGAATGAGGATGGGTAATTAAAGAGGTTAAACATTATTATAAGCTAATGCAAACAGGATACAAAACCCCCAACACCCAGCGTGCGGGCCTGTTGCATTCACATCAGTAGGAAGTTACCCGAGATCCAGAGGTCTCACCTTCCGAAGTTTCATTAAATACTAGGAGCGCGCGCACGCACTGCACAGCGCGCCAGGTACTCTGAGAGGCAGCGCAGACCCACGCCACTCTGCCCTCACGCTCCCTGCCCTGCGCGGCCTGGGTCTCTCGGCCGGGTTCACCCTCTTTTCATTCCATCCCACTTACCAAGAAACATAGCTGTGGCCAGTTGTGGATAAAATATCTATACGTATAAATGGAGTAGGGTTCAGACAGATCTTTGGTGATCAGTCTCATGATATCGGGCATTTGTAGCTCGGATTCATATCGGACATAACGTATCGTCCGATCCTCCCCAGGCTCAACCTCCCGGCCCGAGGGGCTTCTTAAACTGCAGCCGGCGCTCAGGGACGAAGCCAGCAGCCGCACCTGCTCGTCTTCCTCCTCCTCCTCCTCCGCGCCCTCCGCCAGTCCATTGCGGGCCGCCGCTGCCTCCGCGGGGCTGGGGAGCGCAGTTCTTGCATTACTGGGGAGGCAGTGAGGGGGGCTCTCGCCCGAGGGTACCCCGGATCCTTTTGTTGCAGTCGCTCTGGGGCCCCCGTCAGGGGTGGCCGTGGTCGTGGCCGCCTCGGCCGCGCTTAAAACCTTGCTCTTGAGAGAGGCGGCCGCCCGGAGGTGCCGCAGTTCGGGGCTGATCAGTCCGTTGAGCTGCAGCTGCTCCTGCGGTGGCTGAGGGCACCGGCGGCACGGATGCCCCTTGGCCGCCGCCTCGCTGCCCGCCGCACTCCTGCCGCCGCCGCCGCCTTCGTGCTCCTCGTCGTCCTCCTCGTCCTCGCTGCAGCAGACGAGGGCGGCCCCCGCCGGGAAGGGACAGCGGGGCTCAGCCACTGCCGAGGCCGGAGGTGCCGGTGGTGGGAGGAGGCTGCTAGGCCCAGGCGGTACCTCCGCCATCCTAGAGGCGACACAAACCGAGAGCGGAGGCCATGAGACCCGGCCGACCAGCGCGGAGCAAAAGGGGGCGGCGGGTGGGGGGCAGCGGGGGTGGGGGAAACAAAGGCAGAAACCGTACCTCACCGAGGCGTCCCCCCAATTCTGTGGCTCCCCCCCGACCCCCTCACGCTCTTCAGCGCCGCCCAGCTGCTCAGCCGGCCACCGTCCTCGTCTGCCCGGGCCCATCCGCCAGCCCTGTCACCGGTGCCCCTCCCTGTCCCCCCCCCGCGGGGCTCACCCGGCACAGGTCCCCGCCGCCACTGCCGCCACTCCTCTTTTTCCTCAGCCGCTGCCGCCGCCTCCTTCACCGCCGCGGCCGCCTCCACCGCCAAGGCTCACACTCAGCCGCCGTCGCCGTAAAGCGCCTCGGCTGTTACCCCGGGTAAAGTTTCCTGGGCCTGGCTTTACGACACTTCCCTGCCTGCCGGCTGCCGGGGCCAAGGGAAAGGGGCGTGGAGGGAGGTGACCTGTGGATGGGCGGGGCCGGAGGTGTCTCCTGCGGGCTTCAGGGGAGGTGCGTGCTAACGAGTGGGGCGATGGGCGGGGTGGGGGGGAGTTGCTGAAGGCTCTGGGGTAGCTTGCTTCCAACCTACTCTCTCGGGCCTTGGAGTTCCTCGGAGTTCGCCGCGCGGGGCCGCAGAGAGATGGGCGGGGCGGGCGCTCCCTGTTGCAAGCCAGCCGCCCCCACGGAGCTGCGGCGAACCCCGCCGGCTCCTGGCCTGTCGATTCCATTTACAATTCTCCTAAAAATGTTTTTGCTCAGTTGTATCTCTTTTAACGTTTGCCCGAGGGCAACGGGTTGGGGGGCGGGGGGCGGTTACCCGAGTCTCTTAAACTGGAGCAAATCGGGAGAAAATGGAAAAGAAGAGGGAGTTAAAATGTCACTTAATTAGACTTTGCCCCTTTAACACTAGAGAAGGTGGACAGGTACTCCTCTTCCTCTTTAAGGATACCCCCCTTCACCCCGCCCAGAAACATTGGAGGTAAATGTGATGAACAGGTGTTGGGCTGCAGCAAGCAAGCAAGCGTGGGGGAGAGTTAGGGTGGAAGAGAGTGAGAGCGACTAAAAAAGCACATTCCAGTGCAATATACAGATCATGTACCACAGAAATACACACTTGAAATCTATATAATCTTATTAACCAATGTAAACCCAATACGTTTAATTAAAAAAAAAACTTTAAAAAGCAGATTCCTAAACTTGTGAGTTGAAATAGGACTAAAAAAAAAGCGACCTGAAGCTCCTCCCCCTTCCCCGCGGAACAGTCCGCCCACGCGGATGCTGAATAGATAGCACTGCGGAGAGCCCAGGACTGTGGCTTGCTCTTTCCGCTGGGGTCCACAACTGATGGTTTTCAGCAGACCTGTCCTAGGAGGAACGCAGGTAGTGTAACTCACCAGCACACGGAGCAAATTAACTTTTTTAAACAAGAGATTGATACAGCGGGTCAGGTGTGCAGCAGACGGACGTTTTCAGGAATATAATTCTATGACTAATTAATTATGTTTGCCAAGTGTTTGCCATAATCTAAACTGTAAACAGTATGCACTGGACAGATATAGCTGCTGTTAGATCCAATCGCGAGGGTCCTTCTCACTAAAGATGGGAAGGAAAAACTACCACTTTCTATATAGAAGTTCAACTTATACTGATTCAAAAGTAACAAAAAAAATTTTGTTACTATTTGCCAGGCACTGTTCTAAGTTCTTACATGTATTTATTAACTCATTTATAGGTTTCTATAAAAAACTCCCCTGGGCTTTTGTAGAAATACTGACATTTGTGCACCAATAGACAAAGAAGCTTATTTATTTCAGCCTTGTTTATAAGAGGAAAAAACCCAACCACCGAAGTATCAACACGAGAATCACTTAATACTCATATGATACATAAATACTATAGTATTGTACAATGTCATTGTTTAAAACATTGAAATAGATATATAAGTGCTCTTCCAGTTACTCTGGCTGCATTGCAAATTCCTGGTAATAACACAGTGATATATAAAACAAGCATTTATTACCCTCGCAGATTCTCTGGGTCAGGAACTCAGATAGCACAGAAGGGATGACTTTTCTTTGCTCCACCCTCAGTAATCTTATCAGTCATACAGTGTCAGTTCGGTTTTGCTGCATTCAATTTACGAATGCTATTACAAAGCCTCATTCAGGTTTAAGAGTGGGGGAAATGGACCCTACTTCTTGATAGGGAAGAGGCAAAGTGCTTAAAGAGTGTTTGAGACCAGAAATATTGCTGTGGCCGTTTTTGGAAAATACAAGTTTGCCACAGGAGCTTACACCTTAAAAATAAATGAGATGCATACTAAGTACAATGTGATACCATTTATGGTTTACAAAAAATACGAAAACAAACTCATATTTCCAAGTGTTTATACATTGTTTAAAGATACGTATTTTTCAAAAGACATGGTTTCTAAATGTAGCCTGCATGTTCAGCAAAAGAAACAATCTGTTCAAGTCATGCAGGAAAAACTGATCAAGATGGCCCTATACAACTTATTAGGACGTGTTTAAGGGTAATTTTTACTTGGAGAAATGTCTATTACTCACTGTGGAATATAACCTTGTCATTAGAAAGCTGTGACTCTATTGTAATGAATGAGTGGTGGCAAGTCTTCACGTTCTTTCCGTATCATAACTGGGCATTGAGCTTTCTCACACTAAGAAGCTGACCTGATGTCACAAAGTTACTTTCAGAAAGATGAGAGTTACAAAGACCTCTTTGAGGTCAGGGACTGAGTCATCTTCACTTTGTATTCACATATCTAAAACATAAAGGGGGAGCTTAGGGGGTTTTTTTACTGAATTATGCTAATCTCTCATTCAGCAGTCCAGGATGTTTATAATTAACCAAAGTAAATTCTGACCTCCTCACTAATTAATAAGCTAATAAGCATTCTGATATCTAAGTTCTGGTGACTCCATTTTATATCCCAGTATTAAAATTCCAATAATGATCTTCTATGTCAGATGACATCTCTAAGAAAGCTGTACTTATACTTATGAAATCTTTTTTAAAATTTTTAAAATTTACTTATTTTTAGAGAGAGGGGAAGGGAGGGAGAGAGGGAGAGAAACATCAATGTGTGGTTGCCTCTCGTGTGGCCCCGACTGGGGACCTGGACTGTATGCAACCCAGGCACATGCCCTGACTGGGAATCAACTGGGGAGCCTCTGGTTTGAAGCCCGCTATCAATCCACTGAGCCACACCAGCCAGGGCGAAATCTTTTTTTATTTACTCACATTTATGAGTAAATTATTTTAGGAACAGAAATTGAATTAGTTCACTCATGATTTAGGTATATTTACTTCTAATGAGCTCTGAAAAGACAACTATATCTCATGAGCAATGACTTCATAGGAACAAATGGTCTCAGAGCAGGTAAAGTGTAACCAATGATGGTCTTCTATGTGTGTAGTTGGTATGTTCATTGCTTTGTAATACCTTATGATGTCATAGTCACTTTTTTTACTATTGTCTTTGTTCTGTTTTTGAACATCAAAAGGACACACCTTAATTTTTTTAGAAGAAATAACTCCTGTCCCTGAGTGGTGTGGCTCAGTTGGTTGGGTGTCATTCCACAAAGGAAATGGTTAGGGCACATACCTAGGTTGAGTTTGGTCCCTGGCTGGGGCATGTACTAGAGGATCCATGTTTTTCTCTCACACTGATATTTCTCTCCTTCTCTTTCTCCCTCCCTTTTCCCACTGTTACAGAAAAAAAGAAATAACTCCTCATTAAATCAATTAAAATAACCAATAGCAATTTCAAAAACAAAAATCCTAAAACAACTTCCTAAATTTAGCTTAGAAGGAGAAAATTTCCTTCCTAATTCTTTATAACAACTAAACATTTTTCTCTTATTGAGGTTTAGAGGGGAATCCTAGCTGTGCACTTACCTGAAAGGTAACCATAAGAATGAAGACATTAATAAAGGAGAGATGTTTTAAGTTCCTTTGACTCAGCAGGATGACCTGTTATATGGCATAGGCACACACACTGAATAATTTAAATATTTGTGTAGTTTTATTTTACATGCCATGTGGTTCTTATTTATCCTATCTATTATACATAAAGCATTGAATATTGAGTCCCCTTAACTTTGTTTTATCCTAAATGAAAGAAAGAGCATACATCAAATTTGTGGGCCATAGAATTCAATCAAAGACTGAATATTAGTATATTGTTTTCCTACCTGCAATCCTGGGACACTGAGATTCCTAAGTAAAGTGCTTTAATTAACAATATTATTCTTCCCTTTGGATTTTGGGGTATGACAGTCTGTGTTTTAACCTTCTTTTCCTTTGGGAACAGTGATTGGCAGTCCCAATTATATGCACAGATTTTGTTTGTAGAACTGAGGCCTTTGGAGAATATCAGGAACCATCGAGAACTATGGCCAAGTGGTCCTCATTTCCATTACTTTTAGCCTCACACTTACTTTCATAACAGGGTGATTTTCACATCTCCACCAGGGCTTATGGTGATACTGGAGAAAATTATATTCCTACATAGTTAAAGCCTTTGGAAGTTCGTGGTCTCCAACTTAGCTATGCCATAGCCGTCGGGACCCTAGAATTATTTGATCCGTCTTCCAGGCTAACTTCGCCCCATGGTGACTATTCTGGGCCGCAGTGTGCTTCACACTCTCCCTCTCAGCAGAGGACCCTGTCCCCGTTTCACTAAGAAGAATGAACTATTCCATAGGTACACTCTCTCAACTCCCGCTCCTTCCCCTTACTTATACATGAATCTGTATCTGAACTTGCACCTACCTCCTTCCCCACTGCGTCTTAGAGGGGGATAGATGGCCCGATTCTTCAAGACTGAGGCTTCCGTCTGCCTCTGGGCTTGATGCCATCTCTGTCAGTTTCCTTTGGGACTTGTCCCATCATTGTTTCTCTCTTGCATTTTCAACAGTACTTTTGCTAACAACTGCCTCAGAGTTTATAAATGTACTCCATCCAGAAATTTCTGCTACCATTCTTTCTCCCTCCCCTTTCCATCACAGTGGAACTGTTAATCTGCAGTAGGTAGCCACTGTCTCCGCTCATTGCAAGTCCACTCTTCAATCAGTCTGTTGGCTTCCACGTCACTTCCACTGACACCACTCTGGCAAAAGCCACTCATTATGTCCCAAAGGCTGGACCCATTCGACTCTTTTCGACTCTCCTGTCACTTCCCTCCCCCCATGGCACTTGATCCTGGTCTGCGCTCCTGGAAACTCTTCCCCGGGCTTCTGTTATACCACTCTCTATTGCTCTCCTTCTCTCAACAGTTCTTCTCGGTTCTTCTTGATAACCGTAGTCTCTAATCATAATAGTAATAGTTAGCATTTAATGTGGGCCTATCAGACATTAGTATGTCATGAGCAGCAGCTCATTACTTCTCATAATAACCCTATGAAGTATACAGTATGAATCTGCGGTTAGAAGCCAGACCAGAGTTGGGTCACCAGCCTATTTCTGAGGCAATCACTGGACAAGGCTGGGTTTACTCATATCAATTAGGCCTATTTAAGGCTGAGAGTGAGATTTGCTGCTTCTGAAATACATATATATTTATAGTAATAAATATATATTTATCTATAGTAAGCCTTTCACATGTGGCAGCAAGTCCCCCATCCTGTCTGTCCATCCTCAGCACTCCTGCCACTGCTTTTCTCATAAAGTGCAAACTGATGCTGCCAGTCTCCTGCTTAAACATCTTCTTCAACAACCCATTGCTTAATAAAACCTAAACTTTGTGTTTTGGACACAAATAACAGGACAACTAATGCAATCTAACTTTTAAAAAAATAAGGGAGAGAATTAGGTCATGTAAAACACTACCAGAGGTAGTGTGAAGTTCAGGGTTAGTTGGTTCAATGAGAATATTGAGAACCTAGGTTTTTTCTCTCTCCTGCCATTTTTAGAGTCAGCTCCATCCTAAAGCTGGTTTCCCTCATATTATTAATATGATTGCCATAAGCATTTCGAGCTATGTTGTTTCTCTCTTTTAAAAAAAATTTTATTTATTTATATATTTTTTAAGAGAGAAGGTGAAGAGAGGGAGAATGAAAGGGACAGAAACATCGATCAAGGACCTGGCCTGCAACCTAGGCATGTATCCTGACCGGGAATCCAACCAGCCACCTTTCAGTTTGCAGGGGAACACCCAGCCACTGAGCCACACCAGTCAGGGCAGAGAGCCATGTGCTTCTTTTTTTTTTTTTTTTTAGAAGTTTTTGTTTTTTTTTTTAAATATTTTATTTATTTATCTTTAGAGGGGAAGGGAAGGAGAGAGGAAGAGAAACATCAATGTATGGTTGCTTCTCGTGCATCCCCTGCTGGGAACTGGCCCCTGCTGGGAACTGGCCTGCAACCCAGGCATGTGCCCTGACTGGGAATCGAACCATGATAATCTGGTTCATAGGCCCGCGCTCAATCCACTGAGCTACACCAGCCAGGGCTGTGCTTCTTGATTCATGCTCAAGTGAGAGAAAAGGAGAGACTTACAGTGATTATATGAGTTGCCTTCCCAGTCAGAATTAGTCCTAGGCTATTCCTGACTCAGTCACTAGAAAGACACTAAGCGTACCTCCATTTAGGCTACCTGGGGCTAAGCATGGGTGAGCTTCTTGGGAGGCAGATAGGTGTGGAGGGAAGAGATGTATACTAAGTAGCATTAAGTTTCTGTTAGAAAGAATGGGAGTGGATTCTGGGAGGACTACATTCTATGTTCACTGGGTAAACAAGGTCCTCTTTTTAAAAAAAATTTTTGTTTATTTAGTTTCAGAGAGAGGGGGAGGAAGGAAAAAAGAGGAAGAGAAACATCGATGTGCAAGAGAAACATAGATTGGTCGCCCCTCACACAGCCCCAACTGAGGACCCAGCCCACAACCCAGGTATGTGCCCTGGCTGGGAATTGAACGGGCAGCGTTTCAGTTCACAGGCCAGCACTCAATCCACTGAGCCACATCAGCTGGGGCTAAACAAGGTCCTTTTGATGATCTTACCTTGAAGCACAAGTTACTTTTGCCATTCACAGCTCTAACTCAAAGAATTCAATGAATGATTATTATGTATATGAATGAATTAAGGTTGAACCAAACTACTACTTGTAGTTCCCAAAATGTGCAAGATGATTTCTGGTCTCTGTGTCTGTGCTCACGCTGCTACTGCTCCTTGAAATCATTGCCCCCACCACACCTGGTCAGTCTCCCTCTCTCTCTGTCTCTCTCTCTCTCTCTCTCTCACACACACACACACACACATACACACACACGAACACGCGCACACACACACGCACACACTCCTTCTCACTACTTGCAAAACTGGCTTTTCCATGCTGCGAGTGCTTTGGATTTCCATGAGGATACTTGTTTACAGCACTTTTTTTTTTGCTCACCTGCAGCTTCTTCTAGAATGGAAGCCTTTTAAGGGTGGGAATTATGCCTCCTTCATTTTTAACAAGTAGCTGAGTGTATGACTCAGAGATTGGCCTTGCTCTACATCTTTTCAGATAGTAGATCTCTCTCGGTGTAAATGCCTCAAAACAAGTTTGTTTATACAGGACTGCTCATCACTAGAAGTGATAGAAGTGACTTCTAGGGTCTTTTGCTTAAAGTTGCTTACAGATGCACGTTTTATTATTAAAATGAACACTCGGAGGCAGTGTGTTCAATGGCAGCACCACAGTCTACATACACACGACCGACTGGGTTTTCTGGGCTATAAAAGTCACCACAGCCCGAATGAAGTACAGTAGCGAAGAAACAGTTTCATCATCACGGGGACTGTATCTGTACGTCCAGTCCAGGAAAAGATTTTGTAGACTTTGATAGCACATTAAAACACAAACTATGTGAAACAAAAATGCTTGCTTTATTACTTTTTTCTGAATGAGAAAATACAGGAACAATCAAGACATTAAAAACCTAGGTTCAGCAGGCACAAAAAGAACGTGATACCAGGAATGGTGCTTCAGCGCTCATTGCGGCTGCATAGGGTCTGGTCCTAATACATTGGGATTGGTGTCTCAATCTGCATACAAACCTCTACAACCTTAAATGCAACCATAGAAGGGAGATAAAAAGAATATGGTAATCAAGATATTTGTAATGTTATATTTATAGACTGTAATGGAAGTCTGTGAGTAACCTGTAAACTCACAGCAGCTTCTCAAAGTTCCCATAGGATAAGCCTTTGAAGTTCGGGGAGTGGCTAATGGTTCCTTTGATCTTCTTAGTCTTTTTGCACTTCAGGGAGATTTGGAAGAGGGCAATCTTGCTTATCACTATACCTCTTGTTAAGCAAAAGAAAAAGCAACTTCCTAGATCTGTGGAGATGGTAGGGTGGGTGAGGGGTTTTCCCAGACCAGCACTCTGAGCTGCAGCTTTGGGCCTGTTTCCAGGGGTGATTCCCGCCAAGGTAGCCTCGCCCCAATCCACTTCAACTAACCACAGTTAGCTGATTGCCTGTAGCCTCTCCTTTAGGGCTTTTTAAAATGTCATTTTTTGTACTAGACATAATAAAATACATTCATTTTCTTTGAAAACCATTTCACAAAATACTCTTTATTTTATTGTTATTTTTTTCTTTTTTTAAAATTTTATTGTTATTTTTTTCATGTCAGATGGGTAATGTGCTGATGTTGTAACAAGGTTTGTGAGAGACGCGTGTCACACAAGAGCGTGAACACCCAATCATCACGCTTATGAACTACGAAAGGATCGACAAAATACTCTTTAATAAAATTGTCTTCTCTTGAGAAATATGAAAAACTCTAGACATAAGGATATTTGAGAAGTCACGTTCAAGATGGTTATAGTTTCTAGTAGAAGAGTTGAGTTGCTGGATTATAGTCTTCTAGTAGCATCTGCATTGAAGGTCATTGCATTACTAAATCTACTCAGTATAAAATGTTTTAAAATATGTATGTGCTCTCTGAAAAAATATTCATAAAATATCCTTTAGTCTTAAAACAATTTTGGGGATACCACCTACACATTAAGGAATTAATCTTATTATAAAGAGTTTTTGATAATGCTTCATGTTTTAACAAAAGTAATACGTGCTTATTCTAAAGAGAAATACTGAGCCCTGGCTGGTGTAGCTCAGTGGATTGAGCGCGGGCCTATGAACCAAAGGGCTGCAATTCGTTCCCAGTCAGGGCACATGCCTGGGTTGCAGGCCAGTTCCCTGCAGAGGACACACGAGAGGCAACCATACACTGATTTTTCTCTCCCTCTCTTCTTCCCTTCCATAAATAAATAAAATCTTAAAAAAAAAGAGAGAGAAATACTGAAAAGCTTAAGGTAGAAATGACCTTCAGAAATAATCACAATATATTTTAATGCATTTCCTTTCAATATTTTTATTATGTAAATATATAATACATACTTTTTTCATGTGGGAGATAGTAGCTTATTTTGTATCTATGTAGTTGTGTACTTAAAAAAACCTTACCATGATATTGCTATTTATAATAGCATTATATTATTATTTAACCATGTCTTTAAAGATTTTTATAATTCTTTTATAAATTATAGTGTATTTATTCCCCTATTGTTAAATGAAGATTCATTATTTTTTAAGGATTAGAAACAATTGGTCAATAACTCAGAAATTTTTTTCATGAAAAATAATATGAAAAATCTATTGAAATATATACACACCTACGCACATATCTGTTAACCGAAAACAAGAGTTAGGACCTCAGTGCTGAATGGAGAACTCACAGCATCCCAGGACTACTGCCCTCAGAATGTGTATCCCCTACCTTAATTTTGATATGCATTTGCATCAGAATACCTCTTTAAAGAAAGTTCAGGGGAAGTTAAATTTATTCATCCATTTATTCATTCTTTAAGTAAACAGCTGTTGCTCCCCTGTTAGGCATTGTAAGTACTGAAGTGAATCGGCCTTACTTAGCCTTTGCCCTCCCAGAGCCTCCAGTCCAGATAAAAACAATTAAACCAGAGAATTTAATAACGTATAGAAAGACATGTGATACAGAAAGCAGTGATTTCAATGGGTGCATATGGTGGTGGCAGCTAAATTTTCCCAGTGAAGGCAAGTGTTTAAACAGAGACTTGCAAAGGAAGCAGGAGTTAGAGACAGAGCAGGTCCCACTGGAGAGTGTGCCAGAGGCAAAGCCTGGTGAAGATCAGAAGCCTGGAAGGTAGAGTGAGGAAGCGGAAGGGAACCACAGAAGTAAGACGAAGTCAGATCATTAAAGGCCTTGTCAGCTGCCATGAAAAGTTTAGAGTTTATCCACGGGGCACTGGGAATCTGTTGAAGGTTTGCTCTTTGAAAAGATCACCCTCTCTGAAGTATGGAAAATGGATGGAGATGGAGGTTAAAGGGATACAAGGGATGTTGCAGAAATGTAGATAGGAAGACTGGCTCATTAGCCACAGATCTACCTGAGGAAGTCCTACAGGATGGCTGGAGGTCAGCTTCTGTTAACTATCCTTTGCATTCAGCCATTTATCACATTCAACTTCTAATCCTTTCAACCAACCTAAGGCATTCAGCATTTAATAAGTAGTTGTTGCTCTGTTATATCACCTGTTTCTTCTTCTTTCAAAGAATAAAGATTTGGGAGGAAAAGTATCCATTCTAAGGACCTTTCCCACTCTTTTTGCGACCTAGGGCCCCTCCACTTTCCTACAATCACTCATCTGGATGCTACACCCTGACCTAGTTGCTGAAGTCCTGGTTTTCTTTACAAAAGCTTTCTGAGCTTGCATAGAAACCCCACCGAGAATTCCTGATTTCTATAAAGAGGGCACTACCTGGATCTGGTGATGTTAGGAACATAGGGACTTCCCCTATTATAACAGTAGGTCATAGGCAACATGAAAACTATAGACAAGTCAAAAATAGAGAAAAAAAAGCCATCATAGTTCCACTCCCAAATGACAACCACTATAATATTTGATGACATTTCATTTTAGCCCAGATTTTTAAAAACTTAAAATCGTAACATAGGAAAATGTTGTTATTTTAAATATTAAAATTTTAATAGTTGTGAAAGATTCCACAGTGTGATTGTATTGCAATCTAATTCAGCACAAGGCTATATTTAGGTTGTTACTGATGTTTGTGCTATAAATTATGCTATGATGAGCAGTTTTGGCATAGAATTCTTTGGGTACTTAGGACTGCACTCTTGAGATAAATTTCTGGAAGTAGACCTAATAATCCTTTTTTAATATACTGCCAATTTGATTTACAAAAATGTGTACCAAGTTGACATTATTACCAGCAACATTTGAGAGTACCTGTTTGAATTAGGCAACATTAGAAAAAAACTTTGCTAACTTAATAAATAAGGAATGTTTTTCAAAATTATTTAAAATGTTAATTGTGTTTTTATATACCCATAATAGCTAAGTAAGCTAAAGGAAGAAATTGATTGCAAGGATATTAAGCTAACCTATACTAATAGATTAACTGCCTGCATCCTCTATTACTTGGTAATATAAACAGTTAGTACCAAGGTTTTAGTGTTCCTTAACATTATTCTAAATTTTTCTTTATGTATTTATGTCTGTTTGAGTCTGCCTTTTCTTAACTTTAAGCCATAGTATTTTATAAGTTAATTCTGAGATTTAAAAGAATAGAGTGGTACCATGAGCCCAGATATGAACGTTAACTTATGGTCTGTGTGGTTTTGAATGTACAGCTTTGAAGTTCATTTAGTAGTGAGTGAGTTTTAAATGCAAAAGTTAAAAGCTGAATGTTAAATTAATAAAAATAATAATGACCTAACTAGACAAAACACAAGAGGGCAATCTTGTACAGCAATAAAATGTTTGCATAAAATAAAAATAATTCAGCATTTTTAATCAACTGTGATTTTGTTCAATAAAATGTAAAATCTTGTCATATGTACTGTCTTTTTATTATCAAAGAAATATAGTATCAACATCCATGCAATAAATTTTGCATAAATTTGAGTTATATTTTTTTATCCAGGAAAGAAGTGAATCTGTTTTCCATTGGTCACTACATTGTGCCTGATTTCAGTTTATAGAAAAGTGAGGAACCAAACCTTCTATAAAAAAGACACCAAAACAATGTATTTTTTCTCCTGGATTCATTACATTTATTTTTTCAAAGTGGAAATTTTCTTTTTTTTGTAGTTAGGAATGTGACCCACTAAATCTCAATGAAAGAGACTATGTTTTAAAATAAGAAATGAATAAATTGCTAAAGGAAAAACATGGTCTCATGATTAGATCAGGAATCATGTATGATCTTCTCCATATTTTAATTTCCTGACACTGACATAGAACTATGATTTATGTTAAATCGCTAGGCCCTACAAATCAAGGGCATGAGGAAATAGGAGGTTTAAGACAACAGCATCACTTTTGCATGTGCAGATTCTCACAGATCTTGATTTCATCTACGAAGCAAACGCGGAGGTAGCATATGTGTAGTGGTGCTTCCCATACTCCCAAACCCCACCTCAAATGAATGTGGCGTTTAGAGTGCCAACCAGGACAGGAAAAAAAAGGAAGTGAAAATAGGTGTTTTCTAATCCTCCTGGTAAGAGCAAGCCTTAAGAATTCTGTCATCAAGTACCTGGTACTTAGAAAAGCAATATAGCATGGCAGTTAATCACCTGGAGTTTGACTATGCAAACAATGGTAAACAAATAATTGTACAGCTAATTAATAAGTTAAAAGCTCAGAGTGAAAAGTCTTGTCTTGGGGGCTATAAGGCCTGTGATGGGGCATGACCATCAAGTAAATCATGAGGAAAGACATTTTTTCTGAGGTTTACAATTTGGTCTTCTAAAAACTTATTAAATATGTGTTATAATAATTTGTTGTTTCTGTCTTCACAGTGGAGACACATGTTCTACAGATGAAAAATTAACCGTTTGCCTGTTGGGGTTCTCCAATTTCAATTTGAATTTTCAGCTTCTGCTTTTCCTATCCTTTTATACAAGCCCTTTTTAATTGTTGACATGTTAAAAATACACTAATACCATGGATCACTTTATATAAAAGAAAGAAGTTCTTTCAGCCTCAGAGACTTGTCTTTTTCTGTTTGGGTAGAGTCGCTGAGTCTGTGCGTTGTTTAGTACCCCTCGTAAATACTTGTGGCAAAACCAAATAAACTTCAGAAGTTAATGTATGCTCTCATCAAAGTCCTGTGCCTTGGGAATGAAGTAGTAGAAGACAGCCACCCAGCAGTGGTATAAAAGTTCATAGCAGCGTTATTCACAATAGCCAAAAGGTAGAAACAACCCAAATGTCTATTGACAGAAAAATGGATGTACAACATGTGTGGTCTATCCATCCGGTGCAATATTATTCAGTCTTAAAAAGGAACACAGTTCTGATACATGCTGCAACATGAATAAGTCTTGAAGGTATTATGCTAAGTGAAATAAATCAGACATAAGAGGACATATACTGTATAATTCCCTTTCCATGAGGCAGTAGAGTATTTAAATTCATTGAGACAGTAGATTAGAGGTTACCAGGTGCTGAGGGGAGAGGAGAACGGGGAGCTATTGTTTAATGAGTACAGAGTTTCTGTTTGGGATGATGAACAAGTTCTGGAAATGGATGCTGGTGATGGTTGCACAACATGGTGAATGCACTTAATACCACTGAACTGTACACTTAAAATGGGTAAAATGATGAATTTATGTTACGTATCTCTCACCACAATGAAAAAATACAAAAACCAAATTATGTGAAAAGTGCCCAGATGCTATCACTATGGGATGTCTAATGTTTTGTGTAAAGCTAAAAACAAACAAAAATTCCTTAATTTTTCTCCACTACAGTCACTCTTTTCACCTCTTTCATTTACCTTACAGTTGCTTTATTTTGTCATCCACAGAATTTTCTGTATGCAAGTCATACGGCATTATCATTTCATCATTATTATTTACTCTTGGATTCCTTCCATTGTCCTGATGTCCTGTTTATACTGAGAGCTTGACACACCTAGTATGAGCCTGTAAAATGTGGAGCAAAAGGAGAGTATGATACATTAGTGCTGTTGACAGCACAGTAGTTTTGTCTGACTCTATTAAGTTTTTGTTCTTTTCTTCTTGACCTTGAGAGGGTGCCTGAAATATGATAGGGTGCCATGAAAAAACTGCAAGACTGAAGATGAACATGGTCTTCCAATACAAGAAAAAACACTTTTTTTAATTGAAAACATATGACAAACCTTTTTATTCTTCTAACAGTTACTTGGCCTTGAAGAAATAGTTTAACCATCACAAATGTGTTTTTTGCTACATTGGGAGCAAAAGAGACATATGAGGCCAGTCTGGAAAAAGCCCAGCCATTGCTAATATAAATGAGAATGTTTTGTGTGACCTGGCATCCAAGGAGAGTGGACTGAAACATGGATGTGTGAATGATGATGACTTCACTGTACTAGTCAGTGGGGGCTGGTAGACACCACTGAGTGAGCATGTGTACTGTGTGGCTGTCACATTCAAAATGACTGAGCAAGTAGCAACAAATCTGCATTAAATTTGCATTAAGCTTGAATATTCCTCCACAGAAACTATTCGGATGATCCAGAAGGCTGCAGCTATGGGCAACTGGTGATTGGCAGCTTCACCACAACTACACACCTGTTCATGCATCACGTCTAGTGGAGAGATTTTTGGCAAAACATCAAATCACCCAGGTGACTCCTCCCCTCTACAGCCCAGATTTGGCCCCCTGTGACTTCTGTCTTTTCCCAAAACTAAAATCACATTTGGAAAGGAAGAGATTTCAGACTGTTGATGAGCTGCAGGAAAATACAGTGGAGGAGCTGATGGTGATTGGAAGAACTATGTGAGGTCCCAAGGTGCCTACTTTGAAGGGGACTGAGAAGTCAATGTCCTATGTACAATGTTTCTTGTATCTTGTATTTTCTGCAGTAAGTGTCTCTATTTTTCATATTATATGGCTGGATACCCTCTGGACAGACCTTGTATTATCATAATATATTCTGAAGGTTGCAATAAAAGAGCAATTGCACCTTCTAAGGAAAAAATGTCTATGACTGAAGTGTTAGGCTGCACAACTCAATGGGCCCCCAAAATACTGTCCCTTCCCCCCACCCTTCAGTCCCAGGGAACAGCTTCCCATTGTTGCTGGGCCCTTCATGCTTCAACATTCCTCTGTGCTCCCCTTGACCCTGCTCACAGCTCTGTAAGTTGTCCCTTTACTGAACTCCCTTCAAAATTTCAATTAAGTATGCCAAAGGGTTGATAATAGGCAGAGAATGATGCAAAAATTCCTGGTTATGTCTAGTTATGTCATATTTTTTCAATCCTGTTCAAAATTGTATTTAAAAGCTATGCTACTGTAATTGGTTGACATTAATACATTGATATTTTATTAAAAATATGTTTATGTTTTGTAATATTTAATGTAATCTAAATATTTCCCAAGGCTCCATGTGGCTCAGTCTCAAATGAGAGATACATTCAAAGGAATTATAAATCTGACATCATAAATTCTGTACAACATTATAGGTATTTGCTGTAAATAAAGGGGGGACTGAGGTGTCATTGCCTTATGTACAATGTTTCTTTTATCTTACATCTTCTTCAATAAATGTTTATATTTTTTATGTTCTATGGCTGGATACGTTCTGCACGTACCTCATATTTTAATTTATAAAGGAGAAAAAAACCAATTCATGAGTTTCAGAATTAGCTAAACCTCATAAAGAACTTGCTTTTTTAAAAAAATTATTTATTTATTTTTAGAGGGAAAGAAAAGGAGACAGAGAGGGAGCGAAATATCAGTGTGTGGTTGCCTCCCAAGCACGCAGTACTGGGAACCTGCCTGCCACCCAGGGAATTGACTAGGAATTGAACTGGCAACCCTTTGGTTTGCAGCCTGCACTCAATCCACTGAGCTACACCAGACAGGACAAGAACTTGCTTTTTGATTTAAAAGGATTGTAAAAAAATGTTGGGGACCACTTTGTGTGATATCGGAGACTGTAGTCCCAAGGGACCAGGACCTTGAAAGAGGCCTGTAAGTCTCGACTAGAACGCTAGGAATGCTGGGGGCAGGTGTGACCTGATACTAGCATAGAGGGTTTCTGTGGGAGATCAGGCCTAAAGAATGCATTTTACCCCTGGAACCTTGCTTTGCTTTGGATTCCTGTTGCCAGGAATCAGATATCTCAGTCCAAAAGCAGAAGGAGTGAAACTCCTTATCTCATGAAACACGCCTTAACAACCAGCTGCCAGACCCTGACCTGAGGAAGATCTCTGTGTTCCTTCGATTGTTATCCATAGATAATATCTGTTTTCTATTAACTGCAGCCTTTGAGCATAGTCTGATGAGCTGTGCATGCATGCTGCATACCTCTGCACATACTGATCCCAATAAAAGCCATTTTGGAGAAAGGCTTGGAGCATTCCCCACTGGAGGGAATTGCCACCCCTTTTTCTGCCTGTTCTGGGACCCCTTTTGACCCAAACCACAAACTGTGTCTGGGACAATTTATTCTCATTCGAGGCGGCTGGGAGAGCTCCATGGGATGGGGTATCCCACAAGAAAGCACACCATTATTTTGAAATAATCAAATTTAAATACAGATATTTTTTATTATTTAAAATTCTTAAATAATATATTTATTTACAAATCAACCTTGTTAATAAAATAGTGAACAAGCATGAGTTTCCCTCTTTGCCCTCCTATGAAATAACAGGTCTAGCTTTCATTTATCTAATACATATAAATGAAAACATAATAATAATAGTAAAATAATACAGGTTACAAATAATATAAGAACAGCCCTTACTGGTGTGGCACAGTGGATTCAGTGCCAGCCTGCAAACCAAAGAGCCGCTGGTTCAATTCCCAGTCAGAGCACATACCTGGGTTATGGGCCAGTCCCCTGTGGAGGGCGCACAGGAGGCAACCACACTTTGATATTTCTCTCCCTCTCTTTCTCCTTCCCTTCCCCTCTCTCTAAAAATAAATAAATAGAATCTTTCTTTAAAAAGAAAGCTGGTCATAAAAAAATATAAGAACAAAAAGACATTGTTTTACAACTTGATGTTTCAGTCATTTATTTGTTAAAATGTTAAGGAAAAAAGGTTATTAGATTTGATTTGTAAATATTACTTCTTATTTCTTTATCCACAAGGTAACTATAAATCATGGGGAAAGCCCAAAGAGGAAACAATATCTTGTTTATATCTTTCTCGCCAATTTTGCTTCAAGTTCCTTCAGGTCAAGGAACCATGTCTCTGCTGGACTTTGTACCCTCAGAACCTGTGGGAGTGCTTGGCTCAAAGCAAGTGCTCGGTAAATGCTTGTTAAGTATTGTTGACTCAACTGGGCAGTAGTACGTTGAGTTGGTAGAATGCAGACCCAGGATGTATATTCCGGGCAACAACACATTGGTAATAAAGTTTCTGAACCTGGCCTAAGATACCACTAAATCAGATGTGAAGGCCACAGGCTACTATGTTCCTTGAGAATTCTGGAGTCCTAAGATAATAATCACGCACAGTTTTCTTTTCCCAAAGTTCCCAAATTCAGGGGTAGTGGGGACAGTACTCTGTCAGATTTCTAAAATGCACACTACAGGCTTCAGAATCCTCAGTGGTTCCCATAAAAAGGAGTTTGGGAGGGCCTTTTAGATATATCTGTGGCAGTCTTTCAAAATATCGAGCAGTGTGTTGTGTGCCTTCGACAGTGTGCTACGGAAATGGAATTGCCACTTCATACAAATGTGTCTTAAACACAAAGAATAAATAAAAAGTAAGCTGTGCTTACTTATTTCATCCTTTCCCCCTAATTTCATATTTAAAGATGAGTATTTTGAAATATATTTCATAAAATAGTTTTTATAATCTTCCAAAAATATATTTTTAGCATTTTAAAAGTGATTTCAAGGTTCTGTAAATCTCATTACGGAAGTGGCTCTGAAAATTCACCATCTGCCCAACTGGACACACTGGGACCAGACCTCAGAGATTTACTCCACAGTTATTACAAAGATATGTGAGTAGCATCATGGAAGGAAAGGAAGTTTCTTGCCTTGGATCTACTGCCAATTGTGTGGTTTGGGTCAAGAAATCAATGCACTCTTTATTACTGGTTAAGATTAGTTAAAAATAATCAATTTCCACTTGCATGACTTTAATCCTTTGGTTGTGGTTTTCTGTAGCACTTTGTTGAGGCCTTGGAGGCTCTGCCTCAACACTGCAGGACAACACTGTCACAACCAGAGTATCTGTCACGGGCATGCAGGGAGGTAGGTGACATATGTATGGTGGTATATGTAGGTCCCATTTCTTGGTTACACTGTTCTAAATTAATTTTAAGGTTTCCTCTAGCTCTAAAAGTCTAATTCTGTTTCCAAGCATGGAAATATGTTACTGATATATTATCAATGAAAAATTATAAATATATCTAAGTCCTTTTGTGTGTATATATATATATATGTATATATATATATATTAGCATAAAATAAATTCTGGAAAGGTATTCATCAAATTGTTACCTGCAAATCTCCGGGTGATAGAAATAAGGACATTTATTTTTGTTCATTTTCTAACTTTTCTTTGGTGATCATGTATTGCTTTTGTTTTGTCTTTAGATTTTATTTATTTATTTATTTTTTAGAAAGAGGGGAAGGGAGGGAGAGAGAGAGGGAGAAAAACATCTATGTGTGAGAGAAACATCTATTGGTTGCCTCTCACACTCCCCCAAGTAACCCAGGCATGTGCCTGAACCAGTGACTTTTTGGTTTGCAGCCCAGTGTTCAATCCACTGTGCCACACCAGCCGGGGCTGATCATGTATCGCTTTTGTAACAAAATTATGAAACTTTTTAAAATGTCTGATTCTAAAACAGGTACTTAAGTTCATTTGCAAATTATAAAGTTTAACAGCTGTAAAATTAAAGTTAATAAATCATTTTAGACGAATCATGTATTTACTATAATAAGCAAACTGAAATCTAGTAGATTTCACCTCAAAGTACTTTATGTTCATATTTAATACTAAACTCTCTGTAAAAAAACCTTTTCATTAAATTTTTAAATTAAAAATTATATTTTCTTTTAGTAAAATTTCCAATAGTTCCAAAGAATATAAAATAAATAATAATTTTCCACTTATCCGAGACTTCCAGCCTCTCAAAGATAATTATAATCACTAGCTTCTTGCGTATCATATCATCATATGATATATACATACTTATATGTATTTACATGTTCTCCCCAAGTAGAGGCATACTATATAGCATTGTATATTTTTATTTATTTTTTCTTGATAATCTGTATTAGTGATCATTTCCCATCAGCTCATGTAGTTCTATTCTATTCTTTCTGTGGACTGCACAGTATTCTGTGTTGTGTTTAAATTATAATTTAATTAGTCCCAGGTTTATTGACACTTAGTTTTCCAAAATATTTTTATCTATTTCAGGCAATGTGGCCTTGAATACAGTTGTTAATACATCTTTGAGCACTTGTATAACTACTCCTAGAGGACAAATTCCTAGAAGCAGAATTATTAGGTCAAACATACACGCATTTAAAATTTTGGTAGACATTTTTCAAATTACTCTTCAAAGAAGTTGTACTAATTTGATTTTCATGTACGAGAATGCTGCTTTTATCAAATCAATGCCAACATGGTATATTAGCAAGCTTAGATCTTCTATGTATACAATAGGTAAAAAATGGTAGCTTGTTTATATTGGTATTGCTTTATCATGAGTAATGTGATATTTTTCCAAATTTTTCATACCTTATTCTAAGAATTGCCTGTTACTGTCCATTTCTTAGTTTTCCGTTTTATTTATTTATTTATTTTTTTGAAGAAGTTTGTTTCTTTTTTTTTTTTTTTTTAGATTTTATTTATTTATTTATTTTTTAGAGGGGAAGGAGAGAGGGAGAGAAGCATCAATGTATGGTTGCCTTTTGTGCATCCCCTGCTGGTAGTTAGCCTGCAGGCTAACCGGTTTGCAACCCAGGCATGTGCCCTGACTGGGAATCGAACTGCGATTGTCTGGTTCGAAGGCCTGTGCTCAATCCACTGAGCTACGCCAGCCAGGGCAGTTTTCCATTTTATTTTTAGGAGCTCTTCCCAAAGTGGTTAATGAGTTAACAAATGATAATAAAATGTTATCTAAAACTAGTTTCTTATAAGTTGTTTATCACTGGTATCTTTAAAAACATAGATTCCATTTTACTTAGGTCACTAAACATCTAAGGGAAGCTTTCCAAATGCAGAATTGCGTGCTCTGGGGGAACAGAAAGATTAAATGGAAAAAGGGTTATCTCAGGAAACTCACAATTTAATACAGACAATGTAGGTTTTCTCACAGAAAATGTAGTACCTCACAAGTTAATACAGAAAAGACATGCTCTTAAAATAGTATTATGAGGCTATGAGAGAGCACAAAAGATTACTTTAGACAGATTGAAGTTGGGGAAGTTCTAATGGACTAGGTGCTATATAAGTTGGGCCTTGAAGGGTGAATATATTAGATTCTCAGGGCTGCTGTGATAAAGTTCCACCAACTGGTGTCTGTTGAGACAATAAATCTCAACAGAGATTTATTTATTGTTCACAGTTTGGGAGCTAAACATCCAAAATTAAGGTGTCGGTGGGCCTGTGTTCTCTGTGAGATTCAGGGTGGAATCTTTCCTTGCCTCTTCCTAGCTTCTGGTGGTGGCCAGCAATACTTGGCATCCCTTGGTCATGGCTGCGTCAGTCCAGTCTCTGCCTCTGTCCTCACATGGCTGTCTTCACATCGTCTTCCCTCTGCACACATCTGTGTCTGTGTCCAAGCTTCCCCCTTTTATAAGGGCACCAATCATATGGATTAGGACCCACCCTAATGACCTCGTATTAATTTAATCATCTGCAAAGACCTTATTTCCACATGAGGTCACTTTCATGGGTAAAGGGGTTAAGACTTCCAACATATTGCGGGGGGGATGGGGAGGAATTCCATGTTAGTCCTTACACTGGAGAAGATTTCAACAGAAGAGAATGGGTAGTGGGTGCAGTGTAGGTATCCTAGAAGAAGAGAATAAAATGAGTAAATACTTGGGAGCAGGAAGCGTGGGTAGCTTGTCTCCAACACTACTTAGTCCAGCTTTTTGAGTGTATGCTGCCGGTAAGGAAACTGTGGGAGAGGGTCTTATCCCATTCAGCTCCACCCTATGGTCAATCACTGAAGCTTTCAATCAGGATTTAGGGAGATTATGCTGTAGCTGGGTGGAGGCTGAATTGGATGAAGAAAGAAGTGGAGGCAGGAAGATCAGAGAGGAAACTATTGTAGCTACCTTGGAGAGGTCAGGCAGCAAACAATGAACTTGTAAAGACAGTGGGTTAGACCCTCTCCAGCTGGGGTACAAAACTGCTGCTTACTTTGATTTGAACATTTCCATAATCCAGAGGGATTGCCCTGCCCCATCAGAAAAATTGCTTGAAATATACTCATACTTTTCTTCATCTGACTGGGTTGCTTTCTGAGTGGCAGTATTACACTTCGACAAAGGTTACACATGTTGCTCACTCTGAAAGAGGCCCCAGGGTTCTTTATGAGTCTCTGGAAGGCCTTTCTTTCTGCCTTTTCCCTTAGCATTTTCAGGCTGACTCACTAAAACGTCTTGGACCAGAAAATGAAATTTGGAAAGCATCTCCTTTAATTTTTTTAGGAGTTTTTTTTACACCTTTTGCTCAAAAGAATGTATAAAAGTAGGTTGATAGCCAAATTAAGCAGTGCCAGCCAGGTAGCTATTGTCTGCGTCTGCAGAGGAAGTGTCCCCCCACTGTTTACCATTGTGCTTCCCTGCAATGTGCTTACAATTATGTAGGGGATCCAGCAACAAAGGAAAATAAGAGTCACCATAAATAGATGAAAAGTAGCATTGTGTTCAGGAGCTGGGCATTGCGCATTTCAAAATGTCCTGTTTTCTGCAAGGAAAAGAGAAACAGGGTGCGAATAAAGTATCAGCTATTCTCTAAGACTAGGTAGTGTTCCTATGTAGGCCTGTTGCTTTGAGATCCTCAAATACATTTAGAATCTTCTTGGCTCTTCTTTATAGGGAAAGCTATATTTGGCTCATCTTTCTCAGAGATTGACTTACAATTTCACGTAGCCAATTGGCTTGATCCCTAGTTGCCTCTGCTCCTGGAACATAACATAATGTGCCAACACAGAGGTAGGGAACAGAAAGAGCAAAAGTTTATTTTTTAAAAGTATTTTATTTATTTACTTTCAGAGAAAGGGGTAAGGAGGGAGAGAAACAACAATGTGAGAGAGATACAGCAATCGGTTGCTTCTCACATTCCCCCAACAGAAGATGTGGCCAGCAACCCAGGTATGTGCTCTGACTGGGAATTGAACCAGCAGCCTTTTGGTTTGCAGGCTGATGCTCAATCCACTGAGCCACACCAGCCAGAGCAAAAAAAAAGAGCAAAACTTTATAAGCCTGACATGTTACTATGAGCATGCAATGTTGCAAGTAGCTGGCTGATTTTCAAGGGCCACCTTATGCAAGGAGAAAACCTTGAAAAGGTAACTTATAATGAGATCCAAATTCCAGTGTTAGTACTTGTTTTAAAGCTATTTTGTATGCTGGGCCAGACACCACACATCTTTCTGTACACTTTGCAGCCAGTGTATATGCTCAAAGTATGCAATAGACCAAAAAGCTATTGTGCATACAGATAGAAGTGAATGTAGTAGGCTGAGGTCTAACTGCTAACACAGCATTTATAATTCAAAACATAAAAACTATGCTAAAAATGTTTGTATCAAGATTAGGACTCTTGGTTATCATATGTCTTCTTAATGCAATGTTATCAGTTCTAACCCCAGATGTATTCATTGTCCTCTGGAAGAGTTAGATATCAGTTTTTCAGTAAGTAATTTGACTTGAAATAGAAATGGTTTTTGTAGACACTAACCTATAGTTTATTCACTTATTCATCATTTTTAGCACGTTTTATCAGTAGGAGCTAAAGTATACTCTAAGCTATTCAATTATCTTTTAGAATAAACAATTTATGAACACCTTAACAGCAAATATCAGCACAGGAAAATCTACACAAGCAATGCTGTTTTTTTAACCATAAATACTAACCACATTACTTTATTCTTGTATTCAAGAACATTGAAAAATAAAGATCACTTTAAAAAGTCTCTTGCGCTTAAAACCTAATAACAGGAAAGAAAGGCACTCAGGACCACTCTTTCATAGTACTGTGTGTACTCAGGACATATAGACATTTATTCAAAGGAGTATATATGTATAGACTTCCGGTCAAGATGGAGGCATAGGAAGATACACTTTGCCTCCTCACGCAACCTCAGAGAGAATTACAACTAAATCTCAAAACAAATAACACCAAGAACTCTCAGAAAACAGAATTGTATGGAAGTCTGACAACCAAGGATTTAAAGAAGCCACATTCATTCAGATGGGTAGAAGGGACAGAGACGTGGTGAAAGGCGGAGAGGCAAGGCGACACTATGGCATGCAGAGGTTGCAGCAGCAGTGAAACAGGCAGTCCCATATTCACAGGTGGTGGAAAAAATCAGGAGGGATGCTTTCCGAGCAAGCAATCCTAGCCCCAGGCAAGACGACATAGCACAGGGTTCTAGCACTAGGAAGATAAATCCCATAACTTCTGTCTGAAAAGACCAGTGGGGGTTGGGATGGTGGAAGTAACTGCTGGATTTTCAGAAGACTCAGCTTAAAGGGCCCACATGGTCTTAGAACATATGCAAACACACCCACTCTGGGATTCAGTACCAGGGCAACAGCTAGAAGGGTACCAGTCATGTACGGGGAATGGGTGAAGTGACTGGAAACAGGACGAGTGCCGGGAAACCTCCAGAAGCCAGGCAATGGCACTCTGCCCTCTCTGAGCCCTCACACAGCACAGAGTCACAAAGCAGCAAAGCAGGTTGCCATGCCCTGGCAATAACCTAAGGCCCTCACGATTTACAGGTGCCTTTTCTACAATAGGTCATGCTACTAAGACAGTAAATCAAAGCAGCTTCACCTAATACACAGAAACAAAAACAGAGAAGCTGCCAAATTGAGGAGACAAAAAAATATGGCCCAAATGAAAGAATAGAACAAAACCCCAGAAAAAGAGCTAAACAAAATGGAGGTAACCAACTCATCAGATACAGAGTTCAAAACACTGGTAATCAGGATGTTCAAAGAACTCACTATGGCAACAACATAAAGGAAGAAATGAAGGTTACACTAAGTGAAATAACGAAAAATCTACAGGGAACCAATAGTGAAGGGGAAGAAGCTGGGATTAAAATCAATGATTTGGGACATAAGGAAGAAATAAGCATTCAACCAGAAGAGCAAGAAGAAAAAGGAATTAAAAAAACAACAGCAAATAAACTAGGGTAGTATAAGAAGCCTCTGGGACATCTCCAAACATACCAACTTCCAAATCATAGGAATGCCAAAAGGAAAAGAGGGAGAGCAAGGAACTGAAAACTTATTTGAAAAAATAATGACAGAAAACTTACCTCATTTGGTGAAGGACATAGACATTCAAGTCCAGATGCACAGAGAATCCCAGACTAGTTGGACCCAAAGAGGACCACACCAAACACATCATAATTAAAATGCCAAAGTTTAAAGATTAAGAGAAAAACTTAAAAGCAGCAAAAGAAAAGCAGAGAGTTGCCTACAAAGGAGTTCCCATAAGACTACCAGCTGATTTCTCAGAAGAAACTGCCAGCTAGAAGAAACTGGCAAGAAGTATTCAAAGTCATGAATAGCAGGAACCTACAGCCAAGACTGCTCTACCCAGCAAAGATATTTAGAGTGAAAGGTCAGATAAAGAGCTTCACAGACAAGAAAAAAAACTAAAGGAGTTCATCATCACCAAACCACTGTTACGTGAAATGTTAAAGAGACTTTTTTTTAAAATATATTTTATTGATTATACCATTACAGTTGTTCTATTCCCCTCTTCATTTCCTTCCCCCCGCACACTCCCTCCCCCACCATTCTCCCCCCTTAGTTTATAACCACCTGTCTCCAGTTCTTTAGATTCTATATTTCCCCCACTATTCTTGCCCTCCCCCCTATCTATTTTCTACCTACTCTCTATGCTATTTTCTGTACCTTCTCCCCCCTTCTCCTCCTCCCCTCCCCTGTTGCTAACCCTCCATGTGTTCTTCATTTCTATGGTTCCACTCCTGATCTAGCTGTCCTCTTGGTTTGCTTTTGTTTTAGGTGTGGTTAATAACTGAGTTTGCTGTCCTTTCACTGTTCATATTTTTCATCTTCTTTTTCTTATATAAGTCCCTTTAGCATTTCATATAATAAGGGCTTGGTGATGATGAACTCCTTGAACTTGACCTTATCTGAGAAGCACTTTATCTGTCCTTCCATTCTAAATGAAAGTTTTGCTGGATAAAGCAATCTTGGCTGTAGGTCTTTGGATTTCATGACTTGGAATACTTCTTTCCAGCCCCTTCTTGCCTGTAAGGTCTCTTTTGAGAAATCCGCTGACAGTCTGATGGGTACTCCTTTGTAGGTGACTGTCCCCTTATCCCTTGCTGCTTCTAGGATTCTCTCCTTCATTTTGGTCTTGGCTAATGTAATTATGATGTGCCTTGGTGTGTTCCTTCTTGGGTCCAACTTCTTTGGCACTCTCTGAGCTTCCTGGATTTCCTGGAAGTCTATTTCCTTTGCCAGACTGGGGAAGTTCTCCTTTATTATTTGTTCAAATACGTTTTCCACTCGTGGCTGTTTCTTTCCCCCTTCTGGTACCCCTATAATCCAGATGTTGGAACGTTTAAAGATGTCCTGGAGGTTCCTAAGCCTCTCCTCATTTTTTTGAATTCTCATTTCTTCATTCCTTTCTGGTTGGATGTTTCATTCTTCCTTCTGGTCCATTCCCTTGATTTGAGTCCCAGTTCCCTTTCCATCACTATTGGTTTCCTGTGCATCTCCCTTCATTTCAATTTGTTTAGCCTTCATATGTTCCTCTAATTTGTGACTATGTTCCTCTAATTTGTGACTATAATCTACCAGTTCTGTGAGCATCCTGATAAATAGTGTCTTGAATTGTGCTTCTGAGAGGCTGGCAATTTCTCGGTCACTTAGAGTTATTGGCTCTGGGACGTTGAGTTCTTCTTGCACCATCTTTTGGGCTGTTCGTGCCTGTTCCGTAGCAGGATCGGAGCCCTAAGGTGTTCACTAGCGCAGGGCAACTATGTCGCTGGGTTGTGATGCTGTATGTGGGGGCGGGGTCAAAGAGGGACTATGGCGTCCTGTCTGCTGCCTGCCGCCTCGGCCCTCACCGGTGCCGCAGCTGCTGCCGTCACCGGGCCCACGCGTTTCATCCCACTGCACTCGAGTGTGTCACCACCGTCAGCCCTCGCCCCCTGGGGCCTGTGTGGTCCGTCTCACTGTGCGCGAATGTGCGACGGCGGTCAGTCTGCCCCGCACCCCAACTGGTTCCGGCTGCCTGGGTCGGGGGACCTGTCCTGCCCAACCCTGCTCGCTGCTGGCTCCGCCCCTCTTACTGTCCCCGTTGAACGGTTACATTTAGTCGGACTTCCGTATAATTCAATTTTCTGTCCTCTGGTTGTGTCTTTGTTTCTCCAAACCTTTGTTGTATTCAAACTTGGTTGTGGGAGAAGGCACAGCGTTTCCACCTATGCCTCCATCTTGGCCAAAGAGACTTATTTAAGAAGAAAAAGATCAAAACGGTGAACAATAAAATAGCAACAAGTACATACCTGTCAACAATTGTCTCTAAAAAACAAACTAAGAAAACAAGAAGAGAGAATTATGGATATGGAAGAGATTGTTTTAATGGTTGCCAGATGAGAGGGGGATATGGGGAAACGTGTGAAGAGGTGAGGGGATTAAGAAGTACAAATAGGTGGTTACCAAATAGCCACAGGGATGTAAAGTACAGTGATAGGAAATGGAGTAGCCAAAGAACGCATGGACATGAACAATGCTGTGGGGATTGCCTGAGTGAATGGGGCTTGCTGGGTGGAGCAGGGCAAAGGGGGAAAAATTGGGACAATTGTAATAGTATAATCAATAAAATATGATTTAAAAAAAGAAGTATTCAAACTGGTGAAAATCAAGGATGTATAACCCATATTATTCAATCTAGGAAAGCTATCATTTAGAATAGAAGGGCAGATAAAGTACTTCCCAGACCAGGTAAAGCTAAAGGAGTTCATCATCACCAAGCCATTATTACATGAAATGTTAAAGGGACTTATTTAAGAAAAAGAAGATAAAAACTATGGACATTAAAATAATATCAAACTCACAACTATGAACAACTGAATCTAAAAAACAAAAACAAAAACAGAGTAAGCAAACAACCAGAACAGGACCAGAATCATAGGTATGGAGATCATATCTCCATATGGAGGGTTATCAGCTGGGAGGGGAAAGGGGGAGAATGGGGGTAAGTACAGGGATTAAGTAGCATAAATGGTAGGTACAAAATAGACAGGGGGACGTTAAGAACAGTATAGGAAATGGAGAATCCAAAGAACTTATATGCATGACCCAAGGACTTGAACTAAGGGGCAGATTGCTCTAGGGAAGTGGGGTAGCAGGCATGGGGGGGGCAAAGAGGAAAAAATTGGGATACCTGTAATAGCATAATCAATAAAATATATATATACTTTTAAAAGTCCTGGTTGGTGTTGATTGAGTGCCAGGCTGCGAACCAAAAGGTTGCTGGTTTGATTCCCAGTCAGGGCACATGCCTGGGTGTGTGCAAGAGGCAACCTCTTGATCAATGTATCTCTGGCACATCATTTATATTTCTTTCCCTCTTTTTTTTTCCTCCCTTCCCTCTCTCTAAAAATAAATAAATAAAATATTTTAAAAAGTAAAAATAAAAAATAAGTATATATGTATATTTTTAAGTAATAGCAGCAACAGTAGTAAGATGTATAGAGAATAATCACATGTACCCTTTTTTCTTTTTTACCCTCCTTCATTCCTTTCTTTTTTTATCCTCACCCAAAGCTGTGCTTATTGATTTTAGAGAGAGGGGAAGGAAGAAGAAAGGTAGAGAAACATTGATGTGAGGGAGAATCATTGATCAGTTGCCTTTCATGTGTGCCCCAACCTTGGACCAGACCCGTAACCCAGTCATGCACCCTGACTGGGAATCAAACCCATGACCTTTTGGTTTGAGGGACAGTGCCCAACCGAGTCACACCAGCCAGGGCTCCCTCCATTTCTTTTATGTACTTTTTCTCTTTTCTTTTTTTTCATGTTCTTCCTTGATTTTGGTTCCTTTCCCTTTTACTTTCATCTTCCCTTGTGAAAATTTTTTCTTTCTTCCTTTGTCTTTTTCCTCGACTTTTCATCTTTTTCTTCATCACTTTACAAATATAACTCTATCTACAATATACTAATTATTTTATTAAATATTAAGCATTATTAAATAAGTATGAAATTTGAAATAAAATCTTATCAGAACTTAGCCTGTAAGAAAAAAGAAAACTCATCAAGAAATTAAATTGTCCCTGGTTGGTGTGGCTCAGTGGGTTGAGTGCCAGCCTGTGAACCAGAGGGTCGCCAGTTTGATTCCCAGTCAGGGCACATGCCTAGGTTGTGGGCCAGCCCCCCAGTAAGAGGTGCTCAAGAGGCAACCACACATTGATGCTTCTCTCCCTTTCTTTCTTCCTCCCTTCCCCGATCTCTAAAGATAAATAAAAGCTTTAAAAAAAGAAATTAAATTGTTTTTCTGCTTGTTTCTCATTTTACACAATATTTATAGACAATAACCTTTCTTATTCAAGAAAGGTTGACTTCACCTTTCTTATTCAAATACCAGAAAGTAAAAACAAAAAATATATAAAATCACTATTTAATCAAAGTCAGTTTTAATGAAAATTTAAAATAAATCATATAGCTTTAGTTTCTCTTACTTTTATATTACCAAATATAACACATCTGGCAAAATATTTGCTCATATTTGTCACCATTGGTTCATAAGAAAAAGTGACATTATAGAATAAAAATATTGGGTGACAGGAAATACAATAATCACAAGGAAGTTCCTTAGGAAAAATGGTGCCTACAGATCAAAGCGAAGCATTTTAGAAACTAGCAAAGCATGGTAACTTCAAAGGTTGTTCTCTGCACAGCTGTGAATCTGCTTTATCTGCTTAGGTATAAAGCTTACAGGAACTTGAGCATCCTGAAAATATTCCAAGTTAACTTCCCAATTTGAAAGAAAGCAGTTAAAGGCCCTGAAGAGAAGAATAGTTTGAGACCTAAAGCTCAGAAATTCATTTCTAAGATATTGCTTTCTCCAGGAATCTTTTTCTCAAATAAAGCATGACTGAACACTTTGTTCAGGAACTGAGTTTCATAAACTATGAATGTTCAAACTTAGGAAGAATAGCAAACATAGATGGATTCTAATTTGTAAATGCATTATCAAAGATCACACCAATAATACCTGATATTCTTTCCTTTTGGGGTGTCCAACCTGTGGCCCATGGACCAAATGTGGCTCAGGATGGCTATGAATGTGGCCCAACACAAAATCATAAATTTACTTAAAGCATTATGAGGTTCTTTTGTGTGATTGTGTATCTCGATGTATTTAATGTGTGGCCCAAGACAGCTCTTCTTCCAGTGTGGCACAGAGATGCCAAAAGGCTGGACACCCCTGCTTAGGTTTTGCTGCACGGATGTCTCACCACCTCTTCATCTCTTTCATTACTGTTGATCATATTGCATCAAGTTGCTCCATTATTACCTTTCCTGTATCTGCTCACTTGGCTTCTTCAATATGCTCCAAGGATGACACTTTTGTTACGAGATTGGAGAACATAGTAAGTATCACTCAGAATTGCTATTTCAATATAAACACAATATGCTTTTGTATTGTAGTGAAACAAATGTTCATCACCCTTTGTGCATTCAACATCAATTTCTCCCTTCATTTCTTTTGTCTCAGTGATGCCACTTTTCCTTCTACAAACCTCAAGAGTTTTCTGTGCTCAGTGTGTATCTGCTAAGACTTTCAAGGGTCTTTTTCTATGTTGTTTTCTTCCCTGCCAAATGTAATTTTAATTTTACCGCACATTGGGGCTTTCTTCTCCCTTGCTCTCACATTGTAATGCAACTCAATTGCCCAATAATAATTCAGCAATGAGGTAAATTGTCCTCATTATATATTTTACTAACAGTTGAATTTTCATACTAGGATAAATTGCTTTTGTTAGCAGGAATACTCACACACACACAGGTATAATAAGTACATATTAAAACTCAAAGGAAAGTGCCAGGTGAACCAGAGTGCTTAGTTAAGGCAAAGCAGGAATAATGTTTGGTCTCCTGACTTTAAGTCTAGTGTGTTTTTTCTCCCTCGCCCTGTTTTTTTAAAATATATTTTATTGATTATGCCATTACAGTTGTCCCACTCCCCCCTTTATTCCCCTCCACCCTGCACACCCTCTCCCACCCACCTTCCCCCCCTTTAGTTCATGTCTATGTGTCACAAGTTCTTTAGCTTCTACATTTCCCATACTATTCTTACCCTCCCCATGTCTATTTTCTACCTACCATCTATGCTACTTATTCTCTGTACCTTCTCCCCACCTCTCCTCCTCCCACTCCCCTGTTGCTAACCTTCCATGTGATCTCCATTTCTGTGGCTCTACTTCTGTTTTAGGTGTCTGCTTAGTTTGCTTTTGTTTTAGGTTGGTTGTTAATAACTGTGAGTTTGCTGTCCTCTCACTGTTCACATTTTTTATTTTCTTTTTCTTAGATAAGTCCCTTTAACATTTCATATAGTAAGGGCTTGGTGATGATGAACTCCTTGAACTTGACCTTATCCGAGAAGCACTTTAGCTGTCCTTCCATTCTAAATGAAAGCTTTGCTGGATAGAGCAATCTTGGATGTAGGTCTTTGGATTTCATGACTTGGAATACTTCCTTCCAGCCCCTTCTTGCCTGTAAGGTCTCTTTTGAGAAATCAGCTGACAGTCTGGTGGGAACTCCTTTGTAGGTGACTGTCCCCTTATCTCTTGCTGCTTCTAGAATTCTCTCCTTCATTTTAATCTTGGGTAATGCAATTATGATGTGCCTTGGTGTGTTGGGTCCACCTTCTTTGGGACTGTCTGAGCTTCCTGGACTTCCTGGAAGTCTATTTCCTTTGCCAGACTGGGGAAGTTCTCCTTTATTATTTGTTCAGAGAAGTTTTCCATTTGTTGCTCTTCCTCTTCCCCTTCTGGTGCCCCTATAATTTGGATGTTGGAACATTTAAAGATGTCCTGGAGGTTCCTACACCTCTCCTCATTTTTTGGGATTCTTGTTTCTTCATTCTTTTCTGTTTGGTTGTTTATTTCTTCCTTCTGGTCCCCTCCATTGATTTGAGTCCCAGTTTTTTTCCCATTACTATTGGATCCCCGTGCATTTTCCTTTCTTTCATTTAGTGTAGCCTTCATTTTTTCATCTAATTTGCAACCAATATCAACCAGTTCTGTGAGCATTCTGATCACGAGTGTTTTGAACTATGCATCTGATAGGTTGGCTATCTCTTAGTTGCTTAAAATTATTGGCTCTGGGGCTTGGACTTATTCTTCTGTTTGAGCCATAATTTTTTGGTCAGGTCACACCTGTTATGTATGAGGGGCAGAACCTTAGGTGTTCACCAGGTTGGGGCAACCAGGTGGCTGGGTTACGACGCTATATGTGGGGCCAGGGTCAAAGAGGGAGCAATGTTGCTTTTTCTGTGCTCTCTCAGATTTTGGTCACTTCCCACAAATTGGGCCCTTCTGGCGCTGGTTCCCAGGTAGGTGGGCTTGTGTATGTTCTAGGACCTTGTGGGTCTCTCCAGTGAACTCTCCTGGGAGGCTGGGAGCCTCTCCTGGCATGTTGACCTCCACAAGTGTTTTCAATTGGTGCTTTTAGGCTTTATTTCCCGTCGCTGGGGCCCTGGGTTGCACAGTCTGTCTCACTGCCTGTTTTTTGCCTGGTTTATCTGCGCACAAATGTGTGTCCGAGGTCAGCCAGCCGCCTTGTGCGTCTCACTGGGTTTGCTTGATTTCTCCCTGCACCCGGTTCTGCTAACCATCGCCTCTTCCTGCTGGGACCCTGTAACAGGGCAGAGCCAAGAGGTGGGGCCCAAAAAGGGATTTGGAATGGGGTCTAGAACTCAAGGTGTCCAGGAGACATATAAGATGTCCTCACCCCTTACCCCCACCATAGGTGTCAGTTGGGGAAGGGAAAAAATGGAGCAGGGCCATTGAGAGCTATTTTTCTTTTTTTTTTTTTTTTTATTTTTTAAATATTTTATTTATTTATCTTTCGAGGGGAAGGGAAGGAGAGAGGGAGAGAAACATCAATGTATGGTTGCCTTTCGTGCGTCCCCTGCTGGGAGTTGGCCTGCAGGAAACTGGCCTGCAACCCAGGAATGTGCCCTGACTGGGAATCGAACCGCGATCGTGAGAGCTATTTTTCATAGCAACAGTTTCACAGATAACCTCTAGAATTTAACATATCTATAACCTTTAACTGGTTTCATAGATATGTTAAGTAGCTGTGGCCATGCTTTGAGCCAGGGAGAAGGAAGAAACTTCCACCCAAGATGTAACTGGGAGGCAACTCTCAGTCCCCATTACAGTGCCTGTGTGAGAGCTTGGAGAGGATTGGCTCCACGCCATGAGGCTACACCTGCCCAGACTCACAATGGCAGCCCAGTAAACTTGGAATAATACAGGAATGCTGGCAAGTGTAGCTGATTGTAGGAGGAGTCAGAAATGTGGCTGCAAAGGAGGACTGGTGTGGGGATTTAAAAACCAGACATGGCAGCCATTGGGGGGGTACCACGTGGCTTTGCCAGAGTGGGGACTCCTGCAGCCGAGTGAGAAGGAGAGGAGAACCATGCAGCTTTGCCAGGGTGGGGACCCCTGCAGCCATGTGAAAAGGAGAGGGAACCATGCAGCTGTGGCAGTGCAGAGAGAAAGCCACGCGCTTTTGGGCAGAGTGGGGACCCCTGCAGCTTTAGTAGGGGGAACCACCATGTGGCTTTAGCAGAGAATCACCACTCGGCTTTGCCAGAGTGGCGACCCTATGGTCTCCGCACCTCTGGTGGAGGAAAGAAGAGACTTTGCCTGGAAGAAGGGTGAAAGAACTCTTTGCCACTAAGCCATGAGAAGGTGCCACATGGCTTTGGAGTAATTAGAGATCCTGCCTGGACAGCGACACAGCTGACAGTGACAGTGGCCCAAAACATGGACGTGTGCTTCTTTTCCTGAGTTATGGTACCCCGAATTAGGGCAAGGGGGATAAGGGAGTGCTGTGGGCATCTATGGGTGTCCAAAAGGACTTTGATATTTTAATGGGGACATTGGGTCACTACTTAAGTCTGTATAGCTTTAAATAAACTGTTCCTCTCCTTTTCACAAATATCTGGCATTGAGAGATGTCTTTCTGATTGGCAGCAAACAATTGAGCCCGGTAGGTGGCCCTTTTGGTATCAGCATACCATCCTCTGGAGTCTGGGCCCCTGTGTGTCTGTTCTGTAACAACCCCTCTCTGCCGGCCACTGACTCTGCCCCTCTTACCGATCTGGATGGATGGTTATCAGACTTCCATGCAGTTCAATTTTCTGTCTGTTCTGGTTGTGTTTTTGTTTCTAAATCTTCGTTGTCCTTAAATTTGGTTGTGCCAGGTGGCACAGAGTACCATTATGTGTGTCATCCTCAGAACTGCCATCACTTTCACAACTTTCCTCCAGGATAAAGGACTCAGGACATTAAGAATTTTTTGAAATTTTGTAAAATGAAAAACAAATGCCAAACACTTTAAGACATTGTACTCTGAGTACTCATTCATATCGTTACTCTACTTGGTCCCCCTGAGTTGCTTTGAAAAATATAGGAGGGTTATCGATTGCCCAGAATTGTTCTACTCCCTTTAAATAGTTCCTTTTCGCTTTGATGTTAAGAATTTATATAATCTTATTTTCTCTAGTAATACAATGTCTTTGAGTAATAGAATCATAGATCTATTTCATTTAATCTATTTCATTCTTTTGATGCTAAGCATAACTATACTCATACTAACCAAGTTCATATTTTTAAAAATCTCTATGAGGCTCTATGGCTTTGTGATTCAGCATCCTATCTTTATGTGCTTACTTCTGTCATCTATAGAGCTACTAAATTACTCAGAACTCTGCTATTTTAAAGGTTATCATTCTATTAAAGTTATGTTACACATTCAACTCATATATTTTATCTTCTTAGTTGAATAAATAGCCAAAAATGTTAATAATCAATGTTGCATTGGACTTAGCTAATGATAAATAATGTCCTTTTAAAGATTCCTATGTTCTGGCTGAGTAGCTCAGTTGTTTAGAGCATTGTCCTGATATGTTAAGGTTGTGGGTTCAATCCCCAGTCAAGGCACATATAAGAATCAACCAGTGAATGCATAAGTAAGTGGAACAGCAAATCAACGTTCCTCCCTCTCTTTCTCTCTCCTTCCCTCTCTTTCCCACTCTCTCTATAAAAATCAATTTAAAAAGTAAAGATTCCTGAAAGTGTGAATCTTATTTTCCCAAGTCCTATAACCAATGGAAATGTTTTTGATAATTGTGAATAAAAGTGATAAAAGGCTTTTTATAAAAAAGAATAGACGGGAAGCACAATTCTACCTTTAATTTTTTGTGGAACTGTGGCCTCTTCATTTTACATTAACACCAGCAATGCATGAGGGTTCCAAGTTCTTCACATTTTTGCCAATACTTGTTAGTTGACTGTTTTTTAAACATTTTTTATTGATTGATTTTAGAGAGAAGATAAAGAGAGAGAGACTGATTTGTTGTTTCACTCATTTATACATTCACTGGTTGATTCTTGTATGTACCCTGGGTGGGGATCAAACCTACACCCTTGGAGTATTGGGGCAATAAAAATGTTCTAGCCCCCTGAGCTACCTGGCAGGTGCTAGGTTTTAAGTTTAAAATATAGAAAAAGAAAACACTTTAATTTTTTAAAGGACTCCAATAATCAGCAAAGTACATATTGTACTTTTTAAAAGATCTGATTTTTTAAAAGATGTGTTTAACATTGCTAAACACTCAATAATAATGTTTGAAACAAAAAGAAACCTGTGGCTTAAAGCTATTTGACACAGGGAAAGCATTATGACTATACAAATCTCTTTTAGTCCTAAACCTAACCCGTAGCTAATTTCTTTCCTTGGGGATACAATGGGCAGAACGGAAAGACCAAAATATTCTTATAAATTTGGTGAAGTCCCCCGGGTCGATGATTAGGGACATCCTGTAGCAATGGCTGGAGGCCGAACATCTGCCAACTGTGCTACCATAAGACAGTTGTTTTCTTACTTTTCTTAAAAGCAGAATTTCCTTTTAACCTCTAGCACTTCTTAGCAGTTGCTGCCTGTGGTATGATTGCCTGATGGTGTACTTTTAGCCAGCAGGTGTCTTCACAGGGGTTTGTCTGTCTTGAACATTCAAAGAAAAGGAATGGCTAGTTAGACACGGGCAATCTTGTTAGCTAAGATTTGAAACAGGCTTAGATAACAGCTGATGGAAATATGATGTGTATTGTGGAGGAAGGGATAGCAGATGTAATAGTGTAAAAAACCATTAAAAATAATAAGACTAAAAAATTATGAAAACAGGTAAATGGCTATTTTACCTAGAGGTCAAATTCTTGGAAAATTGAAGGTATGAAATAGAATTAAGTGTTTTGCAAGTACTCTATTACTCAGAAACAGCAGAGGGTTTTTGCCTAATAGGTTGCAGGAGCAGAGAGGGGGTAGGTGGCACCCATGGAAACACCATCCCTGGGACAACTGGGAGCTCTGAAGGGCAGCCGGGCGGCCAGTGCCCATAGGCAGAAGCAGGTAAGCCTTTGAACATGACCAGTCATGTCTATGGCTCTTGGTCCAGCCAACCTCTAAATTGAATTTTGCCTCTTGCCAAGGTTTTTCACTTGGGACATTCAAAGCAAGACCAACAAAAGAACTTAGGGTGTTGTCATGTTTTGGTACTATGAAGAATAAATAAAAGAGTCCTGAAGATTCAGGCATTTAAATCGATTCATCTGCTTTACTCCTCAGGGTCCATGTTACTATTTAATTCTATTTCACAAAGTACTTGTTCCTGTGAAGTTTTGTGTGAACACTACCACATAGCCATAAAGAAATGGCTTCAAAAATATGTAATAAAAATTTGTCTCTTGACAGATAGTACTTTGTGGATAGTTTCTATTCTCTTTTATATTAGATACCTAAGAATCTGGAAAGTTTTCCAAAAACATGTTCTTCAATGTCACAGCTTCCAGCAAGGACAATTATGCTTACTGTACTTACAAGAGGCAGAAGTGGAAATTGTTGAAGCAATTTGTCGAAATGATCTAACGAATTCATGATTGAGCTATAATTGAACCTGACTTGGTAGGGTCCTCTCTTAATGATTTAGCCACTGTTTGTTCAAATAAAATTATGTTGAATTTAAGGCAATCACAACTGAGATGCAGTTCACACTTCTAATAATTTTCTCAGTAATACTGTTTCATTTCTCACCTGGAGATAAAAGCATGTGTAAATGTGTTAAATTATGTATTTCAGTAGCACAGTCTCCAGGTTTTCACAAATTAGAAAAATTATAAGATGGAGACTTAGGAGTCAAAACAAGAAATTCAAGATATTAACATATAAGGTCCTTTTTATGCTTTGTACTTCTTGGAGAAATAGTAAGGAGAAGAAATAACAAATAGAGAAAATACAAAATTGAGACTGATCTCAAAGTAAAATGAGTAAGTACCTGTGTTTCTGTCAAGTAAACCAAAACAGCAGGGTATATGTAATTGGCTAACTGAATTTTTAAATTGTAAATTTTCGAATGACCATCTGCATCAACTAGCTCCTTTGCTTCAGCCATAGTGCTATTTGAAGGCATAGGTTATTTACAGTGAACAGTGATAGCATATTTATTTTCCTAAGATTAGAATAAATTATGCTAGATAACCTCCCTGGAATACTATAAAATTACCAAGATTGTGGTCAGAGTTTCATTTTTACTCAACAGGTAAAAACAAGTTTCTAATTTAAATTAATATGCCTTCTGAGCAAAACCAGAAAACAATTGCATAATTAAGCATATACCAAGAAATAATACCTTATTCAAAAATTCTAATAGAACAGTTACATTTATATTGATTGGCCTTAACATTAATGGCAAATATATATTTGAATATGCATAGCTTACTATTGTTATAAAACCCAGCATTACATTATTGACAATTATAAATAACAGTAAGATAAGCATATTTTTAAAAAAGATTTCATTTATTTTGTGGTTTAGAGAGAGGGGAAGAGAGGGAGAAAGAGAGGAAGAGAAACATCAATGTGTGAGAGAGACATCCATGAGTTGCCACTCACAGACCCCCAAGAGGGGACCTGGCCCGCAACCCAGGCACGTGCCCTGACTGGGAATCGAACTGGAGCCCCTTTGGCACACAGGCCAGCACTCCGTCCACTGAGCCACAGCAACCTGGGCACGAAAAGCATCTTGATAAACACAAAATATCGTGGAAATACACTTTGCAGTTACATAGTTCTTTCATTGAAGTGTTTTCACATTTATTATATCCTTTTATTCTCAATTTTAAAACGATGACTTATTTTTACCTCATATGTATTCATGAAATTAAAACATCTCTTTAAAAAAATCTCTTTCCACTGAAAAAATAACAACCAAATATTCACATCTCTTCTACCAATTATTTTTAAACCTAAGTTGATATTCAGTGTTGTTTGTTATTAACTCCTGTTTCACAGTCTCTACTTTCCTTTGTTCTAGTCTCTGGAATACTGCTACCTCAGGAAAATCTTTATCCTTGTGATTAGAATTCTTCTACTCTTTTTCTTTCCTTTTCCCATTGACTAGCACCAGTTAGTATCTTCTTTCATAACTAGGGCATATTCTTTTTTGTATTATTACACTATAGTGTTTTGCAGCAAGATGTTGTACTCTTCAGATTATTTTCCACATTTCCCCAATTTGTACTTTTCTTTCAGAACATGGAGCAGAGATAATAAAGATTTAATAAGGAATTAAATTTAAAATCAGTTGTGTTGGCTCTATAATAAAGGCTGTATCTATTTGTTCTAATTTCCTTTAAGACATAAGAAATACTATATCCTATGTTTTTATAACAAGTGCTCCTTGGTTAAAACAGCTATAAACATATAACAATATGTACTTAATAACTATTACTCTAAACAAAAAAATCTTTTTTTTAACAGGTTTTATTACACACAGGGGCTCAAGGGTGGGGCTCAGTCCTTCTTGGCTGCTGCCTTACTCATGGCTGCAAGGACATGGCTCAGCTCACTTCTCTTCTCCTTGGCACCGAAGTGTGTGCCAACCCTTTTCTTGATGAATTTCAGGGACCTCCTGTCCTTAGAGACCTCGAGCAGCTCCATGGTGCGCGACTCACATCAGGAAAGCCACCCATGGCTCAGATCATGTCCTGCACAAACTTGGTGAGCTGGGTGAGATGCCCGCTGGGGCTGTGCCTGGACTTGCTCATGTTCTTGGTCGCCTTGTGGCTCTTGTTGAAGCCATAGCTGTAGGGTAGCTCAGAGCCTTGGCTTCTGTTCCTCAGTGGCTGCCGTGGTGGAAGGGAAGCAAGCAAAAAGTGTTCTTAAGATACTATCTGCTGAATTGTCATGAAAATGTCAGTAGGAAACCAGATTTACCAAGATGATAACTTGTCTTATTTTTATGCTTCTTCATATATTTTCTTTGCCAAAACTAACATCTTGTTTATTTTTGTGATTGTTTACAGAGACAGTAATATCAGTTACTTCTCCAAAATTATTGATTTTGTAAAATGTTATAACATGTGTTGGTCTATTGGCTCACAACTGTACAAATTGTATGAATTTACAATCTCATCAGTATTATAATACCTACTGTTCAAGATCTATGTGTTTTCTATTCTCTCTGTTTGGTTGTCTCAGCATACTCAGAAACCCACTATGTTGTTCCTCAAGTCTTCTAGTGTGGGAGCTATCCAGTTGTGATTTTTCATAGAAATTATTTGTGGCAAGTGATTGACTTATGTCTTCCAGAGCCTTTTGCTCCCAATACTGCCACTGGTGTCCCACCATGTCTCATGATGAAGGTCGCGGTCCATACTGAAGAACTGTGATGGACTGTGAATGAAACAATCACTGTCGTTCTTCACCCGTTTTATATTTTTTAAACTGGACTCTCAGAATGAATTACTAAACACGCGATGACTAAGTCTGCTGTGACACAGCTATGTTGCTGCCCCTTTCACACCGTGTTTTCCTAGCAAGTTGCGAGAATGAGTTATTGGGGTACATTTTAAGGGGTAGTATTAGTTGCAAGAATAGTCATCACATTATTATAAACTATTTAATGACTCTGTTTGCTAGAGTCACAGACAGTATTTGAACTTAATCCAGTGCCATTTCCATGTTGTTCAAATAAGAAAGTGGCTCTCCTGGGAATTCCTTCACCGTTTCGGTCTGCCACCAGCTATTAGCAGATCAGAGCAAATGCTGGGCGTGTCATGGTGTCTAGGGGAACAGTAGCGCATTTACCTTTCTAACTTCAAGGATCCTTGAGGGTTGACTTTTGAAGAGACTGTTTCCTGAACACAAAAATAGACAGATACCTGACTGGAATAAGGATCTTCGAACCACATACCTACAAATAAGAAAGAAAGCCAAATAGGACAGGCCACTTTGCTTGGTGTCTGCTTCTTCAGTGTGCTGGGGACCTCCCAACCTGTAGACGTTTCCTGTTCAGAGAGGCCCTGTTTTAGACGCCCAGCATCGCACTGGGACTGGGACTAGTGGGCAGCGGCCCTATCCTAGAGTTGACACAGGAGAGAATCCAAAAAGGATGGCATGAGAAGTGTTTTTTTCTTGCTACAATTTTATGTTTCATTAAGTATGGAAAGGTGTAGATTTCCCTAGGCTTTCCTGCATTGATAAATAACATCATAAAAACAGTTAAATCCTTTTATAGATGGTTTTCCTGGAATTTTTCACATCCCCACTACATAATAGGGATCTGCAGAAATCATGCAACTAGGCTTTATTTCCTTTTCTATAAAATGGAAAGAGTAGTGGGTGCCTCTTTCTTATACAATAGGATGTTCTATACATGTTTAAGAAATGTTCATTTAAGAAATGAACCCTACAGGCAGACAGTTCTTAATAACCATAGTATCTTATTATTGTTATCCATAATACTAGATGAAAGAAAATGTTTTTCATTTACTTCTTATTACAGAAAACAGTGATTTTTTAAAAAGTTATATACCAGCTGGCAGGGGACACTCAAAAGAGTGGCCTATGAGGATTAATGGGACGGTAAACAGCCAATGGGTAATTGAAAGGGTTGGGGTTGTCAAAGGGTGATGCGGGGGACATGTGCTGATAATAGAAGCATGTGGCTAATTCCTTAGGCCTCCAGAAAAGAAAAACTGCATTTGGGTTTAGTTATTGAAGAAAGAATTATTTTTAACAGTTGTGTCATGCCTCATTTTATAGTTCATTAAAAAAAAAAGCTCCAGCTTAGAATCGGTGAAGCCTGAGGAGTAAAATCTCCATATGAATAAGCATTCAAACATATACAGAAACAAGGGCTTTCAAAGACTAGAGTGCTGTCTTCTCGCTGTGGAGAATTTTCCGGAGGTCCAGAGGAGATGTGTCCAAGCTTCAGCTGGAGGGGGGGGGCAGCTGCTCTTCCACGAGAAGAAGGAAAAGTGTCAGGAGTTCACTGCCATCAGTTTGGTATACCCCGTGGTGACCGCCAGTCGTTTGTGGGCTTTTGTCTATTCTTTGTGTAGTGTTTGACTCAGCTGGAGGCGAAAGAATCAGCTGCTAAAGCTGGAGCCTACCTTTCTGTAGAGAGAGTGATGTTTGATGTTTCTGGACATTTTGGTAACGCCTAACCCCTACCCCAAGCTCCTGCTGCCTTTACCAGCACTTCTCACATGAAAGTACAAGACTCAGAAAAACAGTACCTTCCACACAGTGCACTCCTGTTGAGGAGGCAAGCAGACAGTGTTTTCTGACAGCTGGCTGTCCATCTGGTGTTTGATGTGGGGCCGAAAAGTGCAATGGGGTAATAAGGGAGATGGATGTTTTTCTAGGTGACAACCTGGTGTTCCTGAGAGCAGACTTCCCCGGGCTCCCTGCCCTTCTGCCCTGCGCTCTGCCTCTCCACATAGAATGGCCGACAGGGTTTTAGTGTAGCGCAGCTAAGCCCTCTGTGTACCTACCTGGCTTTTCATCAATTTGCAATTTCTCCATCACAACAAACATTTCAATCACTTTGTTGTAGTGTTGTCAGCGTGAATGCATTGGAAAGTGTGGGGCTTTTTTTAAAGAAAAATCAACTTCCATTCTTTTTCAATTTTTTTTGTGCCTGGAATTCTCCCCAATTTTTATTCATTTGTCAACATTTTCTAGCCTCTCTGTTCCAGAAAACTAGGAGGAATATGTATGCTAGGCAAAACGTAATCATCTGGCAAACTCTCAGACCAAAGACAATTTTTTAAAACTAATAATCTTCAGTTTGTTGTGTTTAAAGCTAATAGATAGTTCAAATATCAACATACACATTGCCATGCTATACAAATCCTGTTTAAGAATTGTTCAGATATTTTCTGAAATAACTACATTTAAAAAAGTGTTCATGTCTACAAAAATGTTTTGAACTTTTGACAGAATATTGTTGCTTTATGAGCAGTAGAACATGAAGAAGCATGAATTGCTTAAATGTCAGAAATCAGAATTCCCTTATTACAGCCCTGACTGGTGTGGCTCAGTTGGCTGGGCATCATCCCACAAAGCAAAAAGTTGCTGGTTTCATTCCTGGTCAGGGCACATGCCTGGGGTTTGGCTCGGTCCCTGGTTGCTGTGCATGCAAGAGGCAACCAACCGATGTTTCTCTCCCTCTCTTTCTTCCTCTCTAAAAATAAATAAATAAAATCTTTAAAAAAAAGAATTACCCTATTTCAGATAAAATGACTATTTTTAAAACAATATGAGTACCAAAGTTATAAAATACAATTGTGTATGCACTTTAAACATAGAAAGTATTTTAAAAATCAGGTTATTTTATTTTATTTTAATCTTCATCTGTGGAAATTTGTTTCATTGCTTTTAGAGAGAAAGGAAGAAAGAGAGGGGGAGAGAGAAACATCTATTGGTTGCTTTCTCCTATGTGCCCCAACCGGGGATCCAACTGGTAACCTGGGTATGTGCCTTGACTGGGAATTGAACCCGTGATCTTTGGGTCCACAGAATGACACTCCAACCAACTGAGCCACACCAGCCAGGGCATTAAACACAGAAAACATTTAAAATTTTATTTTCGGTCTTAGCATGTGATCTGAAAATAAGCATCACTCAGAATCAATTAAAGAGAAGGACCCAAAGGCTGCAACTTGAAAAGAAACAACTCTTCTCAGCTGTGATTATTAGGAAATTTATTCCAGGAGGAAGGAGAGGGGCATCGCAAGGAGTAGCCAGCCTTCTCACCGATACAGAGCCGCTCCTTGGGATGGATGGGTATTTTGCTGTAAAGACAATGCCAGCCTTCTTTCTCTTTATCCAGTGTTGTCCTCTCACTTTCCTTCTTTTTCTCCTCACATTCTTTGCCAGTTGGCAGTGAGAGCGAGGCCATCATTATTAGCCATGGCCTGGCATCTAGTCTCAGGAAAATGGGAGAAAACAGTCCAGAAATGGCCGAACTCAGCCAGGCCCACTCTGGGCCTGGCTTCTGCCTCCTGTATTGAAAAACCAAGTGTTTTTTGTCCTTTCCTAGTAGACAGAAGCAAATAATGGATTGCATATTCTTGCTTTGTGAGGCCAAATTGGCTGGATGTCAGGTTAGCTAAATTGGAACTCTTTGCTGTGGTTGCTAGCAACACAGAAAAAAGATGAAATTTAAGCTTTCCAATAAGTGAGTTGAATATACTCCTTAGGTGTTAGGACATTTCTGTTTGTCTTATTTAAAATGGAAAAAAAATCTCTTCTTAGGAAGCACAGTTTTAAGAGGCCTAATGAAGCATCTAATATCTGCAAGTAAGGAGATTAAAAGGTAAACCAAGGGAAGGCACGCAGTGGTCCCTGTCCCAGAGCTCTAGTCAGAAAGTCTCTGTGGTCTGCATCTGCTGAGCAGAGCTTCGATTTGGCCCACCCTCCAGTAAGAGCTGAGAGATAAACAAGCAAAAGAAGCCAAAAAACAAACAAACAAACAAAGACCCCAAAAGCAGAAACCACCATAGGAGTTTTTCTTCGAATTTTGAATTCTTTCCTTAAACTACTTTATTCTTTTTTTTTAAATTTTCATAGTGCTCAGGTAGTTGCTTCTTATCCTTTGTCCAGAGTTTTAATTTATATTTAGTGGGAGAGAGAAAGTTAAACATATAGTGTGACTATATATATATGTACATTTATAAATGTAAAAATATATGAAATTATACATAATGTGTTTTTTTAAAAGACCAAAAGGTCAAAATTATTATCTTGGCTATTTTGGACTGGGGAAATTGTTTCCCCCTCTGTTTTCTATTTTTTAAATGTTTTATAATACAGCTTCCCTTTAGCTTTAATCATTTTCTTCTTCTGAGTCATTGGTTAGCTGAATCTTTTCTAAAGGATCATGTAGTTTATGATCATTATAAGCCATTAAACGCTGCACCAGTTAGATTGCTTTCAGCTGCAAAAAAAACCCTAGAAATTACCAACACAGTGCCTTAAACAATAATAAAATATATTTTCTCGCGTAATAAAAAATCCACAGGAAGGTAGCTGCAGGGTTGGTTGATACTGCAGCTCCGTCTTATCACCTGAGCCCTTCTGTTTGGCTTTGGCCTCTGGCTGGTTTCCTTCCTGGTGGCACAACAGCTGCAGCAGTTTCCCAGTGTTACTTCTAGACACAACAAGGCGTGGAGGCTTAACATCGGCCATCTCTTTCTCTAAATGAGTCAGAATGCGGCTTGATAGTAGATGACAGAAAACCCGAGATAGCAGTAGGTTAAGTGTGGCATCTTTTTTGTTCTTCCATACATGGTCTTCATTCCCAAGGTCATTCATGATCTCAAGTGGCAATTTCAGGTCCACCCGTCACATCCCTATACCACATAGCCAAACACAGAAAAGGAAACAGAGCAGGTAAACGGCACTTGTCAGCTTTTAATAAGAAAGATTCCTAGGAGTTGCCACAGTGCACTTCTGCTTTTCCGCTATCAGTCAGAAGCTTTCAGGCCTAAATGGGCTACAAAAGAGGCTGAGAAATGTACCCTTTATCCTGGATGTCCAAGTACACAGGTAAACTTCCTACTGTTGTGGACTACACGGAGCATGCATCGTGGGTAACAATGAGCAGTCACTGCCATATTCTTTTCCTCCCAACAAGCTTTCTTAGAAGCCACTAGCAGGTTTTCCCCTATGTTTATTGTCCAGAAGAGCATTGCCTTCTCATGCCTAAGCCAATATCTTGGCAAAGACTAGTACTGCCATAATTAGTTCACATCAAACAAGGTTCACCATCTAGGCTTGGGGCTAAAAACATCTTTGCAAAAAAAGGGGTAGATAGATACCTGAATGAAGTCAGAATTTTTAGGAGGAAGGGGTATAGGAAAAGGAGGGGCCCAGAGCGGAACTGGTAGGCAAGGTCACCTGCACATTCTGTGTATGGAGTATAACAGTGCCCATGTCCCTGGTTTCATTTTAAGTGTCGTTGAAATGTTTATCTGTGAGAGCTCCTGTCACCATTCCGTCTCTTCACAGCTGCTTGTCTCAGGGTGAGAGACGGGAGTGGAACAAAGCCCAATAAAACTCAGTTACTGCTAGTGGCTCCCCCAATGTGGGTTCTTTCCTTCTACCCAAGAACTCATTGGATTTAAGTTCTGAATGTTGAAGTTATTTTCATTCAGAAGTATAGATTATATAAATGTCTAGGAAAAATGTGTTGCTTCTTTATGGTTGACTAGGAGGATCCCTAAAGAGAATAAAATAGAGCAAATACACTGGCATTTAGGGGGGTTGATTAGTCACCTCCACTCTTCCTTTGCCACACACAAATGTGTTGGGGAGGAAGGAAGCCAGCGCACAAAAAAAGATGAAAAAATTAGATCGAAGAACGGGGCAGTGAATCAAAGTAAGTGAAAGAGAAACAGTAACAGGAATATATGTGACAGGGAGGGAAGAGGCTGTGTGATTTTTGTCACTATTGTGTTGCTATGGTAATGAAGCAAAATTAGGCTGATGTTGCTGTTGGTTTTGTTTTGAATGAGGAACCAAAAACACGCAGGCAGAATTACAAATTAAGTCTTTAGTAAACCAAAGAGGCAGTATAACTATCTTTCGCCTAAAAATTCAATATGATTTTTATAAGAATTCCTACATTCTTATAAAAATGTAGTTATAGTTATAACTATAACTAGAGGTATAACTACCTGTTCTTTCTACAGGTGGCATTTACTTTTCTATGGTTTTGAAACCTGAGGTTTTGCAGAACCTGCATCTACCTACATAGTCAGAATTTGGAGATGCCAGCCCAGCAGATAACTAAGCATTGAAATAATATCTAAAGAAGATTCTGAAGACATACAATAATTCTGAAGTTTTTGTGTGAGTTAACTTTGAATTAAATCTTCTCAGTTAGAAAATATATATTCACCGTAGAAAAAAATACCTGAAAGAACAAAGCAGATGATCGAAAAAAGACGACACCTGAGCCTATCAGTTAACTTTTTGATGTGTGGTTCTCCAGCCTTTTCATTTATAGGTTTGTAGCAATTGGGATTGCACTTTCTGTAAATTGAATGTTTAGGTCAATTCCAGGTTTAGGTGAATGTCTTAGCTTGGGCTGCTATAACAAATCTCCACAAAATGGGTGGCTTAAACAAGAAATATTTATTATTTCTCACAATTCAGGAGGTTGGGGAGTCCAAAGTCAAAGGTCAGCATATTCAGTGTCGGATGAGACAGTGAGCTGGTTGCGTCCTCACGTGGTGGAGAGCAAAGAAAGAGACAGCAGATTTCGTGTCTCTCCTTAAAGGGCACTGATCTCATTCCTGAGGTCTCTACCCCCATCTCCAAATACTATCATACTGGGGATTAGGGGCTCAATATTTGAATTTTGGAGGGACACAAATACTCAGTACATAACACTTTTATAAATATGAGCTTAAGGAAAAAATTACAAACTATTTTTCTACACCTACACAAAGTACCTAGAGCTGCTCTTGACACAGTGTAGTCATTCAACACATAGGAATTATCGTTTTCACTAACGACCAGACCTATGTTTAGGGGGTCAATATTTTGTTGACTTAGCAACCGGGTTGCTCTTCAAATGTTACAAAAGGTGTCTTGCAGGGTTCCTAATCAAGTGTATGGCTCACCCTGGAGGGGTGAGCCAGTCTTCTGCCAGGGGTTCTTTCTACAGGTGGCATTTACTTTTCTGTGGTTTTGAAACCTGAGGTTTTGCAGAACCCGCATCCACCTACATAGTCAGAATTTGGAGATGCCAGCCCATCAGATAACTAAGCCCGGCAGAGATGGCTGGATTAAATTCTAATTGGCAATGATGAATATAACTGCCAGACAGATGGTGCATTCAACCTGTACAACCAATATATTCTCTTACGTAGTGGACCTACTGTTACCGAACAAGGGTCCAAGGAGGGAGGCAATACTTGACCCACCCAGGGATGTCAAAAACTGCTTCAGAAAACAGAGAAAGAGACAGCAGATCTCTTTCTCTCCTTAAAGGGAGAGATCATTATAAGCCATTAAACTCTGCACCAGTTAGATTGCTTTCAGCTGCAAAAAAAAAAACACCCATAAATTACCAACACAGTGGCTTAAACAATAATAAAATATATTTTCTCGCGTAATAAAAAATCCACAGGAAGGTAGCTGCAGGGTTGGTTGATACTGCAGCTCCGTCTTATCACCTGAGCCCTTCTGTTTGGCTTTGGCCTCTGGCTGGTTTCCTTCCTGGTGGCACAACAGCTGCAGCAGTTCCCAGTGTTACTTCTGACACACTGGGAACTGTGGGTCCTCAGGCCCCTCCCAAGGACGGTATACTAATATCTACTGGGCTCTTCTGTCCGCTGCCAATTGGAAAGACATCTCTCAATGCCAGAGATTTGTGAAAAGGAAACAAAATGTTTATTTAATGCTATTGAGTCCTAATGCCTTCATTAAAATATTAAAGTCTTTAAGGGTATACACCCACACACACACACATACACACACACACACACACACACGCACACACAGCACTCCCTTCTCCCACTGTCCCAACTCCGGGTACTGTAAATCAGGAAAAGAGCACACGTCCGTTTTTCAGGTCACTGGCACTGTGGGCTGTGTCGCCTGTCCAGGCAGGATCTCCAATTAATCCAAAGTCATGTGGCACCTTCCACTGGCAAGAGTTCTTTGTACCAAGTTCCAGTCAAAGTCTCTCCTGCTTTCCAGGCCACTCGGCCAAAGGGAGCGCCCCAAAGCTGCGTGGGCCTCTTCTACCAAAGCCACACTCCACCAAAAGCGCATCTTTCTTCTTCACCTGGCCACAGGGATCTCCATTCTGGCAAAGCTGCGTGGTTTTCCTTTTCACCTGGCCAAGAGGGGGTCCTCACTCTGCTAAAGCTGCGTGGCTCTCTCTCCTAATGGCTACAGGGGTCTACATCTTTCCAAAACAGAGTGGCTCTCCCCCTCATCTGCCCGAGAGGGGGTTCTAACTCTGCTAAAGCCACATGGCTCTCAAGCAGGGACTGTCTCAGAGAAGCAGCCCCCAATTCCATCCTGGGTAGCAGCCACTCACTTCTCCCTGGCCCCAAACTTGGCCACAGCTATTTAACATATCTATGAAACCAGTTAAAGGTTATAGATATGTTAAATGACTATTCTAGAGGTTAGCTGCAAAACTGTTGCTATGCAAAACAACTCTCAATGGCCCTGCTCCATTTGTCCCTTCCCCCAACTGACACCTGGAGGGGAAGGGTGAGGACATCTTAATATTTCCTCCAATATTCCTATACACTTTGAGTTCTGGACACCATTCCAAATCTTTTTTGGGCTCCCCCCTTGGCTGCACCCTGTATCACTACCACAACGAAAATGAGAGGGTTATTGAAAAACCAAATCAGATAAGATTTAAATGTGTATGCAGCCTTGTCATTTAGATAGATCACTCTCTTTTCCAGTAAGCACAGTCTCTCCCCAGTTTTGCTACCATATCATTCACTATATGTTTTCCCTTTCTATACATATATTCAGGATCACCTTGATTGGAGTTGTGGGGGTTCCTAATTGTGGTGGTGGGGGTTAAGTCACTTGTTAACACAGTCTTGCTTTGCTTCCTCAGATGGCTGTTTATGTTCGTTATATGTATTACTAGTTTAGCTCTAGGGGTTACTAAATAACCATTGTTGCATCCACCACCCACGAGAACAAATGTCGGAGACTTTCAGGGTTTATGATCTTACTTTATTGGCCAAGTTTGACCTGTGCAGGGGCGAACTCTCAAGACGTCCGAGGACATAATACCCACAAGGGCTGCAAACGAGAGTCGTGCCTAGCGCTTACAGCTAAGTCCTTATATAGGGGCAAACAAGCAAGTGTTACATAGAAGCAGACATGGCAGTTAGCTGTTTGCTTACAGAGCCTGCGCGCGCGCGCGCGCACACGGGAACAGGGTGGGGTCTGAGCGGAAAATTATAAAATAAGTCCTTATATAGATTATAATCAACCTAGTTTGCCCAAGGGAGAACATTTGCACTATGCCGGATAGTTGCTCAACTCCATCCTGTTCTCAGTGTTCTTTTCTATTTTTTTTAATATTTTATTTATTTATCTTTAGAGGGGAAGGGAAGGGGAAAGGGAGAGAAATATCAATGTATGGTTGCCTCTGGTGTGTCCCCTGCCAGGAACTGCCCTGCAACCCAGGCATGTGCACTGACTGGGAATTGAACCGCAATACTCTGGTTCGCAGGCCCGTGCTCAATCCACTGAGCTACACCAGCCAGGGCCTCAGTGTTCTTTTCTAGTTTCCCTTGGCCTCAGCACACTACTAGTTCTCAATTTCCTTGTTCCCAACACCATATTTCTTGTTATCACCATATTTATCACTGGTCCCTGCTGGACAGAGCATTTTAGCAGAGAGAATTAGAAGGTTTCAGCCTCCTCACTAAAATACAGAATAAAATTTTAAAGGCAATGAATGTAACTTGAGCATATTATTTGCTGGACAAATATTATTGAATACTTACTGAAAAACAAGTGGAGTAGCTCATTAGGAACTCTAAGTTCAGGAACTGTAGCTTTCTCTAGTGGCACGGAGGAGTTGTCATTGTAAAACCGTGGTAACACTCATGGCATCTTCTGACTTTCCTAAGGGGAGAGGAAAGGCTTTGGCCCGGGAACTCAGCCTGGGGCCACTTTATAACTGCTTAATTTGGGACTCTGCAGAGTGGTTGTGGGCAAGTCAGCTGAGTGTCGTCTGAACCAGGACATGGCAGGAGTCTGTGAATATTCAGATCTCAGTCCAAGGGATCAGTCAGGATGGCCATGGCCTGCTCTCAGGCTGGTCAGTGTCATCTGTGAGCTCCTCATGATTCTATACAGACCCATAATCAGACCAAATAGGATGACCCTGTGGTCCACGGTGAAGGGAAGCAAGTAAACGTGGCAGGAGGCCGGTACAATGCACAAATGAGCAAGAGACTGCAGACTGGCACCTTGGATGAAGCTGAAGATGGATTAAGTGCGTGTGTGAGATTGAGGGCGGGGAGACAAATGTGGAGTGAGAGAAGGCTTTGAGGGGAGAGCGGAATTTCTGAGGTGGAGGAATTCCAGAAATACCCATTTTCAGGATGTGGTCATGAGAATGGGTTCTTGTTAAAAGATAATGGATAAAGGATGCTAGGGACATTTGTCACTTTGCCCAGCACCATTATATCCGTTGGGGTATAATCCTTCCGTGTAAATGGTCCTGGTAGAAGCTGCCAATTGATACGGTCCACCCTCTTGGTCACAGAGTTGGGCCTATCATCCAAGCCATTCAGAATTCTTCCACAGGACATTTTAATACTTGGTTGGAGAAATGGGTGGCAAGAGAAAAAGGGAGTTTCTTTCTTGGGCGTTAAATGGTAACAATATGATCCTGGAACATTGCTTCAGTTCACTCCCAAACCTTATGTCTGTGGCTCTAATCTCCTTTGTCCTCTAGAATCCCTTTAGACATCTCCATCTGAAGGTCTCATTCACCAGGGCCAAGGCAGGATTCTTCATTCTTCCCAAGCCAAACTGATCTCCATCCTTGGTCGCTGTTCATGGCCCCAGGCATCCCCGCTAGAAGTCATCCTTAACTTCCCCCTCGCCTTCCCCCTCACCCTCAGACACAGTCAATCAGTAACACCTGTTAATTCTACTTTATACATTTCTTCCCCTCTCTCTGTTTCCACTTCTGTGGCCTTAGTACAGATCTTTATCACAAACTCTTAACTGGTCTTCTTGCCACCAGTTTCAAAAAATCTCCAATCTGCTTCTTCCTGTTCCCACCCCACCCTCACCCTGGGTAGAAAGAGCTTTTTCCTTCAGCACCTCAGGGCTTGCTCCTGCTTGTTCTGCAGCCATTTCCCGGGACACAGCCCTGCTCGCCAGCCACACTGAACAGCCTGCAGGTGTATGGACTGTCCATCCATGGGTTTTCCCCTGCTTTTAGCTTTAGCTCAAAGGCTCCTCCTCACTTTGCCTCAAATGCCCTGTTTTCTTCACAGCTAACTTCTGTTCTTGCTTTAGACGGACCTTGTGCGTTGCCCCTCTGGGCATCCTTTGCTGACATTTTCACCTCTTCCTCCCTGGCTGAGATCCTCCTGGACATGTTCTCACAGCGCGTTAGCAGAGGGCTCGCCGCCCTGTGTCGTGAAAACAGAGCTGTCTGTCTTTCTTCCCTACTAAGCTGCAAGCTCTTTAGGGGAAAATTGAATCTTATCTAAATGTGTATTCTGTTTCCTGGATTCTGATTCACAGTAGACCCATTGACTAAGTACCTATGGAAGAATAAAAAAGTGAATGAGCAGATCCTGGGAAGATGCATCACGAACTTTAGTTCTCTGATCCTGTGAACCCATTCTGTTTTTGAGTAATAAGGGTTCTATGATGCACTGCTAAATTATGTCTTGTGTGAACACTGTATCCTCATTAAAATGTACTTTGCCATCAAACTGGAAAAACAGTCAAATGTCTTCATTGTCACAGATGAAGAAGCAAAGACACAGAGAGGTTCAATGGTGCTCAAGAGCACACAGCTGGACCAAGCCAGCGTGGGCTCCCGGCCTCCTTTGCCCTGAACCCAGAGTTTTCTCCCAGCTATGCTGCCTCCACAGAGCAACTGTAATTCTGAGTACTTTTGATCTTGCTTCTTTGAGGAATGTGTTGGTGCTTCTGGCCGCAGGAAAGGAACACTTCCACTTTCAGACAACTCTCGGAAAATATTGATCTCCTTTCTAAAATGATGTTAGTCCATATTTCAGGCAGGAGAGTTAAATGTGGCGCCTTACAATTTGGCTGCCCCTGGCTTGTTCATACAGTTCTGAAATTCCAAGGAAAGTCATCTCCTCTCACCGGTCTGGGAGCATGAACATGGGCTCTGAGATAGGATTGACTTGGTTGGGTGATGCGCCTTCCTGGTAGGTTTTTATAAAAACCATTCACAAGTCAGCGATGAAACAAAAACATTTGGTGCTGGCGGTGGTAGGGTGGGTGTCCAGAAAGTAAAATGCAAAGTTGAGAGGTGTTTCATGATCATTTTTCGTAATAATTTATGCTTTTTTTTCAAGACAAATCTGGTGTTAGTGCCTGTTTTAATTTCCTTTTTTCTTCCACTCTCTCTCTCTCGCTGACTCCATCTGTTAAAATGATCGTGCTAAAGAAATAAACTGATTATTTGTTTCCAGTTTAGTTTTGTGATCACTGTACTTGTTGCTTGTGGGATTTATACACGTCTAGCAAGTCAGCTTGACTGAGGTTTTCTTTAGTTATATGATGTAATAGTTTAACTAGTTGATTTAGTTGAATTGCTACATTCAAAATATTGTTGGGCATTTTACATTAATTTTTTAAAAATACTCACCTGAGGACAATTGTTTTCACTGCGTTTTTTAGAGAAGAAGAGAGGGAGAGAAACTGATGTGAGAGAGAAACATCAATCAGTTTCCTTCCCCACACATGCCCCAACTGGGGATGAAACCTACAACCTAGGTATGTGTCCTGACAGGGAATTGAACCTGCAACTCTTCGGTTAAGGGAGGATGCTCCAACCAACTGAGCCATACTTTCCAGGGCATTTTACATTACTTTTTAAAAAATATATTTTGTTGATTATGCCATTACAGGTGTCCCATTCCCCCCTTCACTCCCCTCCACCCTGCACACCCCTCCCCCACCAATCCCCCCTTTCATTCATGTCCATGTGTCACAAGTTCTTTAGATTCATTTTATATTAATTTTTAAATGAAGATGTTTTATAGATGGTTAGTCTGTCAAAGCGTTGCCTTTTATCATTTCTCAGATGTTTTCATATTTCTTTTTATAAGTGATTGTTTAGGATGTTTAATTATACCCCCAACCCCCCAAAAAGAAAGTAGAAAAAAAGCCATAAGCCTGGACACTAAGAGGCAAACTGATAGTGAACTTTTCAATTATCGAGGCCTTTCTAGGTTTACCTTTGAGCCATAGATTGCATGATATGTATATATACACATACATATGTACAAATGTATTTTGTGCAGATGTATATGTATACCCACTACATACGCTTGTTGGGGTGTCAGATCAAAGCACCCTCAGAAACATTTTCCACTTAGAACAGGAACAATTTTGAGCCCTGGGGGAATTCTTAGGAAACCTAATTAAAAATATTCCATGAGCAGAGAGTGCTCTTTCATGTCAAGTATCTATCACAGCATTTTAGCTTTCTTTTAAAAGGGCACTCCAATGTTTATTAATAAAACCTTCTGAAACAATTTCTTGTTCACTTATACTTGAGAAATAATTGAAAAAGCTAGGTGATCAACCTGCAGTTTACGATTGCGCAATAGAGAAGAGATGATTCTGGAACTGAAGGTGCACGTGCATCCCATGGCCGAAGCTTCACCTGCCAGGTGCGGGTGTCGCGCCCTCACAGATGCTTGTCCCCCAGCCCAGCCTTCCCTGCCAACTCTGAGATCGCCAGTCTGGGCGGCCTCCAGCTTCCGGCAGGGGCTGCTGTTGTCTGATCCGAGGCCTATTGTTCTCACTAGAATTTGGTTATTGCTTCGGATCTTTTCTAACCTTTGCTCTTTCCCAGGATTTAATCTGTTTAAATTGATATTGGTTATTTGCTCTTGAGTTTACTGTGAGTTTAATCTTATGTTACTGTTTAATACATTAAAGTGCTATTTTGGTAGCTGCCGCTGCACTGATTAGCATTAATTTTCCCCCAAATGTGTTCAGAATATCAGTGAGCTTGTGTTCAGGAGAATGAATAATTTCATTGTTTTAAAAAGAGCGAGTGAAATATTTGATTACTTTATAAAAATGCATGAAGTGAATTTTGATGAGGTCGGTTCTGAAATGAAACTAAGACTTTCAGAGGAACTGAAAAACTGGCCTTAATAGACAAGTTTTGCTTTTAAATGTTCATTTTTCTGCTGGTACAGATGCTTTATATTTGCATTTTTGAGCCTGAATAATTCTAATTCCATTTTTATTGCCCAAACCCAAGAGGAACATTTACTTTGTTTTCACTGATTACTTAGTTATGCAATCACTCTTTTCAGATACTACATGGCCTGTGAACCATAATATTATATTCCTTGCTAATACGTTTTGGAAAAAGTATTTACATGAAAACACAAAACATAAATGTAATGACTTTCTCCAATGAGTACATTGTTGCCATGAAGCAATCACCTTTATTTTAATACAAGAAAAATCCATTAAATTTTTCTTAATTAGCAAGGCAACTTTTCCAAATGAACCAGTGAAGGAAAAACACTGCCTGTCTTATCCTAACCCAGCTGATTTACCTTTATTACCAGATGCCTGTTTGAGGAGGAGGAAAAAAAAAAGAAGTGTTTAATTTTAATAAAGTCGACGCAACACTATCTCCTAGGGGATTCGCTATGGTTCTGATACACTTAGTTTCTTTTCGGTTGGTTTCAAAGCAAAAGTTAGATTTGAAAGCAAAATCCTTTGAAGCAAAGATACCACCTTCAAGACTCTCTCATGTTGAAAGGTGGAACTTGGAGACTCAAATGAACAAACCCTTTGAATTGCAAAAGTTACTTTTAACAAAAATAATAATGTATTTCCCCTTTCAGTAAAGTGTTTACATCCCACTCCCCCCACCCCCATAAGTCTGATAACTGGATTATGTCCTTTGACACGGACGGCTAAGTTGGTCCTTGTATGTGTAAGTACAGATGTAGCTTTTAGGGAAAAATACAATTAACTTTGAATTCACATTTACGTAGTATAGATTTCAGATTAATTTAATGTTAACTGCCCTTTTCTGAAGCAGTTTTTCATTTCTAGTGTTGGTTACTCATTTTATGTGTAGAGTGAAAACATCTGTTTTCCCCCTTAATATAGATTTTAAAAAATGGCACTGGCAACACACACACTGAAAGACTCAGAATGTAGGATTTAAAATCTGTTAGTTATTCCTAATAAAAATGTGAAGACTAAGAAAGAGCGCTATCTTGTATACTAATGGGATTCCTGCTTTTAAAATACTCAGTGTCACTGAAACTCATTCTTGGAATACCTGTTTAACCTTCTTCAGATGGATTATAAAATATTAGTTAAGTAACATTTCTAAAGGTATGATAAGGTTAAGACTGAAAATTTCAATTTGTAGTGCTGTTTTTCTAGGACAAGGGATAGCTAATACAGTCTCTGCCTAGTAGTGAGGTGTTAAAATAAAGTTTATACTAACCCCGAAGAACGTTATCAACATCCTTCTCTTTCCCTGGTATTCCCAATAGCTTTTAAGGCGGGGCAGGGGGAGTCCTTAAAAAACTCACAATAAATTAGGGGTATGTGACCTTTTCCAAGAAAAGGAAGTAGGCTCCTTGGGAAAGAGGCATTTGGGATTTAGGGTGCAGGCTGTGATATTCGTGAACCTGGAGCATCCTATACTGCCCAAGAGTACGGAAGTGCTTAAAAAACAAAGACAAACAAACAAACAAAAAATAAGGCATGTTAAAGGAAAATAGGAGTCAACTTAAAAGAACTACCAATGGATGAACCTGGAACAAGTTGGACAACAAAATAAATAAGATAACTTATGATCTAAAGTATAAAATAAATATCCAGGCATCCACAACTGAACACATGACTTTTTCCAAGGAAGAGTTCCAAATAATTCTTGTAGGTACTCACCACAGCTCCTCAAAGAGGTAGAACCCAGCTCTTCACTGTTTGAGTATCTGCTGGGGCTGAGGAGACATGATGAATACATATAATGTGAGAACCTGGAACAGGGTCCTTGAACAGGGAAAGATTAGTGAAACAGAGCAAACTGTGGGGTTCACTTAGTAAAGTACTGACGAAGACTCTCCAGTTCTGTCAAATGAGCTGCTCCGGACGGTAACAGGGGGAAACTGCGTGAGGTGTGTTAGGGGACTCTCTCTGGTATTTCCGCAACTTTTCTGTAAGCCCCCCCGCAGAGTATTCTAAAAATATTCTAAAATAAAAAAATGATTAAAAACAAAGGGCATTTAAGATTTTATTTCTGTTACATAGGTCTGTATCGATTTGCGGGAAGTTGTGGGTAGAGAAATAGGAAAATGTGACCCCCAAACGAATCCTTCCTTTAAAAGGCATGTGTGACTTGTGAAAAATGCTCCCATCCTGCACCCACACTCACACCCAAACCCATCTCACCCGTCTGGATATCAGCAATCATAATGTAAATCAGGTCTGAAGAAGTGTATGTTTTGTGTTAAGCTAGTGGCTAACATGATGGATATGCCTGTCATGTGGAATGTAGGTAGAACTGTTATTCCGACACCACCCAGGCTGGCATCTTACTGCTTTTGCCTTACGGACTCCCTTTGCCTCTCAAATGTTTAGGATCCTCAGTTTATTGGACTCTAAGTTTGTTCTTAATGGGTTTTCTCCCCTTGCCCCCCCCTTTTTTGTGGGATGGAGAAAGGACCTCCTCCAAAAGTTACATGAAAAAGGATTCATAGGAGACAAATGTGTGGGAGCTTGAATTTCCGCAAATGTCTCATTTAAGAGATATTTTGACTGAGCCTGGAATTACAGAATGGAAGTTATTTTCACTCAGAGTTAAAGGTGATGCTCTATTTTCTACAAGTTCCTTGTATTCTCCTGAGAATTCTCATCTGGCTTTCAATCTCAATCTAATCTATTTTCTCCCTTTGGAAACATCATGAATCTTTTCACTGTCCTCTGAGTTCTGAGACCTTATATTTATAAGCCTATTGTAATTCTATTTTTATTAACTATATTGGACATTTTCTATATGGAAACTCATATTCTTTATTTAATTTTGGGAAATTTTCATTTTCCCTGGCATCCTATTATTCAGGTGTTGGATCTCCTGTATTTCTCTAATTTTCTTATGACTGCTTATATTTACTATTTGTTTTTAATCTAATTTCTAGGAGAATTTTTCAGTTTCTCTTCTAATCTATCCATCAAATTCTAATTTCTGTTATTATACTTTTAATTTCCAAGAACTCTTTTTTAAATATCTTTCTGTTTCTTCATACTAGAATCTCTAGTTTCAGGTTTGCAACATCATCTCTTATTTCTCTGAGCATTTTAATGATAGCTTTTTAAAAAAAGGTTTTCATGTCCTATAGTCTTTGTTTCTTCCAAGTTGCAATTCATCTCTTTTTCCTTTTGTTCATTTGGACTTTGTCTTTGATGTTGAAGATTTTCCTCATATACCTGGGGATTCTTGCCTGCTCAGTAATAATTAAGATTGTATCACTTAAAAGCTCGGTGAAAGGTTTGTGCTTAGCCAGGGAGGCCTGATGGCTGTGCGTCTCACTGTAGCATGGCTGGGCAGCTTTGTTTATGAGAATGTCCAGCTCACATCAGTACTTCTAGGTAATTTTTCTTGGTGAGGTCAGATTTCCAAAGAAGAGACTTGCTCACTCTTGCATGTTATGACCCTCACTGTCTGCTTTCTGGGAGCCAAGTCGGAATAGTGCCAGCAGTGGTTTCAACATTTCATATGCGTACATATTTTACTTAATTCTTCTCTTTTCAACATGGTGTCCACACCACTAACTGTTCCTAAAGGCTCCAGTCCACAGGCCCTCTTTTCTCAGCTCCCTGAGGGAACCAGGCCCCAGTTTTCTGCCGGGTAGAAGGGATGGACACTGGTGTTTTGCTTTCCCCATCATTGCCTTAGGATTCAACTCTCTTTTGTTTATTAGGTAAAATACCTGTCCTCCGGCTTTCCAGCTTCCAACAGTTTATTGCTATCACCTCCTTTCCCATTGTCTTTGAGACTTATGCCTTAAAAAAATCCTTTGTGTGTGTGTATGTGTTTTGTAAGGTTGTCACAGGAAACGTCTCATGTTTAACTTGCCATCTTTAGGTGGTAGTTCAACGTGCCTTCACTGAGTACCTGCCCTGGACTAGACTGTCCTGGGAACAGTGGGGAATACACAGATATTCTTTTGGGTCTCAGTTTTTACCTGAAATCTAGACTTGAACTTAGGAAGGACTGAGTAATTGAAGATGCTGATTTCCTCATGATCAAGAGCCAAATCAAAGGTGGAAAGAAAGCTGATTATGCAATAATGGTACCAATTAGAATGAGCAAGAAAACCTTTATATAAGTACTTTATGTATTGAGTTTTCTCTACGTGGTAGTATTTTTTTCCTTTTTTTCTTTCACTAATAGACCAAAAAAATTAACGAAGAAGATGGAAAAAAAGAACGACTTTGTTTCTTTCCTTGAGCATGTCTAACAGTCATGGGAAAATAACTCTTCTTCGAAGGGCTCTTTTTGAAGTTCCCCGAGATTCAAATGTGTTGAAGTGAAAGCCACACAATCAGATGTCCGTAGAAGCCACACAGGTGCTTATGGAGTCACATCATGGACAAATAAGAGTGTGTAATAAGACTATATGGCAAGAAGCCTTTGACCCTACAGCGGGGGCACTACAGGAAGCAGTGGGAGCTGCGGAAACTGTAAAGGAAACGCTCTGAGTGCTTGCCACAGAACTTCCGCTCGTTGTTGCCTGGTGGAAATGAGTAATCCAAGTTGTCCATGGAAATCAGAAATCTGTATTTTAATATAAAATAGAAATTTAAATATTATTATGAAATAACCCAATTTAAAATTTTAACTGTTTTCGAATAATTTTTAAAAATTTAAAAGTACTGTACAAAGAACACATATTTATGAGCTAAATTGAATTGCAGGTCTTCAGTTTACAACCTATTTGCACTGGCTTCATTTTTCAAGATAATATAGGGGCTATTCAAAATTTCTGTGGCAAATGTGCTTGGCTCTGAGGCACAATGGATAGTGCATTGGACTTCTAAAATTTCTGTGGCAAATGTAACCTTAAAGTTTGATGCTAACCTCTGAGGAATAATTAGCTTGTTAAGATGTTTTTAAAAAAGGAGATTTAGATTTACTTAAAAGACGGGACTAGAAATTCTGTATTCTCTTTTCTCTGGAGTGAAACTGCTTTTTTATGGTGTTAACCCAGCTCCTCAAAACCAACCCACATTTCCAGGATCCTTCTGATCAGAACGACCCTGTAACACCACCTAGCTGCTGAAAGCAGTGAAGATGCTCCCTACCCACTGGCAGGAGAAGACTGACAAGGCACACCGTTAGATGAAGAAAGCAAGGTAGAAAACAATATGTTTAATGTGATACTTTTTGTATTAAAATAGAGAAAAATAGATATAATAGTTTCATAGTTGCTGGTATATGTGTAAAGAAAATCTATAAGGTTACATAAAAAAATTGAGAATGTTAACCTATAGGGTGGAAACTGGGCAGATGGGGCAATGTGGAAAAGGAGGCTTCACTCTATGCCTTTCATTTCAAGTATGATATCACCTTTTTGAAAAATCAAATTTAAAAATTCATTTTAATCACAAATCCATATCCAATTACTTAAGTTTGGAAAGAAAGGATGGTTCGCTGGCTGTGCCCTGTTCAGTGGCAGGGCAGCTGGAAAGGCATGGCTGGAGAAATCAGAACTTGTTTTTTGTTTTTTTTCTGTCTCTAACTCTCAGGTCCTGGGTGTTGGCTGCATTCTCTTTTGCAGCAGATGGCTGCCCCACCAAGGGTCAGGGAAAATGGCCACAAGATGCATGAGGCTTATATTATTCTGATAGCTTGTCAAAGAGGGAGAAAAAACATCTTTCCTGCTCTGGCAGTTGAGTCCCAAGATAAACTCTGGACCGGCTTGGATCACACATCCTTCTTGATCCCTGTACCTCATTGTGATTAGGAGGTAGAACATTCCCTCCGGTTGGCCAGACATAGGTCATATAGGGGTGGTGAGGTTGCCCTCCCTTGTACCACACAGAAAGGGGAGAAATATTGCCCCAAGCCAGGGGTGATGGGCAATAAACACATATCTATTATAAAGCCAAATGTGCTTAAAACCATATGAAACTTAAATTCCTGTGGCTCAGACAATCATGTCTAGACTTGCTGAAGAACTCAGTGAAGCACAGGATGATAGAGACATTGAAAATGACCATTAACTATACAACAGTGTATTCTCCATTTATATGGGTGACGGACTTGAAACTGGAATACACCATCGTTCTCTAAAACCCTGCATGGTTAAAGTTGTTGCAAACTGGGAGTCATCAAACCCCTTCCCTTCACAGGCTGTTCATTCATTTCTGTGTTGGTAGTTACTGGGTATAAACATAAATGATGAGACAAAGGAAAATGTTGTGGTCAAAAGAAGGAATAATACCAGAAGCTCAGATATCAGAAATGCTAAATTAACCTCCACAAACCTGCCACATTTTTAGAAGATAAAAACCTCAGTTAAGTTTATTAAAAAATCATCTAGCCTGATGACTGAAGGCAAAAGTGTGTCCAGTTAGCAAGATACCTAACTCATGCATCTTGCAACCTTTTCAGAACCTTGAGAGAGCCCATCTGCTTCAGGAGAGAACCCAGGTACACTCAGAAACAGCTACACACCGTGCACTGTGAGAGGAAGCTGGGTGAACTAAGCCGCTTGATACCCACAACATACCAGTTTCCTGGTCTATAAGTGGAGACAGTAAGTTTGTTTTGCAAAATTATTGGGAGTTGTACTAGTGCCCTCTTGCTACTATAATGTATTACCATAAATTTAATGGCTTAAAAAACCACAAATGTATTGTCCACAGTTCTGGTGGTCAGAAATCGAAAATAGGTTGGCAGAGCTGTGTTCTTTTTGGACTCTCCGGAGGGAGAATCTGTTTTCTTGCCTTTTCCAGCATCTGGAGTTTTCCCATATTCCTCGACTGGTGGCCTCATCACTCTGACATCTGCTTCCCTTGTCATGTCTTTTTTTCTGACTCTGAGCCTCCTACCTCCCTCTCAATGTCACTCCTGGTGGTGACATTAGCCCACCCAGACCATCCAGAATAATCAAGACCCTTGACTTAATCACATCTGCAAGGTCCCTTTCACTTTCTGAAGTAACATACAGGTTTCAGAGACTAAGACATGGACATCTTTAGAAGGCCATTATTCTGCCTACTATAGTAGTATAAAATGAAAGGATATCTGTGAAGTTCTTAGCATTGTACTTGCCACGTATAAGATACTTGAGCAGTGCCAATTTGCAGTTTGTAACTTTTAACAATCCAGATACTTACCTACATATGCATCCTGGCCAGCATTAAATTCTTAGATGTTAAATACCCTAATGGGGGTAGAACATACAATGTTATGTTTGTGAGGATGCCATCCTTTTGTGTGTGTGTGGGGGGGGTGTGTGGGTGTGGGTGTGTTTGTGAGCTCTGTGTACTGACCTTAGTAGATACTTTCGGTCCAAAAGTAAAGGACAGTCCTTGAATAGAACAATTTTCAACAGCAAGACAGCCAACATCCAAGCTCTCTTCAATGGCTCTTTAATGAAGACTAAATGCAACACATAGGTTGTGGAGAATTTTCGGAGAATGCACAGTGTCCTGTCTCACATCTTACAAAAGATGTGGTGGGAGTTCAAAATTTGGCAATACAGATGTTTGGGCCTGAACAGATCCCCTCATCTGTGTGTCCCAGGTTTCCAGGGAGACCCACTGTCCCTGGGGAGGGTCCCGCTAGCTCCAAACTATGCTTAGCACAGCCTAGTGGCCCTGAGTCAGAAGGGTGGATGCTGAATGTTGATGGTTTTCTCCAGGTTCATTGTGCTCCAGGGACTTCACAATGGCCGAACAAGACTCCCTATCACTTTAAAGAAGGTGTGTGGTGGCCTCTGAGAGCCACTCTAAAGATTCATGAAGCTCAGTTCATGTATCTCAAGAAAGGTAACGATTTAGGCTCCCCTAATTTTAGGGACAAAACCCAACACCCATGCTAGCCAGAGGGGCCAGTCTTTGCAGCAGTGGATTTGTATTTGGTGTGCTGGGCCATCCCTAGTATGTGTCCTTTGTGGTTAATAATCGTGTTTGTTTAGCAGTCACTTCCCTAAGAGGGCTTGCTAATGTAATACACACTGAGTTTTCTGCCGCTGGCTGGGAATTAGCCGTAGGTCATAAATAAACTACCACCACATAGGAAAGACAATAAAATTACACATACTCCTACTACCGCCAATTACAGTAAGTGCTACAATTATAAGGTTGTACTCCTACAGCCACCCTGGGGAGACAATGAGAGGAAACTGTTCCATTAGCTCGGTGCAGAGAGCGCAGCATGCTCTGGTGGAACCCCTCACTGTGCTCACCCATGCTGTGCCCCAGTGAGTGCGTGTGTGTGTGTGGGGGGGGTGTGGGTGTAGCTCAAGGGGAACTCAAGACGCAGGCCAACAGTAACAGTGAAGCCTGTACGTTCCCTGAACCTGAAGAAGAGAAGGAGACATTTCTTTTTATTATTATTATTATTAAAGATTTTATTTATTTATCTTTAGAGAAAGGGAAGGAGAGAAGGAGAGAAACATCGATGTATGGTTGCCTCTCCTGAGTCCCCTGCTGGGAACTGGCCTGCAACCCAGGCATGGGCCCTGACTGGGAATCCAACCTCGATCATGTGCTTCGCAGTGTGGTTCATAGGCCGGAGCTCAATCCACTGAGCTACACCGGCCAGGGCTGAAGGAGACATTTCAAAGAAGCACATTTACGTTTTCTTCACTCCTTCTTTATGAAATGAGAGTGAGTGTTTTCACTTGTGGAAACAAAGTGAGTCGGGACCGAAAGTTTATTTTACACAGAACTCTGAAGTACTGTCGGCAGCCTTGCGGGACAGCGCACATCAGTGCATGGCGCTGTGAGTAGCAGGGGAGGCTGAGGACCGTGACAGCAGAGGGGTGTTCATGCCCACCTGATTAGGGGAAGGATGCAACTGGGTTAATATGAGTGGTCTAGCTCCGGCGTACGTACGTATGCTACGAAGGAGACCACGAGAGAAAAAAAGTACCTCTGAGGACTCTCACTCCCACTGCCAAAGAATGCGGGTTGCCCGCTGGAAGGCACTGGGACTCAGGGAGAAGAGATTCCCTGAGCCTGGGGCCCTGGGCTCAGATTCCGGCCCCACCACTTAATCTTGTCAAGCCCCAATCTTCCTCTTTTGCAAAATGGAGGTACCAAACCTCCACGGGTTATTGGGAGGATTGAGGAGAAGATGGCTGGGATTAATCAATGAATGGAAAGTGCTTAATGAGTGTTAGTTATCGCTATCTACCTTCAGAATCAGCCTAGAACAATATGAATTTGTATGGTATAAGTAGATATTTATGTGATGATGAATACTCTCACAATTGTCATCTGGAGACTAGGATTTAAATTTAGGTGTAGACAGTGAAAAGTTACTTGCTTTCATCTCTATTTAAAAAGCAAGAGATACTTGTGCGATTTGAAGATGTCTGAATTGCTCTTCGAATTATCCAGAAGTATATGGATAAATGTGGGCATATAACGGGTTCTCCCCTACTCCACCCCCTTTCATTCAGAGCACAGGGGGCTTTTGTTTAGCTCAGTTTCACCCAGTGAAACCACACACTACTGACCTGGATCATGCCAGTCCGCTCCTGCGCACCAGTCGGCCCAGTACCTCTGGTTCAGGACTGGTTCAGCATAGAGCCCTCTCTGCCCTTCCCCGGAGTTCACGCCTCCAGGAATTGGGCAACGTCTCAGTTTAAACCCTCAAAACACCCCCAGAGGGGTTTCCTGAGTTGCAAATTTCCAGACTCTGACTTCAATACCTTACTGATAGAAAGCTGAAAAAGGAAAATGACAAGTGCAATAGACTGCATCTTATTGAGAGACAGTATTCCTTCCCTAGGACCTAATGTTTCAAGTATTAGTATGCTTAGTGTCTGATTTTGCTGGTAGGTCAGAGGGTAGTTTGCAACTGCAATTAGGCTTTAGATGTTTTGTGGAATTACTGCAGTTGTTTTTGTGTCATTTAGTTTCTACCCAGATAAGGAGTTTGAGAAGTACTTCTCAGTTACACCTTCATCTGTTCTTGTGACAAGCAAGACACCTCTGCTGTCCTCGAGACAAGCAAGGACCGGTTCTTGGCTAGTGTGGACGCCACTTTTCACAGGACTTGGTGCTCTTTTTTTGATTACAAAGGTTCAGTGTTGCCCCCACCATGCCCCGCCTTCTCTGACAATTATGCATTCTGCTGTAAAAATTGGACCCACTTCCACCCTCCCACACGCCTCAGCCTTCATCCTTCTCTTTCTTCTTCTTTTTAAAAAAACTCCTGAGAATTTATGACTACCTGAAAGACTTCCATCTTTTATTGGTATGACTTTGTTAAATTAGCATTTGTTAAGCAGAGCCCCAGGATGTCGGATGGTGAGCGGAAGGTTCAAAAACAGACCACAAGGAAAAGTGAAACAGAGGAGTTTATTACTCACAGGTCCTGTAGGGCACACAGAATGCTTTGAGAGGCCGTGGGGTGGTGATGAGGGGGAGGGGGATGGAATAATGTCTCTAGAATAATGACATAGCAGATGCTTAATCAATAAGTTGTAAATTAAAGAAGAATCTGTAGGTAGGAAATTTATCAAAATCTTTGTGTGTGTGCATGTGTGACCCAACCAGGAAAAGTCTATAAGGGAAAGATTTTTATATTTCCACAACTTCCTAACCATGACCCCTGAAATCATTCTCTCCACCATCATTTTTTCCTGTTATTAATAATTTGTCTCCTCTCTTTCCCAAAATGACATGGCTACACATGGTAAAATTTAGTTTATGTAAACGTTGGTTTACATATACATGATAGAAGCAAAGAAGGGAGAAGAACCTTAGACATCTTCCAAGCATCTTGCCTGTTCCCACATTTTTCAGCTGAGGAAACTGACAATAAACAATCCAGTAGTTGTGATTGGATAGCTCTACCCACACTGCCTGAATTTGGGGGGTTTTGTTTTAGTTTTAGGATAGAAGTCTTCTGACTTTACAGAAAGATTTGAAAACCCTGTCCTCCTCAGGATAGAAGCTCCCATTAGCTCATAAGCCCTAATTCCCCGTTCGTAATCATGAGGTGATCCTTTGGGCTGAGTCACCTTATCAGGGTGGACCACGTGAGTAAGGAGTCCTTGATGTGGTGTAATCTGAGAGGTAGCACAGAGGCCCTATAACCCAAATACAGAATACACACAATGTCAGAATTTGCATCACTGGCGTTTGTGCTAAGCTTCACTCACTCCGCAATCCTATTTGAAAAGCAAATCCCCTGAATGATGAGATACACAGATTTCTAATACTTTAGTGGGCACACAGAAACTTCAAAGTGACCCCAGAAATGTGGGACCACAGGCACACTGAGGTTCTAGGTTTGGGGAGGGAACAGAGTGGGAACTAGGAATCTGCTCAAAGGTGAAGCAAAAAGGTTGAGGGTGAACTGCCCACTGATACCCAGCTCTGCGTTTCCTCTCCAGTTATATAACTAAAAAAATCTTGAAAGTGTAAATAGTGGGATATAGCGCAGAACTAATCATGTTGTATGACAGCACTGGGATGCAGTAACAGGGCTAGTTAAGAATTATTAACTTTATTAATAGACAGCGTGCTCGGATCTCCTCAGTGAACATTGATGAATACATAAAGTGAACTTTGGGATGCACAAGGCACTGCTCTGGATGTCTTCTGCAGTTGTAGCTGGCATGGAACAAAGCTGGTTTTGTGCGTAGAGATGAAATTAGAATGGGCAGGGATGTGTTAGGGGCAGGGCGGTCCCTCCTGATGTAGGCAACGAGGGGACACACTGTCTGTTGAGAAGCTGAGCACAGGAATGAAACTGACCAAAAGTGAGTCTGCTTTTCATTAGTGTCATGTGCCAGCAATTCTAAAAATGTTACTGATGAAATGATCATCTTCTGTACTACCTCTTATTAGTCTAAATTCTAAGCAATTACGGTGATTTTTGTTGAGTTGAAATATAATATATGAAAGTTTCAAATTAGCACATGTTGATAATCTATCCTTTTATAAACCTTGCATCCTGCGTATAAGTTAATTTGGGGAATTCCCAGTCACACTGTTAGCCCCTACACTTGGACTTGGCTGCACCCATTTCTCTCCAGAGTCATTATGATGGCAGATGGTTGAAGCTTGCTAGCTTTGAAGTGATTTCTACCTCCAAACTTTGGGTACTACATAATCCTACATTTAAAAAAGTGTATTTGAGAGTAACAGTTTAGCACAGTGATTTGAAAGATGAAGAGATAGAACTTGAGTTCCTTTGAGTTTGTCATTCTGTGCAGTTTTCATTGCAATAGGGAAACAGCATGCTGCCCTAGAGCTGTGATATTTGTATTTGAGAGGTGTCAATTTTATTGCAAACCTCAAATATTTTACTAAATTTGATATTTTACTGTTAATTATTTGTTTTAAACTAAAGAAGAACTCAAGAAAATAGAATGTTTGGCCAGTGGTACAATTTGTTGTCTAAATTGTACCTTTCATAGATGTTTTAGTTTTATTAAAATTTACCTCTCAGTTACTACAATGTTGTATGCATTACTGTGACAGACTAGTTTGTAGCTATAAATTTGTCCCCTTTTAAAAACATATCTATATAATTTAAACATATTGGCGTATTATTCTTTATTTGCTCTGTAATAAATAATTTTATTTTACACTTCATGGGCATGATTGTTATGATACACGAAGGGCCGTTTTCACTGCCAGCGCTCTGTTTCTGGTTCTCATTATTTCTTTCATAATTATTACTGGAAATAATTTTGTCACATGGAGGTGATGGATGTTCAAAATAACCCACTCGGGGTGTCCAATACTCCTGGTAGGCCACTAATGTCTACTACACTGAGGTCTTCTCTTAGGGTCTGTAGTAACTATTTGCAGCATTGAAAACATACTTGCACTTTGGTTGATTTTTCTAGTGATTCCAAAGCCAGCAATGGGCTATATAAGAAAAATTTGAGTTCCATTTTTAACTCCATCAGCAGGTAAGAATCCTATGATTGTAATTACTTTGTCTTTGCTGGTTAAATTAATACTCAGCTATTGGATATTTTACCTACCATGGGTTCAAAGCAGTCTTGTCACAGCAACAGCATGCCAGCAAAAGAAGCTTTATAGAAAATAGGTAAATACATGTCTTTTGTGAATTAAAAGGGGGTAATTATGTCAGTCTTACTGCATTTGTGGGTGAATGGCTAAGAATAATAGAAGTAAAAATGTCAGGAAACTTTAAACATTAAATACAAATAATCACAAGATTGTCATAAGCATGAGAATAATATATCAAATGTGATTTTTGTTGCATTTGATAGAGCACCCAAGTTAGAATATAAACACACAAGCACAAACACCCCTTCATTTTCCTTTCCTTTATTTTAAGGAGCCCCAAACCTGTATACCACAGGTACAATTGCTATAATTTTCTTGTCAGAGTAGACCTTTGTTACAAAGAATCCCCAAATTATTATTTTTATTTAAAAATTTCTCTCTATGATTTATACAAAGTAGCCCAAGTAAATCCTGATATTGAAAATATTTTGGCTTCTTAGGAACATGTAGGATTTTGCTGTATAAAGTTGTGCTTATTATCGAGTCATTTGAAAGTAAACACACCACACCTTGCAACTGAGCTTCAAGGTATTCTCTCTGCTTAACCACACACCTACTCTGAGATTCAGTCATTGTGTTATTTTTTTCTGGGAATTCCTTTTTTCTTTGTGAATGACCTTCCAACCAGGTGGTATTGTCTTTAAAATATTTGATTTCTTAAAATGAGATGGTTGATTAAGCTCAGTAAAGTGGTTTTTACTTTAAAAGAAGAGGCAATCCCAAGGTTCATTTTTCTTCTGTAGCTTCTGAGTTAGTTTCGAAGGCTTTTGCAAAGGGAAGTCCCCTAAATATTTCCTGGCTGTGATGGCTTCACAAGAATCATCCGTAGAGGAGACTAACTTGAAAGACTGTATCTATTTGAATACATGAATGGGTATAATTGTTAATGATGTCAGTGCCATTTTAAAAAATAGTGAAATAGATTCCAGTGGCAGTTGATGTAAAACAATGGTTGGGAGCAGAAGTAAGTTAGTTGTGTTTGAACAAGAATGAAATGCTTAAAGTTAGAAGTCACCAGGGAACTGTCTGACTTAATCAGTTTTAGGATCATATTAAATTTTCTCCAATCTTTGTCTTTTAAATTTTGCCTAGAACATTATCAGTGGTGGACTAGTAACACTATTTTGCATATATAATTATTATTCTTAGCCTATTCCAAAAGAAATGTGAGGAAACCATAAAAGATATAATAGTATAACATTAATAAAGATCAGTATAGTAGAATAGTATAGTACAGTAGAATACAACAGAATAAAAAATAAATTAAGCAAAGGGGAAATATAGAATAGTAAAGTGAATGCAATACAAAGATAATAACCAAAAATGCATATAAAATGCTCTGGAAAAATTAAATAAAGGTCAAATTTTCAGCTCTCAGCTTTTAGTTACGAAAGCAAAGAGGAAAATTACCTATTACAAGAGTTCATTTCCTGTGTGTGTGTGTGAGAGAGACAGAGAGAGAGGGAGGGAGGGAAAGCGACAGCAAGGGCAGCGGTAGGGCTGGTCAGCATAACTAGATACAAATCTAAACCCAACTTGGCCATCAACACAAACTCCTAATTTCTCTGTGTTGCAGTAAGTGTGGGAATTTAATATTTCTCTTTTCCCCATTTGGCTAGCACATTAAAAAAATGGAGTCTAAGTAATTGGGACCTACTGGCAGTTCCTAAGTCTTTAGGAAAAGACAGCTGACGTGTTATTTGAGGGGAGACTCAAAGGAAATGAAGGAGCATCACCTATGTCCCACTCACTTTAGATGTGCTGTGTCATTTCATTCATGCACATCCTACGAAGTAAGATTCCTGTTTCACAAATGACGATCCTGGGTCGAAGGTTTACTGAAACAGATGTAGCATGTGAACTGTGTCTGCCTAACCCTAAATCCAGAGTGTGTTTTCCACTGATGACCCTGCTTATTAATCCCTCCAAGGGCTTCACTGAAAAAGTCTTAAGTAGCCTAATGAAGTTATTTCTACTTCAGATTCTCTGAGAATCAATCTTTAACTTTCAAAAAGCCTAAGATAACTTCTGTGCACTCATCTGGGTCTAGACCTATCTGTTAGCCATTTAGACCTAAACTATTATTTACTCAATATTTTAATGTATGTTTATTTCTCAATTGAAGAAGGAAACTTAATGTCACTATTAAAAATGTACAACCGGTGTGTTTGCTAGAAATAAAATGAAGTATAAAGAGAAATAACTAACAATAGGTGTGAACTCATGCAGCCCTTAGAAAGCTCTCAGGCACCACCAACTGGGCAGGTGCAGAACTGGGAAGTCAGTGAGTTCTTCCCCTCTTGGGGTTTAGGGGCCAGGTCTTCAGCAGAAGTGTCCTGGGGCTCAGAGAGGCTTGGCATCGTGGTAGAGACTCAGCTCTAGGGAAGGTGGAGGAATATGCCCACTGCTATTGGAAAGTTGTAGCTGCAGCTTAGACTGCTTTATTCAGTAAAGCTAGTTTGGGCAAAAAGTGCTGATGGAATGAATCAAAACAAAATGTCTCTATTCTATGAGAAGAGAACAACTTATTTTCAGATCTTTTTAGCATTACTAATATTTAAATGCTCTCATTCTAAAATTTCTGATTTCTAGGAAGGTAAATTTGACAACTTAAATGTTTCTTTAAATCAATAAATCAAGCAACCTGATATTTAAAAGATATTGAGTTGGCAAAAAAGTTTGTTTAGTTTTTTTGTAAAATAAGACATATTTTTCTTTTTTAATTAAAAAAATTTTAAAGTATATTTTCTTGATTATGCTATTACAGTTGTCCCAACTTTTCTCCCTATGCCCCTTTCCACCTGGTACCCCCATTCCCCCCAACAATTCCCCCTCCCCCTTAGCTCATGTCCATGGGTCATGCATATAAGTTCTTTGGCTCCTCCATTTCCTATACTGTTCTCAATCTCCCCCTGTCTGTTTTGCATCTATCAATTCCTGCTTCTTCATCCTGCACTTTTCCCCCCTTCTCCCTTCACCTCCCAACTGATAACCCTCCAAATTATCTCCATATCTATGATTCTGTTCCTGTTCTGCTTGTTTGCTTAGTTTGTTATTTAGACACAATTATTGAGAGTTGTGAATTTATTGCCTTTTTAATTTTCATCATTTTGATCTTTTTCTTATAGAATTTCCTTTAGCATTTAGTATAATAATGGTTTAGTGATGCTGAACTTTAGTTTTGCCTTGTTTGGGAAGCACTTTCTCTGCCCTTCCACTCTAAGTGGTAGCTTTGCTGGATAGAGTAATCTAGGTTGTAGGTCCTTGCTTTTTATCACTTTGAATACTTCTTGCCAATTCCTAGCCTGTAAAGCTTCTTTTGAGAAATCAGTGGACAGTCTTATGGGAGCTCATTTGAGGGTAACTCTCTGCTTTTCTCTTGCCGCTTTTAAGATTCTTTGTCTTTAACTTGTGTCATTTTAATTACGATGAGTCTTGGTGTGGTCCTCTTTGGGTCCAACTTCTTTGGGATTCTCTGTACGTCCTGGGCTTGTATGTCTATTCCTTTCTCCAAATTAGAGAAGTTGTCTTTCATTATTTTTTTCAAATAAGTATTCAATTTCTTGATTTTCCTCTTGTCCTTCTGGCAACCCCATGACTAGCATGTTGGTATGTTTGAAGTTGTCCCAGAGGCTCTTTATACTATCCTCATTTTCTTGAATTCTTTTTTCTTCTTGCTGTTCTGATTGCTTTTTTCACTCCTTGTGGTCCAAATCATTGATTTGATTCTTGGCTTTATCCCCTCCACAGTAGATTTTTCTTTATTTCACTTAATGTAACCTTGATTTCTGCCTGGATCTTTTTTATACTGTTGGAGTACCCAATGAGTCCCGGAGCATCCTGATAACCAGTGTTTCGAACTCTCCATCTTATCTCCATTTCATTTAGAGTACTTATCTCCATTTCATTTAGTTCTTTTTCTGGTGTTTTGTTCTATTCTTCAATTTGGGCCGTATTTCTGTTTCCTCATTTTGGCAGCCTCCCCATGTTTGTTTCTGTGTATTAGGTAGAGATGCCTTGACTCCCTTGGTAGCATGGACTATCGTACAAAAGTGCACCTGTAAGTTGAGTGGGGCAGAGCTTTAGGTAATTGCCAGGGTGGGGCAACTTGTGTAGCCACTCTGTGAATCTGTCTTGGGGTGAGGACTCACAGAGGGGACAAGTGTGGGGTTTTTGGCAATTGCTCTGTTGCCAATCAAAATTTCTCCCCATATGCCACTGGTGCCCTTCCAGCTGTTGTCCTGGTGCTGTATACCTGGTGGGGTGGGTCTGCATGAGTCCTAGCTCAGTTGCAGGCCCTTTAAGAGGAGTCTCCTGAGAATCCCAGTTTCTTCCACCACCTCAATCCCCACTGGTTTTTACAACCAAAAGTTATGGGTACTAATCTTACTGGTGCTTGAACCCTGGTCTGGAAGGTCTGGACTAAGGCTGAAATCCTTTGCTCCTGAGTAATCCCTCCCAATTTTTATCCACCAGACATGGATGTGGGACCTTCTGCCCCGTATCTCTGCACTTCTCTGTGCCACTTGGCCTCTCCACCTCTCTGCACCTCTCCACGCTTCTGCCTCTCCTCCTCATCTGGACGAATGTGTCTTCTTTAAATCCTTGGTTGTCAGACTTCCATACAGCTCAATTTTCTGACAGTTCTGGGTGATACTTGTTTTGTAATCTAGTTGTAATTTTTGCTGTGGTTGTACAGGGAGGTGAGATGTTTTCTCATGCCTCCATCTTGACCCGAAGTCCAAAAGACATTTTTCATTTCCACCAATAACTTTATTGATTTGGATATTTTAAAAAAATTTAAACTTTTTTATTTATCTTTAGTGGGGAAGGGGAGAAATATCAATGTATGGTTGCCTCTTGTGCGCCCCCTGCCAGAAGAGAACTGGCCTGCAACCCAGGCATGTACTCTGACTGGGAATCAAACCATAATCCTTTGGTTCGCAGGCCTGAGCTCACTCAATCCACTGAACTACACCAGCCAGGGATGATTTGGATATTTTGAACATGTCAAAGAGATGAGATTTTGAGCTATCTACTGCATGGTATAATGTTGATTGTTCTTAATGTCTCCATTTGATTGCTATCCACTTCAACTGGTCTACCTGTGAGCATCACCCAGTGAGAAATTTCCAGCATGAAACCTCGAAAAACACTTCTGACACATTTGGTCAGTCACAGAGCCTCCTCGGTATGCTACACAAACAAATCTTTTCTTTTGCGTTTCAGTTGTATTTTTACCTTTCTTGAAATAATAAAGCATAATATGCCAAAAATGTTGCCTATTTCCTTCCATCTTCAATGCTAAAATGGCCACACAAAAATTTACCCATTTTGATGTCTTTTTAAATGCATGCCGATATGACAGCTGCCACAATACAATCTAACAAAATTGTTTCAAATGAAGTTTAAGACAACCAAGTGCTACTAGAGCCATGTTATGGGGGAAAAAATGAACCTTTTGGCCAATTCAATATGTGGTCAATTAAATCAGTATTTTTGTATTATATTTAGGAAAATTTTTCAAGAAAATCCAGTGGTACACAGCTGGGACTTAAAACATTTCTAGTATCTTCCAGATTGTAAATTCTGGGAAAGCAAGGGTTTGATCTTTAAATTTTTTCCTAGAGCCTAACACAGTACATTACATAAATGTCTGTGTCAGAATGTTCTGAATGTATTCGTTTCCTTGCCAGACATCAAACTCAGGTTTAATCTGGTTTATTTTGTGGTTCACTTGTAGCAATTAGTTATGAATGGCACAGGTCACATCTCGGACCATATAAAGCCTCCCAGAAGTTGAGTTCTATTAATAGTTTGTGGGTCACTACTGCATTTGTTCTATGTTCAGATGAATTTCAGTTTTGTTCAATCCTATTTTTGTCAGAATATGACTTTTTTTTTCAAATCTCATGTGAATTTCGAGTAAATGTCTTTCCACATATAATGATGAATTATTAAACTTTAGCAACTTTTATAGAACACTAATGCCCACTTCATTTTATGGCTGTTTTAAGTCCACAGACCCATTCAAACAACAGAGAAGGCATTTTTGCAATACAATGTACAGCTGAATATTCAAAATTAAGGTCAAAAGGATAATTCAGCAATTTTGATGATTTTAAGGAATAACTAATTCTAGCCAGTAACAGTTGCATGAAAAGACCATCTTTTAACTTTGATATTAGAAGAGAATGAATATTGATTGAATACCTTTGAGCTTAGAACTTACTACCATTATTCACTGCTCAAAATAACCCTATGAAGCCAGGAAGAAAGCGAAGACCACAGAGGGTGAGTGATTCATAGGGAACCACCCAGCTTGTAAATGGCAGAGCTGGGACTTGAAATCAGGCCTGTATGACTTCAAAGACTGCATATTTCCTCTATACTACTCTGCCTTTATGGTTAATGAAAATATTCAAAATAATCACAATTCATGGGTACTGACAACTTTATTTCACCCGTATGCAGGAATCACTGAAAAGCTGTTGCTTTACAGGGTGTGAAGAGTCCAACATATCAGGTCATATTATATTAAAGTCAAGATCAACTCTGGGAACAGCGGGGAGCTCACAAAGCTGTTGTCCGGTGAGTGCCGGAAGGGCATTTCTACGACGGGAGTGCAAACACTTCAAGGTTCACCGAAGCATAACTGCAAAGAATGTGACCGGGACGGGGAGCAACGGCAGGTGGAGCTGGAGCAGGTGGAGCCGGAGCGCCGCACAGTGCGTCGGGAGCAGCGCCGCAGTGCCCCGGGGTCTGAACAGTGCCAGAGCGGGCGGTCGCAAGGCAGAAATCACCCGTGCACCATGTGGATTCAACCACTGTTTGCAGGATGGACTTTTTCTACACATGTGCGAAACCACCACTCGAACATCATCGATTTATTTTGGGTGGAAAAACAACCTACTTTATTATCTATTTAACATTTTGCTACTTGACTGAATCAAGACCAAGCTTCTTTGTGTTTCTGGTGGCACTGAGAATACAAGGCCTTCAATGTTGCCTTCAAGAAAGTTAAAAATATTGGCGTGAAAAGTGGAGGAAAGATTTGTAAACACACACACACACATATACATATTTGCATTTTTTCTTGTTTTATACATACACATATGTGTGTAAAACTGTTCACTTATCTAACAGTTCACTTCTTATATAGTTTCCTCCTAATCCTATTTATACATATTTTCTTCACGGGTATCATTGGAAAATCTCATACTAGTATATGTGAACATGCACTCAAAACCAGCAGCAAAGGGGTAGACAGTAGTGGAGTGCACATCTAGTTTGTAGGAGTCCCTTCACGTTTCTGTGTATATTAGACTGGAAATTAAATATGGTAATTACATTCCTTAGAAATTTGTATATATTTAAATACTCAAATCTCAAACATTTGGAAGAAAAAAATATGATCTTGCATGCTTATTCTTACCATATAGAATGTCCAGTTGTCTGGGATTCTGCTCATCAGACAGATGTACAGAGATACGATGTTGCCCCTGGGATGCCCTTCTTTCCTTCCGCCATCACTGATTTGGATGGTATTTAATTAACAATGTCTACAGTAAGTCTCCAATAGTACAATGCTAACACGTCCTGGATTTTTTTTTTTAAGATTTCATTTAGTTACTTTCAGAGGAGGGAGGGAGAAAGAGAGGAAGAGAAACATCAATGTGTGCTTTGATGTAAATATATTACAGAAAGGGTAAATAATAAAGTAACTGGCTAAAAGGTTCTCAAGGGCCTATATACAGCATGAACTAATAATCTTTGCTATAATAATCAAGAGTTTTAGGCTGAAACATGGAAGACTGACAACTTTACTGTTGGTGAATCTAATAAAATAGTTCTTCAAAATTAATCCATAAGAAATTACAGAATACTGAATTGTATTCAATAAAGACCTGCTAAGAGATCAAGTAAAATATGGCACTTTAATCCCTGTTTAATTCTATACTTCTCTTAATTCTAAAATATAGGTGATTTAAATTGTTCATTTTAGGCGTAAGCTTAAATTCTGAATTTTTAATTAACTTTCCCCGTTTCACTAGTACTTGTTAATTTTTAAATGTCAGAGTGGCATGTGTTTTCAATTGTTGTCTATTCTTAATTCAGTTTTTACAAAGTAGCTCAAGATAATTGCTCACAAAAGATCTCTCAATTACCAAGCTATTTCTCTAATGAACATATTATATACTCAATTACACACATCACTAATTTCACAATTGTTTATTTTTTGATTTTTTTGCTTATCATTTCTGAGGCACTGCAGTTTCTGCAAGGAAAGTTACATAAAGCACTTGTAAATAATTGGATTGCATCTCAACATTTCAGATAAGATCAAGTGTGAAAATAACTGGAAGTCATATTCAAGCAAATGAGATTTTTTTTTGTAATGTGACACATTCCCTGTGATAGAAATCTTTAAAAGGGAAAGTATAAAGTTTGATACTTAAATATTTTGAAGGTAGTTCACACACATTTAAGTTAAATGTCATTTACTTTCTAAAACGTACAAATGTCTTATTATTATCACTCATACACTATAATAGTAGGAAGAACAGCAGGTTGAAGATGCAGCAAATATTCTTTGAACACTTCCACAAACACAATGTAAACATTCACTTTAATAATGTTTCCTTTGTTGATACAAAACTGAGTGCATTTTTTCCTTGCCTCTGGCTGAGCCGTGACTGAGTAGCAACAGCAGAGTGCTGAAAGAATTTTTCAACAGCAATTTGCTTGTTCTAATTTACTTTTCAGGGTTGATGATCAGGATCACCATGTTGCTAGCAAAAAGATCCATTTCCATTAATTCTATCCAATCATTCCTCTTGTCCTCATTATATATAGTTCCCCTGACAGCTTTGAGTGAATCACAAGTGCCTCCAGTGCTCAAATTCTGTAATTTTATATATAACAAACTCCTATATCCTTAAGAAACGAATCTATCACACCCATTGGGAAAGATGGGTACAGAAATGAGTGACTCAGATGTGACCCCTCTGCCCTTTGTTCATCATACAGAAACACTCTTTTCTTAGTCAGCAGACCTATGAAACAATAATGCCAGAGCATTATCTGTTCAATCCTAATTCTGTTTAAATGAAGAAATTCTCAGGGGCTTTTGTTTTTTAGCTTGAACATAATCATCACTCATCAGCAAAATAAAAAAATAGAAACTGTAATTTAAAAACTTTTGCATATTGCAAAAGAAAGGCTTATTTTAAATGTATTAATATCCTAAAAATGTAATGGGAAGTAATCAAGTTATCATCCACATCTTTCATACATTTCAAAATAGGTAATTTTCCCAATCTCTTTTCTGTGAGGGACCTTGTACAGTTTCACTGTGTACAGTTTCAATGTTCAAAGAGCCCTAGCTAAGTGATTTGGAAAATTCAATGGTATTACATCTTCACACTAAACACAACTACAAAAACTATAAAACAGGCCAGGAAAAGAAATTCTTCTCTCAGTCACTGGAAAATTAACAAAGTTAATAATTAAAAAATATAGATCACATTTATGCAGGTTATGCTTCTAAAAGGGAAAAATCACAGGGTTTCAAAGTAAATATAGCCATAAATTATCTCTTTATAACCTGCAGAGGGCACTCTAGTCCCTTGAAAGAAAAAGTAAAAATTTTAAGGGTGATAACTTGTTCCATTTTTGTTATTCAAAGTGTTATCTAAGCCATTTTTAAACAAAACTACCATTTAAAAATACATTTAGAGAAAACATACACATTGAATTTAAATGTTTAATAGATTATTAAAATATACAAATTTTCACATCCTATTGGAAAAACAATTCAGCAGGTGGTTTCCACCCCAGGGCACGTCAGTCTGCAAATGCTGTGCATCACCGTACGTTACCACCACATTCACCGCATTGCCAACAATCATGCAGAGTGGCCAGGGCCTTAGAGACATCAACACGGACCTCAGAGTAACCTGCTGGGAAGGCAGTAAACTAGGTCTGCTCCAGGCTACATATGAACAATATTATAACCATAAAATGGCTGATGAAAAAAATCAGAAGCTAATGGGAAAGCTAATAAGAGTTTTCAATCATTTTGTAAGAGTGATTTCATGAGTTCTTTGGCAATTTTTATTTTAATGAATCGTTTCATTGCTGCTAACCAACACTGTGTTTGGAGGGAAGATATTTAAATATTTGACTTTAAATGTTCTTCCTCTGACACAATACTGAAATATTTCATAAGAAAACTCACCAAGTCACACACACTACATATTATGTATATTACATATTTTATATAGCTTCTTATACATATTTTATATAGTTTCTCTAATGGCATATTTCAAAATACATTGCAACATTTTATTACCTAAATATTTACTGCATAGTGAATTATTAAAAATAGTAGTATCTTAGCAACATAGCCAGGGGATCTTGCCTTTCATCTTATATTTTGATCCTCAACTTCTGTGATTAAGTAACTTACTATCAAAAGATAATTGGAAACAGTTTGGTTACTAAAATGAAATTCCAGAGGCTGATACCAAGGTAAGTTAGAAACCTACTTCTTTGAGTCATTGTTTCAATTTAGAAATTGGGTCATAAAAACCCTGAGCGAAAAAATGTGTAAGTAAATTATTTAAATACATACCTTATATTGCAAACTGCTACTAGAATAATGAACACTTATAAAGTATTTAAAACATGCTTTGTGTACAATAAAATTAATCACTAATAATAATTTAATATTTAAAACAAATTTGGTTAAAAATCGTTTTCTTTTTTAAGGGTCTTGAAATATGTGAGGAATAGATTATCTTGCAAGACAAATATTGACATTGGTAAGTTTTAAAACATGAATTTTTTGAGAAGTCCTGGCATGAATACATCTTAAAATTTTATTCTTAAAATACTGTGCAAAATTCCACAGAATATTTCAAAATTTCAAAGTTATGGAAGAGATACACAGTTAAATGAAAAGAAGGTAGAAGAAAGATAAACAGTACTGTGGAAAATGGCTATTTTGATAATTTAATCCTTAGAAGTATTTCTGTAATGGCATCATTTACCTTTAATGAACAAAAATCTTCATTATGAACAATTAACCTAAAATTAAAAAAATGAATGCAGGTATTCTTAAGTTGGGAAAATAAGTTGTTTTTCTCAAGAAAGAATAAAGTGAACAAATAAAGCTTTGAAACCAGAAGTCTTAAGAGTAATTGTGTATTACGTTTTCCCCAGTTGGATTCACCCCACAGCAAGGCGTTTTTTAATGGGAAGAGAGTGGGAAGAAATCATGCCGTTTAATAAAACAGAAGCATTTTTCTCAACCTAAATTGTAGCCACTGCTTTGATTTTTGGGTTATCTCAGGGCTGATAAGTATACACTCCAGTACATGAAACAAAACCAGAAAATACACCTAAAATGTACTCTTTGTTTCTTCTTTCTTCAAAGCCTGTTTTCTAAAGTCATTCTTAGGCAAAGCAATGTTTGTTTTATTACGTAAGAAATACACTTCATTTGGTATTCAATTGACTTTCTAACTTAGCAGACAGGACTTTACATCTCCAAATACTGGAAATAAATTGCATTCTTGGCCCTTGCTTTAGAAGGTTAGAGAGAATAAATGCACACCCTGGTAGTGTTCTAGTGATCTCCCTAATCTCAGCTGCACTTTGTCAGAACGAGGTAACTGGTAGTTAAGTGAAATACCCTAGATCAAAGGGGGATTAATCACCAACCGAATCCTTGCTGAATAAACCTGTCATTCAAGAAAATTATTTCCCCTGAACTTAGCAGAGGATTGAAGATATTTGCATAACAGGGACCAACATACTTCAGCCAGGTTAAAAGGTTCAGAATTCATCCTATGTTTAGCTTTTTGCCTCCTTTTCCTTTCAGCGGCGTGATACAATGGTTTCTAATCTGATAATACAGCTAACTATCTAAATGATGTCAGAACAGGAAAGTATTGCAAAGTTCGGATGAGGGATGGATCAATTTCACTTTCAGTAACTCCTAAATCTGATTTGTTGGAATTTAAGATGTAATCCTAAAAAAGTCCCTTAAACCTGAGGACTGTTTATTAACATCCCTTTTCTGACCTTTGTCTTAGAAACAACCGTGCTGCTGTGTCTGCTGTGTTCGGAGTCCAGGCTCTGGATGAAAGCCCCACCTACCTGCCTCCCAGGGGCGGAGCAGGAGTCCATGCAAGTCTCTAAAAGTGGTTTGAAATACTATCACATAAATATTAGTTGTTGTTCTTATGTATAAAATTGTGCTTTCATACAGTATATAAACTCACAATAATTTAACTCAAATATTTAGCTGGTGTTGAAAAAACTTAAATGTTATCAGACTAATGTTTAATTAAGAAAACATTTTTAAACAAATAGTTTAAAGAACTTTTGACAAGGCTATTATTTACTTCAAACCTGACATTTAAATTAATTATTAAAAAAGTTATAAAAAAAAAGCCTACCCCTATAAGGGTATTGCTGGCCTTAAAAAGTTTTAAAAACCTTGTTTAGAAAAGAAGGGTTTTATCAACATCATGAGACATCTTTTCTGGAGCACTTTTTTTCAGAAATGTAACATTTTCTGTACCTTTTGGGTCTACTGAAGCATAATTACTTATATGATAGACATTATATTTCATAATCATATTTTTCCACTAAAAGGGAATTTAGCCATTTTGCACCTAGAGTAGGTGTGATACCATCCAAATGTGGGGAAGTAGGTGCTCATATTCACTGCACACGCAAAGCATCTTTCAAGTTAAAAAATGCAAAGAATAGCTATCAAAGAAAATGAATAAAATCCATAGTGAGATAATTTTTTAGAAAATGATTGAAGTTTTAACCCAAGAAAGGACTCTTAGAGTGTCTTATAGCTTAGAATAAGAGCATGTCAATCACGATTAAGCTTCTGGAATCGGAATCCCTTTGAAATGCAGCTGTTTCTTCTTTAATTGTGGCAGCAGACTCTCAAGAAAAGAAAGGTCCAGCCTTAAAGATGAGTAAGGAATACAAAATAGCTCAGGATTAGTTGTGGAGTTCAAAGGTCGCTAATTACACTAAGGAGTTCCCAGACACAGGGAAAACATTAAACAGGTCACCTACCAAACGGGAAACGGACCTTGTCTTCAGAAATTATCCTGAAGTGACAGGTTTCTAGACAAAATCAAAAGCGTCACAATGTGTCCAGCTGATCCTAACAGGATGAAAACATGAGTTGGTTTCAGTTCTGTAATGTAACATTAGGGTGGGATGGAGACAGATGGCATCAGCTTGCCCATGGCCCACACTCTTTCCAGGACTCCCTAGATTTTCCTCAGGTTTCTCTAAATGTCAAATCAAAGATTCACTGGTTTTCTGATTGCTTATAAAGAAAGTTTTCCCTGGGGCATTATTATACCGAATCTTTTGTCAACTAACTAGATAAATGACTCTTGCCTATTTTAGTGTACTTTGCTAAACATTTATACAATCATGATGTCCAAATGGCTCCATTAATATTAACATAAGTTAAATGTTAAGCTTTCCTTGAGTTTAAGAGATCAAATAACTTAGGGGAAATATTTTTCTTATTCTTTCAAAAGAAAGGTTTTTACTACTGATTATCAATGATTAAGCTAGAATAACAAGTTAAAAATCCTGGTCAGGCAGTTATTCTACTTCCTTTGTTACTTGGGATAATTTTGAATGGGGAACACTATGCCATGCTAATGCCTTGCAGAAAATGAGTTTATAATGAGGAGGATTGATTTTAATTTAAAAATCATATTTCAAATCCTAAATTTATATGCTATATTCCTTCAAACTCTTTTTCAAGGACTTAGCAGCTTTTTCTATGCTTTTCCTTGGGAAACTCATTAAAAAATAGAAACCAAGATACAATTTAATTAAATACTAATTTATAACGTATATTTTTTCATAATACTTCTAATTCTGTAAAAAGAAACTTGACATGAATTAAGTTTTGAGAACCTTGAGATTTCATCTTTTTTTGAATGGTCACTTAAAGTCCAACTTGACAATGAACTACTTTGGATACAGAATGAGACATATAATTGTCAAGACAGGTAGAGAATAAAGAGTATGACTAGATTCTGAGGAACACAGAAGAATGCTAATAAGAGAGTAAGAATAACCACCTTCAGTAGAATTATGCAGATTATTTATAAGTCAATTGGATAGTTCTGATTAAGAACAGTTTACTGTTTACACAATTTTCCTTTGTTTTAATTGGCTGTTTTTTCAAGAGATTTACAGTTGTTTCTAATACGGTCTCTGGTATTTTGTAACAACACGATGTAGTAGGAGCTTAGTACTCAGGTTTGGAAGAGCAAATAATTTTTTATTATCTTGCATGTCATCTACAATTCATCAGGAGTGGATGCCTGTAGCTTTGTACTGAAGAGGAGGCTGAGCCTGTATCCAGAAATCTCAGTGGACAGAGGGGACTGTGATTGATTAGCCATGTCTGTGATTGATTAGCCATGTCTGCTGCAGGCACAGGAAGGACCATGTAACAGGCTGACCCAGGACGAGTCTAAAATAAGCCTGAAATGAATAACTGGTGGTTTATGCTCTGAATTATTTTTGAGTAAAATCAAAGAGTAATGAAATTGGAGACATTAATCTTTAAAAAAATCTTTTCAAACTATGTCAGACTAAAAACATCAAACAAGAGCATTTTTTAATGATTAAAGCACTCAGTGATTTCTCACTTACAGGTTATATGCATACACATTAAAATTAAAGACTATGATTTAATGTAGGCTATGTTACTATTGCATAAATCCCATTTACACATGAGATAATTATAGTAATAATGATCCATATGTTACTGGAGCAGGAGCTTTAGAATTCCATATGTAATAGTCAGAAGAAATTAGTTTCCGGTCTGAAAAATGAAAGAAATGATAAGACTATATTATATTAACAAAATTTAGTAAGAGACTGATACTGTAAAATTGTGGAGCACAATTATTTCAAGGAAGGAAACTTTTAATTTGATTTTATCAAGGCACATTTACAACTTTCACCACTTTAAAAACATGAGTTCATTAAAATATTTAAATAATCTACTTATAAACTTATTTATGACAAATTTATGCCAATATGCCTCACTTAACGCCAAATCTGCTAATCTCCCCCTCACATTTCCCCTAACTTCTGTTTCTTATGGGCCGTTTACTTTGAGAACAAGTACTCCTCTTTGTAATCTCTTTACCAAGGTCCTGATTCTGATCTTGTAATTATTCTCTACTCAGTCAAAGTTTCAAAGCTATAAATATACAACCTTCTAATAATGTTTTTTAAAGACTGCTTCAATGGTTTCTTATTGTTTTGATCAAATTTAAGCTTTTTGCTTCAATAGCTTTGTAGCTTTGGACAAATGACAACACTCCTTGAACTAAAGTTTTCTGATATACAAAATTAAGATAATGCTAATTTGAACTACACATATGTACTGTATATTTTGGACTATAAGATGCATCGCGTGCCCTCCTCCCCCCAATTTGGGAGGAAGAATGGTTGTTATTGCTGCTGTTAAGTTCTGTTTATATTTACACTGGTGAAATACCACGTTATTTATGTTATTAAATATTTTACCATATTTTTTGCTTCAATTTTTTTTCCTATTTTCCTTCTCTAAAACCTAGGTGTGTCTTATGGTCCGAAAAATACAGTAAATTCTTTTTTTCTTTTGTTCAAGTACAGTTGTCTCCATTTTCACCCTACTACCTCCCTCTGCCCTGTAAATTTTTATTATCATACCCTACTGATATTATCATATCACTAAACATCCAATTCTGCCTTTTTTTACTTTTCTTCTTCATAATGAAAGAATACAGGTAGGATAGCTAGGATATATTACTTTATCTTTTTTTTTTCCCAGTTTGGGAACTCAACAACATTGAGAGTCAACACAGCACATGGTTTAAGCAGCCAGGCTTGGAGACAGACTACTTGGGTCTGGTTGCCAGTTCTGCCACTGACTAACTAGGTGGCCCCAATCTCTCTGTTCTGTCAGCATCCTCATCTGTAAAATGGAGATAACACTTAATAGGATGTTGTACAGATTAATGAGTTAACACACATGAAATATTTAGAATTGTGCCTGGCATATAGTAAACAATAAATGTTAGTCATTATTATTTAAATTAACATTCTGCACTCAGTAACTCATGGATATAATCTACAATATTGGTGTTTGGATTTAGACAAAACCAGTTTGTCCAAACTGACATTACTGTATTATGCCTCCACATACATACAACTTGCACTATGAAGACTATTTCATATACACGCATCTCTTTAAAATACTGCCAAAAAATGATATAGGAGAAAACAGGAAAAACTTTGGGGAGGTAAAGAGTATGACATAGAATTACATAAAATTTATTATTGCCCTTACAAGTAATTGCTTAGAATACTGTAGTTCTGAATTCTGTAATTCTTTTGAACATTTCAAGTAAGAAGTCCTGTCCTATCCTTCCTATTTTAAGGGCCCTAATCCTTAGCTTTAAAAAACTTATCTAAATACAGTAGTTTTATTCTCCTTAATATATGAGGCAAACAATTTCTGCTTATATTTAGCTTATTCTACCTCATTCTAGCTACATTTCTGTTCTATATCACATATGTGTATTTGTTTTGGATTAAATAATTTTGAATTCATTTATAAATTACTTTTTGTCACCCTAAATTTTCATATAGACCATATACATATTTTGTTACGACCAACAAATTCACCAAACACAGAAAACTTTCTTTCTATTGCCTTCCTATCTGTAAGATAGAGAAGGTACTAAATAATGCTCATTGACTACAACATTTGCTAGAAAGTTAAAATTTTAAATACTCATATGTAGCATTTATTGAATCCATACTACATGCTAAGCATCATGCTAAGTGCCTGGCCAATATAATTTTATTTAAATCTCATGAGTCACAAGGTAAATAATACTATTATTTACATTTTACAGATGAGATAACTAAAACTTTGAGCTGTTTACTTACTTGCCTAAAATCACACAGATAACAAACTAAGCTAGACTTAACCCTCTTATCTGTTCAACACCAAAGTGCCTGTGAGAAACCCCTAAATAACAGTGTATGTTAACAAAGTAAAATAAATGTAACTTTATACTAAAGTCCAACTCCGTCAATCCTTGCTGATCCAGACAATTATAAACAGAAGACAGAGGGCAATGTAAAGTATACCAAATGTTACATGGAACAGAATCAGACCAATTTTTATAAACTGGGATTGCTCCCTCATCTTTTTCTGCTACATTTTAATTTTACCTTAGGTAATAACTGCATAACACCATTTTAATTCCCTCAAGTCAATATGAATGTATACAACTTACGTGTACTTATTTTTGGTTTTCCTGACGCAAAAACTTGAACAGAATGCTGATCTGCATAACATCCAGTAAGTGTGTAATCTAAGATCCTAAAACGAAGCTGGAAAAAGAGAAATGTACCAAAAATTAACGTGATTCTTTGGTAAAAATAATGGTCACACTTTTTCCTTTGGCACAATTTTAGGAATTTACTTCACACAGTTCACAAAATTAAAATCACAGAATATTAAACCTGAATATTGCGTGTGTGCATATGTACAAATATACACACACCACTTCCCTTTTCCATTACTGTCATTTCTTGGTAAGGCTGGCATTATGAAGTCCTTCATATGTACCACTTCGCTAACATGAACTCTAACCCTGCAAAGTATCCCTACTGTACAAACGAGGGAACTGAAGCTATGAGCTGGCATTTGAACTCAGACCTGACTGATTACAAAAGCTGATGCTCTGTATTTTCTTTTCTATCTCTAAGGCTATGCAGTATATTTAGATCGTAATTCTTCTATAAGCAGAAACATATACATGTTCTAGCAAAACATAAGAATGCAATTACTAAAAGAGAAACACCAGTTTATTCTGGTGTTTAGAGGAAATGAGATGCTGTACTTAATGGTCTAGATAGCTGAAATTTAACTTTTATATAACTAAGCTTAGAAATCACCCTTTCTCTCACAAAAGCTTTCTAAAATGTAATTCTTAGTTCCTAGGTCTAATTGATAGTGTGGTATCATCAGTATAAACGCCAATTATTATTTTGCACTATAATAGAAAGGGCTATTAGTACCTTCTCTGAAAGCAGTGCCGGGTGCCTGCCTCACAGTGACAGTCACAGGAACTATGAAACTTGTGTAATTGACACGGCTCCAGTCTCCTTTTGCTGTGCTTCTCTTCATCTCTGCTGCTAAAAGTGCCTGATTTTGCAATATTATGGTATCTTTTACTATGTTGTTTCCCTCCCATCTCCCATCTTTGCAGATTTATCCTATTTCTTAACTTTCTCCTTTCAATTACCAAACTGATCACTTTCATAGAATGTAATTTTTAGATCTTTGACATTTTTTCTCAAATTATCTCAATAGTAAAGGGCTTTTGCTTGCTTGTTTAATATAATTCTGGATGCTTAAAGTTACAACAAGACTGACTTCCAAAAACCTAGATATTATATAAATCTATTCAGTGAACACAGATTGGTTGTGCATACTTTCGATTAAATTATAAGTGGTTAGGTGATGGAAATGAAAAGTCATAATCCCTACCTTTGAAAGACATACAGTGTAGTGACACCCCACATTTTTTTCTGAAAAATATCTAGAAGCAGGAATTTTTAAAATAATCCTTGAAACATAGCTTGTGGACATAGTTGAAACCAAGACAGAAGAAGTAAGTATCACAAGTGTACTTCTGACTTCACCATTTCCCCTAACGCTCTCATGTAGAGATTTCAATCTCTCTTCTTTGATACCACTCTGTGTAGGTTTTCTGCTACCTTTTTGATCACCTCTTCAAGCGCCTTCACTGGTTCTTCCAAATCTTCCTCCTCCTTTTATCTTTTTCTTGATCTTATTTCTACTGTCTCAACTATGGTATTTCTTATCCACAGATAACTCCTAAATCCTGTATATAGTTGAGCTCTCTTTTGAGAATCAAGTTCCAAGTCGTTAGCTCCCTACTAGACACTTACACTGGGATAGGTTGCTACCAATAGCAACATACGCGACATGAAATGCACTCCCTCTCAACTTTCTCCATATCTGTATTATCTTCTAAGTACTATATTGATCCACTCATCAAATATTTATGTGGCAGGTATTGGTCTGGATATTGGTAGTAAAACAAGGAATGAATGAGACTCACATGGTCTCTGCTCTCTTGGAGCTTCATCTGGTTTAAGTGACATACTTTTTAAACCGGGGGCCCCCAACCTTTTTGGCACCAGGGACCAGTTTTCCCACAGACTGGTGGTGGAGGGTGGTTCTGGTCCACAGCCTAGGGGAATGGAGATCCCTATTTTATGTAACACCATCTCTGATTTTAAACTATTTTTTGTCTCTATATTTAATTAGTGGCCAAGGCTTTACCTTTATTACAACTCCTGTCACAGTCTCTTCCATTCTCTTTCTGTGATACCACAGGAGTTCAGCATGATCACCTATTACTTTTTAACCAGAATACTATTAGAGCTAAAAAAATAGTTTCTTTGTTTATAGTTACTATTTCTCTTGCCTTCCTCACATACATTCTAGATTAATCTTCATAAAGTATCACTTTCTGAAACAAGATTCCCCTCTCAAAAAAATTCTTATTTTCTAACAAAGGAATAGAAGTAGATTCAAACCCTCTATAATCCAGACCTGAATCTTATCCAGCCATATGTGTCACTATTGTTCCTGATACTAGTTCCTACTTGTTTTGTTATCCTCATTCTCATGATTAAGTTACCTCTTTAACCTATACAAATGTTAGTCAATCTTCATGGTTTCATATTTATGCTTAGCTGGGTCTCAGAGTTTTGTTTAAATTCCATCTCTACTGTAATGCGTTCCTTGACCACTTTGGTCAGAAGTGCTCACTCTCTCCTTGAAACACCAAAAACAGTTAGCACTGATCAATTATTGACATGGACCACTGAAAAAAAGTCCCTAGAGGAAAAGGACTATATCTTACGTTTCTGGCATACAAATCTCAAACATGGTAATTACAGCTAGGCAGAACTAGACTGAGTTGAGATGTGTAGGCCATACTTACCTGTTTCATCTTAAAAGTTTTATAGTATAAAGTGAAATAGAAAGTGACTAATACTAAACAAAAAGAATCTCGCAAAAATAAAAAAATAGCACAGACAAAAAAGTACGCACCCAGAATTTAAAAAACAGTGGCTAGCAAACATTAAAAATCAATTAGATATATGCAATTTAAAAACCAAGGAAAGGTTTCTAATATATTGAGTAATATAAATATATTTACCTTTAAATATGCTGTATTCCCAATACAAATGTGGTCAAATGGCTGCTTCTCATGGTTCTTGGCTCCGAAAGTTACAGTTCCAGAAAGACTAATTTCCAATGATTTTGGGAATTTCTGTCCTAAAAACAAAAATACACAATATCCTAAGTTAAGTAGATTCTATAGCTAACGAATGAAAAATAATCAATAAATAAAACCCAGCTCACCAATAATCCAGATCAATAAGCTTTTCTCTCGAAATACTTCGAGCTGGCCAAAACTAACTTTGTATTCCACATGTGTGATTGGACCTCTTTAAAAAAGGACACAATACAAAAAAAATTATCACACATACAATAATTTTAAGAAATCTAAGTCAAATCTTGCTACTGTTACTTAATATAAGAAAAGATAAAAGCATTTCTACATTCAAGTTTGCAGAGGAGAGTAGAACAGATAATTATTACATCTCAAAAAAACACCAGAAACACAATAAGCATTTTTGGTGATGACATATATTTCATTATTAATTCTGAAGACATTTTGGTGATGGTATACATTTTATTATTATTCTAAAGACAACTATAAAAATCATACAGAATATATAAACAGTCATATGGATTGACATAACATTAAAACTATGATTTTGTTATACATTAGATACCCTTTGAAAAGAACTATGCTGTAGAACAAGTTTAAGAGTAGAATTATGAGGAAGCAGTTCACCCTTGAATAACACGGGTTTCCTACACAGTTCAAACCCACGTTTTCAAGGGTCAACCTTTCAAATCCATGGTTGGGATCTGTAGGTGCAGAGGGGAAACTGTAGTTAAATTTTTGAGGGCCCGAAAGTTATACGTGGTGTTTTCCACTGCGCAGGGGTCAGTGGCCCAACCCTCAATTGCTCAAGGGTCAACTGTAATCTTATGATACTACTGACTTAATTTACCAGATAGCTGATAGTTGAGCTTGACCTGACTTGTATGCAGAATACAGAGAAATTGTTAGAAATAAAGCCAGGAGTGAAATAATCTCTGAGAAAGCTACACTGGTGTAAATTTATACTTACTGGCAGGTTTAACCAAAAAATAAAGACACATGTGAAGGTAAATAGATTATTTTTACTGACTATGTTTTGGTTCAGAATCAGCGTTCATTTGAATGACATAAAAAATCTTAAAAATAAGGTAGAAAAACAAAGACAGGTAATTTATGGTTGGGCAATGAAAATGTACTAAGGAAGGAAGAAATTATGGCATAGTGCTATTTTATTCCTACCTATTGTAAAAGGGTATATGAGCTTCACAGAATTCAAAATTGTTTTTCACACTTTCGTGAAGTTTTAAATTGGCCGTTATTTTTAGCTGTACTCCTTCCTCTTTCATTTGATAAAAGCCCAAAATAGGTGGGACAGGAACCTGGAAATAAACATAAACTTTTATATAATACTAAGGTTAATAAGTCTAAAATATCAATGGTGATTTACTCATTATATACAGTAATATACTCATTATATACAAATACGTCTTTAATGACTACTGGGTTACTCCAAGTCGTTTGGATAATAGATGATGGAGTTACATTTGTTGTAAGTGCACGGATTCTTCCATTTCTTTCTGTTTTCAGAGATGAGAAAGGTAGCTTACAAAGGTGTGCAGTACATTCTTACATTCTTTTTCCTACTCTTGTTAGTCTAGGTTCCCCTCTTTCCCTCCTCCAGATTCTCTATGACCTGCAATATAGGACATGCACTAACACCCTGCCCATGGTTCCTGCTGCCCTATTTGAAAATTGTGATTACCCCCTACCCATCAGCTCAGCAGCAGCTGACTTAATTAGTTATCAATAATTGATTGAAAGGGAGATAATCTGTACGGTGAATGAGCCAATTACTATTTCCGGTACATACGAAGTAAAAAACAGGAAGCACATATTTTACAGTATATACCCTAGAGCTGGAGGACAGATACAAGCAGAGAAAGCCAGTTGGAAGAGGAGACTGAGAAGCAGGGATGAGACAGGCGGTGTAGACCTTGAGTACAGAGTGATTTTAGTTTTAATTTTCTGATTCTAGTTCCAGTATAGCCTGGGCCTTCTACTTCTCATCCCTGAATGACAATGAGATTGACTCCTGTATTCATTCTCAAAATAAACTCTCTTACTTAAGCTAGCATGAGTACATTTTTCAAAACTACAGATTCACAACTACAAGAGACAAATGGTATAGTAGAAAAGATGTGGGGTTCAAATGCCGGCTCTGCAACTTATCAGTTATGTGACCTTATACAAGTCATTTAACTTCTCTGAGACTCTCCTCATCTGTAAAATGGGGCAAATAATACCTATTCTCAGGGGTTTTAAAAGTACTAGAGAAAATACATATGAAATGCCTATGACAATGTTTGACACATAGCAGTTATTCAATAAGCAATAAAGAGCTATTAATATATTTGTAACCACAGTTGCCTAGGATAAGAGAGGTATCTTTAAATGCTCACAGTTCAAACAATGACTAAATCATACAAAGTTCTTTCTTATGAGCATGAATTCCTTACTGGAGAACATTAAATAAAAAATCCCATGATTTTGAAAATCATTCAGTGCTGTTACAGACACCAGAGATTAAGAGGCGTCCTAGTTAAAGAACTGAACCTTCATCGTCATCAATTACTCTCTGGTAAATAACTCATAAAAAGTTTTCCTTTGGACCAAATGTATGACTTGCAAAGTCTGAACTTTTCTGAGGTTGTTTACCTGGGAGGTGTAGTAGCATAAGTTGAATGACTCTAAAGGTGGACTGAATGGAAATTTGTAAGGTCCGCTAAATGCAGAATCATCCATTGCATCAATGCTACTAGAAGTCAGAATGGCAGAGTCAAGAGAAGTCACACAAGGATGAACTAGAATGTCCTGAAGCGGAGATCCATTGGTGGGGAGACTCAAGCTGATGGTAACATTTGGCATGATTCCTTCTAAATCACACTGTAATACAAAAGGAAACACATTACCAAGATCTTAGAAGTATAAATCTTCTGGGAGAGGTTTTCCTGACTTTATCTGAGTCATTTTCCACAGTATAACTCACTTTTCTCTCAAGGTATTGTTCTCTGTGCTTTCTGAGTTCTCCTTAACAGTTTGACCAGGCTCTCAGACATCCAACCCAGAGACCAGGAGAAACTTCCTGGAGCCCTCTGCCTATATTTACAACCCTTAAAAAGCTATTTCAAACCCACCGACTTCTCTCCATTCCTGTTGCAAACTTATTGGTACAGGCCCTTACAATTTTTGTCATAGTCTTCTAAAAGTATTTGGATTTGTTTTCTTCTAATCAATCGACCCTCAATCAGTGTCGAGTTATCTTTTTTTTTAAAGATTTTATTTATTTATCTTTAGAGGGGAAAGGAAGGAGAGAAGGAGAGAAATATCAATGTACGGTTGCTTCTCGTGAGTCGCCTGCAGGGAACCGGCCTGCAACCCAGGCATGTGCCCTGACTGGGAATCTAGCCGTGATCGTCTGGTTCGCAGGCCCGTGCTCAATCCACTGAGCTACACCAGCCAGGTCAAGTCATCTTAATAAAAGATAATTCTCGTATTTTGACCACATTCAAAACCTTTCAGTATTCTCTCCATTTTGTATTACTTTTAAAGGCTTTCACATTTCTTTTATCATTTTCTACCCTGTTACCCATTAGGTAGCATTTCTACCTAATGCTGTAGACACAGGATGCTTTAATTTTCCTGAATAAATTATATTGTTTTACCTCCATGCTTTTGAATGTGCTATTCCCTCCAGCTACAATCTTCTTTTCTCTCTGTAACCTCAGCTTATTTGATGCTTTGTGCAAGTCCTTACATTCTGTACTGTCACCTCCAGAGCCTACCCCTGCAACGGAGAGAAGCCCAGGATCTTTTTCCTGTGTGGTCTGGATTGGTTTGCCAATGAGAGATACTCATGAGAGACTTGGAAGGTGGAAGGGAAAGGGAAGTCAGTATTCTAGGAAGGCCATGGAAGCCAAATTTGACAGCTCCACAGCCTCTATTTTTCTTGGTACCTCTTAGTGTCTAGCACATGGCTATGCGTAAGAGACACTCAGAATATATTTGCTGAATGGGTTATTGTTTTCTAATTTAAAAACCTACCTTCATTTACCATTCTAATATGAAATGTTTTACCTTTTTGTTTTATCTACTGCTTGACATGTGTGTGAATTCAAGAATATATGTGCTATAAAATGTAAGCATATAGGGAGCATGCAAGAATATAAACAGTACCATGTATATTTAATGTCCTATAAAGGTCTTTGGTGACAGTTACAATAAAATCAATCACATTTGAAAATAAAAATGCCAAATAATCTTACTATAAAACTTTAAAATATTTTAGTGTTTCAACTTCTAAACCATCTGCTACTTCACTTTCTACGTGTGAACCAGCAAGAACAAAGAGAGATATGATTTTAGACAGATATTTGTGAAGATAATAAAATAAGCAAATATTAATAGCAAATACTATTAAATTTCAAAATATTCAATTTATACTTATTAAATTAGCTTCTAACATTCTTACAGGGATCAGAAAATTGTAGCCATTATGGAAACCACCAACAAATGATCCACTTCCTAGGTATCCACTTCCACTTCCTGGTCTGTTAAAAGACCAGATCAGCAGTCATTTACTATAGAATAAAGACATCTATTCCAGAAGAAATCTATGTGCTACCCTTTAAATCAGTCTAGCATATGTAAACATAGACTCTTATCTAGGAATTATGAAAACAGAAGGGACCTAGGAGTTTATCTCATTTTAAAAATCAGAAAAGACTTAAAAACATTATGAATTTTCCAAAGGCACACAGAGAGTTAGTGATGGAGTGGGGACTAGAACTTCAGTCCACTGGCTGTCGGTTGGCTACCAGGACTAAGACAAAGTGAAGATAATTACCTTCTATTTATAAGAGGCCTCACAATAAAACTCCCTTAAATACTAAGTATTTAGTATTTAGACATCTCCTTTAAAAGATGTTTGGCTAACAGAAACACTATTTACATATAAGTTTAAAGAAACATTTAGGGTGTGGGTTAAGGTACACCCTTACACTTTTTATTTTTAGAATAAAGTTTTTCAAAGAAGAAAGTTTTCCATCATGATAATTTGTATCAGACAAGGAACAGGACTCAATCCAAAATTCCCACACACAATAAACTAGGGTCAGCTTATTAACAAACTGCGACATTTAAACATTACGATATTAATTAATAGTAAATGATATATAACATATCGCCTATTTATTGTCACAGAATGAAAAAAAGAGAATTGATGGTTTTTCCTACTTTTATCTCACAGAATTTATGAGAAAAAAGGATTAAACTGTTTTAAGATTTACAAATAACAATCCACGGACATCTCAATTTTGAAGCTCTTCACGATACCTACTTCTAGTGACCTTAGTAACGGCTATGTGTTTTTGATCATGATGGAATTGAGTTTAACATGCTAACTTTTAGATCAATTTAGGTTAAAAGGGAAAAGGAAGACCCGATTTGTCTGCCAGGACTGTTCTACTTCCCTGTTCTTGAAATCCATTTTTTTTAATCTATAGAAGTTGTATACAGCTACTCAATATTAAATTTGAGATACAAAAAGTTTATATTCACAATGCAGAGAATAAAGAAAGGTATCAGAAAAATAAAGATATCTGAGAATATTAATATGCACTTTTATTTTTATTTATTTTTTTAGAATAATTCTTTTTTTTTAAAGATTTTATTTATTTATTTATCTTTAGAAGAGAAGGAGAGAGGGAGAGAAACATCAACGTATGGTTGCCTTTTGTGCGTCCCCTGCTGGGAGTTGGCCTGCAGGGAACTGGACTACAACCCAGGCATGTGCCCTGACTGGGAATCGAACCTCGATCCTCTGGTTCGCAGGCCCGTGCTCAATCCACTGAGCTACACCAGCCAGGGCAATATGCACTTTTAAAAACTGTACTTGGAAGGTTTTTATTTTGGATCACTATTCAACATGGTACTGATCACTGCAAACTGTGTTGTTTTTTCGTCTTTTCCTGTTTTCTAACCAGGTAACCCTATATTAACTCACTGACTTGTTTAAATAAAACAAGAGCCCTTCAAAAGGGTTTTAGATATTAAATCAAACGTTTGTCAATTTCATTCCTGCTAGAGAAAATGGAAAATAGATATAGTGGTTTTAAAACATTTTCATATATTTTTACTCTTCTTGAAAGGTGGAGCCTAAGTCCAGCCCCCTTGAGTGTGGACCAGATTAGTGACCTGCGCTAACAAACAGAAAATGGTGAAAGTGATGCTCTCTAACCTCTCAGTCTTGGTAATAAAAAATTGCTTCTACCTGTGCCCTGTGTCTGTCTCTTGTCTAATCATTTGATCTACAGGAGACTAGTCACTAAGCTGTGAGGACTTTCTCCAGCAGCTTGTTGAGAAGGCCACATGTAAAGGAACTAAGTCCTCCCACCATTAACTGGTCGTGTGAATGAGCACCTTGCAAGTCTATCTTGAACCCCCATCAAACATCTAGGTGACATTGCTCCAGCTGATATCTTGACTGTGATCTCATGGGAGAGTCTACACTAGAAGTTCCAGCCAAGCTGTTCCTGAAATCCTGACCCACAGAAAGTATAAGGATAATAAATGTTCTTTGTTGGGACAATGGGCAATTGATTACAGAGCAATATATAACTAATACAGTTAGTAGAAATGCAAAAGGTGCCTTTACTAAATTTGACATGAATCTAACATCTAATGACTGCTGTTTATAAAAATCAACAATGTCACATAATAATGTAAACTAAGGTTAGCCAATTTTACCTTCTCCACAGATGATAAAACAAGTACCAGCGAAGAATCTTACCTTGCAAGTGACAGTTCCAACTACTTGCCATGTATCTGCTATATCCTGTTTATCGTATTGCATAGAGTTCACCTTTTCAGTGATAGAAATAGAAACTTGTGGTTTTCCTTTGTATGTTCCAGCTTTCCAGGCTGGTTGTTTTTGTGGATGAGACACAGAAGCAAAACTCATACTATCCAAAGAATTCTGTAAGTTGGCATCTAACAAAGTTCCAAATGGGCATGCCTGTAGAAGCAAGTCAGGCAGTTGGCTCAATTTTGTATTTAGCTCAGTGTCATTTTTTTGACTTGAGTAAAGAAAATCCTGAATCCCAAAGAGAAATTCAAAGCCTTGTGAAATTGCACTAATGCTAATTAATGGCGGACGAGGGGATAAAGACTGTTCAACTAATGGAACACAAGCATATATTATGCCATTCTTCAGAAAAGCAACCACTGGCCAGAGTTCTTCACTTCCCACTTTAAGTCCATAGACAGAGGTTTTATTGATGTGAGAACAGTTATCAAGACTCTCCACGAAGTCCTTATCTTCATCCAGTAATCTAAGTTCCCAGAGCAGTGATTTAAGAAAGGGACCATCTTCAGGAACAGGCACATAACTTGCTCCATTGAAGACTTGGGCTCGTTTTTCAACAGTTGGATACCGCCTGCAGTATGGAAACAAAAACATTACAAATGATTCTTCCAAATAAAATACCCATGAAAGAATCCCCCCCAAAACCCCTCAAAACTGAAGGCAAACAGTAATAACAAAATACTTAATAATACCTACACACACAAAAAAACCACAACCTAAAAATATTTTATTACATGTTAAGTTCTGACTATAGTAACTGTTGTATACTTAGTATATTATCTCAAATGATAAAGTATTATCTATTTCTGAAAATAATTCAACTTAGTTCATTTTTTAAAATAGGTAGAGCATTCAAAATCCTAGTCTCTTGGCCATTCAGATTCCCATTTGGCAGGCAAGGATTGTATACACATTTTGGGCATCTATAAGAACTTTCCCCCCAGATTCCATCTTAGTAGAGTAGGATCAAAAGAAGGGGCTTGATTTAACCCTCTATAATTTTGAATTCACTAGTTGAGATGATACAATTGTAAAAAGAATGATAGGTTATTCAACCTATCATGAATAACAGGTACCCTGAGTTTTCTTGCCAACCCCTACAAAAATACATGAGCATTTCAGTAATAATGGTTTACCTCTCTGGCCCTGGAAGATAGTATGGCCATAAAACAGAATACAATCTGAATACTTTTTTTATGATTTGCATGTTCTAGGGTGCATGGTAAGTTACTACTAATTCACCCCCCATCATGTGGGAAATCAGATTAAAAGGTGCTTTTGTTCATTTACAGAAATGTTAGATCAGGTTTTCTTAGTTCAAAAAATATGTGCTTTCCCTATTCCTTACCTCTCTATTCTACTGTCCAGAACAAAGTCACCTATTGCCTATTAACTTCCCTGTAAATCAGCTAACTTCCCCAAGTCTTTTTTTCTTATTTGTAAAATAAAGAGGTGGCTAAAGAATATACCAGCAATTCTCATCAAGGATCAAGAATATACCTGGTAAAGATAATTTTTCCACTAATTCTACTAATAAAATATTGATGTTTACTAGTATTCTTTAAAAAGAAAATAAGAATGTATTCAAAGTCATCAATATAGTAAACCTCACTCATTTATATTCTGATGCATTTTTTTGATTGAGAAGGGGAAAGAATTAGCACTCTAGTAAGGGAGTAGCAGGTAAATGCCATTTCTTTCTTTGAGTCTCTGAATAAGAATCATTGAGGACTTTGGACTAAATTCTAGTACAGTGTCTAATCCTCTAGTTACCTAGAGGATAATTAAATTTCTTCTTATGTGCAAGATTCTTATGACTGAATGTAAACATAAGTTAATCTGGGACCTTCTACAATGGTTCAGTATGTGATCAATAAATATTTTTGTTGGATAACTCAACCTGTCATTTTAAATTTATTCAAGGCCTTTTCTAAAATAGGACTCACGCCATAAACGGCCCTACAACTATGAGGTACAATACTAACCTCAGCCAGACTTAACCCAATACTATTTATCTGGGCAGCAAACCTCTAAAACAGAATCTAGACCAAGATTTTTTTTGTGGTGGAGAGGAGAAGAAGGGGGAGTAAATAGATAGGGGAAAGGTCATTTGACTTTTTAAATCTTAAGTGATGGCCATTATCCTTTGGTATATATGTGGATAATATGCCAGTACATACCTGTTTAACCCTACCCCAGCCCCAAGAGGAAAGAAAACTGACATAGGAAAACTTAACTAGTTCATTCAACAATACAGAATTAGTAAGCGACAAATGAATTATTTGAACCCAACGTGCTGCTTCCATAGAGATGTTGAAGTGCCCACCCAAACACACCTTTTTTTCTGAAATATTCTGAGCACAGTGGGAAAAAATTCTGAAAACAAGCATGACTTCTTTAAGGAGCTTATTTCTGTAAGCAGGAAAAATCTGACTTCTATGAGATATTGAGATAAGCTACAAAGCCACAGATATAAATACAGTATGGTACTGGTACAGTAACAGACAAAGTAACAGAACTGAGACAGACCAATGTTTACATGGGAAACACAATAAACTACCAATGGCTCCATAAATCAGTGAAAAAGAATATGTATCGTTTGGAAGACGATATTAGAAAACTGGCCCACAGTATTGAGAAAAACAAACTGGGATCCCTGTATTAACAACATATCCAAGGATGGACTAAATGTAACAGATACAATGATAAAGTTAGGAAAACGCAGGTGGATATCCTTGGGAGACAAGCGTAGGGAAAGACTTCAACAAATTTCACGAAGCACTAACTACTTTGCTTGCAATAAACTCAGTGATTTCTATTTAATCAAAGGCAACATCAGGTAACTGGCAATGATAAAGTATTTGTAAGAACTAAAAAAACAACATGGGACTAATGTCAAGAATACACAGTAAACTCCTGCACATTAACAGACACTGCCCCCTCCCCAGCGAATCTGAAAGAAAAAAATGAACAAAGAATATCTACAGGCAATTCACAGAAGAGGAAACCCAAGGGCTAACAGTCTTTGCAACACAGAGAAAATGAAATGAAAATAAAATGCTATACTGGCAAAAACTGAGTTTTAGGAAAGAAGGGAGATATGGGAAACCTTTGCTCTCTGCTGATGATCAGAGTGTAGACTGGAGAAAGTATTACGAAGAGCCAATTATTTGGAAGCATTTAGTCAAAATCAGCATAGATATGCCCCATGGACCTTTTGAGAATATCTACTGCAGCCCAGTTTTGATGGCAGAGCTGGAGGTAACCTGGGATACCTCAACGGGGAACAGGATAATAAGTAAGTAACACGTGGAGGGTGAACTATAGAGTACTGAAGAGTAATGACCTAGACATGTACTCGTCAGTGTAGAGGCCACTATCCATGTCACTTTTTAAACTTAAAATGAACAAAATTGAGTCCCTCAGTTACAGCAGCCACATTGCAGAGGCTGCATGTGGTTAGTGGTTACAATATCAGACAGCATAGATTTAGAACATTTTCCATGTCCATCACTGCAGAAAATTCTATTGAACAGTGCTGCTCTAGATGATCACAAAATAACATGAAAGTTTCTTTAAAATAATGCTGAGAAATCTAACAAATATAAGAAAAAGAATGAAGTCTATAGAACAATTACAGTAATTTGAAAACTGCATACACAGACACACAAATACAAGGATAGCAAAAAAGAGATACAAGTTACCTATGAGGCAGGGAGAATGGCAGAAATACAGATACCCAAGGGACTATATAAGTAAAATGGGGAGTACCTCTTACAGACCAATGAGGCTAATGAACCACATTAAAGAGTATTATTAACTCCCTTACTTCAGGTATGATAACAACTATAAGTCAGGTACGCTGGGGGAAAATGTTAAACTCCAACTGGGATGTCCTTACTAATAAAAATTGTTAGGTTGCAAAGTGGGAATTTTTCATGTTCACATTGCCAACCACTTTTTATTTAAATTTGCACTCGTCTTTATCTGTCTCAACCTCAATTCAGGGCTACACTACTTCACTATAGAGCTTTCCTCAGGGAAGAATTAATTTGTTGGCAATATCAAATTGTCATAGGCACTGAGAATAAAAGGTGAAACAAATTACTCGCACTCACATTTTACCAAGAATTATTGTACAGTACTCTTTCACAGAGCCATTTTGATCAAATGTGGCAAATTTAAAAATGAAGCCAGATCAGCTTACATTATCTAAGAAATAGTGAATACAATTTAATTTTTGTATTTTTTCAATTTTATTCAACAACCAGGAACGTTAAGCTATCTGAAATTTTCTAGGAATGAAAAAGAAACGTGGTAAGATGAAAATAACAGTCTGGCATTGCTCAGCAAGGATTTTACACAAGAATAAGTTAAAGCGTCATTGACTGATTTTTATTAATGAAGAATTTTAAAACGTACAGTGCTCAGTAAATTTCCTTCCATTTATCATCCCCAAATCAATGCCAAGCAGGTGGAGTTAAAGATACCGTGATACTAAGTAACACTGTATTAGAAAACACATAATACTGAATATGTGTCAGTCATCAACTCATTTAATTCCCACAACACTAGGAAGTAGTATTATTAAAACGTTCACTTGACAGATGAAACAAAGGTTAAATGATTCGCCTACACACTGCATCACAAAACTAGGCTACAGGATCCATCCCTCCGACTGATCGCCCCTGACGATGCAGACTTGCATTTACCTGGAGAATCTGACGGTTCCACAAACTGGGGTTCCCGGTTCGTGGCTTACGAGCCACACTGCTCGCTGAGCCATGATACGCCGCTAAAGCATCTGTTCACTTCCAAAGCCGCCACGGAGGAAGAGCGCAGACCAACTACCTCAGATGGACTTTTGTTTATCCGAACCACCTTCTGCCCGACCACAAATACTTCGGGCTCAGCAGAAAATCTAGTTCCTTCAAATGAAGAGAAATAAAACCTCTGAGTTCGTCAGGAGCGACCCAAACCACAAGAAGTTCCGTGAGTCCTCCCCTAGAATCTCGAGAACTCAATTATACCCAAGCAACCCTAGTAGTTACTTCCTCTAAATTCCACTTCCGGGATGGTGGCCCGCACGGACCAGGATTCCTCACTCGCCCGAGCGACCAGCGTCTGCGGTTTGCCGGCGGTTCGTTTCCCTGGTCTGCCCCTCCCGACCGCCGTGCCGGCGCGCGCAGCTCCACTTCCGGCGTACGAGGGGGTGACAATGGGAGCAGCGCGGGCGGCGCCGGGAGGCAGCTGACAGGCGTCTGCGGCTTCGCTTCATGGCCGCTCTCCAGCCCCGCCTGGGCTCGGTGGGAAGTCGGGGAGCCCGCAGCGTCCTGGAGCCGGAGCTGGCGAGCTGAGCAGGGACCTCTGCGCGGCGCCGCTGAGGCGCAGCATGTGAAGCGGAGACGGCGTCCAGTGCGAGGCGAGCCTCTCAGCCGGCCGGGATGGCTACGACGGCCGAGCTCTTCGAGGTGGGTCCTGGCAGCTTTTTAGAGAGTGCCAGGCCCGGGGTGAGGGTAGCCAGATGGGCGGACTGAGGAGTGAGCGTGTGGTCACTCGCGGCCCGGGAGCAGCCCGCGGAGGAATGGTGCGAGAGCGGAGGGGTGGGGCGGCGGCTCGGGTGTCGGCGCTAGCGGAGCATGACATGGGGGAGGGGTGGGTGGCACGGGGACCGGGGTTTGCAGGGGAGGGAACCCAGAGTCGTAAAGGAGGGAGGGGGGCTTGGGGGGTCGGGGCGTTGGACGATGTACTCGGGTGAGTGGTGGCAAGGGCTGACCCGGGCGCGGAAGGAGGAGTCAGGAGCCCCAGGCTGGGCGAGCCCCGTCCTGTCGCTTGGATCCTCGCGTAATTTTCTCAGGTGCCACCTGAGATCCGGACGACGGGGGGGCTTGTCGTTCTTTGTAATCACAACGTTAGTAAGTAGAAGTGGCACTCGCCTCTTGCCCGTTGACCCTTACGTTGGAAAAGGCCGCCGTATTTTTGAGCACAGTAAAGGCCTGCTGAGCCCTTCAGAATCCTCGGAGGCGAAGCTACGATGAACATTTGTGTGCGGGGCTCGGGGAGTCGGCGTGGGTTACAAACGCCCCGACTGCGAGCGGGGGCGTCCTTGACAGCGAGCGTGCTGCGGTGTTTCCTTTTGCTTCCCAGTCTCTGAAAGTTAAGGTTTAATTCAGTGAGAGCCAGTGTGCGAAGCTGCAGTGTTTGAGATAATAGGATAGGAAAATTCTCATCGGACCACAAAACAATGAACAAGGAACAAATGTGAAGAAAGCGTTTCCTTTTGTGAAAGAAGTCGAAACGGGATGCGAAGAGAAAGGAAGACCCAGGAAGACCCGTTGTGTGCGCGCTTGTTTCCTATTGAGTAACTAAGTGGGAAGTGAGGAGGTCGCAGTCCACAATAGAGAATTTCTCCAAAAGTGGAAATTGGACCCTTTTTCTGCTTTAGATTCAGCAGTCACTTCTTTTCTTTTTGGCTTACAATGTAAATCCCACCGTTTTTATTACAACTGGGAATTTTTCATGTTTGTTACTGTGACTATGTTTCAGGTTTCTGTCGGCTTTTGGATAGAGACTGCTTTTGTTGACAGGAATATTATGCCGTTGTTATAATAATTTGTAATAAAATGGTGATTTGAGAGTGAAGGGCTTATTTACAAGAAAGAATTTGGAAATACTAATTACGTTTTCTCATATTTAAGTATTGAGTACATTAACTTTTCTAATTCCATCTGTTTATTGATTGACACAGGAGCAGGGGGACATTTTTTTTTTTTTAAAGATTTTATTTATTTATCTTTAGAGGGGAACGGGAGGAGAGGAGAGAAATATCAATGTACGGTTGCTTCTCGTGAGTCCCCTGCTGGGAACTGGCCTGCAACCCAGGCATGTGCCCTGACTGGGAATCGAACCGCGATCGTGTGGTTCGCAGGCCCGCGCTCACTCCACTGAGCTACACCAGCCAGGGCCTAGACGTTCTTTTTAAAGCTTTTACTGTGTGTTGCTGGGCATGATGCTGAAGAAGTTCTGTAGTTCCTTGTCTTTTTTTATTTACTTATTTATGCATTTATTTTACATCTTATAAAGGTAGAAAACTATTTTTAAAGTTGAGATTTGTAATATGCCTAATGAAATACTTGGATAGCTAGCTTTTAATTGAAAACTGACTTTATCATACAGTTCCTAAGGCATTAATCTTTCAGTTAATGAATACTGTGTGTCGTTCATTCCCAGTTGTGTTTCAGACAAAACTGTGTCTGTTTTTCTTTAAATGTTTTATCACATGAGTTCCACTTAAATTACATGAAAGTGCATTTGATTTATGCTCTTCTCCAGGAGGAGGGGAGGAGGTACAGAAATATATATTTTGCTTTTTAGGGTCTCGCCATTTAGTAAAGTAGTTAAACCAAATTAGGCTTTGACTTAACTCAGTGACCCCAGTTACGTGATAGCTGGTAATATTCACTTGCGGATAGAGCAGCGATTTTTGAACTGGTGAGCTGCAAGAATTTTTAAAACCTGCAGTATTTGACTATTTAGTCAGGGGCACATACCTCTTTTCCCTTAGGTTGTCAAATAAAAAAATGACAACAGCCAACACAACAATGGCTATCCAGTATGAATGAATCAAAATTATACCTATTTTTGTCAGATCAGCAAAAAACACATTTTTGATGTGCCATAGAATTTTAGTAATTAGATTATGTGTACCATGAGATGAAAAAGGTTGAAAATTGCTGCTGATAGGGTAATGTTAGAGACAGACTAGTTCTTTGGCTGAAGGGTTCATAGAGCAATTTTAAACATTCTAATGGATCTTGACTCATGTGACTTTCTTTTTCCTGACCATATGTTTGTGGTTTGTTGTTTCATCAATATGAAAAGCATTATTACATCATTACAGTTAAATGTTAAGAATGATTAAGAAATGTATTTACCTTTTCATCCCTAGAGTTGGCTCTCTCCTCTTGAATAAGTTTTCATTCCTAAGTGAAAAATTGGTCTCTTTGCTTTAGAGGGAGGAGAGAGATAAAAAACCAAACCTCAGGCATTGCTGCTGTTTTCCGTTGCTATGTGGATAGCCTCTAGGTTTCAGGGCAAATAGGGGAGTGTCTTTTCCTTGCTTCCCTTTCTTGGTCACAACTGGACAGCTGGAGAATTGTGGGAAGCAGAGGTCAGAACATAGTCAAGGATATTTTGTTTTTATGCAACCTGGTTTTAATGCACTATTAAGTTGGATTGTGCTTTCATTTCTCCACATTGAAAGAGGTCAGTACAAAATTATGCTTTGAATTCATGAAATCTCATTTGTTAACTCTACTTCTTTTAAAAACTTACTGGTCCCATGAGACTGCCTTATTTTTTTTTAACTTAAACACTTTAGTACAACAAAATTAATTATAGGATATTTTCTCACTTTACAGAAATGATTAGTAATATATTCAGTCATTTTAATAGTGAAGTATCCACCCTGGCTGGTATGGCTCAATGGATTGAGTGCCAGCCTGCGAACCAAAGGGTTGCTGGTTCGATTCCCAGTCAGGGCACATGCCTGGGTTGTAGACCATGTCCCCAGAGGGGCACATAAGAGGCAACCACACATTGATGTTTCTCTCCCTTTCTTTCTCCCTCCATTTCCCTCTCTCTAACAATAAATAAATAAAATATTTTTAAAAATAGTGAAGTATCCTAGAAATTCACCAGAATACCTTCTTAGTTTCAGCATACATGAGCACACCTTTCTGAAAGAATGTATGTGCAGTGTTTCTAAATGATCACCTTGGGATGGACATTCTAAACAGGCATTCTGTGTGGTTTCCTCCACATATAAAAAGTGACTGGGGTATTGAATTCTTTTTCTATTGTTGTGAATATTCTTTTCTCCTTCTGTACTACTGAGGACATTGTACTCCCTTCTCACTTGCTTTTTTTTTTTTTTTTGTCGTTATTCTTCTGGAGTCTTCACTTCTCTCTGGGCAAGTTACCTTAATGGGAGAGTTGTTAACTAGGGTCAATTACCCATTTATCCAGCAAATATTTAAGTACTTACAGAGTTCAAGATAAGGTGCCAAGATTAATGAATTTGCATGCCATAGAAATATTAATTCTGTGCTATATGCTGCAAAAAGTTCAAAATGGTTTAGAGGCCAAGTAGGTTTTGGAAATGGACATACTTTTGTTTCATTAGAGTTTTACAGTATGCCTTAGTATAGTAAAATTTTTGAGAAGTTCATTTTCACAGCTTCTTTGATTATGATACTCTTAGTTTGTATTGCTTATTAATTTTGTGAATTCCATGAACATACTTTCGAAAATGTTGAATTATATATAGAACCAGCCCTTATTGTTAAATAGAGGAAGGAAAATGGATATATAACTACATACTCTTGAAATAAAGCTATAAATGGCATCAAAGAGGTCTAGATAAAATCCTATAGGACTTGGGAGGATGGGAAGACTCCTTCTAGAAGTGGGAAAGGATGAGGAGATGGCATTTGAATGCTATACAAAGGATAAGTTAGATTTGAGTTTGTGGAACTGGGTGGAGGAATTTTCTAATACAGCAGGCAGTGAAATCTAAGACATAAAGGAAGGTAACTGGAGACAGGAAGAGTTCATTTTGGCTGGAGTGCAGAAGAGGAGGAATGGCACGTAAGGTAAATTGAGTTTTAATTGTACAGGTCCTGAGTGCCAGAATTGGGAATTAGGTGTTTTTTTTCTTTACTATAAATGCAGGAGCCTTGATTATAATAGTATTCGAGGTCATGTAATTTGACAATGGCTTTTTGACATCTAGATTAGAATTAGAATAGTTAAGAATGCATTTTCTGCTCTGGCTGGTGTAGCTCAGTGGATTGAGTGTGGGCCTGCCAACCAAACAACCACGGTTGATTCCCAGTCAGAGCACATGCCTGGGTTGCAGGCCAGTTCCCAGCAGGGGATGCACAAGAGGCAACCATACATTGATGTTTCTCTCCCTCTCTCCTTCCCTTCCCCTCTAAAGATAAGTAAATTTTAGAAAAACTTTTAAAAAAGAATTCATTTTCACATACAGGTTTATGTCTCTTAAATTTTCAAACTAAGTTACTTTTCTAAGTCTGTTTAAACAGACTTCTCTCTTACAGTGTTAATAGCTAAATATATATTAACAAATATGAGATATTCAAGTAAGGACCACTCCTTTACCTTTAAGGTGCTGAAATGTACTTGTCTTCAGCCATATTAGCTGTTAAATAAATGTTTGTGGAACCTGGCTGTCGTGTGTGAGTACCATGTGTGTGAGAAAATGTATTCATTCAGCAAACATTTTATTGAACACCTTACCTACCTTCTTCCAGAAGTCATTCCAATTACTGGAGTCAAAAGGTGTTTTGAGTTAAAAATCTAGTTGAAGTGAAAGAAACAGAACACTTTCTTCTCTCAGCACTCTGCCACTGATCTCAGTACTTTACCTCTGACACTAGATGTGTGGGGATTTTCCCCACAGTTCAGTTTTCTGGTAGACACTGACTGGGTGTCCTACAATTCAATTTAATTCTGACATACTCTGCCTAGAGTTAGCATCGCATCCCACAAAGTTAAGAGCTCAGGTCCCACAAGACACCTCTATTTCAGATACCAGTTGCAGTCCAGGTTGTTACCTGTGCTTCCTGCTGACTGGCTGTGTATTGGGGGTTTTCAGGACCCCCTCTTCAGATTTGATAATTTGCTGGAAGGGCTCATAGAACTTAGGAAAACTACTAGATCACTGGTTTATGATAAAAGGCTCCAACTTGGGGACAACCAGATAAAAGAGCTGCATAGGGCAACATATAGGGGAAGGAGTGCAGTGCTTCCGCGCCCTCTCTGGGTGGGCCACCTTACCAGCATTTCGATGTCTTTAGCCACCTGGAAGCTCTCTGAACTCTGCTTTAGGCGTTTTTGTGGAGGCTTCATCATGTAGAAACAATTATTAACCCAATGTCTAGACCATCCCCCCTCCCTGGAGTATGGGATGTGAGGCAGAACGTTCGTCTTTTAATCATGTTTGATCTTCTGATGATGAGGCACCATCCAGGAGCCCACCAAGAATTTCTTCAGTAGAACAAAAGACACTCCCATCATCCAGAAAATTCCAAGGGATTTAGGAGCTCTGTGTCAGTAAAGGGGGTCAAAGACTAAATACTAGGATAAAAGATGTTTCTAGCACCTTTATCATTCAGGTAATTCCAAAGGTTTTAGGAGCTCTGATCAGGAACTGAGTACAAAGAGCAAAATGTGTATTTCTTATATCACAACATTGCAGGGGACATTGGTTAACAAATAATGCAGTGCAGTGGGAGTACAGACTTTCTGGCATAATTAGGAAAGGTTTCAGATAGTAATGACATATATATTGCACATTGATAGGTGATTCCAAGACATAGACAACTCCACTTTGTAAGGCGAAGTGTATTCAGGAAATAGTGTGAAGAGAGAAGATCCTTATAAGCATTAGGTGTGGAAGTGGTGGCTCATAGTAAGGCATTGCTGCCACAGTAAGGGCAGTTGGGAGAAGCTTTGAGAAGGCTTTGTAAAGACCATGTCTAAGGGAGCTGACATGACTTTTGTCTGTGGGGGGGGGTATGGAGAGACAGATATGGGTGGTTGTAACACATTGTATTAGATCTATAGTGGAGAAGATGCTATAAGAATAGAAAAGTTTAGTTGGGTATCTCAAAGAAACAATGTTAAATTAGGGATTTATGTTCCTGTCCAAGATCTTAATATCTTAATTTTTAATTGAAGTGATCCCAAACCCCAAGTTTTCCTAACAATTGATAGCATATGTAAGGAGTATAAATGAAATCAGTTTAATAGAGCAACACAGTAACCAGTTATGTAAAGTTGAATTTAATATGATAGTATCTTAGTCTGTAGTTTATATTTCTTCAACTTTTGTTTTTGTTTTGGCAATTTTTGCTTTTAATTACTGTAGTAAAATAGAAGGTGAAGATGCACCTTTGTCAGGTTCACGAAATTCTAAAAGATTTTTGGAGGTGGTACTTGTTTACAAGTATCCTTGAGAATCCTCTTGGGAGGACTTGGTCATTTGGAGGTCATAGAGCTTGCTAATTTGGCTTTTTCTGATTGTAAATGCCTTTGTAGCAATGTTGAGTACTAGAAAGCAAGTTATAGAGATTTATTTGGTTTTAAACACAGAAAGCAAGTTATGGAGAATTATTTGTTTTGTGCTTTGATGGAACTTTGGTTACATTAGGTTCATTTATCTTAAATTTCTGTGGTGAATGGATTGCCTCTGAAGAGAAATCCTGTGCTTTGTTTCCAGGACATTGTTCTTTCATAATTTTTCCCTCCTCCTTCACTGGTCCCTCCTGCTATGTTTATTTTATTGGATCTTTTTCCTCTCCCATGTCTAAATGTTGGCGCACTCTTCTTCCTAATAGGTGATCTCATCCAATTCAGAGGTTTTAAATGGTATTTTAAAAATTATACCTAGTTTCAGTTTCTTCTCTGTAATACAACTTATTTTTCTGACTGTGTGCTTTCACTTGTATATCTAATAGGCATCTACAACATAACAAATACTGAATAAAATTCTTGTTCCCTTAATCTCTCTTCCATCTCTTTCCTCAGTCTCAGGAAATAACACCCACATTCACACTGCAAACCTCTATGAGTAATCACAATTCCTTTTTTAAATTTCTCCCCACATTAATCCTTAAGTAATTTGTATGAGTACGTCCTTTAAAATGTCACATGCCTTATCATTTTTCAGCTCCCCTCCACTTGCACTTGCATCTGAGTCATTATTGTCTCTGATTAGACTACTGCTGTGTTGCAAGTTGAATTCTCTGAGAAGACTTTGAGACAGAGTTTAGTGTGCAGAATATTAGGAAGTACCCTTGGGATGAACAACTGTGAAGCAGCAGTGTAAGGATGCACGACTGGACCTATGGAAAAGTAGAGCTACAATGCTGGTCCAATGACAGTGTTGGTGGCCCCTTTGGGGAGTTCTGGAACTAAAATGACCTATCAGAGTTGTCCTGCATTGGACCAAAGTGCTCAGACATTTATAATCCCCATCTTGGTCAGTCATTGGGTATAGACCTCATTGGTAAAGGTGTAACTTTGAATGAAGTGTTTCTCTGCAGCTTAGAAGATCTCTGAAAATACTGTCAGATGAAGGCCCTTTGAGGATAGCACTGCTAAGAGGTAGAGCACATCCCTCTTGAAAGGTGACCTGGATGACACATCACTGTATCCACCATAGCCCAGCATGATGCCCCTAGACTCCACTTCTTTGTATACATTTGAGGAACAGTTCCTTTAGCTTTCTACTTGGGGTTCTTATCTTAGAGGAAAATTGGAAATTTAGTGGGATTAGTTGCAGCTCTTGGGTTGCAGCTGATAGACACTGTTTCCCTCCTCTACTCTTCTAACCACCTCTCTCCGGCCCCGCTTCAGTTAGTACTTCTGCTATTCTTGGTGGTTTTACCATACCCTTCTTAGGCCAGAGTAGCCATATTTGTCCATGTACTTTAGAATTGGTCAACAGAGTATCAAGAGATCTCCATGAGGAGACCAATGTGTCAGACATATTATCTGTACCCATTGTGTAATAGCAGCCCTGCTTATAATGATTAGCCTCAAATGCCCCTGACAAAGATGGCTACTCTTCACCTTTTTCCCCCCCTGAATATAAGCAGTCAAAATGTATAGGCAGTACCTATAGTTAGAGTTTAAAGGGACTTCTTATTACGTTCCCAGGCAAAAGTGTTTCCCATTGGGAGTGTAAGTCCTTTAACCCTGAAGATGCCAGAAATGCAGGAATAGCAAGCACAAATCAGGGATCATTATAAGCAAGGCCATTTCTGCTTTTACTCCTTGTTCCTAGACTCGTGTTTTTCCAACTTTGAGGACACAACATCGTATAAAAGTTTTTAGTTCAGAATGTATATACGTCTTGGAGGATAGTGCTCCATCGTTAGAGTATTGTCTGTGAACTGGTGCTTCAGCTGTGCCTTCAGTGGGCTGGTCAGTGCTCTGTCAGACTGGCAGTGGCAGCTTCTGGTGGTATGGTTTGTAATATGACCAGTGGATCCCATGGTCACCACCTTTGCTATAAAATGGGTCTCTTGATCTGATATGATATATGGGCTCTCGTGCCAGGGGAACAAACACTCCCTCGGAGGAGAGACAAACCCAACTTGAAATGTTTTTCATTTTCATCGGAATGAATTACTTTTCCAGACTGGAAAGGGCTCAACGTAGTCAGCTTGCCACCACATAGCTGATTAGTCTACATGAAGGATGGGATTGTATAAGGGCTCAGAGTTGATCTCTGTCACTGTTAGCCTAGATATTTGGCTTTCACGGATATTTAGCTTTCACAGTAGGTGGATCAGCCTAGGTAAGTAGGACTTCATGCTATTGGGGCCATGTAGTGTCTATACTGTGCCCTGTTCAGTGTGCTAATAATGCTGGGCAGAGGCTGGCTAATGTTGACTGGCAGAGGAATTTTGTCTTCTAGGTTGTTTAATTCTTCTTTTGTGGTGGATGTCTGTCCTCTGGGGCTGATAACATGTGATACAAAGATCTTTATACTTCATGCCCACTCTCATGTATTTGTTCACATGACTCTACCCCAGACTTCCCTGTCTTCAGTCTTTCTTTCTTTTTTTGGTTTTATTTATTTATTTTTAGAGAGAGGGGAAAGGAGGGAGAGAAACATGGACGTGTGGTTGCCTCTTGTGCACCCCCTACTGGGGACCTGGCCTGCAACCCAGATATGTGCCCTAGACTGGGAATCAAACCAGTGACCCTTTGGATCATAGGCTGGCACTCAGTCCACTGAGCCATACCAGTCGGGGCTGTCTTCAGGCTTCTAATCTTTGTCCTCTGAGAGCCAGGCCCTTTGCTATTTTCTCTGAGTCTGTGTATATTCTAACCTCAGATGTGTTCTCTGTCCACTGAAGAGGATGTCCACGTATATTTCTGAACCTTTGCCTCTTGGGAAGATACTTGCCACTGAATTTCATGGCCACCCCTGAGTGAGGATGTGACTACAGCTGCTGTCCAATTTTAGTAAGCACTCAAATGCCTGGCCAGCTCTTCGTGAACCAAGTTCAGGCTTTTTCCTTGTCCTTCAGCTAGTTGTAAAAGATCACCTCATAAGGCCCTAGGTGTACATTGAGAGAGGGATGCTAGTGCAATAGTGGTGGAAGACAGAAAAGTTTGGGCTATCTGCTTAGGCAGTTTGCTTTCTGGTCCTATTTGCGTGTTTGGTTCTGCGTTTACCACCTCCATTTTATGATGGATAGTTCCTGAGTCCGCTTTTCATTTAGTAAGTGTATTAGAACCCAGATAATGTATAGTTCCAGATGCATGGTCACTTTGTCATATGTGGTCAGGTGTGCTATCTACCAGTGTCCAGTAACCCACCAGGAGTTGTTTCTCAAAAGATGTATAATTTTTTGCTGCTGCTGGAGTGATCTTGTTTCACATCCAGGGGTCTGTGCCATGATTATCCCCTTGGACTTTACCATAACTCCATATGACATCGTTTCTTAACATTGATACCTTTAATACTTTAGTAAATACTGATTACTTTAACACTATAGGGTCTGCTAGGTTGTATGGCTCAGACAACCAGGGTTGGTTTATGGCCCCCACTTTCGCAGAACCCTTTTCTGCTTTTGTATCGCCTGATATATGTGCCAGGGCAGGTGTGGAATATGCTGCCTCTAGAACCGCAAAAAGGTCTACCAGGCGTTGTATGTCCTACCTTGTTATGGGAAGTGCAACAATTTGTTCTTTATTTTGGATGAGATGTCCAGCATGCCCCTAACAACCTTAAAAATTTTACTGATTCATTTTACCATTGAATCTTTGTGCAGAGTTATGTCCCACTCTCTGGAATATAAGTATTATATCAAGGCTCCTCCAATGTGCTAGTTGCTGCTTGCTTAACCCAGCCCAATTATCGTGATGTCAGTTAGTATGGATTAATAAGATGTTCTTAGAATGTCATATGGTACAGATAATGTTATAATACAGTGTAGGAGAGTTCACACTGCTTTGAAGCAAAACTAGATGTATACCGTTGTCAGTTCTGTGTGACTGTGAATTGTCTGATCCTCTTTGCTGTTAAGGGTAGAAAAGTATGTAACTGCCAAATCATTGGCCATGTACCATAATGCTGGGAGATATTACATAGGTTGATTTTGAGGTAGCTATCCTCCAGATTTGTCTGGTTCTGAAAAATCCAGACTGATGAAAATGATGGGTAAAACCACCCCTGCATTCTTTATATCTGGAGTCAGTAAACTTATAGCTCATGGGATAGAGATCTGTTTTTAAAGTTGAATTGATAAACAGCCATATCCACTTGTCTATACGTTATCTATAGCTGCATTCGTACTATAATGGCAGGGTTGAATGGTTGTAATAGAGACTGGCCTGTAAACCTAAAATACTTACTGTCTGGCCTTTTAAGGAAAAATTTGCTGATCTTTGCTTTAGAGCATTAAGAAAAATCCTAATTTTTGCCATCCTACTTGATTTACTACATTGAGTTAGAGAGGGGCAATTTCAAAGACTTCTATTTAGACTTCCCCACTGCAATAGCCCTTATTATATAGATCAAGTGCCCAAAATTATAATAATGGTGATGATAAAAAGTGCAAGGTTATCTTCCATTGGTCTAAACTGGATCTCTTCCGCATGTGGTTTCTGTCATCTACTCCATGCTTACGTCTTAGTCCTCTAATGGGTTAAGCTCTATCTTTCTTTCCATAGTGGTCTGGAATACTATTTATTCCATTTCTGTCTGGCTGAATTTTCTCCTTTCCTCTGGTACCAGCTTAGTATCATGTTCACAGAGAGTTTATTTGTTGCAGCATCACTTCTTGCCATTCTTCTTCACTCCCTCACCATCTGCCTATCCTTTTCTGTTTCTCTTACACAGGGTGGGCAAAGTATGTTAATAATAATTAATACAATGATTAATATATAGTAATACAGGAATAAACTTGTAATATATTATAATAATATATATTATTATATATTAATCTCTTTCACATACTTGGAATTACACACCTACTTTTGCCCATCTCTGTATACTCTTAAAATATACAGGACTTTTCTTTCCCTCACATTTATTACATTTTTAAAGTATATTTTATTGATTGTGCTATTACAGTTGTCCCAGTTTTTTCTTCCTTTCCCCACCTCTTCCCAGTACTCTCCTTCCCTCCAGCAATCATCCATCCCCCTTAGTTCATGTCCATGGGTTGTGCATATAAGTTATTGGCTTGTGCATTTCCTATACTATTCTTTACCTCCCCCTGTCTATTTTTAGCTACCAATTATGCTTTTTAATCCCTGTACCTTTTCTCCATTCTTCCCCATCCCTCTCTCCACTAATAGCCCTCCAAATGATCTCCATATCTATGATTTTGTTCCTGTTCTAGTTGTTTGCTTAGTTTTTGTTTTTTAGATTCAGTTGTTGATAGCTGTGAGTTTGTTGTCATTTTAATGTTCATATTTTGATCTTCTTTTCCTTATAAGTCCCTTTAAAGCTTTTCTTTGTCTGGGAAGTACTTTATCTGCCCTGCCATTCTAAATGATAGCTTTTCTGGATAGAGTAATCTTGGTTGTAAGTCTTTGCTTTTCATCACTTTAAATACTTCTTGCCAGTCCCTTCTTGCTTGCAAAGTTTCTTTTGAGAAATCAGCTCATAGTCCTATGGGAACTGCTTTGTAGGTAACTCTCTGCTTTTTCTTGCTGCTTTTAAGATTCTCTCTTTATCTTTAACCGTTGGCATTTTAAGTATGATGTGTCTTGTGGTCCTCTTTGGGTCCAACTTATTTGGGACTCTGTTTCCTGGACTTCTATGTCCATTTCCTTTGCCAAGTTAAGAAAGTTTTCCTTCATTATTTTGTGAAACAAGGTTTCATCTTCTTGCTGTTCCTCTTGTTCTGGCGTCCCTGTGATTTGGAAGTTGGCACTTTTAGAGGTGGCCTAGAGTCTTTATTCTCTCCCTGTTTTTTTGAATTCTTGTTTTTTCATCCTGTTTTGGTTGATTATTTATTTCTTCCTTATGTTCCAAATTGTTGACTTGAGCCCTGACTTTCTTCTGTTCACTGTTGGTTCCCTGAGGGTTTTTCTTTATTTGACTTAGTGTGACCTTCATTTCTTCTTTTATGTGTTCGCTGTGCTCAGTGAGTTCTCTGAACATCCTTATCACCAGTGTTTTGAACTCTGCATCTGATAGGTTGGCTGTCTCCATTTCAGTTAGTTCTTTTTCTGGGGTTTTGTCCTGTTTTTTCATTTGGGCAATATTTCGTTGTCTCCTCTATTGGGCATCCTCCTTGTGTTTGTTTCCATGTATTAGGTAGAACTTTGATTCCCTGTCTTAGGGTACCGGTTAACTGTGTGGGTGGAGCCTTAGGTATTCTTCAGGGTGGGGCAACCTGCTGCACTGTTTTGTGGCTCTGTATGTGGAGGAAGGGTTGAAGAGGCAATAAAGCCACTGCTTGGCTGCTGGAGGCTTGCTCAGCACTCACTCCACTTCCACTCTCTCCATCTTCTTCCTGTATGAGACTGCTGCCCCTCCTGCTGCTGCCCTGTTGGTGGTTCCCATAGTGGATGGGCGCGCCTACTTTTTAGGACTGTGGGAGCCCTTTAACTGGACTCTCCTGAGAGACTGGCAGTTTCTTCCACTGCCCCAACCCCCTAGTTTTTACAGTCAGAAATTACGAGGCTTTAATTCCTAGTGCTGGAACCCTGTGCTGGGCAGTGTGGCTTGGGGCTGGGATCTCTCCCTCCCAAGATAGCCCTCCCAATTTTTATCCACCACAGGTAAATGTGAGACCACCTGTTCCACTAATGCTGCTGCCACCTCACTGCCACCATACTGACCTGGCTCCCTGTCTCTGCCCCTCCTACCTGTCGGATGACTATGTCTTCTTCAAATCCTTGGTTGTCAGACTTCCATATAGTTCAATTTTCTGGCAGTTCTGGGTATTACTTTGTTTTGAGGTTAGGTGTGATTCTTCTTATGGTTGTACATGAAGGCAAGGGATGTCTGCCTACACTTCCATCTTAACTGGAAGTCTCAAACATTTATCACAGTTGAAGTTTGTTATTTTTATAATTATTTGCTTAATGTTGGCATTCTTAGAAGATCATTTCTATGAGGCCTTGCAATGATCCTGTCTGTTGAATTCACATCTGTATTCTTAGCACCTACCACCTTCCCCAGCTCATAGTAGGTGCTCAGTGAACATTTGCCGACTAAATGAGTACCCTATTTCTATTTGCCAACTACTTACTGAGTTATAACAACTCATTCAATTTTAATAGTGAGATTTGTGAATGCATTTTTAAAATTACTTATTGTATACTATTGCACATATATATATTTTTTCTAGTAGACAACAAGTTTCTCAGAGGTACAGTTTATCTTTTACACATCTTATTTTATTCTGAAGCGTAACAGAGTGCTTGACACTGAAAATTTTGTTCAATGAATGCATATCAGTGAAAATGTTTTAAAAGTATGATTAACAAATGGAAAGTTTTACAGGTATAAGAATTTAAACTGGAATCACCAGGAAATGCTGCCAGCCTAAGTTACATGCTAAGTGGGAGGCAATATATAGATGTTCAATTGGGTAGTTCAATTTACTAGGTAAATTAGTACATATTAATATAAAAATGAATTATTAAACTGGTGGTGAACATTTGAACATTTTTTGATCAGTACTTCTATTCTTTTTCTGTTTTTCAATTAATGCTTTTTTCTGAGAAAATTTTGTATACTGCTTTTTTCATCAGATTATTATGTGAGCATTTTTCTCATTTCATTAAATTTTTATAACATGATTTTAATAACATAGCTTTTTACTTATAAGTTTACCATGATTTTTCAATAATGATTTTGTTGAAAATTTATGTAGAAAAATTTTAATGTGTATAGTATTCAGTGAACATTCTGCAAAAATGTTTGTGCTCATATCTGCTTTTCCCTTAACATTTTAAAAGTAGAAGTAGTGGGTTAAGATATAAGGACATTTGTAATACTGTTGATGTCACTGAAGTATTACTTATTGCCCTCCAAAAATCATCATTTATCCCTCCAAAGGTCACAAAAATACGGTGCCTGTTAACATTCCTAGCAGTAATGAGAGTGTGAATTTCAGCTTACCCTTTCCTGCACTACATATAATTTAAAAAGACTTTGTCACTGTGAGATAAAAATGTGATAATTTTACCTTATTTGATTATTAGTGAAATTGCATCTTATTTTTCGTGTTTTTTGACCATTTGTATTCTATAAATTGTTTGTGTGCTTCGTACACTTTTCTGTTAGGATGTTTTAACTGTTATTAGTAATTTAATTTTAAGTTCTCACATAGTAGAACCTGTTTCATTTTTGTAAGTGGTATTATCTTCTATGAAATTTTTTAAAAGAACATTTGTTTTGTAAACTAGGAGCCTTTTGTGGCAGATGAGTATATTGAGCGTCTTGTATGGAGAACCCCAGGAGGAGGCTCTAGAGGGGGCTCTGAAGCTTTCGATCCTAAAAGGTGAAGTAAATTTTTTTCATAGACTTGATCTAGTATGAATTTGTGTTTGAAATAGATGTGACTGTTGGAATCTCTTTTAATGTTCATGTAAAGGTGTATCAGTTAATAAGTGGTCATTAAAAGACATAAACATTAGAAGTTGGGCACTGATTTTTCCTCGTTTTGCATTCCTTTTATTTCAGAGAATGACTTTAACTGGTATGAGAGAAGGGATTTTGTCACAATGTAAGAATTTAATATTTTCTCCAATTAGTAATAAATTAGAGTTGGTACAAAAGCATGTTGAATGTATTGTTTTTAGCTGTAAATTGGGGGAACAGAAAGTCAATGTACCCTGGAATGCACAATATTATTTTTATATAGTACATTTACCTTTGACTATTTCTTTGAAATTAGTTTTGTTTTGGGGGTTAATGGAGATTCTAGGTGAGGTTTTTATTCATGTCTGCGATGGTTCCAACAAGACGCTATAGAGAAGATTAACATGATCATCCTATTAATACTTAATTTACAATTATAAATGAACTGGTTAGTTCCAAAAATTAATCATAGATGGGTTTATACATATTCTCATTTTCTCTATTAGGTTATTAGAAGAATTTGTAAATCATATTCAAGAACTACAGATAATGGATGAAAGGATTCAAAGGAAAGTAGAGAAACTAGAGCAACAGTGTCAGAAAGAAGCCAAGGAATTCGCCAAGAAGGTACAAGAGCTCCAGAAAAGCAATCAGGTAAATATTTAGCTAAACAATGAATAGTTTATATAGCTGTAATATCCTTGTTTCCTTCCAGCTTTAAGTTCTTAATAAAAATCTAGTCAAATTATAGCAAATATTGAATTTCTCTCTGCTGTTCCCATGCCATTGGATAAAATTTTAGTGAATTCTTATTAGACACTCTTGGCAGTGGCTAACTACTGAGTATTGGTTTGGATCACAGCAGTCCCTTCTTAGGATGGGGTGCTATTCAGTACAGTGTGGTCCTTGCTTCCCCTCTAACAATGCAATGTTTCGGGAATGATGTTTCAGCAGACCTGTATCTTCAGGGGTTCATTGTTAGGTTGGACATTTAGGTAGTCATTTGCATTCTCATTTAATCCTCAGAGTACCACCAGACTAACTGTTGCCTGAATGAGGTTTTTTCCTAGGGGGACTCTGGTCTGGGAAGTTTCACCAAAGTCCTGAGGTGTGTCCTAATAAGAATTGTAATGTAACTTGGGAAAAGTAGGTGCAGAATTCTTCTTCAGTCTATTTTGGATTAAAAACAAATTACTAGACTGGCCCTAGGGCTAAGTAGACCAATCTTCTTAGGCCCTACACTTAATCTGGAACCTCCAAATGCCTTTCACAACCTGGGCCTGATCTAGAACTTGATTTCCCTTTATTAGTGTATAAGTTTGAGGAACATTGTTTAGCTCTGCTGCCTCCAGGAGACTGTTCTTTGATGTTAGGGATTGGCAAACTGATTGATCCCTGCTCAGATTTATTAAGTTAGAGTCCTTCGAGTAAGGATATTTGACTGTGAGAAAATACTTAATAAAAAAGTCAGTAAATTGCATAAGATAGAAAATTATTTTTAAATAGTTAAGGTGATAGATTCCAAATATTATAAGGCAGTTTTCCCTCGATGATAATAATAGTATTAATAGTTAATCTAATAAGTTCTGAAGCTGATGTGCTCTGCTAAATATTAGCTGTATAAACTCAAGCAACTCAATCTTTGCCTCAGTTTTTTCATCTACATATAAAATAGGTTGTTGAAAGAATTAATTACAATAAATACATGTAATGTGCTTAGAACAGTGTCTAGCGCAGAGGAAGTCCTTAGTATATGTTTGCAGCTTTCCTCCCTCAATTTAAGGTTAGAACAAAAGTATCATACTGAGTTATCAGCAATTTTGTTGTTGGCAATTCTAAGGCATTCAGCTATGTAGTTTTTGTTTTCCACAGGACAGTCATTGTACCCTGGGAAAAGGGATATTCTAGGAAGTAATGTACCTTAGCCTAAGTAGAATAATTATCTTTTCTGCTTTCAAAACTGGGCAAAAATATTGTACCTTGTTTATGATACTAGCATTACTCTTAAGATATTTAAAATAAAGGTATGTTAAATATTCTTTTTAATCAGTGTCTCTTTAACATATTTTTGACTCATGTTAGTGTAGCAGCAAGTGAGTTGTTCGGGTAACTTGGTCTCTTTGATCCTTAGTTCATTGTTATCAGAATTGTTTGCAAGTTAGTGGTACTGGGAACTTTGGTTTGCTGTCTTGTTGATTAGCAAATGTATTCATGATAAAATATGATTTTAATAGTTAAAATATAACTATATATTTTTATATATTTTAACTATATTTTAGTATAACTTTATACTATTGCAGTATAAAAGTCTGCAACTTTTTAGAAGTTTTTAGATTATGTACTGATCTAATGAGCATGAATTGTTTTTGTAGATCATCTCATATATAACTTCTGTGTTATCTTTAGCTACATAAATTTGAGAGAAGTGATGAGTTGGTGTGTTAATTTTGATACACATTATAAGTTAATTCTGGGTGCTGTCATTGTATTATAAGTAAAAACTGGATTATGCCATTGTATTTTATGCTTATATACTTTTTTTTCCTAGGTTGCCTTCCAACATTTCCAAGAACTAGATGAACACATTAGCTATGTAGCGACCAAGGTCTGTCACCTTGGAGACCAGTTGGAAGGGGTAAACACACCCAGACAGCGAGCAGTGGAGGCTCAGAAATTGATGAAATACTTTAATGAGTTTCTGGATGGAGAATTGAAATCAGATGTTTTTACAAATTCTGAAAAGGTGAGCACTGTCAGAAGGATAAAAGCAAACTATAGCATTAATAACAATGTCTTAATTATAAACTGCAATTACTACTTTCCAGAGAAGAACTTCAAATCACTGAGTAGATGACTTCTTAAAGGTTATTGTTTTTAAATGAAGTTAGTACGTTTGCCTACAGATTGCTGATAAAGTATTTTTATTGTAATTTTTAATTGGATTGCTTGGCATTTTTCTTTATGAAATTATGTGTGGTTTAGAATGCTGAGCTAACTGTGTTGAATATTTATTTTCTGTAATTGATTTTAAATATTAACAGAATTTCTGTAGTGTTTGAATAGTTACATTTTGCTGGATGAGGGTTGTCTGATCTAAATCATTGATAATGTTAAAGTGGCATTTTTGTTGTTTTATTTGCTTAGCTTAAAGTGGAATATATGCAGCAGTATGATCTGAGTAATTTTCTTAAATCTTGTTTACCCTTTTTGGATTCATAAACTCAGAAGAAACTTACACTTCTGCTTTCAGTAAGCAGTGAGTTGAAATTTTTCAGAGTAAATGAACTGCAGGTTTCATTGGGAACGTGATTGTAGCATTATAAAATCGTAAGGTTTTGGTGCCAGAATGACAAACATATGCCATATTAACTCATTGGTGATACCCTAGATGTATTCCTGTTGTTAAGAATACTTTATTTGTTGTGGACTTTGAAAGAAAATTGTTTGGGTGAGGGTTTGTGGGTATATATAGGGTAATATTACTATTTTCAAATGTCAACTTATTTATATATATATAAGAGTTTGTAAAAAATTACTGCTTTTATTTTTTCACAGATAAAGGAGGCAGCAGACATCATTCAGAAGTTGCACCTAATTGCCCAAGAGTTACCTTTTGATAGGCAAGTTTATTTTTCAAGAGCCAATTTGAATATATGGTACAATTAATGGAATAAACTTGTATTTTTCCCTGTATGACTTTGCTCATTAATTCAACAAGGATTTATAGAATACCTCCTTTATACAAGGTGTAGTATATCGTAGTTGAATGAAAAAATATGGTCTCAGTTTCTAAACTTAGTAATATACCTTGAAATAGTTTCAGTCCTTTGTTTTCCTTCAGGGGAAAAATGATGGAAAAGTTTTGAAATTTACTAAAGTGAGAGCTTAATTTTAATTTTTTGGACTTTGATAACCAAGGCGGGAGAAGATAGGGAGAGGTTAAGCATAGGACCATTCAGCTGCTTTTTTCCAGTCTCTAGATGAAAGTTCTTAAGTTTTTTAAGACCTAAGTTACCTTTGGAAGGTGATGAGCCCTGGCTCGGTGACTCAGTTGGTTGAAGATTTCTGTCCACTAAAAGGTTGTAGGTTTGATCCCCGGTTAGGGTGCAACCTAGGTTTGGGGGTTGATCCCCTATTGGGGCACATATGAGAGAGACAGCTATGTGATGTTTCCCACATTGGTGTTTCTCTCTCTCTCTCTAAAAGTCATTAAACATATCCTTGGGAGAGGATAAAAATAAATGTGAGTGTTGTTTGAAAGAAAAAAGAAAAGTGGATGAAAGCTCTAAAGTTTCTTCAAAAAATTCAGATACACAGATTGTTGTATACAGTTCTATGGAATTTTACACTAACTAGCTTATTGGCGAACTCCTCCCTAGGGACTTCAGGTTAAGAACCCTTGCTTTAATTACAAGGCCTTGGGGCCATTGCTAAATCAGGTATTCATGGTTTTATTCTAAAAAAACTTCCTGAGCCAAAAAATTTTACATGATTTCCTTTAGTCCATCGAATGTCAGATACTTTAATAAAATATTGGTAGTAGTGGTTTCCTCATGTGAATATCTTGAAAGAAATATGCCTTCCCAGATGACATACAGCCTGTTATTGGAAATATTGGAAGGTCTTCTAGTATAGGTAAAATGTAAATTTATAATTATACTTAAAGCTTGACTGTTGTACTCCAAACATAGAGACTGAGTACCCCAAACATACCCCCAAAATATATCTTATTTTACTCTCAACTCTGTGTCTTCATAAAGTATTAGCAGTAATGGTCACCTATTACTTAACTGTTACTAATAATCTCATACTTGCCCAGCATGTTGAGTAATTGTTTTTAAAATGACCCACAAAAACCTCTCTTTTAATTTTGTGGCATTTCATAGTTGGGCCATTTACTTAAGTGGTAAAATGTGTGACTCATGATAGGCGCATAATAGTTGTTGGCCACCCCTCCCACCCCTCCCTCTCTCCTGCTTCCTCTATAAAGCACACATGCATATACTCATTTTCTCCCCTTCTCAGTTATACAATTACATACTTCTCTTACAGTTTTGCTTTAGCCTCTGCTAAGCTGTAGGCTATACAATATAGTATAGGCATGTAGTAGGCCATACCATCTAGGTGTGTGTAAGTGCACTCTGTGATGTTCATACAACAGTGAAATTGCCTAGTGGACCATTTTTCAGTATGTATTCCTGTTATTAAGTGGCACATGACTGTATATCAATTTTGGATAATTCTAAATTTATATTACTTTTTTTCATCTGTCTTTGGCATCTCTTCTGCCAGCTACTTTCTTCTCTCTTCAGACTGATTGTGTAGGATCTCAGCATCAATTTTCCATGATGTGCATTCCTCTTGATATTTAATATTTGAAACAATTCTAGTCTGGTTTGTGTGATACTCAGTTTCTGAACTTGCAAAGATTGAATGATTGCACATTTCTGGGTCCTTTTCTGTAGCTCCTATACTAGTTTTAAAATAATTCATTTGTATATACCTTTTATTGTTTTTCTTTTAAGTAATAATAATTGAACTTTATACAAAAATATCCTAACAGAGGGAGGAAATACGCAAATAAAAAGTGAATTTAAAGTGCAAGTGAATATGACTAGGGGCAGTAGCTCAGTTTTGGGGCTGACTGAATTGTTAATGCCCCATACAATTCTGCCTGCTTAAAAAGGGAATTGGTTATTCAGGGTGAATTTCCTAAATGGGAACCAGCTACCCCATCTGAATTGCTGAAATACAGTTTTGTCACCTGGTGTGCTTTCTGTCAATACTCTTCTGCCTTCTTGTTTTGTCTTTGTTTTTCCTTTTTTTTTATGATGACATTTAATACAAAGGATTCCCATATATCTCCAAACTCAGTTTCCCCTTTTATTTATATTTTATATTACTTTGGTACATTTGTCACAAGTAATGGATTTCATCATCGGTCTTTATTTTTCAGATTTTCAGATGTAAAATCCAAAATTGCAAGTAAGTGGTGTTCTATTTATTTAACTGTTGTGAACAAGTAATAAATTACTTGATCAGAGAAAAAATTAGTAAAAGGAGGGATGGTGGAAACAATGTCACCCTTCCCTGGTGTCCCTGAGTTTGATTGCTCTTCCTTGAAACAACCATTTCCAGTTTCTTTGGTATTCTCCCAGAGCATTTGGGTGGGCAAGCATAGAACATAAATCATGTGTACATAGAACATAAATTTTACACATAGAACTATGTGTGACAGGGAAGGGTGACATAGAACTATGTAAAATTTAGTCCTATCCCCATTTATTTTAAAATAATTAGTAGCATACTATACAAGTAACTTTTACCTTCCTTTTTTATTTTAACAATGTATTTTGGAGATTGTTTTGTATTCATACATGTATCTCTGAAGTAGGTTATTTTTTGTTAAGCTAAGCTCATATGAGCATTTTAGTACCTATTTAATTCCTTATATGACTAATTTGATTCTTACCAATCTTTGGATTATATTTTAGGCAGATCATTCTAGATTTCTGGAATAGCCACTGTATTTGCAGGCTCTCAAGATAGCCTGAGTCACTGTTTGAGAGACCATTTTGCATAGAAGGTTCAAAGAACTATCTATTTTCCCAAAAGTGTTAGAGAAAGGTTGGCACTTGGACTTACCTGCAATATTTGTGATCACTATAGATTAGTCCAAAGTCCAATTATTCACAACCATAATAGCCTCAAGAATGTAATGAATCAGATATCACAATTTATCTTAAGGTGAAATTTGATGTTGAATTCACCATTGTTCAACGTAAAGGCATCTGAACTCAAGTAAAAATTTCTATAGTCCTCTCCCTTCCTGTAGTTTTTAAGATTTTTCCCTATCTAGGAGGTATTTCCCAGTCAGCTGCTTTTTGAAGTAAAGTGGTAAATAACAGTCAAACTATGAGAACTCAGCTGTTTTATTAGCTTAGGAAGATTTTGTGCCTTAAAAACTTAGATTTATATACCACAGTATATTGTAGGGTCTAGATTCTGCTGTCCATAATCTCATATTATTTTGTAATTCTTTCAAAAGAAGGCTAGATCCGTAGTCATTATATTTATAAATAATTCATATACTGGCAAATAATTTAGATACTATGTCTCATTGTAGCTGAATGATTTTCTTTTTTATTTTTAGGTAAATACCATGATTTAGAATGCCAGCTGATTCAGGAGTTTACTAGTGCTCAAAGAAGAGGTGAAATCTCCAGAATGAGAGAAGTAGCAGCAGTTTTACTTCATTTTAAGGTAAATAGTAAAAATTAAAAATGAAGATTAGTCTTTGAGACTGTGGAGCTTATATAAATTCAGTGTATTATAGTTCCTGATTTTCCCCTATTGTGTGACTTCACAGTGATAACTTCTGTTGTTTTGAATAATGTGAATGTACATGTCATAGCTCTTAAGTGATGTTGAATTTTAGGTATTTAATGTTAAAATAGGTATTTTATAGTTTATAACATTAATATTTATCAAACATTAATGTACATATTTGGTATCACTATATATTAAGCTATATATGAATTTTTATTTAGTTTGACATAGAAAATCATATTGTTTGCCTTTTTGGTTTATAATGTATTTTTTTTTCAGTCAAGCATGATATGAAATAGGTCAAAAGCAAGACTTGACCTTAAGTATCTGGTGGGATGTAGGAACCATGGAGTAGATGGAATATGACTAGTAAAAGACTTAAATTAAATCCACAGGATCTCAGGTGATAATACAAAGGAATATTCTATTATGGAACTGTCTCCCTGTAATTTGAATTAGGAAGAGAATTCCTGTATGGAAATGCATTTCTGTAAACAAAATGCTTAAAGAAATAGTGCTTCCTTCAGTCTGTTTCTTTACATTCATATCAGGTTAGGGAAATATAAGCCATTTGTTGAACTTTTCATTTAAGTACCATGTTTAAGTATTAAGAATGGCTCTTGATTTTGCAGAACTGGTGGGAAAAGGTGAAGGGATTAAGCAAAAAAACAAAAATTAAAAAAAATAAAAAAAACTCACAGACACAGACAACAGATGGTGATTACCAGAGAGAAAGCAGGTAGGGGGAGGTAGAAGAAGTTACAGGGGGTAAATGGTGATGGAAGGAGACTTGACTTAGGGTGATGATAGAATTGTACACCTGAAACCTACAGAATTTTATTACCCATGTCACCCCAATAATTAAAAAAGAAAGAGTGGTTCCTGAGACGATATACTTTCTGTTGCTTACCTTACTTGTTTATGTGTATGATTTGCTAATAAGCAAAAGTCTCATACTGAGCTTCATATGACAGATTGTTTTATTTAAATACATTTTATTCATGCACGGCTGGTGTGGCTCAGTTGGTTGGACCATTGTCCTGTGGGGTGTGTATAGGAAGGCAGCCAATCAATGTTTCTCCCTGTCTGTCTCTCTGCCCACCTCACTCCCCACTTCTCTCTCTCTAAAAGCAATGAAAAAAATATTAAACACATTCCGTTAAATGGATCCAATTTTTAAAGTAAATTTCCAGAATGTCAGTTCAATACAACTCTGTCTGCTTTGAATTCAAGACAGGAAAGATAGACACATAAAACCTTCTCAAGACCTTCAGTCTGTGAGTGTGTGTGCTAGTGCGCATGTTTTAGATTTGAAGGAGGACTAGGTGGTGACTGGGTAAAATGGCTATAAAGAACCAGTTATACCTTTGTTTTCTTCTTTCAAGCCCAATAACTATTGGCCATTCCTTGGGACATAGTCATAGCTTTACTACATAGAAGTTGGGACAAAAGTAGATTTATTCATATGGAAAATGTGAACAAATAATAATACAAGAATAAACTGTTTTGTGTACTCACAACATAAACAACTTTTGCCCCACCCTGTATAATACCTGTTTTATTGAGATTATTATAATTTAACCAGAACAGTGATAATGTATTTCTTTCTTCTTCATAGGGTTATTCCCATTGTGTTGATGTTTATATAAAGCAGTGCCAGGAGGTAACATAACAGTATACTTTATTGGATTTCACTTTATTTTACCTTAATTTGTGTTTTAAAAGCCATTTAAAAATTAATTATTCACTATGTAAAATGCTTCTGCTATTTAGGGTGCTTATTTGAGAAACGATATATTTGAAGATGCAGCAATACTCTGTCAACGGGTGAACAAACAAGTTGGAGATATCTTTAGTAATCCAGAGACAGTACTGGCTAAACTTATTCAAAATGTATTTGAAATCAAGCTACAGGTAATTTTAAATAATGACAAAGTAGCTCTTAAAGCAATGTCTGATTTTTTTCTCTATGTTTTAAAAGTTTTTTGAAAATTAGCTTACTATGTAATGCCCTTAAGTAGTAATCTACCTATTCAGTGAAGGGGAAAGGAAAGACAGCCTCATGCTTTTTAAAAAAAATGTTTTGTTGAAAAAAATATGCTAATCATCAGAGCACATGTTTTAATTGTGTTTACCAATAGTAGCAGTAGCAACAGGTTATAGAAGGGTACCCTTAGATTTTTATTTTGGGGGGTCCTCACCTTGACCAATAGATGGCATTTGTGAAATTGAACAAGAATTACAAATGCAGTCTGTAAAATGTTTGTAATATGGTACTAACATGAAGGGAAGAAAACACAGGAATTTAATTTGCAGCTTTTAATCTTGTAGCACTATACTTTAAAGCAACATTTCTTAAAACTATGTTTACCACTGGATTAAGAAACATTAAATAAGTGTTTTTAAAACACAAATCAGGTTTTTAAATAGCTTTTAAAGGTACTAATGTGTGTGTGGTTCTCTGGAAGTGGTGGTGGTGTAATGTATAACATTTCCCAGCTGTAGAGTAATGCCTCTTAATGTCCCAGTGGACACTAATGCTACCAAGACTGTAGTTTGGTAAGTGCTGCTTTCAGGAATGGACTGCAGTGGTGTAATGGGGTTTTGTTCTGGGGTTGGTGGTGGTGTTTCTTTTAATGTACTTTCTGAGTCAGGATAGGCCTCTTTTTTTTAATAAAAAAGGATATTTTGAAATTCTTAATACTTCTTCCCAAGACTGATATAGATGGACTAGTAAGTGGTAAAATTTTAAACCTGTTTTCTTACATTTTTATATTGGTCTGTTTTCTGTGCATTGTCTTTTTCATTGAACTGTGTCAAAACATTATAAGAATGTGAAGTTAATTTCAGACAAAAATACATCCTGACTATGTAATTTAGTATTTACTTAATTGACAGAATGTTGACTTTTTTTTTCAGAGTTTTGTGAAAGACCAGTTAGAAGAATGTAGGAAGTCTGATGCAGAACAGTATCTCAAAAATCTCTATGATTTATATACAAGGTATATTTTTAATTATTAGAAAATAATAGCAGATCTTAGATTTTGTTTTTTGGAAAATGGGGGGAGTATTCAGGTATTTTTGAATGAAGTTTGGCAGATAGCAACATGCCTTTAGCATTAAATGCTTGGCTGTATAGTGTTCTGTAGTATTCTTAGTACATGAATTTAAGTGATTGGATTTTATGCTTTATATTAATGTACTTGAATGAAGCAAAGCTTTATTTACCTTCTTTAAACTAAGACTTGAGAATTTTGTTTCTGATTTGAATTCTAAGCTAGTTTATTCTTTAATTTTTTCTCCAAGAAGTAGTATAATTACATTTATCTGTAGTTAAAACTTGAGAAATTGAGAAAGGAAGTGACAAATTCCTTTAAAATGACAATTTCAACCTTAAGTATCATGTGAGAATTTCTCTTTTTTTTGTTTGCAAACAGCAGTTTCATAGAGAGTTTTTACCCAACCCTATTGCTTATTCTTCAGTGTCATACTTTCGGGAGGAGAGTTTTAAAAAGTAACCATAATCTAACTGAAAGTTTCTATCAGTAACAACATTATCATGAGCCTATCTTCAACAATGGGAAACAAAATTAGAGAAAAGTTCACATGGATAAACATAAAATAGAATGATCAGAGACTAGACCTCTCAGTATTCTGGCTTGTGTACCATGTTGTGCACGGATGGCATTGGAGCGTGCTTGAAGCCATGTGCCACTGGTTGCCATTTGTAGAGTTGTCGATTTCCTCAGTTTCCTCTGCTGAGTCACTCCTAGGAGTTCATGGCAGCTTTCAAAGCCATAATGTTGACTTGAAACCTATAATCACATTAACCAGTTTAACTTCAATAATTTAATAAAAACTGCAAAAAAAAGAAAACAAAACAAAAAAACCCCATAATGTTGTTTGTAATATTCATTCTACTTTATATAACCCTATACAGCTGTTCTCTGCTTCCTAATAAGTACCTTACCAAATTTTAAGAATGATGGTTTAACATAAGTTATTAAAGTCACATCGCTAAAGTATATATTTCTTATTATTGTTACTATACCTAAAATATAAATCTTTTTTCCTCCTCTTCCGTGAAAAGAACCACGAATCTTTCCAGCAAGTTGATGGAGTTTAACTTAGGTACTGATAAACAGACTTTCTTGTCTAAGCTTATCAAATCCATTTTCATTTCCTATTTGGAGAACTATATTGAGGTGGAGACTGGATATTTGAAAAGCAGAAGTGCTATGATCCTACAGCGCTATTATGATTCAAAAAACCATCAAAAGAGATCCATTGGCACAGGAGGGTGAGTGTTTCTGTTAAATATCATATATTAAGACTAAATATATTAAGAACTTAATTTTATTTGCACAAACTTGTCAAATATTAAGCCATTGGAATTGTCTTTGAAAAACTCTTTGAAACCAGTTTGTTTATTGATCAAATCCTATCTCTTGACTCACCTCTTGAAAATGACCTAACATAACATAATTAAAAGGTAAAGCAGAATATCAGTACTGTAGAGAGCTCTGTGGGCTCTTTTTTTATTTTCAAACTCAGTACAGTGTTCCAGGTTGTTAACTAGGAGGCACATTGGTTTTTTTGTTGATTGTTGTAGGTGTGGAAAAAAGCAAAGAAACCCTGAACTTTTTAATGATGTGCGCATAAAATTAATACCTTAAAACTTGTGATTGTTCACACACTTGAAGAATGTGATTTGGTGTAAATTACTTCGTGATTTATAGAGGTAGCACCTCACTAATCCAGACTACAACTATCTAGAGCCCCAGCTGATTCTAGGATGAGGCAGAATGACTTCTCTGGAATCTTATAATCAGGGTTCAGAGTCCACTTACATACACACTCTATTCAGTTTCTTATTTTCCAGTTTGTCATATATTAAATAATGATCAGGGAAAGGTTATAATTAGGAATAAAAATTGACATCTGAAAGAAGTAGCAAGTAAAGGAAGATAAAAACTAAAGACAGTTATAAAAACTAAAGAAAAATATCTAGGGCTATATGTTCTAGGAGAAAAAAAAAACAAGTCTAACCTGATGATACCACCATATAATGTTTAAAGTGATCCTTAGTCATTAAGAAAAGCTAAATCATGTTTAATATATCTTGTTTAATAATGAAGAAATGTGCAATATATTGATTGAGATTATTATAACTGTTGTGTTTAAATGGTTAAATATATTTTTAAAAAATAAAAATTTTAAAGTTTATTTTAAGCAGAACCATTTATTATGTGGAATATTACCTTATTTGGAAAAGCCCATTTCCTATAAAACTGAACAAAGAGTTTTTGGTTACTGAGTCAAAATTGTAGAGCTTAAATAGAGATCCTAATTCTAAATCTCCTAATTTTTCAGATGAAAGTCTTCTATTTAGAGATTTAAGGCTTACCTTTCTTTACAGAAATAATTATTAGAATTAGAACTTTTAGGTCTCCTGGCTATTGGTCAGTTTTTTTGTTGTTGTTGATATATACTAAGTTTGAGAGTATTTAAAGTTGAAATCTATGTATACTGAAGTGGTTTTTTTTTTAATTTATTGATATGATGCTCTAGTATTCAAGATTTGAAAGAGAGAATTAGACAACGTACCAACTTACCATTGGGACCAAGTATCGATACTCATGGGGAAACCTTTCTGTCCCAAGAAGTGGTGGTTAATCTTTTACAAGAAACCAAACAAGCCTTTGAAAGGTGTCACAGGGTAAGAGTAATTGTAAATTTATTTTATTTATATATAATTGTATATTTTAAGTTTTGCCTTGTTTATATTAAGGTATAAATCTGCTCTCTGGTTAGGAACAACTATTTTTATAATAAAAATATATAAGATTTTTGTTTTGCAGGACTAAATTACTTTGAAATTATTTAGAAGTACATTTGTTAAAATGTTATGCTATCATACACCAGGGTGGGTTGATGGGCATATTTGATACAGTAATATCTTTAATTTTGTGAATGCTGAAAATATTTTAAAACATTTCTAAAGCCTCAGGTCATCTGACATGTAGCTGTCAGCATTATATAGGGAGGGGCAAAAGTGGTGAGGCCTGGATCTTCCAAGCTAAATAGGATATCTTTAAGAAGATGATTCTGGCAGGTTGTTTCAGGCAGAGAGAATAGTAAAAAGACATAAAAGATCAATCATACAGCATAAAATGTTTGAAATAAAAGGTACATGCGAAGAGTAATAAGAGGAGGTTGAAAAGGTAGGGAAAAACTCCTTGCATACTAAGCTTAGAAATTTGGATTTGACCTCATAGTTGATGATGGCAATGTTTAAAGGATATTAAAAAGGGAAGTGTAATGAGTAAGCAGATTGATTTTTATTTCCTTATTTAAAAATAACTTTGAGATATGTTAATAATTGACATTCAGTAAACTATATTAAAACAATTTGTTAACTTTGATAAATTATGTGTACACTTTTGAAGCTATAACTGCAGTCAAGATAATGAAAAGATTCATCACACCAAAAAGTTCACTGTTGCTCTTTTATTAACATAAGCTCCTGTTCCCCTCTTTCCACTTCTATCCTCAGGCAACCTCAGATCTGCTATATGTCACTATAGATTAGATTTTTAAAAGAAGGGGACTAAGTCATTTGAGGACTAAGTCATAAAAGCTAAATAGGATGTCTTCAAGGAGTTGATTAATTTTCTAGAATTATTTTTATAAGAAGAATTATAGCATATTATAGTATGTACATGTGATTATGGCTTATTTCACTCAGTATAATTAGTTTGAGATTCATCCATGTTGTGTATATTAATTAGCATGTTCTTTTTCATTGCTGAGTAGTATTTTATTGCATGAATATACTACAATTTATCCATTTACCTATTGATGGTTTAGATTGGTTCCAGTGTATTGACTATTATGAATGAATTTGCTGTGAAAATTCATTCATATGTCTCTGTACAGATAATGCTTTAATTGCTCTTCCGTGTATACCTAGTAACAATGTGGTAGTAGTCATTCAGGTACTATTTTCCAAAGCTGTGGTTTCATTTCACATTCCTACAAGTGGTGTATGAGTGTTCTGTTTGTTCCACATGATCTGCAGCATTTAGTATGATGAGTCCTTTTACTTTTAGACAATCTAATAGGGTGTGTAGTGATACCTCATTGTGGTTTTATTTTGAATTTCTTAATAACTAGTGATGTTTAACATCTTTCCATCCACATATATATTCTTTGGTATATTTTTGTACATTTTTGAAATTGGGTTGTTTGGTACTATTTTTTAATAGTTCTATATTCTTTATGGCTTATTAAGGGTATTTGTTGCGGAGCATCTGTGAGCAAATAAGGGAGGTGAGAGCTCTGGTAGAGAGGGCTGTGATATGGAGGGTAAAAGTTGGATGGTATTAAAGAAGACCAGGAGTGGAATTGAGTAATACTAAATCTGTTTTTATAATCAGTGAAGACTTAGGGGATTTAAGGTGGGTTATATACTTCACTCCTAGCTGTATATATCAGGTAATAAGCATTACTCTGACAGGGTGCATAAATGGAGCTTACAAGTAGGCAACAATCAATTGATAAATATGAAGAAAGCATTTATAAGAAGTTGAGAGGTAACTTTCTAAATTTTTAAGAGGGATTTTATTTTTCCAGGTAACTACTAATAATTCTTTTACTGAATAGTTAATCAGAAGCATCAACATGAAAATGAACATTTATTGTTATTTGTTTACTATGTGCTAAACACTGCTGAAGGTACTTTAAGTGCATTTTCTTTCATATTTTATTTTCACCTCAAGGCTAGGATATAAGTACAATTCATATTATTCCCACCTTACAAATGAAGAAATTGAGGCTTTGTGGAGTTCAATAACATCTCAAGGGTTCACTCAACCAGAAAGTGATGAAGCTGGGATTTGAACCTTTCATATTTTATAGTGCATTGGTTTACTGGTTTTCCTATTCCACCCCCAGTAACATAAAGAGTATATTTTTTATTTCAAGTATTGCTAGAATAGCCTTTGTCTAGTTGGTAGTTCTTAAACTTCTTTGACTCTGCCCCACAATAAGAAATGCACTTTACTTAGCAGCCCAGTGTACATTTTATTTTTGAGATTTTGTTCATTTTTGAGAGAGGGGAAGGGAGGGAGAGTGAGGGAGAAGAACACTGATCAACTAGTTGCCTCTCTTGCACACCCCCAACCAGGGACCTGGTCTGTAAGCCAAGGCATATGCCCTGAGTGGGAATTGAACTGGTGACCTTTGGCTTTGTGGGTCAGCACCCATCCCACTGAGCCACACCAGTCGGGGCAGCCCAGTGTACTTTTGTTATATGTGTATGTGTTCATGTGTATTTCATGAAACTATATTTGGTTTTACTGTGTATGTTAAAAGGGATTTTATTACACTTTATGTTCTGTTGGTTCTCTCTCAGGTCAGAAAAACACTGATCTAGTTTAAGCCAGGAGAGTTGTAGGCGAATATGGAGCGTTATATGTATGTGAGAGAGGCACTGGAAGTGGGGAGGAAGAGGTCTAAGTTGTTATTTTGGTACCTTAATATTGACTACTGCTTATACAAAGTTAATTGCTTAAAAAAAAGAGTTGCCTTTTTTTGAAAGGTAGACTTGTGAAGTGATGTATTTGGTTTTTGTTTTAAAGCTCTCTGATCCTTCTGATCTACCACGGAATGCCTTTAGAATTTTTACCATTCTTGTGGAATTTTTATGTATTGAGCATATTGATTATGCTTTGGAAACAGGACTTGCTGGTAAGTATATTTATCTGTGTTATAATTTGTGTTAAATTCCTTTGATCTTGCTTGGTTAAATGAATGTGTAATGTTTAATATATATTCAACTCTACATGTCAAATTCAGTTCAGTTCAGTGAATGTATTCTGAGCTTTTCTAATGCAAGAATTTGTCAGATGCTGAAAGCTATACATTAATAGGGTATTAATGACTTCTTCCCTAAATTCTAGACCTATTAATCTAGTTGCCTCCTTGACCTCTCCACTGTTCACCATGCATCTCAAGTTTAACATACCCCAGATGAAACACTTTATCTTCCACCTAAACCTATTCCTCTCCTATTCTTCCCAGTGTCTTTAAAGGGCATTGCTATTTACCAGTTGTTCACGTCCTAAAGTGTGGAGTTGCCACAGTTCCTCCTTTTCCTCAACCCTGATACACATGTCCAAACATAACTCAGATTCATCTACTTTCCTCTGTCCTCACTGATGCCACTCTAATTTAAATACCATCTCTGTCTGCTCCTAACTGATCTCCCTGTATTCATTCTTGCCTCTCCAAATTACTTACTCCATGTAGCAGTTGTCTTTTTATTGTTTAAGACCCTTTAGTGGCTTCCTATTACTCTTAGGGGGAGAATAACAACAAGCTCTTTATAGAATCATGGCTTTTTGATCTGCTTTCCTCATACGTATTCATCCTTAATAAGCATTTCCCCTCGTTACCCTAGTAGTACTTCTGGCCTTCGTTCTTCTTCACTCAGTCTCTGGACACTTGGTTTTTCCCCATCCCAAGTCCTTTTCCTTCAGTTCTTCTTGTGTCGAGCTTTTCAATTTTCTTACCTCAACTAAGATATCACCTTCTCAGAGAGGCCTTTGCTGATCACCCTAGCTAAAGTAGCCCTCCTCTTCTGGCCTACTCATCATTTCATCACTGGGTTAGCTTTTTTCATAGCACTTGTCACAATTAAATTTTCATCTGTTAATGAATGCCTCCATTCACCAGAATTAATTCAGTACGTACTTATTAAGTGCCTACTTCTATACTCATGGAGCTTGCATTCTTGTGGAAAAGGTAGACAAATGACTAAGAAAAATAAAATTGAGTAAGGGATAGATACAGAGTAGTAATGGGGAGGTGGGAAGGGATATTCAAGGACAGAGGGCTTTTTTAGAAAGGATGTCTCTCTGAGGAGACGTATACCAGGGAGCTAAATGAAGTTGAAGAATAAACTGAGTATTTGGAGAAAGAGTATTTTAAGTACAGAGAACAGCATATAAGCTCTTGTGGATAGGAACGTGTGTTATTCACCATTATATTTTAGCACCTAGGAAGCACATAGCAGACACTCAAAAATACTTATCGACTGTATATAACATTATTCCATAAAGTTTCTAACACTGAAGCAAAAAGACCTATAATTTAGTAATCTTGTGGTTTATTGTTACCCATTTTTTATATAATTGCTCTCATGATATAGATAAGCATTTGCATCCTTTTTGTTTGTATAATTACAGCTGTCTCTGACATCAAGTATTTTAACATTTACCTTTTGCAAATGACTTTAAAATATGGTAATTTGTATTGGGGTAATAATACCTTAGAGGTATAAAGATTTTTAAAGTTAATGAAAAAAGTAACATGAACTAAAATCCATATAGTATGAATGATTTGTTATTTAGCTAGTATGGAAACCTAGCCTCTTCATTTTAATAGCAGTATTCACATTTGGAAGGGCTTAGAAAATTTCCTGGTAGAATAAGAATGCCCCTTATATTCATAAATATTTTCCATACATCTATTTAGTTACTACTTACTGATATTATTTCTAGTGATTGTCTAAAATTCTGTCACATGTATATATTATAAAGTTAACCATCCCTTATTATTAGACATACTAAATCTCTTCAGCAATTTATTAATATAAATAATGCTACAATGAAATTGTAGTGCTTAACGTGCTTTCCTTATCTTGAATTATTTTCTTTGGATAAAATCCCAGAAGTGAAATAACCAGATCCAAGTGTGTTACAAATTTAAAAAATTTTTATACGTACAAACTGTTTTTCCTAAAGAGTTTCCCCCCCACTATTTTACACTGCTACAGTCAGGTGTGACTGTACCAGTGTTTCTGCACACTATTGAATATTCTTTTAAGAAATTAAATAATTTAGTGATTAACATATATATATACTTATTGCCTTAATTTTCATGTCTTTCATTAACACAGATTAGTATTTCTTACATGTATATTGACTTTTTTATCTTGTATGTTTGTGTTGGAGCCTTTAATTTTCTTATAAAGGAGTAATTTTGTATTTTGTGGGAAAACAAAACACCTTTGATTTTCATTTTTAAAACTGAAAAAAGTCATTATTCTATAAAAAATTCTGGGTGTTAATTTTTCATTTGCTGTGAATATTTTTCTTAGTCCTTTATACTTTTTAGTTTTAAGTAGAAACGTAAGTATCTAGGGTTAGAGGGACCTTAAGAGTTTACTATTACTCTATTACACAAAAGAGGGAATTGAAATTTGGAATGGTCATCTGTATTTTAGGGGGACCAGAATGTGGAGTGGCTTGAATACCATACTGAAAATTAAGAATTTATTTTCTAGACAGTGAGAAGAATGAGTATTTTGAGGTAGTAGTGGAGACCATGGTGAGTGAAATGAATAAGTATGTTGCTGTGTGTGGCGTAGCAGATAAAGAGATTTGAACCAGGAAGCTAGTAAGAAAATGATTTTAACTGTTCTCAGAAATAAAGAGGCCTGACTGTAAGAAAAATGGAGACATATGTTCATGGCTCAAGTGAATCATTGGGCACAAGAGGGTGGGAAGAGGAAGGAGAAGGTATAGTTTCAGATAATATATTTTTTGATCTACTTTTCAGTTTATCTCAGCAGATAAGGAAGAGTGAGTAAATGGTGAAAATCTGGGCATGAAAAGTTTGGGTGCATTTTGTTACCTGATGAACAAATTTAATTGTACTCTTCTGCCTATAGAAATCACTGTTAATTTATTAAAACAGCAGTTACTTTTATTCATGTGTATACATAAAACTACACATTTATCTGTTGCCAAGGTGAACTTCTTAAAGCATGACTCTAACATATACATGCCTTCCAACTTTAGGAATTCCTTCTTCAGATTCTCGAAATGCAAATCTCTATTTTCTGGATGTTGTGCAACAGGCCAATACTATTTTCCATCTTTTTGACAAGCAGTTTAATGACCACCTTATGCCACTAATAAGGTTAGTCAAATTTTTATTGCTATTTTAATAACCATTATAATATTCTATATATCTTTTTGTTAAATATTAAAAGGGGGGAGGGTTGTCAAGGAACATGTGTGAAGAACACATGGACAAAGCCAAAAGAAGGTAGGATCGAGGGTGGATGGTGGGGATGGCCGGGGTTGGGGGGGAGTAGTGGGAGGAAGTGGAGACAACTGTACCTGAACAGCAATACAAATAAATGAATACAAACATACATACACACAATTTTTAAAAAGCAATACATATTAATAATAACATAAAACAGGGCAGGAAAGTGTGAAATAAAAAGTAAAGATTCTTTTCCTTCTTCCTTGCCTCCTATTTTCTCTCACTTCTGTGGTGTTAAATTTTGGTTTATTTGAAAAGACTGAATCTGTCATCAACCTACATCTGATGTGAAAGAGGACCTCTAGCTTATAACCACTTTTTGTCATCTAAGGACATCAGTACAAATTTTTATGAGATTGATAGGGTAGGTTTTGATGAGGCATTAAGTAAGGTGTGGTTTATGTGTTCCTATCAATTTATGTGAACTTTTACAGCACATGAGGATTAAGTTAAGTAGTGTATATGTTAACTTGCTTTATAAAACTGTATGTGTAGTACTATTGTTATTAAAGAGGAGGAATGTATATAAGGTAAAATTTCAGACATTTTGCTAATAACATTGATATGCTAAGAAATTAGTCCAGAAACAGTTTCAGAGATAAAGATTACTTGTGATCTCAGAATCACTTTGAAAGGAAATTTACTTTTTAAAGAGCTATAATGCCACATGGCAGAGAATTCACATAACTTAGGGAGCACATTTCTTATTATTTTGGGTATTTTTGACATTTAGGTGGCATTCAGAAGGCAAATAGGACTGTCAGGTATTTCATTTGTTTTTTAATATAAGAAAGCTAAATACAACGGTTGGTCTACAGATTTTAATTAGTGTAATTTACTGTGGTCTTAAGTCTCTGGTGATAGTCTGTGACTTTTCTTACTATTATACTAGAAATTTAATTAACAAGGAAACCAAATAGTTCCAAAATTTCAAAATCACATTTTTATATTCTTAAGGGATGTCTTTTCAGAGGTGAAAGTAACATACCTAAATCTTCCTTTTGTTCGTTAACTGGTTAAGTTTTACTAGTGTGACCATTATAATGAATACTAAATACAGTTGGCCCTTGAATAATGAGGGAGTTAGGGATGCTATCCCCACCCTGTCCCACCCACCCCTGCAGTCGAAAATGTGTGTATAACTTTTGACTTTCCAAAAACTTTACTAATATCCTACTGTTGACTGGAAGCCTTGCTGATAAGATAAATAGTAAATTAACACATATTTTGTATGTTATATGTATTCTATACTGTATTCTTACATTAAAGTAAGCTAAAGAAAATGTTATTAAAGTCATAAGAAAGAGAAAACACATACACAATATTTACTGAAAAAAAAAGTCCACTTATTAGTGGACCCACACAGTTCAAAGCTATGTTTAAGGTCAACTATGATTACTTAACAACTTGTGTTTTGTTCCATTTGTGAGCATATTAAAATAATGTGTGTGTTTATATAAATGTATATAGCAATACACACATGAATATGAAAAATTTAGAATTGTAAGACTACTAATGGGATTTTTTTCTTTAAACATTTAATAGCTCTTCTCCTAAGTTATCTGAATGCCTTCAGAAGAAAAAAGAAATAATTGAACAAATGGAGATGAAATTGGATACTGGCATTGATAGGCAAGTTGTTGGTTTTACTTTTCCTGTTGCATTTGTAAAAAATTATAAAACAATTATAGCACCATAAAAATGGTTTTCAGGAAAGAAAAACGTCTATCTTAATTTCACCATTTGCCTTAATTTTTACATGTTGATTTCATCCTTATTAGAATGTTATTTTTATTGGATTTGTAAGCTTATTATTTCTGCAAGTCAGTGTGTTTAGATTTACTTTTAAACCAGATTTAGTTTAAAAAACATTTTTTGTCACCAGCCCCTCCTCCACTTGCACACACACACTCTCCAAACTCATTAAAAATGGTATGTAACAGGGTTTTATTTTTGTTTAGAATTTTCAGGCTTACACTAATAAATACACTAAAATAAGTACACTAATTTTCTGCTCTGACTGGTGTGGCTTGGTTGGTTGTGTGTCCACCCATGAACCGAGAGTTTGCAGGATCGCTTCCTAGTCAGGGCACGCACCTGAATTGTGGGTTTGTTCCCTGGTCAAGGCATATGCAGGTGGCAGCTGATTGACGTTTCTTTCTTGTATTAATGTTTCTCCCCCTCTCTTTCTCACTCCCTTCCCCTCTTTCTGGAATCAATATAAATAAATAAATGAATAAACAAACACATTTTCTAAAGGTAACTTTTTTAAGTGAAGGCAAACTCCATTCAAAATAATTTTGTAGTATTTATTATAGGTAATTACCTATTTATACTCTAAAGCAGTGGTTCTCTTTTTTCTTTGAGGTGATAGTGGGCATGCATTTGTTGATGATTATGATAGCTACCATGTATCAAGCTTTTGCTTTAGGCCAGGCATAGTGAAAAGATCTTTTGCTTGTATTATTTTATTTATTAGGTAGCAAATATCTTTCCATTTTACAGATGAGGAAATGGAGGCTTAAAAAATTAAGCCATTTGCTCAGCATCACTCGGTTAATGTTGGTAGATCCGGGGCTCATTCTAATGCTCCTTTTACAGTAGATAAAACTATCTTTTTTATTTACTGTAATTCTACTCCTTGTCTATTCAAGAAAGCATATTTGAATGCAAGTTAGTTACTGTGCTGTTATAAAGAAAACCTGGAATCCACTCTTTTATTAAAAAGTAAATAGCCCTGGCTGGTGTGGCTCCATGGATTGGGCATTAGCCTGCAAACCAAAAGGTCGCCTTTGATTCCTGATCAGGGCGCGTGCCTTGTTTGTGAGCTAGGTCCCCAGCTTAGGGGCATGCAAGAGGCAACCAATCAGTATTTGTCTCACACATTGATGTTTCTCTCCCTCTGTTTCTCTCTCCCCCTAAAATTACATAAAATTTTTACTTCATTAGTAGTAACAAACTTGTACCTCACCTCTCAGTTAACTTCTCACTAAGATCAAGAACTGCCATAGAGCGCTGGCTGGTGTAGCTCGGTGGATTGAGTGCAGGCTTGTGATCCAAAGGATCATGGTTCAATTCCCAGTCAGGGCACATGCCTGGGTTGCAGGCCAGGTCCCAGCAGGAGACACACAAGAGGCAACCATACATTAATAGTTCTCTCCCTCTCTCCTTCCCTTCCCCCTAAAGAAAAATAAATACATTTATTTTAAAAAAGAACTACCATAGAGTATGCGCTAATAAGGGAAAGAAAAATAAAATGGAAGAATAAAACAGGAAAAATAAGGATATTATAGAATTAGTTACTGATACTAGTTTACTGAAGAATTAAATGGTTAGAAGAATCCCAAAAACTGATCTCTCCCTTTGGTTTTAGTGAGGACCACATTAGATTATACATACACAAAACTTCTTTTAATAAAAGTGTATATGTATACATTATAATCCTCACTGTAAGAAAGTATATATTTTTATAACAAATTTCCCAAACTAACTTGTTTCTTCTTGCTTTGCCTCAGAATACCTGAAAATCGTATTTGGGAGGTGGGGAAGTTGAATATGTCAAAAGTATAGGAAATACAATTTTCCTAGTTGCCTTTTTAATATATGTGTTAGGTAATTTCTTTTTGTCTTTGCATATAAGCCTTTGCCTCAAAGTCTTTGTATTAGTTGTATAATTGAAGACACAGTGGTCTGTAGAGGTCTCTTTTTTTTAAATTTTATTTATTTATTTATCTTTAGAGGGGAAAGGAAGGAGAGAGGGAGAGAAATATCAATGTATCATTGCCTCTCGTGCATCCCCTGCTGAGAACTGGCCTGCAACCCAGGCATGTGCCCTGACTGGGAATCGAACCACAATCCTCTAGTACATAGGCCTGCGCTCAATCCACTAAGCTATACCAGCCAGGGCTGTAGTGGTCTCTTGAATGTGAACTTCCAGTTCTTCTTTATACCCATGTACAGTGAGGCCAAGGGGTGAACTCAGCATTCATTTGTATTCTTTCTGATATTTTCAGATCAATATCCATCTACTGTTAGGCCAGATTCCTTGCCTTTGAAGCTCACATCATCTTTACTTTTCTTTTGCTGTTGTGTCTCACGCATTTATGTCAGCTTCCTAAATTTATTAAGTATTTGGGCATCTGCCTCACAAAATTTTTCTTTAAACCTTCTTGGTTTATTTCCACCTCCATGTGTGTGACACAAGTCTTTTTCTTGGTCAGCTCCACTTTAGCTGCCTACTTTCATATGCTGTTAGACCTTGTTATCATTGGTAACAAAAACCATGAACCTGAATAATCCCACTCAGTGCTCACAGTCTCCTATTCTGCTTTCTGACCTCAGCTGGAATTCTTCATCTTTTGCTAATCTGTTTTTCTTTTCCTAGTTTTACTTCATTATTGTGCTTAGATTACTTGCTCCACCCTTGAATTACTAATAATTACGCTAAAGCCCATTTTCTTTAACCATAACTGTCTTAAAGATCCTAAACCATGGATCAGTGCGGTCTTTTTTATTCCCATAACTGGGTGGCTGATTGCTATTGGAGAACATCGTAAAACTCAAACATCGTTTGCTATTATAAACCCATACTTTCATTTCTCAGCTGGGTCTTCAGTATTACTTTTCCCCAGCCTCCTGCTTGTCTTTGGACAATGAAACGCATGTTCTTACCTGCTTTTCCAGACTTTAGCAATTCTTAAGCCCCCTTTTTTTCCTTTCCTAAGTATTCTTTATATGTAGTTGTTAAGTAAGTAAATAAGTGACAGGCTTCTAATATTTTAAAGATATAGATTAAGTATTTGGCAAATGAATTTTTACCCCATTTCGAGCAGGAACCTAATAGAACCATGAGTTCTTTGACAACAAGACCTAGATTTTATTTTTTCTAAAATCTAAAGTCTAACAATAGTAAAAAAGTTTTATGGTGATATTACATTTAATAATTTTAATTTAATTTAGTATAAATAATAAAAATAAATGAATCAAATATCTGCTATTCTCAATTCTTTAGAACATTAAATTGTATGATTGGACAAATGAAGCATATCTTGGCTGCAGAACAAAAGAAAACAGATTTTAAGCCAGAAGATGAAAACAATGTTTTGATTCAGTATACTAATGTGAGTAGAATGATTCAATATGTTAGTAAGAAATATGTGCTTTCTTAATACGTTTGTTATCATTTTCATTGGTTTTTCTTACTGTAGTCTTAAGGGGTTTTTTTTTTCTTTTTATACTTAGGGATTAATGAAAAACAATATATTTTTCCTTAGCTAACATAATACACATTTCTATGTAATAAGTGTAGAAAAAATTTTACAGGCCTGTGTTAAAGTCTGTGCTTATGTAAGAAAACAAGTGGAGAAGATTAAAAATTCCATGGATGGGAAGAATGTAGATACAGTTTTGATGGAATTTGGAGTACGTTTTCATCGACTTATCTATGAGCACCTTCAACAATATTCCTACAGTTGTATGGGTGGCATGTTAGCAATTTGTGATGTGGCTGAATATAGGAAGTGTGCCAAAGACTTCAAGGTATGTATTCACAAATATCAAACTTATAAATAGGCTCAAGAACATGTCAGACCATGATTAAAAATCTGTACTGATTTATCTCATTTGTGAAAAAGTTCACACATTTTATTGATGCTTAATGAGAGTAACATTTCCTAATTGAAAAAGTATTGTTTTAATGATATTTCCATATTGACACATTTTTGCTTCATGCTTTATTTTTATACAAGGCCATATTTCCCCTAGTCCAAATGAACTTGTTCACTTACCATCACTAACACTGTATGTCACGCATCAGCAGAATATGTCCTTTCTTCATGTACATCTCTCTGAAATCACTTTTTCTAAGGTTTAAATTATTTAAGAAAAGTGCTAAATTAATGATAACTAGTTCTAGTCCACAAAAGTATAAATGATGATTACTATTGGAGAAAATTCACAAAATATGTATCTTTTCAGAAAGATTATAGCCAAGTTTATGTAATGGCTGAAATATTTGAGTTTTGATGCTTCAGGAGCTTTCAAAAGTTGTAATATATTGAACCCTACCACTTGTACATCCTGACCAATACTGTGTATGTGAGAAGAATTTACTAATCATGAAACTAGAAATCACTGTTTCAATGTTTTGTTTTTTATCTTATCTCAATTTAGATTCCACTGGTATTACAGCTTTTTGATACTCTGCATGCACTTTGCAATCTTCTGGTAGTTGCCCCAGATAATTTAAAGCAAGTCTGCTCAGGAGAACAACTTGCTAACCTGGACAAGAACATTCTTCACTCCTTCGTACAACTTCGTGCTGACTATAGATCTGCGCGTCTTGCTCGACATTTCAGCTGAGGTTGAATTTGTAAGGAAAATGTGTCGTACTTCAGCAGGCCTTGGTTGATAGAAAGCACAGGAGATTTCTTATGACGTAGCCAACACTTTATGGAAAAATGACTGTTTGGAAAAGCAGCAGCCATACTTACCCTTGAGATTTTTGTTTTTAAATTTGGACTAGTAGCCATATTTTGTTTTTTTACTCTTAAGTTGATTTTTAATATCATTCTTGAACATATAAGTTTCAAATTCTGTGAAAGTATATGTCAAGTTTTCATCCTGGGAAATCTTAGTGTCAGAATGCAAATGAGATGCTAACCAGTTTTCCAGTTCACGTTCTTTAACATATTCCATTGGGAAATTTCACCATCCTATTTTACCAATTTTAATGACCTTTCAGCACCAGAAATTGTTAACCAAGTTATTTTAAGTATTCCTAGATAACTTTTTGCCTCTTTCAAAAGGTTAACAATTGAGCATAATTTCCTTGGTTGATTGGATTTTTTCTGAGGTACAACCCTACTACTCTTTCAAGAAAATTGTTATATACTAAACTAAAATGATGAAATGTTTTATGTAGATATTAGGAATGAATTAGAATATATCTGCTTTCTGGGTAAAAAAACCACAATATAAAGTTTACTGTTTCTTATTTGGTAAACAGATTTTAAGTCTTTGCTAGCAAGAAATTAATAAAACTGCTTTGTTTTATATTTCAGTTAAGATAAGGTGGAGGACCTTAACAGAAAGACCATATTTATTCATTATTTTAATATTATAAGGGAAGTAAAAAAGTGAGGTATACTCTGAATAGTACATATGAGAAATATTGACAATATTTAACAATAATCCAGTCCTTTAATAATTTCTAATCTTGAAGTCAAATTGGAATAATATGCGGTGGCTAAACATGCAGATAGTCTTGTATTTTAATAGGAATTGGGAATTGATATTCTAAGTCTGGAGATGAGCTTTCCAAAGTTAGTTGCTTTTCAAATCTGTAGTTTCTGTCATTATCTTTTCAGGGCATTTCTGAAGCAGTTTCTACTGAATGTAATTAATTGAATTGGCTTGATATGGTGACATAATAAATCACTTATAAAATTTGAAACATCAAGTGGAAATTTAGAAAGGCCGTTAGCTCTATAAACTTGCTCTGTGAGAATGCATTCTTAACTTTGTGTAGTGTTTCAGCTCCCGTTGTGCTGTTCATCTAATGGGAACAGATACATTTTAATGTTTAATTCATTCATGGCATTTTTTTCTCTTAATGTAGGTTTTTTGGCCTAATTTTGGAAACCTGCTTTTTTGTTTCTTAGTGATCATCCACTTTACCAAAACTTTTTCAGGTCTAAAGCTGGCTACTATTTAAGTTACTGTTGACTTAATTCTCTTTGTTTTCTGTTTAGCCCAGTGTTATCAAGGTGATCGAGACAAATATGCCAACATTGGTTAAAGCATTTAAGGAGATTGTGGCAATTTTAGAAGGCTGTCTAGTTTTCTCTTCCTTAGCCAAAGGAGAACCAGAACAGTTTTTGGATACTAGGGAAAGTCATGTGCTTGTACTATTGCCATTTTAGAAAGCTCTGATGTGAATTCACATTATACCTCTGTTACCTAAAAGCCAACAATTTGAACCCAGTAGTTTTACTGGCCATTTGAACTCTTTGTATACAGTGTCAATTTGTAAAAAGGGGTCGGGGTGCATCTCAAATAAAACATGAGAAAACATTTTAAGACTTCCTAAACAAAGAAGCAGTTCAAATTATTTTGTTTAGATTAATTTAAAAAATGTATGACATATACTTGTTGCGTAGATATTTTGTTAATTATTATTTACGTGCTTGAGTTCCGTGCAATATTTTTCATTATGTCCATTGACAGGGCAGTGACAAAACTCGTAAGTGATTACTTAATTTAGAAATGTTAATATTAATGCTCAATAAACAAATTCCCTGCAATTGTTTTTTTTAATTTCACTTATTTTTTACATTTAAGGACATCCATACTGAATTTTATAAATTACTTTTCTTTAAATTTTTAAGATTTTTTTTTTATCATAGGTCTTCTCACTTTTTTAGCAGAAATATTTAAATTTTTAAAACATTCTTGATATTCACAGCCACTAAAAAATTTTGCCTAAGCCCTGGCTGGTGTAGCTCAGTGCATTGAGTGCAGGCCTGCGAACCACACAATCGCTGTTCGGTTCCCAGTCAGGGCACATGCCTGGGTTGCAGGCCAGGTCCCAGCAGGGGATTCACAAGAGGCAACCATACATTGATATTTCTCTCTTCCTCTCCTTTCCTTCCTCTCTAAAGATAAATAAAATTTTTTTTAAATTTTTGCCTGAAATTTATGGCTCAAAAGAGATGATTAATAAGAGAAATGTTTTTCATATGTACATGGTAATTTTAGGTAGCAATAATGAAACTTTGTATATTAGTAACTTTAGCCAACATTTGAATAAAGATAATCTTTGCAATTTTCTGCAGTTCCACATGAGTTAACAATATTTAGGTAATGTGTTGAAGTTGAAAATGTGCTCTAAAACGCTATAAATTAATTATTTTTCTAAAACTTGAGTATATTATGTTTGCATAAAATGGTACAGAAAGTGAAATATAGAACACGGTTTAAGAAGGAAGTCTAGCTTTTATGACATTGGAGAAAGACACTCAGCCAGAATAGATAAATAGTCCTTATGAAGAACTATTAAATAATATCTGGATGGAACAGTAGACTATGTGATTATTCCAAGAAACTTATTTATTAGCCTCATTTTATGGGTATCACCATGGTTGCAAGTCTCTAGCATTTTTCTTGTTTTAAAAAGAGCTCCTAATAGGTTAATTAGAAGGTTAATTTTTTGCAAGTAGGTTAATGCGTGGTATATTTTAGGCCATTTTCTCTCATTTTAAATACTTCACCATCTGAATGTTATCCTTCTGGCTCTTAGTAAAATAATTGAATTTTCAGCCACTAGATTGATTCAAAGTGGAGAATATGCTGCTTCCTTAACATTCCCTTTTCTCATCTGTGATATTGAATATTTACAAGTAACCAAATAAATTTTGGTTCCTAAAATGCCACAAAACCCCTTAAGGTAGTTCAGTGTTTATGTCAGTGCCTGAGGCATGCTTGAACTGTGACAATAAGGTTCACTCAGCATAATTTGTTAGTGACTTAAAAGGCTCACATCTGGGAGTTTAACTGTTTTTAATGTAAAAATATTTTGCATATTACCCATATATTGCTCATTTTGACTCACATTTCTAATGGAGCATTTGATACACAAACATTCTGTGCTTTCATCCACTTAGTTTAATTGTATTTAGCTCCTGTAGTACTTCTTTTTGTTTGAGAAAGTCTGTCCTGAATACATGTGTACTTTGGAGGAAAAAACCAGTCCATATTGTTAGAGTAAATAATTCTATATAAAGTAAAAAGAGCAAATGTTAAATTTTGATGCATGATAAAGATAATTATAGCTACATTTATTGACTTAAGTTCCATGCACTGTGCTAAGCCTCTTGCATGTACTATCTCATTTGATTCCAAACAGACCTGTTCAAGGTCTATAGCCAGTTGAAACCTAACTCTTACACACACTATTCAATGCACAATTCTTATGTAACATTGACTCTTTTTTTTGATAGACTCATGAATTTTGCTTAAGACTCATTAATTTTTGCTTCATCTAATTTTCTTTTCATCAAATATTTAGTTCTCATTGTAGTGTTTAGGTTATGAAGTTGATACACAGTTTCAGTATCTAATTTGCTATTGGATTTTTTTTAGTGTGTCTAATGTGTGATCAGTACTTTTTAAATTTTGTTTTTAAAATTTTATAAGTGGTCATAAAATGTTAATTGAATATTAAATTTGTACCTAATAGAAATATTTCCATCAAAAAGTTCTCTTTAGTGAGTATTATTTTACATAATCATAATATTGTTTCTACTTAATTTTATAACAGAAGGAGTCCAGATATTTTGTACCATATCTTGTAACATGGGAGTAAATGACAACTCTTTGGAAGATAAGAAGAAATCAGTATTTTTACCTTCAAAACCAGAGTGTTTTAATGTCATAAGTTTGCCAATTCTGTTAATTATTTAGCACATTGGTAGTTTTTAAATGGCAAATGTAGGAGTATAAATGTGAGGGAAAATGTACTCAGCTTATTAACAATAGGTGATCATTTTTATGTATCAAAAATTGCATGTTTAATCTTTTTAAAAGTTGCCTTAACTCCTAACTTTTATTCTTACCACTGATTAGTTCTTTCTCTTTCAAATTTAGAGGAGAAACAACCCAAGTGTATTTGAGACAGAAACCTGATACATTAGAGAGTAAGAAATGTGTTTGGTGATTTGAAGCAGCTAGGTTGATAACCCTGGGCTTAACAAGACTGATGTTTTTAAACTAGGTCCTCTGTACTTTAACACTTAGTTGGGAAGTAACAGTAAACCAGTTCTTATGAATACTATCACTTTTGGGGGGAGACACAGGCAATTAACCATACTTACTCATTTTCTAAGTGGTTTAGAAGGTTGCAGTCTGCCTCACCATACAAAGCCAATTTAAATATGAATATATCACATCATACTCCAAACAGCAAACAGTCTCAGAGGAAAGTCATTTATTCAGAAGGCATAGATTTGTGCTCGACAGCAGTGATGCATTACAAATATATAATTATTTGCACTAATATTTGAGCAGGTGGAATGGATTAGAATATGGTCAACATTATGCTGCTGATAACATGTATTTTTCTATATTAATATGTACTGTGCAACATGTATTAAAATGGTCAATAATTCATTTTAGTCATGATACTAATATTTATATTACTGTGTCGAAGAGACAGTATCCAACTGAGCCACTTTTAATTTAAAAGTCAAATTGGTTATTAAGTTTACTTTGAGAAACCACTTACTTTATAATCATTGGAAAGTCAGTAAAACAGAATTATCAGTGACTAGTGACTTAATAGGAAGAAATATAGAGGGTTAAGAATAGGGGTAGAAATAGGGAATAAGTTGTTTCATTTGCAGCTCAGATGAGTGACTTCCTCTTGTTCTCACCATTGGCAATTTTAAGTGAAGGAAAATGTCTTACTCCTTCCAGAGTATCTTCATATTAATAAGCTAAGCCTGAAGATGGGATAGAACCAACTCCAAAAAATTAATCTCCAGTGGTGGACTTTCAGATTTTTTAGATTAAACTTGGAGAGGTAGGAAGCTTTCTTGATGTCCCTGTTATCTTGAATAGGCAGGTGCTTTGAATGAGGCCATCTCTTTTTACCTGCCTATCATTTTAACCTTTATACTGTGGGTAAATTTGGTTCCTTTGAACTCTGGTGTTTTCTTATGGCAGTTCTATCAAATCTGCAGCCTTTTGCTATAGAGAACATTATCCAAATAGAATCTGGAAAATGCTGACCTAAAGAAAACTGAAACTACCTCTAAGTATATTGTTTGCAGATGCTGTGTGCTATTTAGAGGATTCACATGGAATTGTGTGAAAATACTTGATAAGGTATACTAAGTGCCTTTATATTAGGATTCTCCAGTGGGATGTATTTTTAATTTCTGCCACACGGGGGAGATGTTATTTTTATAGTAATACCTACATTTTGTTTGATTATAAAAATAGAACTCACATAGTTTCTCTCTGCCAAATGGCACCTAAGAACATGTCACTATCTTAACAGGAAAAGAGAGAGAGCATGTGTGTTTGCATGTGCATGCACATACTTAAATGAGATTCTGAAGGTTATTTGTGAGAAAAATTTCTGAGTGAATTAATGACACAAAATTAATACAGTTTTGAAGAACGTGTGTACCCAGGAGTTGTCTAAAGTCCATAGTAATTAAAGTTATGTTTTTTTAGAGTTATATATCATGAATTGCTCTATCAGCTCTAAGAAAAATAATTTATGGATTGGTTTTCTACATTCTTTACAAAAAACTTTTGGATACAATTTCAAACTTACAGAAATGTTGTAAATACTGTACAAATAAACATTTTCCACTTTAACAGTACGTTGCTGTTATGATGACACATCACACTTCAGTACTTTTGTATTTCCAAAAAGAAGGAATTCTCCTACTGTGACCATGATACAACTTCAAAATCAGGAAGTTAACACTGATTTGTTACTCCCATGTAACCCTCAGACAACATTCAAGTTTCACTAATTGCCCCAATAAGGATTAGTTGGAAACCATATGTTAGCTTAGGTTGTAGGCTTCCTTGTTTCTTTCACCCTGGAACAGTTCCTCAGTTTTTCTTGACTTTATCCTCAGCACTTTTGTAGGCTATAAGATAGTTATTTTGTAAAGCATCTGCCCTTAAATTTGGATTTATCTGTTTACTCATGATTAGATTCCAGTTGTGCTTTTCTGGCAGGGGTATTAAAGAAGCAATTTTGTGTTCTCATTGCACCCTATCAGGTAGTGTACAGTTTGTTTGCCTCATTTCTGATGATGTTCAGGTTGATCAGTTGCTTAAGGTACTACCTTTCCGGCTGCTTCACTGTAAATTAACTTTTTCTCTGTAGGTATTTTGTGGGGCGGTCATTAGAAGCTATGTATATATCTTGCTCCTAATCAAAATTTTAATTTATTAATATTAGTGATTTGTGGTTTTCTAGTCAACGGATTATCTGTTATTTCTTTAGATTCTAATTGTTCCACAGTTGGCCAGTGGGAGCTCCCTTCAACCTGACTTATGTGCCCTTTTTGACATGTTGTTATCATTTTTTATGCACTTTTTACTTTTGAGCACGCAGATTTTTCAGACTTATTTTGTACTTGCCTTGTTGCCTCAGTGCTGGAATCAGCCATTTTTACATCTTTTAGTGGAAATTGGTATTTAGAAGCCACTATTTGTGTGTGAAATGTGCTTATTATGATTGGGATGCCACTGCCTCCACCCCTTCTCAGTGGACAGTGCTAGGGAGCTTTATGCAGCACACATGTATGCAGCACACATGTATATTTTAAATGGACGCACATATACATACATCCCTTTCTTTGTGTGATACCCTTCTAACCGCACTTGAACTCTTAACTCCTCATATTGGGTTTTCCCTCCCCACTCAGGAGGAGGGCTTCCTCACCCCATTCAGCCACCAAGGCTTTGGCTGTGGCACAGAGTTGATGAAAATGGTCATTACAGAAAACATGTAGAAAATGTGAAAGTCTAAATAAAAATTATTCATAATTTAATCATTCACAAACAACTCTTTTTTGGTGTGTTTTCCTTTTACTGTAGTGAGCAAAATAGTAAAGCTGAATCGAGAACAGTAAAGTGTTTATGCCCAAAACATGGAACTTATATTTTGAAGTAATTAAATTTCAAATGAATACCGTATGTTTTTCTATAATATATTTCCTTGCTACTAGGAAGAGTTGCTAATCATTGATAGAGAACATCAGAGAAACTTGATTGTATGAATGGAAATCTGCCCATTCAGGGCTGAATAGAATATTTTTACTAATATGATTTAAATAAAAGAAGGTAATCCAATTGCTTTGTAGGCCACAGAATAAAACTGCATTTCAGTAGGACAGACTTTATGTGAGGAGGGGTCTGTGTCTGGGTTGTATGTCATACATGTTAAAGTAAACTTTATGTGAGCTAGAAGTCTGTATACATGGACAAATCAGTCAATTCTCCGCTTCTTTGTTGGGTCTCTTATGATCACCGCTAGAGCTAAAATTATATATAATTCTAAATGCAAGAAAATGCAGGCTTTCTTATTAAGAGCCTATAGTGATGTCAGAAAAAGATTAGCTAAAGTAGTCATATCTGGCTCTGAGAATATCTGAGAGTCAAGTGCTCAAACATTGCCACCAGCATGCAGCGACCCTACAGGGTCTATCCAGAAGGTATCCAGCCACATAACAGGAAAAATAGAGACATTTGTTGAAGATAGTAGAAGATACAAGAAACATTATGCATAGGACAGTGACACCTCAGTCCCCTTCAAAGCAGCACCTTGCGACCTCACACAGTTCTCCCAGTCACCATCAGCTGCCCTATTATATTTTCCTAAATCTCATCGATGGTCTGAAATCTCTTCCTCTCAAAGGATGTAATCAGTTTGTGGAAAAGCCAAGAGTTGCAGGGCACCAAATCTAGGCTGTAGGGGGGCTGAGTCACCTGGGTGATTTGATGTTTCGCAAAGAAACTGAGATGTGATGCACAAGTAGGAGCATTGTCATGATGAAGCTGCCAGTTCCTGGTTGCCTAGAGCTGTGGCCTTCTGAATCATCCAAATGTTTTCCACAGAGGAATGTTCAAGCTTAACACAAAAGTTGACGCAGATTCATTGCTCAGTCATCTTGAATGCAGGGGCCACGCAGTACCTACACAAGCTACTCTATGGGGTCTACACTCTCGCTGACTAGTGCAGTGGAGTCTCACATATACACTTTTCAGCCCACTCTCTTTGGCTGCCAGTTTACATCAATGTCATGCAAATCATTCTCGTTATTGATGGCTGGACATTTTTCAGACAGGCCTTGTGTATATACCATTGTGATTAGGAGCTAAGGCCATTGAATCATACAAATGGCAGATGTGCATCTTGACTCTATTTACTAGTTATATGACTTTGTACAACTGTTGTAAAGTGGGGAGAAAAGACATTTGCGATGATTTTTAATCCTACCACTTTTACTAGTTTTTTTGAAGGTGTTTCCAGTCCCATGTGGGATCACTCATTCAGTCATTCTTCATCTGGCAAACATTGAAATTCTGTTTTTTGTCAGGCACTGCACTAGAAGTTACTATATTAAGATAAATGCAAAGGTCCTGCCCTCAAGACTAGTCTAGTGAGAGTTAATGTATGCAACAAATTATAGTCCTCTCCGTAAGCGCCATGATAGTAGCATGGAACCAGGTGCTGTAAGAGCCCAGAGGGAACAGGTGTTAGAATTTGTGAGGAAGTAGGAGTCGGTAAGTGATTAAAGCTGTTCAAGTTACTTTTTCTTAGACACCTACTAAGTGTCAGGCATCTTGCTAAGAACATACTGCACTAAATCCTCACTCTGGGACTTAAGTACTGTTATTATCCCCACTTTGCAGGTGAGGGAACTGAGGCACACAGACATTAGATAACTTGGCCAATGTTACATATTTAAAAAGTAATGGAGTCAGAATTGAAACTGTACTTGCATGTTTCCAGAACTGGTGCATTAACTATTTTATTCTATTGCCTCTAAGAAGTTTTCAAAAAAGGTTACATCTCAGCTGAACTTTACAAAGGCAAGGAGCAATTCAGGAAATAAGGCAGGGAAATGGGGCATTCCAGGTTGAAGAGAGTCACACTTGCAAAGTATGGTGCATGAGTCACTGGTATATTCACTGATGGGAGGACCCCTACACCCCTGTCAGTAGAGCTCAGGGTGTGTGGTCTATCAAAAACAGGCCTATGAAGCTGGAATACTTGGGTGGGGTTAGCTTATTAAAAGTCTTGAGTACTATCACAAAGATAACAACCAGCCATTAATGATTAAGAAGGTGAATGACATGAACAATTCTTTAAAAAGATGACTGATAGGAATGTGTGCACGTTGAATGAGAAGGGAGAAGAAAGCAGAAGGAAGGCCATTGCATTAATCTGGCTGTTGAAGTCCTGCACTAGTAGAGTTGATGGAGACTTACATTATACATTAACAGAAGTAGATTTAGGGGGAATGTCAGTGAGTGCCGGAAGAACATCTCTTACCAGAAGAACTTGGTTAAGGTCATGTAAAAGAATGTAAGCTATTTTTAAAATCTGCATTTTTCTCAGTAATACTAGAAATGTGGCAGAAGAAAAATCCATTTTATTTTATGTCTTGGGAATGTAGGGATGGTTTTGAAATTTGAATCATACACTAGGTAAATTTATAATTGCTGAGTTTTCTTAAGAAAAAAGCTTTCTAGCATTTTAGTGTATGGATATAATAGGCAGACTCAAATGGAATGACACTTGTTCCCTGACGTCAGTCCTTGAGAAAGTTTAAATTGGAAAGTATATAGATGACCCTTTATAGTTGGACTGTTTACAAGCTTGGAATGCTTTACACCTTGATTCCCAATTGTGAGCCAGAATTTTCTACTTTAATTCTGAGGATGTCAGGTAGCTTCTTCTGGGAAGACGCTGCAGAGCTTGAGATATTGCAGATCTATAGCATGGTTCTTAGCCATTCTGTTTCACTGTAATCCCAAAGAGGACATGGTTATCTCAGTAAGGTTAACACAAATGACTCCTTGTCAATAGTATGGGGAAAGTGTAATTACATATTGTGGATATACCACAAACTAATTTTTTTATAATTGATGGATTTCAGACAGGTGTTTTGAAGTATATTTTTGGATCTTTTAGAAGTTTGATTTAACTGGGTTGTCTGAAGTAGGCTTCTACTGGTTAGCCAAAGGGTTAGCGAAATCCTCTACATGGAGTTCGTTTCTAAACCTGATAGAAAACCCCACACATTGTTATCCTTATATTTCAAGTGCTTTCTTTTCTGCTTTAGCAATTTTACTAACAATGAAGTCAAATTATTTTTGTTGTGATTACTAATGGCTTTGATCAAAATAACATTTATAGAATATTAAATATTTCAAAATTTATAGATATAATTTTATTGAAATTCTGAAACATTTAGTAAATATTTTAATGTTAATACATTTAACTTTAATCAGTAAAGATGTCCTCAAAACATTTTAATATTTTGATTTTTCTATAAAAGATATATAAAAATATAAAGGACACATGGACAAAAACAAGGGGAAGTGGAAACAGGAAGGTGCTGGGGAGGGCTGGGGGGTGGGCTGGGATGGGTGTAAAAGATAGAAAACTACTTGAACAAAATAAAATTAAAAAGAAAAGTAAGTGGTAGTGACATGTAGCTACAGGATACACGTTTACTTCAAGTGCATATAGAAATTCACAAAATTGATTATGTGCTGGACTGTAATGTCCTAACAGTTTTCAAAAACTAGAAATTATTCAGAGTGTGTACAGTGACTAGTGGAATTAAGTTGGAATTCCAGCTTAATAAAAGTTGACAAAAATATTTTCTTATAATTGGACGTTATAAGAAATAAACAATGTCTGAATAACTCAGAAGTAAAATTACAATAGAAATTAGAAAATATTTGAACTGAATGGTGAAAATACAGCTTATCAAAACTAGTAGGCTGCAGGTAAAGTAATGCATAGAGAAAAATTTAAAGCCTTAAATATTTTGGAAAAGAAGCGGAGGTGAAAACATTACTTAAATATTCATTTTAAAAGGTTAGAATAAAATATCAAAATAAACACATGGAAAGAAGGAAAATAATAAAATACAAAACACAGGAGAGAGGCTCAGTAAAACCAAGTTTCATATCTCACATATGAGTGGAATAATGCTGTTCTTGACTTTTTCTCTGACTTGTTTTGCTTAGCATGATATATTCTCAAAATCCATCCATGTTGCAAGTGGCACTATTTTATCTCAAGGCTGAGTAGTATATACAACTGAAAGTGACAAGTGAACAAACAAGACAGACAAATAAAATTCACAGACACATAACATTATGGTGATGACCAGTGGGAAGGTGATGGGGGTAGCAAACGATAAAGGGGGTCAAATATATGGTGATGGAACAAGATTTGACTTTGGGTGGTGAATACACAATGTAATATTAACATGTATACCATACATAGAGTTGTACACTTAAAACCTATGTAATTAGCAGGTGATACCCCAATAAATTTAGCAATGAAAAAGTTGTTTTCTGAAGACTAGTGAAACTGATGGACCTCTGCAAGAACTGATCAGGAAAAAAAGCATAAACAACCAGTGTCAGAAAAGAAGAGGGAAACTTCTGTGCTTGTTCACTGACATTAAAAAGAAAACAAAAGGTTAATATGACCAACTGTTTGCCAACACTTTAGAAATTAGATTAAGTGCTTCAAAAAATTTTAAAACAATAACAATGATATAAATTAGAAAACAACAATTTTGTATTTATTAAAATAGTCCATAATTAAAGACTTTATTGTGAAGAAAACTTTGGTTCAGATTACTTCCTTGATTAATTCCCCCAAACATTAAAGGAAGAAATTACACCAATTTTTCACAAATACAGGATATAAAAGGAAAAAAAATTCCCAATACTTATGATGACAATATAATCAATGCCAAAAACAAAGATGTTATAACAAAGGAAAATTATACAACAGTCTCTTTCATGAGCATGGATGCTAAAAATCCTAAACAATATTAAAAATCCAAACCCAGTGATATATAAAAAGGAAAATATATCACAACCATATTAGGTTTAAGAATGCAAATTTGGTCAAATATTTGAAAATCAAATTTACTATAATAGTTAAAAAATAAAAGAAAAACATTAAATTCAATACCCATTGGTAAAAATAATACCACTTTGCAAATTAGGAATCAGAAGAATTTCCTTAATCTGACAGTATCTACAAAAAATTATATAGGTTGAAAAAAAGTAGGCTTACAGTTGTAATGTAGATAAAATAATTAAAATAATACAAGAATTAACTCATACTCAAAACTGTAAACTTAATTTTACCCATCCCTATATATAGCAAACAATGTTGAAATACTGAAATCAACATTCCTGAGATCAGTAATGAGACAAAGATGCTTGCTATTACCTCTTCTGTTTAATATTGTGATGGAGATTCTAGCCAATGCAAGACAAGGAATTCTTGAGGCATACGGGAAGAAATAAAACATTATTGAACATGATGTGATTGTGAACATAGTCCAAAGGGCTTGCAAATATTTTTATAATAACTTTAGCAAGATTGTTTGATTCAAAAGTCAATGTACTACAAATTACACAAATTACTCTCTATATGAGTGAGCAATTTGAAAATAAAAACTTAAATGATACCTATACCAAAAACATCAAATATCTAAGAATAAAATTAATGAAACACATGCAAGATATCTATGCATAAAGCTATAAAACACTGACAGAAAGGCAGTGAAACGCTATATTCATGGGTCAGAAAACTCAGTATTATAAATCAATTTTCCACAAAGTAATCTACAGATTTAACGAAATCCTAGTCAAAATTTCATCTGGCTCGTAGAAAGTGATAGGCTGATTCTAAAATTTATATGGAAATGCCATGGTCCACTAATAACCAAGATACTCCTAGAGAAGAAAAATTGAGAACGTTCATCACTAGATACTAGTACTTATTACAAAGTTACCATAATTAAGACAGTGCAATATTGACAAAAGAATAGGAAAACAGACCACCGAGCAGAAGATATGATGCAGAAATAGACTGACACGTGCATGGATACTTGATTTATGATAAAATTGGTGCTGAGGAGTATATGTGTATATGAATCATGATTCCCCCTACATGATATCATACACTAAAATAAATTCCAAATGGGTTATGCACCCGAATGTTAGAAAGAAAATAAAGCTTCTAGAAGATAATAGGCAAATGTCTTCATGATTGACCAAAATATCTTTGCAAATGACAAAAAGCATTAACTTTAAGTTGGATTACATTAAAACTAGGAACTTCCAATCATGCTAACATTTGAAAATGAATGGATTTTGCAATTTAGAGTGAGGGGGTTAGGACAGAATGCCTCTGAATCTCTGGGGCCTAGAATTTGGGGAACTAGGTTTAAAGGGATGAAGATTCTTGAAGAAATTTGTTGGTGGGAGTTAAATTGAAAAGGCAACAGAGTAAGGAAGATATTTGCAGTCAGCACAATTGAAAAGATTCATATTCCGAACATGAGAAACATCTACAAATCATTAAGAAAAATTAATAGAAAATTTGGCAAAAGATTTGAAACAATTTACAAAAGAGGTTATCCAGTGCTCAATAGACATATGAAAACATGCCCAACTATACTCATTATCAGGAAACTACAAATTAAAACCACACTAAGATACCCTTACACATTCCCCAGAATGGCAAAAATTAAGCCTTTGGCAATTCCATGTGTTGGCAAATGTGAAGCAGGTGGAATTCATATACATTTGTAATGGGAACAGATATATTGCTCTTTGAATAATTATTTGCTATCTTCTATTGCATATGCATACCAGCAATTCTACTCTTTTCCTTTAAGGAGAAGGAAAGGAGGGTTGTGTCTCAGGAACATAGCTTCTGGGGTGCTGTTTTCTTTCTTGGGTACAGTTATGTTGAGTGTGTTCACTTTGTAATAATTCATAGAGAAGTACACTTAATTTGTGTACTTTTATGAATGTTATATTTTAATTAAAAGGTTATTTGAAAGAAAGTAATTGAATGTAACAGAACTACTTTACTTTTGTATTCATAGTCTTTAATTCATGGTGCTGTGAAAATACTGTAGAATTCGGAGGCACATTTTCTAGAACTTTCTGGATGTACTACAGCTCTGGCTTGTGCTGTTTGTTGAATATTAGCATAGTCTGACCTCAAATAATAAGACCCCACAATAGGAATTTCTGTGTAGATGGACTGAAACACACACACACACAGTCTCTTTTCTAAAGTAATGTGTACATGCTATAAATGCTTCAAACATTACAGAAATATACGATGTAGTATAGCCAGAAATCTATAATGCAGTGTCTTACTGGCTTGGTCTACAAAAGGTCAACTTTAAAAAAACTACTAAAATCTTATGACTTCAGTTCAGCACTTTGAATTCCCAGCTAAGACCCTAGTGGTTAATCAAACTTTACTGCCTGTTTGGGGGATAACCAGAGAGCAGCTCCAAAAGCGATTTAGCCTGCCATTGGCAGTAATTCTTCTCAGTTCATGAGCCTGAGATTCAGTATCAGGGACCTTGTGGAGTCTCAGGCTCCCAGACGTTGAGGCCAATTTAATGCCCGTCAACAAAACTCTTCAAGAACTTCCATCCTCCAAATCCAGGCTCAAAGAGGCTCCCCCTGCCCCACTCCCACACTCCTGATTCCAAGGTCCATTTGGTTTTCTGCTTTAAAAGGATTGAGAGAGGGACTAGAAGGCCAGTCACAGATTTCTCAAAGCCCAAATTCGTTTATTTTCGTAACACCACATAGGAACACTGAGAGTCGCAAGTAAATCTACATTTAGGAAAAGTGTTTCTCCAGTTCTTCAAGAGTCCAGCACAGCCAACACCATTATCTAGTTACTGAATAACTCCTAACAAGGATAGCTAACACTCATGGGACATTTAGTTTGTGCCAGATGCTATTTTAATTGGTACATTCAGTCTACACAAAAACTTTATGAGGTAGATGATATATTGTCAACAACTTTTTATGGATGAAAGAGTCGAGGCATGGAGAACGCAACGTAAATCCACCCAGGTAGGGGCAGGTAGGGAGAGGATTGAACGTGGACAGTCAGACATTGGTACCTGTTCTCTTAACCACTGTGTGACATTTCTGGGAAAATCAGCTGCTCAGATTATAATATTTGCATTTGGATTTATGACTTCACATGTTTCTACAAAATCAGCCGATGAACTCGTAATTTTGTGTAAAAGAGCCTGTTCTGGATAATGATCTACAAATGACAGGTATGTCTCATAATATAATGGATTTGTCTACCAGAAATCCAAACTACCCAGCAACCCCCCAAAGCCAGGTCATTTCACAAAACAAACAAGAACACTTTAAAAGTGAAAAATCCCAATACTGTCAGAGCTCAACTCAATAGTTATACCGTGGATTTTGATTGGTGTAGCTTCTCAAACTTGTTCTTAACACTTAAATAAATCCACACTCTTCATACTTAAATATGCAGCAAGTTGAATATGGATGTGGCTCTTCATCGTATGAACAGAGGGGAAACACCTGAGCCAACATAAAGAATTGAGGGAGTGAGCCTTCGCTTTGTTATTTAAAGCCAGTGGTAAGAATAGACCAGTTGATAATAATGTTTCCTAAATGTGGGGCGAAGACAGATCCAAAGCTCGGTCCAGGTTCACAGATGGGCAATAAAGACAACCTGGACCCATTTGAAGGTTATTTTTACTCAATGAACAAACCTGCAAATGAGCGGTAATATGGACATGTGAGTGGAAAGGCCCGTGGAAGGGTGCCCAAAGTTCAGAAGTCGGTGCAGTACATTTCCAGTGAGGAATAATCACAAAACTCGGCCTCAGTGACTTTCAGCCTTTTCCTTCTCATGGCACACACAAACGATTGGGTTGGCCAAAAAGTCCGTCTGTTTTTTTTCTGTTAAGTAGAAGACACATTTTTCATTTTCACCACTACCTGTTGATTTGGGTATTTTGAGTACGTCAGCTATCTCCCACATGGTATAACATTAGTTGTTCTCAGATAGTGTCTCCGTTTGATCGCTATCAATTTCAGCTGGTCTATCCCACCTTGGAACCTCATCCAGCGAGAAATGTTTAGCACGAAACCTCACAAACCACTTTTGACACATTTGATCCATCACAGCACCTTCTCCATACACTGCACAAATCTTTTTTGTGTGTTTCCATTGTGATTTTACCTTTCTTGAAATAAAATATGCCAAAAATGTCACATATTTTCTTCCATCTTCAGTATTGAAATGGCTACACAAAAATTCACCAATTTTGATTTTTTTTTAATGCATGCTGATACGACAGCTATCACAATACAATCTAACACAATTGTTTCAAATGAAGCTAAAGACAACTAAGTGCTACTAAAATTTTTTGGCCAACCCCCAAATTACTAATATTCTGTGGCACACCAAAATACGTATTTTTTGCTGATCTGACAAAAAGTATAATTTTTACTCATTTATACCAGATGGCTATTGTGTTGGCTATAGTCATTTTTTTGAATTTGACAGTTTGAGGGAAAAAAGGTCAGTGCCCCTGATTAAATAAGTGTTGCATGTTTTAAAAATTCTTGAAGCACACCAGTTCAAAATCAGTGGTTTCCCTCGGAGAGTTTAATTGGGTAGAAGGGAGGCCTGTCAGCATCTGAGGGCTCATTTCATCATTCACTCAGGTCCCTAAATGTCCCCTGGACACCTAGAATGTTCTGGGCACTGTGCGAGGCACATGGGACACATCAGTGGACAAAGTCCCAGATGCTTCAGAAGTGTCATCTGGCATCAGAAGCCAATCCATGTAATTAATAAACGAACTCTACAATACAGTAGGAGACAAATGCTTTGAGGAAGAATATTACTGATCGGAACACAGAGAAAAAGAAGCGATGGCAGGGGAAAACTTCCTTCTTGAATGCGGAGGAGAGGGTGGCAGGGTCAGCTTTGTGTGTGTACAGTCTGTGCAGCCGCACAAGGCCCTCAGTCAGTGGGCACCCTCCTTGGTTTAACACTCTGCTGACATCATCTCGAAATTCTTAGTGATTTTGCCTTTGAATTTTTGTTTTTTAAGTGGAATTTAATGAGACAATGGAGTGTGTGTATAAGAAGAGGGTGCAAATTTTGCATGTCTGCCGTGTCTGTGGAGTCTGATTGAAACTGCATTGCGTTGGTATGTTAACTTGGGGAGAATTAGCATTCTAGAATATTAAATTATTTGCATTCAAGAAGATGGTATGCTTTTTAATGTGGTTTTGTGTCCTTCAGTGATAGTATATACAGGGTGGGGCAAAAGTAGGTTTTCAGTTGTTTATATGGAAAATAATACAGTAATTAGAAATAATAATTCAAGAGTAAACTTTCACGTCCTCGCAACTGTAAATCTACTTTTGCCACCCCCTATAGGTATTTTCTGGTTAGAGTCAGTACATTTCTGTCTTATTTGTTTGAGTTTAAATTCTGTTTGAATTTATTCTTAGGACTTTCCTGGGGAGTCCGCTTCATGGCACATACATGCAAGGCACATTTTTTCATATTATTTTTTATCCTTGACTGATAATCATAGAATAATTGTAAAAGTTTTGGAGAAACATACAACTACAAACAAAACAGTTTATTGTTTTCTGGCATATTTATAGCTGTCTCTTGCTTGCAAGTTTATTCTTCTCACTCAAACCCATTGGAATAGGATAAATAACCCCTTCCAGGGGAAAACAGAGAGATCAGTGGTCTCAAAGTCAGAGTAAGGGTGAGCAAGACAAGGCCCACACTGGCCATGAGAACAGACAGCTCTGTGTGTTTACTTGTTGGGATAGCCATGGTTGTCAACAAGACCAAAGAGAAGTTGCCAGAGAGGTCAATGACCCCGCGCCTCTTGGGTGGGGTCTGCATATTTACCTTTGACACTGATGATCAATGAGGACTGAATACAAAGATCAACACAAGCGACGACCACAGGGGCTGATATGATGTGTGGTCCAGGCCTGATGTGTGCAGACCAGGGAAAGCGGAGCTCATCCACATCAATCAGGCTGCAAGTCTTATTGTAAACCACAACAGCCGATTTGGTCAGCAGGAATATTTTCACCAGCCTTGTGGAATGTGCAAATGCACAGAAACGGAGCGGCTAGGTAAAAACTAAGAGCGAAATCTGAAGAACAGCTACAGCATCATGGGAGAAAGAGGAGGGCATTCTAAACTAAAATGAGGGGACACAGAGGTGCTTGTTATGCTGCTCTAGGCCAGCAGCACATTGTCGAAGACATTGTGACTCACAGAAGGCAAGTAGCCCAGCCCGGCCAGGACAAGCAGGTCTTCAAGGGGAGACGTGGCAGAGGGGAGGTACAAGACTAGGTCTGAGACCGCTTCCTATCCTCTTTGGGTTATAGGAAAATACCTAGACTTAGAGAAGATATTTGGAATATAGTGAATTAGTTGTGCCCAAATGAACCAGTTGAGTGGACCTACAAGCCATTTACTCATTCGGATGTAGTTTCTTACCATTCATTCCTTTGTTCACAGTGGCTGAGGAGTGAATCTTCATGGAGGTATAAAACACGACAGGAACCAAGGCCTCCTCTGCACCCAGCTAAATTTCAAGCGTGATATTGGTTTCTACCAAAAAATTTATCGTCAGGCCCCAGTTCCGTAGACCCCTGCCGTTCTGAGGTCATGGGAAGGTAGCATGGCGGCTGTCGTCGGGCTGCAGAACGGCGACGCGACTATCGCTGAGCGTTTTTCCCACTGAGCATTGTGGGAGTCGCAGGCAGGGGAAGCGTTAAGCGTGTCAAACTGCATGTACCACGTAAGGGAGAGAAAGAAATGTTACTAGCATATTTTAAAACAAAAGATGTGAAAAACGGCAGCTCTTCTGAGTAGGAAAAACGTCCTTTTCCTACATACTGACAGCCAGAGGGGGTTATTATTGAGAATATGAGTAAAGTTACTGCCAGCTTCTGCTGGTACTCATGTTTAAAAAGAAACTATGGAAACCAGCAGAAGGAATATTAATTAAGTGAAAATTTGGAATGTCTGTGCCAGGAGCGGATGAATGAATTCAGTGAAGCAACCTGTTGGGTTGTAATTCCGGGTTTTGTTAGCATTTTAATAGAACATTGAACTTTTCATAAATTAACACTTTGTTTTAATAATCTTATTAAAAGGTTATTTCTTGATAAGATTAGTGCTGGAATGTGATTTTTGTTTTAAATATAAAGAACTAGTATATATTTTTTACAATTTTAGATAATTGCACAAGGGATCATTACTAAAAAATGTTTAATACATTTACATGATTTTAAAAAGCACAAAATGATATGGATAAATGCCTTTCTCATTCTAGACTGTCAGTCTCCCCTCACCTCTAAATAAAGAAACCTGTTATTAATTTCTTGTGTATACTTTAGAGATATTATTTGGACATCTATTTTATACAAATTCACAAAATCTGTTTTTTTAGAACTATTATAACTTTTTATAAGTTATATATATTATATATTTATTTATGTACACACACACATATACATATATATTTTTCCCAAGGCCCTTGGATGATTACATCTTTGGGGTATTATTCACTATGACACATGCCTCTTAAAAGAATATTTTCTAATAGTGAAAATAATATGGATGTCTAGAGAGGGGAATGATAATGAGAAAATACAAAATGGGAAAATTATTCACCTGAACGAGCCTGGAGAGTTTACAAGTAAAGCTTCACTGGTCACTGCAGGGCTTAAAGGAAATTTCCACTTTACAATGTGAATGTGTTATGGTCGTCTTACTTCTCAGACTAATTTGCTTCTTTCTGGTGGGGAGGATAGCAATGCAGAGAAAACACTGACTAACCCGAAAATCAGCTCCGTTTAAATGTGAAGCTGCGTTCCACATGCGAGCATAGTCCACCGAAGGGCTCTGAACCTTAAGCCGCATGCCTTGCTGAGTTTCATTCCCAACAGACAACCGCAGATGGTAACAATGCACTTCTCATAAATGGTAGGAGGGAGGCAGTCTTGTTTCAAGTAATGCTATTTCTGGGCGATAATCCAAAATGCACAGTAGTCAGAAGTTAAAAGGAAGTGCTTGCTTTTAGGTTTTTAAAATATATCCCTTAATCCTGAGTAATGATTGACGATCATGATTTTAGAGTATGAGGGGCCTCTCTTTAATCTGGCAAGTTTGATGTTATTTGCGTATCTAGTAGGGCTTTTATTCAACTAAAACTAAGTGGAAGTCTGTGCAATTGATGCCACATTTCAGAATTGATTCCTGGCCTGGTACTCTATTTACAGATTAGTAAACACACAGGATCCGTCCTCCTCATCTTTTTGAAATTTAAGGGCTGTGAAAGGCACAAATACAATGAAAATGTTTCTTGCTGTGTAAGACTACGACCAGGAGATGAGCTTTTTTTCCTGTAATTTAATTTCTTGAGAAAAGAAAGACTCTATAAAATTATAATAATCCTAATTTGATTTCTAAACTGCAATGTTAGCTATTGATATTTACAATGATTAAAATGTTGTCCTCACTGGCTTGGTGTAGGTTGTTGTAAGTTGTAGGGAGAAATTTTAGTGAATCTCCTCCAACCTCTTCCTCCTGTTACAAGTTGTCTAGGTAAGGAGCAGATCAATAATCCAACCATTGTATTCCTGTTGTTTTATCAGCTGTAACAGTAAATTGATTTTAAAGTGCCCATTGTTAAAATATAATTAAGTCATAACCTCCGAAACAAGGTATCACTAGGAAGAGTAAAGACGCAGGAATGAAAGTTAACGGACGGATTTGACGACAGTCACGGTCCTGTTTTTCATCGAGGCGCTTAAGCCCCAGCGTTAATGTCTGTCACAGTTGCATTAAACACAGCAACGTGGGCGGATGAGAAGTGAGGAAGAGCTAGATGTGAAGGCCGAGTAATTTAGTGTTTGACTTGTGTTCTCATTACTACGTATTTAATTATGTAAATTTGGGAGTCATTTTAAGCAGTAAAATGTTCATCAAAACTTTTTGGAAAATACGGAAAATTCCAGTTTTCATAGACAACCGCCGTTGTGTATAGTCGTCACTCCCCCTCTGTCTTATTGTGCTGCAAAGGTCCGGGTGTAAGGGTTCAAACGGACTTCCCAGGAGACACCCTGGCTGCCGGGAGTGTGCGGAAGCGCCCAGAGGCTCCAGCGGCCTCTGGGGTGAGGCTGAGTACAGGTTTGGCCTGTGTTTTGTAGCTGTGTCAGCAGAGTTTTCTTCCTACAAAAACCCCAGTGAGGGAGTCCTTTGTGTTTAGAATATATTTTAACCTAATAAGTGAATGTTGATAATACCACTTTCTGCTAACATTTCAAACGCCTATTTTTGCTGCAGAATCATGTGTTTGATATTTAAAGGCTAATAAAACAAATCCAAGAGATAGAAAAATAGTATGAAAATCACACGAATATCCATGGCAAACAGTTATTAAACCCGCATTTCCTTTTTGCCTTTGGACTTGCAGTTACCTGCCAGTGAATGATTGAGTGATTGCGACAATGGAAACACCACTTGCCTACAGTTTTGCTGAATTTATTAATAAGAATGGCATAGGTAACACATCGAATCTTAATGAGGATTTTCTGAGAAGTATAGGCGGTAAGCCTAAGTCTACAGGCTCAAAGATTAAATCCCAACCTCTCATATTGCCAAGCCCAGGGCAAGTTCAAGGGCCTTGCTCTCCAGTCAGGGATGGCCATCATCCCAGAAACCTGTCCTGGCTCCCGGTTTTCCCTCTGCCTGGCACTCCCTTGCCCTCCCTCCCTCCTGTGCCATGAAACCTTTGCCTACTGCTCTCAGCAAGGTCCCCGGCCGGCCGGGCCGCTGCACTGCCAGGGTGCCTCGCGCGCACACCTCCACTGCAGCTCTCATCACTAGTTACTCATCACTCTGTCTCCGCCTTCCCGGTGCGCTCCCACAGCCTAGCATAGCGTTAGAAAATGATTTGTTGACTGATTGAATTACCAAATAGATGAATAAACAAATGGATGGGTGAATTTGTTCATGAGGTAAAGGTGTCCGGCACTCAGTCTCTCAGCACAGTTAGTGTGCATAGTAGCAGAAAGTCTCAGATGCCTGTTACAGTTACTGAATGAAGAAGAGTCATCAGACATTGTGTTGGGTGCTTTAATGAGTTACTCGTTTGTGGTGATATTATTACCCTTGTTTTACAGAGGAGGAAACTCTGAGGTGTAAAAGGAATAAAACAATGTTCAGAGGCATACGATCAGGAGCTTACAAGGTAGGGACTCGGATTCACGTTACCATTCCAAAGGCTGTCAAATACTGTCCTTATCTGCAGTGGGCAGTCAATACTTGCTGAGCAAATAAGTAAATGAATACTTCCCTGTATGGGAGGAGTTTGGGTTAGGAGTAAAAAGTTATAATAAGGCTACGCACCAGAAATATAGTTAAGTGTTCAATAAATGGCAGTGCTACTGGCTTTGCTGTCAGTCATACAGAACACAAGAAAAAAAACCACCCCAAACAGCACCAGGGAAATCTAACATGAAATGAGGGCTGGATGAACATATGTGAGCACTGTGGGTGTTGAAAATACTCGTTCAACATTAGTATAGTGAGTAGGGGTCAACACTGACAAAAATGCTTTTCTGTTTTCCCTTTTAATTTCTTTTGGAAGGTCATCTAATGTAGTAGCAATGGGACTATATTACATTTTGCCTTTTGTTAGGAGACCTGAGTTCGCTGGCAATACATTCTGTGGTATTTTTACCACTTCTAATATATTGATACCTCCGGCATTTTTTTCTGGTTGGTTCACCCCATAATCCAGCTCTGTACAAATATCCACATCAGTATGATAAGAGCCAAACGATGTCACAAGTTCTAGGTGATCTACATGGCTCAGCAGTTCCCAACCTTAGTTTTGAATCAGCTCATCCAGGTAGTTTTAAAGACCCTCAAATTCCCAGCACCCAGTCTCAGAGTCTCTGATTAAGGAGACCTGGGGAGGATTGTGGTTGGCATATATATATATATATTTAGAAAACTCAGCCCAGTGCTTTGGGGTGTTCAGTTTGTGTTCAGGACTAATGAGGCATGTAGTAAACACCTCTTCAGTGTCTGGTATGTAAATAATATAAATATAAATTTAACTATAAATAGCTTTTATTACCTGACCCCTCCTAAACAGGATGGCAGACAGAGAAATGGAGTAGGGATTTATTTCCAGCCTTATCTGACCATGAATATGCTAATTGGTTTCACAGATATACCGTATTTTGCCATATCTAATGCACTCCCATGTCTAATGTGCATCCTTATTATTTTTCCCTCAGAATGTTGGGCAAAAGTGTGCATTATACATGGTGAAACACAGTAGTTCAGTAGTTTGCAAACTTGGCTTTTCTTTGGAATCACCTCGGGAGAGTTTAAAAAAAATGACCTGAGTTCATTGGCAGTACACTTCTGTAGTGTCATTGGAACCCCTAATACACTGATGTCATGGGCGCCCAGCGGGGTGGGCGCTGATCTGATTGCTCTAGGATGTGGCCTGGGTATCAGATTTTTAAAGGTCCTCCCGCAAATAAGACTGGAAATCCACGGGTCTGAGTGAAGAGACTACAGCAGATGTCAGATAACTGACTCTTTGGCACTATCCCCTCAACTAAGGTGTCCTCTTGGACTGATTCTGCTGCCACTGCCAAGTCGAACTCTTAGAAGGCAGGGCTCTGTTTCAAAGGCAAGGAGGACAGAGGCAGTGAGTACGGCTAAGATGCAGGAATCTCTGGTTTTCTAGAATTTCTACGTAGGATGTCAGGAAGCATTTTGTAGAAGCAGTTTGTTTTATACTTTTGCTCTACCTTTCTTCTCACTAAGAAAGCTCTTGCCTGAACTTAGTTTCCTAAGCTAAGGTGCAGGCTGGCCAGCAGGTGGGGTCCATTGGGCAATCAAAGATCTCCATGAAAATGAGAACATTGCGCTGTGCCTTGTGTGGTAGATTAGTTATATACCACCCGTAAAGGCCTGACCACTCTGGAGTACTGTGATAAAACTGTGGTTTAGAGCCTATAAAACTGAGAACCGCCCCTGCTTTCTTGGTGATCCTACCAAACTGCCACCCGTGAGACTCGTCCAGAAAGAGACAGCCAGGGACTGTCCTCACAGCTCTTACTGACAGTGTTGAATTACTCATGGCCATTTGGCCCCTTAGCTGAAGGATGGAAATCACGTGCAGGTACTTGAGTCAGGCCTAGAAGGAACATAATTTGACAGCGTGGAGAAAAAATAGAGGTAACAGAGGGATCCAAGTGTAGGCAACACAAACAGCAGTCACAGGGTGCTGTGTCTAAGAGGCAAACCAGGAGACAGAAGGACCCTAAGCCAAATGCACATCTGAAGGACCCTCCTGTTACCCGTCCACACAGCCCACTAGTGGAGATGGAAACCAAAGGCTGCCCGCCCATAAAGGGGTGATTTCTACCCAGGGGCCCTCCTTCTCCCTTCAGTTCACCCACCACCTGCATCCATCTCATGGCCAGCTTAAAAAATCCCATCTTTAAGGCTCTATTATGATGTAAATTACAAATATATCCAGAAAGGGTGATACAGGGTCCAGCACAAATAATGCCTTTTTTTATTTCAATATCTTTTCTTACGAAATCATAAGCATGTAATTCTATAACATAGTATCACACTCAAGCACATGATACGACATTTTAGGTGAAATGCTCAAATGAAAACTATAAATTACTACACCCATTTACCCTACCGACCACAGTCAAGCAGGCGTCACTCCTGCTGAACCCCGTACTATAAGCCTTCCCGTGAATATACGTGCAGTGAGTCTCAACCCTGGCTCCATGTTAGAATCACATGGAGAAGTTTTTTAAGCACTGAAGCCAGGTCTTAGTGTGTGTGTGTGTGTGACTTTAATGTGCAGCCAAAGTTGGAAACCATTGGTCCAGAGTGTGAACACTTTGATTATGTCCTTTCTGGAGGGCAGATTTTGATTGGAAAGAAAAAGGAAAAAAAAAAAAAGAAAAAACCTGAGTCCTTGGGTGAAGGAAATAGGAGAGAAGGTACCTGGGGTTTTTAGACAAATTTGGGAGGAGTAAAGATTGGGGAGGTGGTGCTGAATATAAACTTCAATTTGTCAGTTTTGCCTAGGGCTGGCTCTGACCAGGACATAAGAGAGAAGAGGAAGAGAATGAGCTTAAGGAGAAAAGCGCATCTTCATGAATGCATATCTAAAGCTATCTCAACAAACATTCACACATCACAGGGTGGGGGGGCGGAGTCAGAAATTGACCACCTCTAACAAAGCAGTTTTAGTTCCCATTGTACTGATTTTTTCCAGGAAATTCTAAAACAAAAACTAGCCCCAAACCGAGTTACAATATGTCTATGGGAGTAGTGGTGAGCGAGGTGTCTGCTTAAGGACCCTCGGGACAGTCTGTATGAGAACCTTCAAGGGCACCCTCAGGGAAATGTCTTATTTTATTATTGTGAAATCACTGTGTAAATGTTTTTTTTTTAATTCCAAACTTTATCTTGTTTTTGTTTGCTTCTCCATTATTTTCTGGCCAAACAGCTTGCCCCTTGTCCTGTTCCCTAGTCACTTTGCTGGGCACAAAGAGTTTTACTTAGTTTTGTTGGGGGTCTTACTCCTTTTATTTGGAGCTTTTTCCAGGCTGCTGCTGTACGTCTGTTCCATGGCCTCTGAGAGGCAGTGTGGTATCATGCATCGAGCTTGAGTGGCCTGGGTTTGAATCTCAAGTCTTTGACCTTGGGCAATCTTTATTGACTCCCATTTCCTCATCTGTAAAATGGGGGTGATGCCAATACTTACACTTATAGAATTATAAGAGCCAAATGACAATACCAGTGAAAATTAGTTTGTAAACTATAACATGCTGTGCAAAGGGTTTCCTCCCTAGCCCCTCCTAGGCCCATTCCACAGGGAAGGCATGTCAAATATCTTCTGCACAGCACGAAAGGGCTGGATTATTTGGGGACAGCTTTAAGCCATCTGCTCTTGGTCTATGGGTTATTTAAGAACAAATGTGCTGAGGTCATCCTCTGGCCTGTCTGAAGCCTTGGCTCAAGAGTCATCGTCACCAGCCCCCGGGTGCTCTGCCCCAGAGTCTGGCATCGGAGGGATCTGCACGGACTGCTGCATTTGTGGATCCCACCCTGGGCAGGGCTCTAGATTAAGCCACTTCCGTTTGTCATCCTCAGAGTGAGCCATGTGGCTTTGCGGATATTGGGCTAGCGTTTCCTCTCAAGATCACCATCTTAGCTTTGGGTCCACCAGTCTCTCAGCTCTTAAAGGCCCCTTCCTGGGTCTGTAATTGCCTGGGGTTGTGAGTGTTAAAAACATCAATCCACCCTGGCTGGTGTAGCTCAGTGGATTGAGCACGGGCCTGCAAACCAGACAATCGCAGTTCGATTCCCAGTCAGGGCACATGCCTGGGTTGCAGGCCAGTTCCCGGCAGGGGATGCACGAGAGGCAACCATACATTGATATTTCTCTCCTTCTCTCCTTCCCTTCCCCTCTATAGATAAATAAATAAAATCTTTAAAAAAATTTTAAAAAGATTGTATTAAAAAAAGCACATCAATCCAAGTCAATGCCAGAGTAGAACTTGTGGTTGTTCGCCAATACGGTATGATGGAATCCGCTGTGCAACTACAGTTCCATAGGAAATATAGGGGGTTATTTATTCTTTCCTGTTCTAAGACTGCCTTTGTCTTGATCAAGGACAGTGACTCTCAGAGTGTGATCGCAGACCAGCAGTTTCGGCACCACCAAGGGGACTTGTTAAAAATGCAAACGAATCATCAACTCCACCCCCAACCTTCCACGTTAGAAGCTCTGGGGGTAGGCCCAGCGATCTGTGTTTTAATCAGTACACTGGGTAATTTCGACGCTTGCTAAAATGTAAAAACCACTGATCTGGAAGTTGGCTACCTAAAAAGCTGTGGCCGCCAGTGTTCTCTCCTGGGTTCATTACTAGTAGAAGTGGCAATCTTCAGGGGCTTCTCTTAGGTCACCCTCATTGTTGTCACCCGATGAAGGAGCCATCATCAAAGGCCCTGTGCCCCCAAAGCACCCCAGCCGGTTGCCACTGGGTTCTCCACCCAGCTGGTTGCAGTCTCAGACCTCCGCTTCATCCGCTCCCTGGGCTCAAGGGCTTTTACTTTTAGGCCTAACAATTTTGGGGAGAGAAGCCTATAATTTCTCTTCCTGGATAAACGTGCATTTTGTTATCAGACCTCAAGAAATAGCATGAAATTAACTTATTTCCCCTACCCTTGGTTAAAAGAAATGTAATTTTGTTCTGTGGCTCTTCACACGTTCGGTAATATCTGACCATAAATAGTTTTAGGACTAGAGAGGGTCAAGCAAATAAAACAGCCTTGCCCATAGGCTGAGGGAGAAATTCCGCCCCACACATTTAAATTGCCTTCCCTTTGATCATAATGCATATTGGTGGCCTGAAGGAGGATAGGGCCAGTGTGCTGAAGGCTAGAATTTCCATTTCTATCAGTTTTTCTTTATCCACTGGAGTGGCTATCTGAAGGACTGCTGGTCATACCCACTCTCTAAGTAGGGTTCTGCGTCACTTCCCGCTCTCAAAATGTGCTGGAGGTCTGCGTAAAAATGTCACTTCTTCCTGACAGCCGGTAATTTTCTTGTTTTGCATATTATATCTGGGTAGTCACATAAGGAAGACCTGGGGAACATATTTCCTTACCTTATTATTGGTCTTGAGTCCTAAAAGAATGCTTCTGATTGGTGAGGCCAAGAGACATTGAGAACCTACACATTCATGCGAAAGTGGTTTCTGACGGCTCAGCTCTGAGGTTCAGTGAGGTCGGCTCCACACTAAGCAAGGCCCCCTCTTCATCTGGTCACAACTCAAGATTCTGCTGGGTGGCAATGAACCCGTCACCAAAACTTTGTCAGTAGAGCCAGTAGGCTAGATCTTTTCCATTTCCTCACCACCAAACACCAGCAGCTGAGGGCCAGTGCGATTTGGTCTTCCACCCTATCTAAAGCCAGCCTTTGTCAACATTACTCATGTGGCAAGTGGGGGCAGAAAAAATCAATTGGCTGAAATACGAGCGACTGAATTATAAGGAAATAGCCAGGGTGATCCTGTTCAACCAGCTGCTGGGTACTGAGTAAAAATGAACCATACAAATCTTTCCCAACTGTGGTTGGTACGATCTGCAGCAACTTTTCTCCCTGGCTTATATGTCAATGTGAGTAATTCTGGATCTTGTAGCTGTCTGGTACAGACGAGCAAATGACAGTAATTTCTAAAATCTCCCAGATAATTACTTCTGCTTGCACTGGTCCAATGGGAGATTGGATTGGGAGGATATGGGCCCCACCTTCGGCTTCCCTGCTACCCGTTGCTTTGTCCCCAAGCTTCAGGCTCTCCCACAGAAAGCTACAACCAGCACCCTTTGAGAGTGAGGGCTGGTGGGAGACAGGAGCTGGCTGTTCATCTCGGTACATCAACACTACTTGGGGTTTCTGTGTTCGCACGGCCAATTTATGTTGGATTAATTGAATTGAAAACACGTACCCCTGGTGGTGAGGGGAAATGCCAATTTTTATTAAAACTAACTTTTTAAGAAGTAGTGTTCATCTTCTTTTTTATTTTACTTCTGTAACTTGGCATTTTGGTAGGTTGGGGCCTCTTTTGTGATCCACATTTCTCAGGTGAGGGATCTGAGGTGCAAAACAGGCCTAAGACAACACAGGTAGGCAGAAGGAGAGACGAGCCCGCCATCACTGCCCGTGATTTCCAGCCCGAAGCCTTTTCTACCTGTGCCTTGAAGCAACGAGTGTTAGACAGTGTGTTAGTCATATAAGGAAGATACTGCAGATTGCACCCTCCTTTCTGGCAGCCAGGCGAGTAATCTCAACAACAGTCTAGCATCGGTAAGACAGAAACACTGTTTTAAGGGTGGGGGGGTGGTTGAAATGAACAAAATGAGAATCAGACTCAGGGGAGATCAGATTTGTATGCATGTGCCCAAGGTTTTGGAGTTGGTTTCCTTCATAACCGTGAGCCCACACATGCTTTTTGCACCTCCAACACTGCTTCATCAACACTAGCAGTGAGGGACTGAGGAGCCCCCATTCACCTGTCTTAAGTTAGCCTGTAAAAAAGTGTTTTGTTTTGTCCACTGGGCATGTTTTGGAATTATCTTCTGTGTCTAGAAGAGATTTTAGAAGGGCAGAAACCACTAACTTGCAGGCTTATCTCATTATTACACACAATGGTATTTAACTAAGTAATTGTTTAACTTATTTGAAAGCAATGCTTTTTTTTTCCTCTAAGGAAAAGTAAATATTTATCACTATTTCTTTCCTCAACTCCTTTTTTCTTCACTTCCAAGGAAATGGAGATTTTATATTAACCCTGGGAGCTACTCCCCCAAACCCCCTAGTTATTCTTTATTATTTAAATCAACCAGGCAAATATGTACTCTTGCTAGTCTGAGGCTGTGAATAAAGGATGATGACTTTATTTTATAACTTGAGTATCCCCTGGAGAAAGGAACTGGCAAAAAGGTCTCAGTATTTTAGATCAAGGTTGAATTTTCAATAATTGACCCTGAACTGTATGCATTTAAAACCCAGCTCTTTGGAGCAGTCTGTCCTGAGTTCTGGAATCAGAGGGGGTGTTTTCGCTAGCCTTCATCTAGATCCCCCCAAGAGGCTTCTTTTTCATGGTAAAACCTATGTTGTAAGCTAACGTGCCTGATACTGTTCATCCAGCACGGTATGTCGGCAGACTTCTTCTGGGAAGGCCCAGATAGTGAATACCTTAGGCTTTGTGGGTGTGGTCTCAGAAACACATTTGATCTTTGCCTCCAGCGCCTGTGCCGAGCTCCCGAAACCCTGTGATTTCCAGAGCGATAGAGGTGCCCGGAGCCGCTTTTGTTCTAATACTCGGTCTTGTACTTAGCTTCCTGACAGAAGAGCTTCTGCGGCCCTGGGAATCTCTGGAGTGGTGACAGTGTCTGCTGTGTGCCGATAAGGTGGCCCGTGGCTGGTCCTCCGAAGGCCAAGCCGTGATTGGGCGCCTGGAACCTTCAGCCCTGCCTGCTCTGCTCTGGGGCTGGAGATTGAGTTGACGATCAATCACACCTACATGATGAAACCGCCATAAAAACGCGCACTGCAGGATTCGGAGAGCTGTATTAGTGGATACAGCCCCATGGTGGCGGGTGGCGCACCCCGACTTCTCTAGGGCAGAAGCTCCTGCACTCAGGACCCTTCCGGACCCCACCCTAGGTACCTCTTCACTTGGCTGCTCATGTGTGTCCTTTACTCTAGTCTTGGTAATAAACCAAGTAGCCCAAGGGTTTTCCTGAGTTCGGTGAGCTGTTTTAGCAAATTATCAGACTTCAGGAGGAGGTTGTAGGACCCCTAATTTATAACCAGTGGATCACAAGTACAGAAAACCTGGGACTTGGGATTGGTGTCTGAAAAGGAGGCAGTCTTGTGGGACCCGGCCTTGAACCTGGAGGTCTGTGCTACCCCCGAGTCCTTAGTGTCAGAACTGAATTGCAGGGCATCGAGTTGGTGTCTGCCGAGGGTGGGTTGGTTGGTATGAAGAGAAACAGCCACACAGTCCGTGTCAGAGCTGAGTAGACAAAGGAAACAGTTTTTTCTTTGAAGGGCCGCACGATCTCGATCGCAGCTGCCCACTCGGCTCAGCCGCGGTGGTGTGGAAGCTGCTGCGGATGGCGGGCAAACAATGAGCATAGCTCTGTGCCAGCAACGCTTAACTCCCAAAAACAGGCGGTGAGGGAGATTTTGGCCTGTGGGCTGTGGTTTACTGAGGCTTGATCTAGGAACTTCTGGGAACAAATCTGTTATCCTGAACTAAAGAACATTATAGAACATAAAAAATAGAAGATAATTTAGTTACAGATAAGTCAACTGTCACTTCGTGACTCTGACCCCTGTGTTCAGCCCCCAGAACTATGCCTTTCGAAGAGGGACTTCCTGTCCTCCCCCCAGGACTTACAGTGAGCTGTTAAGAGAACTTTATTTAAGTGCTTCATTTTAAAATACAACTTTTAAATGCGGTATGTTCCTCTTGAAAATGTATATTATTTATGTGCGTGTTTGCACATATGTATTTATGTACGTATGTTTGTCTATATTATATCTATGTGCCTAATATCTCTATACTTCTATCTAGAGTGCTGTGAAAACTTACAACTTTGTCAAACTGATTTTCAGTAACTATTTTCACAAATAATAAGACTCGGCCCCCCTGTTTTTCTTAGACTCCAAGTGGAAGAAATATCTCAGAGCCACCTCTGTCTGTGACTCCAGAGGTGATCCCTTCCAGGTGAGAGCTGTCTCTGGGGCAGTGCGTTTTTGGGGACGTGTGACACCACAGCTAGCCCCCCCCCCCCAGAGCCAGGTTGTTTGATCAGGTAAGGGCTGGTTGTCAAGGCCAGGGCAGGAAGACGGTGACTGGAAGCTGGTGAGAGGCATCACACGGGCAGGTTGAGTAGGGGGATGGGCGGGGGGGTGGCCAAGAGAGAGATGAACAAGGTACGAATAGGCAAGTGAGCAGTTTAGGGGCAAATTTTGTGAACCCTGGGCATCCGTGGGATGGTCCTAAGAGCAGCCTGGAACCCTTGCTGGGTGGAGGCTGACTTGCACAGAGACTGACTTCTAGGTTATAACTGGGTTATTTAATGACTCGCTCCAGGAATTTGTAGAGTCCCGCAGGGTCAGTTCACCTTGGATCTCACAGCATAAAGTTGACTGGTCAGGATGAAGGCCAGTGAAAGTGTCATCAAACCAGTATCAAGCACAGAATCTCTTTTAATTAGTTAATAAAGTGGTGCTTTGCCATGTGTTAGGGTGCTAGGTACACTTGGAGGCAATTAGAAGAAAAGGACTCTGAATTTCAACTGTCGGGGTTCAAATGTCAGCTGCAGGCTTATTGTAGCAGTGCAATGGTTCTGTGTAAAATAGCCTGATCTCTAAAACTGTTAACTCTGTAAGATAATCTGTTCTTCTGTCTAAAATGGTGTGGGCTCCTGCCTGCCCTGTGCTCCCCCCCTCCGCCCCCACCCTATGCAGTTTTCGCCGGCTGCCACGAATCGCTGGATGGAATCGTATGAATTCTAAATTGCTTTTTAAAATTGACATTACTTTGCTGCAAGCCAACTACTTCATAAGCTGTGTCAGCTAAAGGTCTCCCCACCAGTGAGTCTGGAGAAGTTTTTGCTGTCATATCTGTCCTGTTAATTTAAGCAGAAACTGTAATTAGATGTAAGTGCTCCTGTTCCCACACAGATGAGTGGCAGCATCTGTAGAGAGACAACCGTTCCAAGCCCTTTTTGGCCACCGGCGCTCCACAAGTTAGCAGTATGGAGCGAGGCCCGCGTCCAGACTTCTGTCGGCCTAATTTTATATCTGTGGACATACAACACTAAATCCAATATTTCTAATGCCTTGCTGTGATGGGTGCAAAGCCAAGCACATTCCAGACTTTTATGCTGGTGGCTCCCCATGAGAAGGACACACTGCTAGTGTGTGTGTGCGTGTGTGTGTGTGTGTGTGTGTATGTGTTCTATTTTCCCCAGTTGCTTAACAGAGATGGAAAAAATAAATCGAGGTTTTATATGTAGTTAGGCCTAAAACCAGAAAATCAGACAGAGTACGAAGTTGTGTTGATTACTGAGCAATGGAATTGCAAAGGGATCTGGCGTAAAGATGTTTTGTTCTTTGTTAACCTCTCTGATACAGGTTTGAACAAACCGCATCCTGAGAGTGTGGCCGATGATAGAGTCACACGTGAGAGCCCCTTGTGTATGTGGGAATGCACGTGAGGAAGGAGTATCTCGGGGAGGCAGGTTTTTATCCAGGACATTACAGAAATCTGTATTAAGAAACTCATACTCCATTAAAGCTTCAACAAGACAATAAGACCGGAAATTGTTGAATATTTACCCCTCCTCCGCATCACACTGTGCACTGGGGTATAATAGAGGGATAGAAAACGTCATTCCTCTGCCCGGTGAGCTTGCAGTTTGGCCAGGGGTTGGAATATACAAACTAAAAGTAACGCTGCATAAAATTGACTGCAATAAGTAGAGTAAAGCTCTTTTCACGACGAGAGAGGCATGGTCCCAAAAATTCACTTGCTTAAAACCTGGCATCATATTGCAAGATTAATGAAATGACCTGAGTGAGGTTGCCCAAGTAGCCATCTGGGAGTTCCAGGGGTCTGTGCCATCTAAATCCGTCCTGGTCCTGGCCACAGTTTGGTGCCACCTGGTGGCAGCTGTCTACTCCGACTTAAATATACCGCACATGGAATGATTCTGAGCCCTGGGCTTAAGGGGGCTTCCAGGAAAGAGGCAGTAATTCCAGGGATTTCCCAGATAATGGGCACCCATTTCATTAGCTCAGCCCAGGAAAACTGGGGACGTGGTGACCACCCTTGGCTTCTCTGCTTCCCACTGGGTTTACCTGCCAGGGCTCCCTTTTCCCATCCCTGCGGCCAATCTTCCCAGCCACCAACATCTCTGAGAACAGTGCTGGGCAGGCAGCCAGCTATTACTTTTGTGCCTCTTAGCGTTTTTTTTATTGTTATTTTTTTACTGTAAAAATCTGGATAGGTGTTATTGCAGTGTAGTTTGTAGCAGCAAAAGTTTTTTGAAGGAAGTTAGGCTTGGACCTTAATGGAAATGCAAAATGTAATTGTCCCAAGGTGTAGCGAAGGCATTTCAGGAAAGGCAGACTTTAAATTGAGTAAAGAATGTTCTCCTAGCTGATGATGCAGTTTTCTAGAAAACACATACCTGATTTAGCATGCATTTAACCCAATAAGAATACATTTGGGGAAATTTAAAATCTTTGGGGGGTGGGTAGTAGCAAGGGACAAGAGTCTATATTGTTACCTGACAGTGTTTTCTGCTTTCAGAATATTTTGTGGCCCCTAAGCACTTTTGGCAGTGCTCAGGAGAAAAAGCTTCTTTGCACAGGTAGGTATTTAGCTGTGCTAATGCGTGACTTAAAACACCACCAGCTGTGGCATGTTTGAATGTGAAGATCAATACGAGAGATAGAGATAGAGATAGAGAGAGAGAGAGAGAGAGAAGCACAGAGATGACAGGAAGGGAGAGAGAAAAAGTGTCCCAGTGCTCACCTAAGGACTGTTACCTTGTTGTTTTTTTTTTTAATTTACTTAAAACATGGGCTTGCCCTTTATAGAAACAGAGCAGCTTTGCCTGGAAATCTGTTTTTAGTTAAGTCTCCATCGGGTAAACGACAGGTGCTCTAGGAATAAAGACCCCAAATTTAAGTTCATATCACTTGTGTAGCTCATTCTTTGCAAAAGCTTACCTTCTGGCTGCTTCACTTGTTATTGCCTCTTCCCTTGGTGATTTTCCTATTCTTCCCTATGGTTAATGCTTTGCTTTTTTAATGTAGTGCGTTTTAATCTTTAAAGCGACATGCAGACAAGAATTAATCTCCGGTGGAATTTTTTCATTTTGTCGATGGAAGAGATAGAGAGAAGATGTAGATAGATTGTCTGGGACCCCAGAGTGGAGTGTTTCCAGAGCTGTGATTTGGTAAGCAGTCCAAGCCCTAGAAATCCTGAGGCGGCATGAACATATCTGTTTGCTCCTGGATTGTAGATGCTCTTGAGCCACATTTGTGAGTATATGTGCTTCTCTGTTGATAGGGTTAGGGAGTATGGGAGAGCCAATGGCTAGAGGTAAATGATGTGTTATCCGTTTGTCCAATTATAGAAAATCTACACCCAAACAAGAAATCTGATGGCCTCAGATGCAGTAGAAAGAGCTAAAGGCAATTATTTTGTCCCTTTGGGTACAGTGCCTTTATCCATGAAACAGAAGCAAAGACAAAAATGTTGACTGTGTTTTGCCATATGCCTAAAACTGAGGTAGGTGTATTCATAATGGTCACTGAATTTTCCCAAGTCCGGTGTCTTAGAAAAGAGCCCAGAGTGATACCTGAACTTGTTCATGATTTGTCGTAGTTTGTTTAAGTAGGAACAGAAGAGTCTAGTCCTTGCACCAGGATGCAGCACTTTCTATCACATCATAGCTGCCTGAAAAGAGAGGGCAAGGCAAGCTGAGCTTTCTGGTCCTGGACGGATGTAACATGGCCCCAGGGTGACTGAGAGGACACAATCCCATGATGAGAAATGATCAAAGAGCAGCCTGTCGTCTGGGTGTCTCACTGAGTCTACAGCAGTGGTTCTCCAACCTCGATTTCGCTGATGTTGATCATCGCCTCATGAACTTAAAAAACCCCCTACACTCTCCCCAGACACTGAACGATGGGAGAGGGGTCCAGACCTCAGTCTTTTCAAATCTCGACAGTGATTCCAATGGGCAATGAAGGTGGCACACAACCACTTTAGATCTAGGAATTCATACCAATGAACTTCCTTTTTGAGATTGTTTGATATACTCCTCTCACCTTGCCCTGCACCTCATCTTCCTTTCTCTTGCAAGCCAAGGAGAAGGACAGCGACCTGGAGCTTCCTTGCCTGTGCTCTCCTTATCTTTTACAACAGCGCATGTTTGCTACAGGGGAGGGGAATAAAGCAAATTAATAGCAACAGGCATGAACAACAAACACTGGCAACAGGTCTGTCCCTGACAAAGACTTAGCAGTACATAATCACGACGTGCCAAAGCGTTAGCAAGGAAACCGCTCACGCGTGACTTGCTTGGGTAGCTTTGCCAGCAGATATCAACGGGCTCTTGGGACTAGCTTCCACCCACTGCAGCTCCTTAAATAGGAGGTGTTGTGGCTCTCCTTTAGGGGGAGAAACAGAAGTGATGTGCAGTGTTGAAGTATTCCCACGTTCAAAATGCCCCCACCACCGTATGGGATTCTTTGGGCTAGAAAATAGTTGATTAAAATTTCAACTCTCTTCCTCTTCACAGACCGAAAGGGATTTTGAGGCCCAAATCTGGCATACTTAAACTGTTGTTGCTTCTGGAGTTGGATTATATCGTCATGAAAATGGGTCTGAACAATTTCCATGGGTTCTTGTTCAGAGTTAGGCCCCCTGATTTGGAATCTGACTGCAAAGTCTGCAGATGGAAATCCACATGTCTTGAAACAATGAACGTGGCAGAGATAAAATAAATATCTAGATCACATTATTAAGTTTCTTTTTAGACAATTTTATTTATTTATATTTTTTAGAGAGAGGGGAATGGAGGGAGAAAGAAAGGGAGAGAAACATCGACTGATTGGCTCTCGCTTACACTCCTACTAGGGGCTGAACCCTTAACCCAGACATATACCCTGCCTGGGAATCAAACCGGCAATCTTTTGCTTCGTGGAATGATGCCTACCAACTGAGCCACAGTGGTCAGGGCACATTATTAAGTTTAAAATACATATCTATTTCAATAGTACAGTGAGAAAAATGGAGCTGGGTAGCATTTGGTAAAGTATTTCTAGAATTTTTCTGAATTCTAAATATGTAAAGAAAAGCTTTTAAATGAGTCAATCTTTTCCTAAATGTTCTCAAATGAGATAGAGAAACAGTGAATGCAAAAACCTGTTTTTGAATTTTAAAATTGTTTCCTGAACTCTCAGGTTATCAAAAAGAATAAAGGGGATCTTTTATTTTCAATGATGTTTCAGTTTGGCTCCTAATTATTAGTGAACAGCAATAAAAAGGTTAAAAATTACTAAAAGCACTTCTCTCTGCTTTTAATAATTTTAATCTTCTTAATGTGAAACACACATGCACATCAGAGAACTAAAAAAATGTGTAGACCAATGATCTATCATGAAGAACGTTTGTGAATATACTACCAGACCAAGGAACAGAACACAGCAAGCCCTCTGATAATAGTTTTGAGGCAAAAGAGGCCATCATTTTGAAATTCTAAGTTTCTTCCTGGAGAAGTAAGAAAATAAACAATCTTCAAAGCTGCCTCTGAAAGATTCATAAAAGGGAAAAAGAAGGAAAGGATGTCAATGGGAAAGATTGAGTTCATCTGAGATGTTGAGGACCCATCTCCAGGTCAACTAGAATTTTTAGTGTTCCTTGAATATATTTTAGTAACTTTCCCCTGTTCTTCCCTCTGTTTGGAGAGTTTTCAAGTTGTGAAATGTTAAAAGGGAGGTGATAAAATCTTTCCAACCAGAGGCTTATGGAATTAGGTAACTTAAGTATTAACTTGCACAATAGCCAAGACATGCAAATAACCAAAAAGAACATGTGTTCTTCCATTTGGCCCATGTTTCTTTGTCTCTTCATTTTGGCAGCCTCCCTGTGTTTGTTTCTATGTATTAGGTAGAGCTGCTATGGCTCCCTGTCTTTGTATCATGGCCTAATGTAGTAGGTGTCTTGTGTAGGATCCAGTGATACAGCTTCCCCTCTCACCCAACATGTACTTGAGGTACATCCTTTCTGTGGGCTGAAGACACCTTCCTTTTGTAGTTGAGCCTTGATTGCTGTTGGCAGATCAATGGGAGAGATTTACTCAGGCTTGTCAGTTGCGAGGGTTGACTGTGACCACTTACCACCAACTGTGGCCATCTGTGGAGGATCATCTATGCAAGGGCAGGATCACAGTGCTCTGTTATAGTCTGTAGCTGTCCACTGGGTTCCCAGGCCCTGGAGCTTCCTGGGCGGTGTAGGCCAAGGTCAGTTCCACCTGTGTTTTGCCAGGGGCCACCCTGCTTGAGCTATAGAGCAATCTGAGATGGCTACTACTTGTGCTGGGCTTGGAGATTCCCAGGTAAAGCCAAGCTGTGAATCTAGGCTGGCTGCCTGGGCTCACTGAAGTCAGTTGTCTCCTGTTTGAAAAGATTTAGGAAGTTGTGAAGCATTAGCCAAGACCAGCCATCCAGATGGAAAAGATACTGATAATAGCTGTACTTTGGGTGGGAGGGAGCCTCAGGGGATCTCCAGGGTGGGCCAAACATTGTTGGCCAGGTTGAGGGAGCTACAGATATGGCCCTGTGGTTTTGCCCACCTTTCCCTCTGTCTGGGACAAAAATGTCCCTCAGCTCCCACCTTGATGCCAGCCACTTCAGTTTCTCCCTCTGTGCCACTGGTGCCTTTAAAGCTGCTACCTTGGTACTGGAGCTCAGAGGAAGTGAGTCTGAGTAGGTGAGTCCATGTGTGGGTTAAGATAAACTACATGGGACTTTAGAAGTTTCTTCCACTGACTCAATCCCTGCCAATTTTTGCAGCTAGATATTATGGGGACTTATCTTCTTGGCACTGGAACTCTGGGCTGGGGGTCCTGGTGTAGGACTGGGACTCTTGCTCCTGAGATATCTCCCTCAGATTTTTATCTACCACTCATGTGTGTGGTACCAGCCTGCTCTGTGTGTCTGCCCCTCCTACCAGACTGGATGGATGCAGTTTCTATAATTCCATAGTTGTCAGACTTCTATTCAACTTGATTTCTGCTGAGTGATCATTGTTCTATAATTTAACTGTAATTTTAATGGGGTTGTACAAGTAGGTGAGCCATGCTTAACTATGCCGCCATCTTGGCCAGAAGTCTCCATGCTTCTTTATAAAAAAATTTCTTTTAGCTTTACATCTCCTAGATTTATTCTAACAAAAGGAAGCAATGTAGGTGATGCAACTAGCAAAATTCTTTACCATTTTCTTTTTTCTTTGGGTTCCTTTTCCTGTGTACTTATTTCTCAAATTCTATCTCACAAATAGCCCAAACAAGTTTAGCAAAGACCAAAATACACTTAGAGGATAAGATAGTGGGGAGAAGTGGCCCACATTCTTTTAGCTGTGAGGGGGGGAAATGTGCGTGTGGGTGGGATTGGGTGGAGACTGGGAATAGTCATGTTAATGATATGCTTTATCCCAGAAAACAATCTTTCTGAATGTGGGAATACTTTGATGTTGTACAAGGTCTGTCTGAAAAAGTCCAGCCATTGTTCATATAATGAGAATAGTTGCACGACATCAATGTAACGTGGCAGCCGAGGAGAGTGAACTGGAATCCTCAGGCACAAACAATGACAACAATGATGACTTCACTGTACTAGTCACTGGGGTGGTAGATGCAGTTGAGTGGGCACATGTACTGTGTGGCTGTCACATTCAAACGACTGAGCAAGTAGAGCAACAAATCTGCAACAAATTTTGTGTTAAGCTTCAACATTCTTCTGCGGAAACTATTTGGATAATTCAGAAGACCACAGCTATGGGACAACTGGTGGTTGGGACACAGAGATCTGAAAGAAAGGAGAAACTAAGTTATCTGTTTTGATGGGACAGTCTTCCTCATTGTTCTTTGCTGGGGCACTCTTCAACCCGTGGGGACCATATTCAGACACAGCTTGTGTGGGTAGGGCAACGCCTAAGGAGAGTAGGATCAGTCAGACCAGCAGGACTGAGGGCATGAAAATGGCCAGTGTGCAGCCACCACAGCCATTGGCTGTGACCACCTGGGTGGTAAATGTGATGAGAAAGAAAAAGCAAACAGTCAAGTCATGGATAGACCTGAGGCCAAGCAGTCAGAGGTTGGTCACTTTCTCGGAAATGTCAGGTAACCTAAGAGAAAAATGTAGCCTCCATATAAAATAGAAGGAACATGAGGATGAGGTCACTGAGCCCACATAGTGTATGACAGGGCCCCCTATTCATAAGCTACTTAAGAATGAAAAAGGAGATTGTTAGGGAACAATAATAAAAACGATTTAGAGACTTTATGAGGGGGAACCCCAAAAAGCCAAAATTAATTTTCTTCTGGAGGGCGGGCCCCTTGTTGTACAGGCTTCCCCGTCTAGGTGAGTGCTCTAGGAACCCATCTGTATCAGTGTACCAGCTGGCACTGCTGTGAGAAGCTGCGTTTGGATGCAGTGATTATTTTTACAAGACTCTTTCAGCGCCTTTGCCCATTTCATGATGGGTGATTTATGAGCACACCTGCCCACACTGCACTGAGTGTTCAGCAGTTTATGATGAAAAATGGAATGACCCCTGTGCCCCACCCTCCCTATTCAACCTGCTCTCACCCTGAGTGATAATTTTTTGTTTTTCCAGATGAAAAAATCCTCAAAGGAGAATGTTATGCCGATGTGGAAGAGGTGAAACAGAAAATGGCAGAAGCACTAAAAGGTATCAAAAACTGTGTTGAACAGTGTAAAAAAAACATCGTGGTAGGTGTATTGGAGAGTACTTGAAAGTTTAAACATGTAAGAATAAATACATCATTTTTATAAATAAATTTTGTGTGTTTTTTTGGTCCCTGCTCATATTTAATAAAATTTGCTTCTAGCGACCACAGGGTGTGATACAGAAATTCTGAAATAATGCCCATGCTTCTGAGGCCTCAGTTAAAAAGCCACACTGGAATTGTCTGTAGTGGAAATACGTAAATATGGTTTCATCCAAGAGGGTCCACTTCAGCCACTGCTGCATAGCCCTGAAGGGAACAATGCCAAGGTCATCCTGTCGTTCCTGATCAATGGTACTGATTCTGAAGTCGTAGTTCCTCAGTGTACGGCTTCAGGTTATGACTAATTGCAACTGTTCATACTTACCAGTTTTTGTGAAATGACAGATGGGGTTGAGTTGCCCAATCCGACTTCCCTTTTCTTGTCAGTGGGACCACAGATTCTTAATCTTTTTTATCCTTAACATCTCCATTTCCTTTGCTTCCCATATTTCTGGAATCCAGGAATGACCCTATCACTTGAAGGGCCTAGGAAAGTGTAAAATAATAGTGGCCTACATATCCTGTGTCTAAATACTTAAAAGTTCTAAAAAAAATTGAGCTCACCAACTGTGGAATAAACATATTCCCTTTTTCCTGGACAAATAATACCTTCATAATGACACAAGAGAATAATATGAGTAAAGCTATGTTTTATATGTGACTGAGAGTTGGCAAAATGTCAAAGAAAACTGACTTTAATCACTGTAATCACACATGTGTGGGTGTGTTGTTAATGGACTGACAATGTTTAGATGAGTGTTAAAATAAAGGCGGACGTATTTCATAAATTATTATGTAAGTATTTAATAAAATTTATCTTCTTTTCAGCAGTCATCAATAATGTTATAATCAAAATTTTTCAATACTTTATATTCTATTAACAAGGATGACCAAAGACTTAAAAATAAAATGTAATTGTACTCAAGTGTACAAAGTTTAAATGTATTTCCATCAAAATGTAAATTAAAGTAAACATTAAATAATTACAATTAATTTTTAAAAATGAATTATTTTTCATTGTGTTTTTTAAAGTTATTTTCTTCTAAAGTATTAAATTTAACTACTAAATTTAAAAGGCAAAATACAAATAATGAATTTCAATTTTTGAAAACAAAACCATTTAGATAAAGTTAACCTTTTAATTTAATTTTATAAAAATAAATTCAGTTTTATTAACTAGTGTCAAAATGAAACTATTAGCAATAGTAAAAAATCATTATTATTACATACATATATCTAGATCCTCACATTGAAGAGTAAATGAATTATTTTGTATTGCAAAGTGTTCTTCAGTTTCCATGTGCAATTGTTTCCAAATACAGACTGATTTACGAGTACCCTGAAAGCACAAACTGAAGCACAGAGAGAAAGGAGATGCTGGATGCTCAACATTACTAGGAAATGTATTTTAAATAAATAAATATTTTATTTAGTTACTGTATTTTTAGGACTATAAGATGCACTGGACCATAAGACACACCTAGGTTTTAGAGGTGGAAAATAAAAAAAAAATTTGAAGCAAAAAATGTGGTAAAATATTTAATCACCTGTGACCCCGCTCCACCACTACCCATTTCCTTCTAAATTTAGGGAGAGTGCATCTTATAGTCAAAAAATATGGTATTTTTAGAGAAAAGAGAAGGAAGTGAGAAAGAGAAGGAAACATCAATGTGTGGTTGCCTCTAACGTGCCCCCTACTGGGGACCTGGCCCACAACCCAGGCATGTGCCTTGGCTGGGAATCAAACCGGTGACCCTTCCATCCACTGAGCTACACCAGCCAGGGTGGAAATATACTTTTAATGCAAGATCTATTGCACTGATGCTAAGAGGAAGTGTTTTATAAGTTATTGTTTGTCCCTTTTTAGGTTTATTAATTCTTAATATTTTGTGGTATTTGTTTATTCACCTACCTATACATTTTTTAAAATTACATTGTTTGGAGTGACATTGTTTAATGAGTACAATACTATAATACAATACAGTATCTGCATATTGCACTGTGTGCTCACCAAATCATCTGACCCCCTTTATCCTCTCCAACCTCCTCCACCTCCCCCATTGTCTGTTCTTGAACTTAAGCAGTCCAGCTGCTCAAGACCCCCTCTACTTCAAAGCAGAGTCTGCTACCAAAGCGGGCAGTAGCACAGCTGACAGCCTTCCTGGTGTTGAGGCCATTTTGTTTAAGGCCGAGGGCAAAAAAGATGCAAAAGCATTTTACTGGGAGCTGAGAGGTGTTAGTCAGCCCAGTGGGTGATTGGAGTTATGGATTGCGCTTTGTTAGTGCAGAGCGTTGGATTCAGAAAGACATGTCCATGGCTCTTTACTACATTTATTTATTTCTTAAATTTTGTGATATGTGGGGCCCTCTAAAGCTGGGGATCTGGTTCTCTTGCCCTCTAAGAGTGGCATTGTCCTGATATGATACTCCTCTCTGTTTCTAATTTCTGGTTCTAGTCATCTTATTCCTTGATTTTGAAATAGCTCTAACCACCTTTGGGATCTTCTGCCAAGCCATCTGAATCATCTATAAGATAAGCTTGTCTAATATTCTGTGACCTACCATCTAGTTTCTTTGTCTTTGAATTTATAGTAGTTATTTCCTGCTTACTGGATCAACTCCCAGAGGTGAATAGACTATCTTACCTCATCAAATTGATTTGTTTCTTTAACTAGCTTTTCTTTTTTCACCAAGCTCTTCTCTTTGTACCACCAAAACTTGTAGTTCTCATTTTTCTCTGAGTGAGTTTTCTCACATGCACCCCACTTTTTAAATCTGTATAATCTTGGCTAAGATAACACCAGGCATCTTTTTCCTCATACCCATCAACTTCTGTCAGGTAGTCGTGGATGTTCTCCAGCTGGGTTGTACTTTGTCTTCCTAAGTAGCAGTTGTATAAAAGTATGGCAATTTTATTCTTCTTTATTCTTTTAAAACCGTAATTATATTTTAATTACAAGAGTAATTATTTTAATTACAAGAGTAAATGTTTATTTTTAAATAAAAATTTAGAAGTATATAAAGTAAAACGCGAAACTCTCTCCCATCACCTCTACTCTCATTCCCCAGGATAATATATTTTGTTGTTTCAGGCCTGTTTGTTCATCTACAAATGCTTACAAATGTCTTTGTATACATCTTTCTTTAAAAGCAAATAAGGTAATCATCTTAAATATTTTTTATGATTTTCTTTATTGGTATAACAATCTATCACTCATCTTTCCATTCAGGACATCAGATTACCTCATTCTCTAAAAGCTGGATATAATGTATAATATATGAATATAATATCTTAACTAATGAGAATAGTAATATTATGTATTTCAAAGAGTTATGGTGAGAATTAAAAAGGTCAAGACATTTCGAGTGCTAAGTTAGAACTGTATTGGCCAATGCATGTTATTTGTTTAACAATAAAAACAGTAAGTATAATAATAACCATTTTATTATTAATTTATTTGATAATTTCTATCACTAAGGCTCTGACGGGCCATCTGATGGACTCTTGTTCTGTGTTTAGGGCTTATCTAATAACGTCCTTCCTTTTTCTTCAGTCGTCCTTTCAAATTGTGTTCATCCTCTTTTTGGATATCCCTCCAGGGAACAGCAGCAGCAGACTGGAGTCTCAGCGAATCTCAGTTTCACTTGCTGCGTAGGTAGGGACTAGCTGTGTGACCCCGGGGAGCTATTGTTTCCCTGTGTCTCAGCGTTCTAATCAGTAGACCAGGTCTGTGTGGACTAGGCCTTTGGGCAACATGGTATTTTTGCTATAAATAAAGTCACTACAAAATAGTTGGAAAGGTAGAAATTCATATATGGGCACGCCTATAATGATCGTATGCGTGCCTCATAATTTCGCCGCCCTGCTGAAGGGCAGGTCTCTTTCTTGATCTAGCTGATTTCGGCGTTTCTTTGGGCTCCGAGGGAGGCCCTAGCACTGCCTTTACTGTGTAACATGACCTTATAATGGGGTTGGCAGTGAGAGGGGCGTGAAAGAAGAGAGGGGGCGGGCAGGGAATGACTGAAAGAGCTTGAAGCACCGTCTACCTGTCAGGTGTGTTGATCGTTTTGGTCAAGAATTCACATACCAGGAAGTCAGGAACAAGAATAACACAATTTCTCTAGCCACAGGCGGAGAGTTTGTGGGTTTCTTTCCTCCTGCTTTCATCCATATGCAAGCAAGTGATAACATGTACTAAGTTAAATAATGCATGGTACTTCAACTATTCTTACTTTCTATCCTTTGGTTATTGTAATTACATGTAATTTTGTGATGGATTTTCTATTTTTTAAGAAATCGCACTTTTGTACTTGATCCAGCTAACAGGATTTTCTTATATTACTTCATAAAGAGACCATCTTTTAAACTTCTAATGTTATTTCTTATTCATTAGTACATTTGCCTGTGGGCTATGTTCATAAATGGGTTAAAGTTACAAAGTTATGCTTATAAAAGCTCACGGTAATTTGGAGTATCAGGAGGATTTATTAATTTTGAAATCTTAAAAGAGCAAAAGCTAAAATGAGATTGGATTAAATATATTCTTGCATGCAGTTATCCTAAACACCCTTAAGGACCAAAGACTAACTTACAGAGGACATTATGCAAATGTGAATATATCTCTAAGTGCCTCGTAGGCTTGCTGATGTAGTATTTTACATGGTTAGTTAAGTACATCAAGTAAAAGGTTTGACCTTGATTGAGTAGAAAGGTGCTTATTTGAAAACAACCCGGTTGTTTTCCAGGCCATTGCAGAACAATCAACGTAAAGTGAGTGAAACCTAGAATCTCATCCTCAGTGTCTAAGTCAACTCAGTATCTGCTTCACAGGAAACCAAATATATTCTTTATAATCCACCCATATGTCCTGTATTTGTGTTTGCCGTCAGGTGTTTGAATGCTTCTTCAGGACTGCACTGTTGCAATGTGAAAAAATCGTCCCTGGGCATGACTGATCCCAAGAAAGAAAGGAGATTTTTTTTGTTTTGTTTTCCCCCCAAAGTTTCTTTTCTTTTCTTTTTTTAAAAGATTTTATTTATTTATCTTTAGAGGGGAAGGGAAGGAGAGAAGGAAAGAAATATCAACGTATGGCTGCCTCTTGTGCATCCCCTGTTGGGACCTGGCCTGCAACCCAGGCATGTGCCCTGACTGGGATTTGAACCGTGATCCTATGGTTCGCAGGCCTGTGCTCAATCCATTGAGCTATACCAGGCAGGGAAGAAAGTTTTTTTTTTTAATTTAGATCCTCAAGTCTCACCAAGTTTCAATCAGATTTTTTTTCGAGGGCAAGCCCAGGAATCATGAGATTTTTAAAGAGTTTCTACATACGAAACCCGTGATCTGGATTAGGAACCACCAGGGGCCTCGTAACAGCAATGGCAGCCTGATGCGGTATTTTTGTATCTTTCCTTTTGGCCACATTAACATCTCAATGTGACAAGAAGTAGGTAGGTTTTTCTAAGATTTATTGTTTCTCTATTAATATGAGAAGTAGAAAGTGTTAGTGGAGGTAATATGACTTAGTCTCTAGAAACTTGGAGCAAAGCGGCCATTCTGGTACACTTCGGCTCACCCATTATTAACTGGCAACGTCTGCTAGGGCTGCCTGACAGTAAGAAAAGCATATTGGGAGGAGGAGAGTGTTACAAAGAAGCCTAGACATTCGTTACCTTATCTCTGCTTCAAGTGGAGTATTTCTCCAAAAGAACTTAAATAAATCAATTAGTCACTGATTGGTCACTATTTTATATAAGCATTCATTTTTAAAAATTTGTTCTACAAGTATTTATTGAGCATTTATAGGGGACAGTGCTTACCAAAGGGTCAGTAGTTTTAAAAACCTTTAAAATAATTTTGTCCTGTTTATTAGCAACGGGCAAGAAGAAAGCAGAACATATATGTGAGCGACCAACTTATTTTAGATAAAAATTATTCTCAATGTGTGTGTACCAGGAGGGACACAAATCCCTCATTTTGAGCTAATTATTTTCTTCCCCATCTCAACAGAACGTGTTGGTGTTTCTTCCTGACCGTTTTAAGCGTCCCTGATGCCACCGCAGACGAAAATGGGAGCAGTTGGCAGGTGGAGAAACGGATGATGGTAGGAGCAAGGTGTAATTTCTTCCACTATAATTCTCCGCAAGCTGTGTAAACTCTCCGCAGTTAAACAAACATTACTAAAGACAAAGATTTCACATTTTCGTCCAAACACTGCTGGTAACAACTGCTCGCTTTCACTCTTTTGGAGCCTTCCCAAACAGCCAGGAGATTTGCATTTTCTTTAATAGTCTCAGCAGTGTGCTCCCTTCCAAAAAAAATGAGAGAAAATGAAATCCTTGCATTTCCCTGAATACTGAGTAGAATAACATGACTGTATTCCAGGTGGCCAGTGAATAAATACGCAATTATTGTTATTATTATTTATTGATTTATACTGGAAACTTCCCAAGCATTTGAACTTCACACACTGCTATTTTAAATGCAGTCATAGCCTGCATACCTGTAGGGGAGACCATAGCTGACTCTTCAGAATTGCTGATGGGTCACTGAGGACATCCGCAAGTTGGATCAGCAAGACAAATCTTATCTAGAACCAGTGAAAATTCAAAAGAAGTGCATATGCAGAGAATGTGGACTTTTATTTCTGTGGAGCATGGTGGGTTTGTATATTTGATGCTTGTGTTCGGGGAAATAGGATGTGGAGAGAGGATAAATATAGATGTTTAATTTCTCTTTAGGAAATATTAGTCGTATTTCTAAAACGAAGGCCTAGTGTGAGCAGAAATGGATAGAAGAGGAACGGGTTACCAGTGACGGCGTGGGTAATTCTGTCATCCCAACACGTCAGTGAGCATCAGTGATGGCTTTCAAACCTCAGTTCTGCTCCTTGCCTGCTCAGCCCCTTCTGCTTGCTCTTCCCTTTGCTTTGCACTTGACCAGCTCTTCATCATCCTTCACACCTCCACTCAGACGTCACCTCCTCAGAGAGGCCTTCCCTGAGCAGCCCATACAAAGAGGCTTCCTTCCTCATCTGATCTCTGTCATTATTCCCTCCACAGCACTCCTCACAATCAACCATTATTTTTGTGTTTCTTTCTTTGTTCTCTTTCTCCCTGTCTGCTTTCTCCCAGAAGAACAAACGCAGAGACCACGTTGGTCTTATTCAAGGCTTTACCTCTGGTCTGAGTCATTGGTGAACTCTCATGTCTGTGGGGTGATCTCTTTAAGAGCCAAAGTCACCTCCTCCTGCACGAAGCCTGCCTTGGGCAGAACTGATTTCTGCCTTCATGGTGCCATTGCTGTGCCTTGTGCACACCGTGGTTACAGCACTTGCTATGCTAGGCTGTCATTGCTTCTCTCCACGCCAGTCTACTTTGCTAGCACACAGCTCTGTGAGATCAGGGACCAAGATTTACCTCTATGGACCCAAAGCTGAGCAATGGTACCCAGGACATAGCAGGGCCTCTGATGCTTAATGAAGGACTGAAATCGACCCCAACTAATCGGCAATCCGTGTCTGCATGTCCGTGTACTCACCATGAATGGGAGGGGTGGAAGACCACAGAAAGCACCTCCGTATTTATTCAGCTTTCTTTGCTATATTGACAGGGTAGAGGTGTAAGAAGAGCTTTAAAAATTATGGGAAACAAACGAACTTGCCAAGAAAGAGAACAAACGTTATTTTCAAGTATTTCAGATTCAATGAGCAGCCTCTGGTGGGTAAAAAGAGAGAAGAGGACCAGGGAGAACCAGAAGACGGCTACTTGACAGCATCCCTTTAAAGCCTCCCCTGCTCCTTGGTGCATTGTCTTCTTGTGGAAGTATCAGTACCGCGTGTGGATGGGGGGCAGCATCATCTTCACAATGTAATGCATCTGAAACGAACACAAGCCACACAGTTGGCCAACACTGCTCTCCAATTGCACATCAAGAACACTCCCAGTGACAAACACTTTCAAGGCAAACAAACCAAACAGAAATTAAAAAATCTCTGTGGGGTATAAATATGTAATTACGCTCACACAGGGAGCATTTTATCAGGTAAACCATCCCACTTTGTTAATTGAAATGCTCCAGCACTCTGCTTTTTTTTTTTTGACAAAGCGCCTGCATATGCACGTGTAAGGTGTAGACACACTGCTTCACTGTGGCTCCTCCTCGCTGGGGTGAGCCGTCTCAAAGCCATTTTCCCTGTGCCGCTGGGAGGTCAGTTCTTAAGCCTTCCGTTTGTTTGTTTGCTTCTGCTTCCATCTAGCTGAATGTCGCCAGGATGCAAACTGGTTTTGAATTCTAAATATCTGTCCAAAACACAGCTATTTCAAAAATTAAGATTCGGACTTCACTTTTATAGAGCTCACTTGAAATACGTAGATAAGCAAGCCTCTTCCGTGATTTAGAGACGTTGAAATGACCAAAATGAGAACTGTTCCAGGAGTATACATTACTGTGGTGCGGTAGAAGAATGCCGGGCTGGAATTCCCGCTCCTGGATTCTACTGCAGGCTCCGCTCTGGCTGGATACATGGCCACAGGCCATCAAGACATTGCCACCTGAGTCTTCTCATCTAAAATAAAGGCTAGTCAATGATCCCTAAAAAGTGCTTTTTATACCTACAAGGCCTGCAAAGCAAAGCACTGCCTTTCTTGAGAAGTTCTGTTGTTCTTGTTTGTTTTCTGAGCAGTTGGGTTATTAAGTGTTGGGAACATCACCCGAATGAGGCTTCACGCCCTCCTCTGGGGAGTGTGGGTGCTCCGGCCTCTGTTCAGGCCCTGCCTTGGCTAATGCTGTGCACAGGTGCCAGAGCCACGGCTGCAGATTTACAGGGTGCCCTCAGTGTACCACCTATGACCATGCTGCCAAGGTCACCTGCAAAGGGGGGAAGGAGGGTGGCGGTGTCTGGGCCTTTGTGTTGAAATCTAAGCCCCAACATACAGCTCTTATACTGATAGTATAGGTAGAAACCACTCCATGGGTTTTCCAGTTTTCTGAACCGATGCATTGGTTTCCCAGGGCTGCTGTGGCAGATTACCACCAACTTAGGGGTGTAAAACAACAGGAAACATCAGACCCTTACTGCCTTACAGCTCCGGCTGAAGTCAAGGGCGCCAGCGGAAGGCCTGGCATCCCACCGCGACCCTGCGGACCATTTGGGAAACCCTCGAGTCCGCTACGGCTCCGTGTACCCTGGGGCATGCTGGGGCCTCCTGCTTCCCACTCCATCTCCACCAACCGGAGTTCCTTTCCGTCGGACCGCCCCAGCTCTGTGACACCACCCTGCTGAACCCATGCAGACCCCTCTCTAGACTGCCTATCGGGCCGGTCCCAAGCACCCAAGGTCACATTCCTCTCCTCTCCCTCTGGGTGGCACCCCGCCCCAGCTCCTCCCGCAGCCTTTGTGCTGGCCCGCAGCTTCAAGGGTGCCAAGCTATTTGTTCTTTACCCCTCCTATATAAGGGCGGGATTATTACCATTCCCATTTTGTAGGTGAGGAACATAGGCACGGATTCATCCAGAACACTGAGCCTGGTGTCTAGCAATGGCTGCTATCGTTCTTGAGGGAAAAAGAGAAGGAAATGGAGAGGTCCTAGAAGCCTGGGGATGATCAAACGTGGTCCCCAATGTTCACACTTGTAGGATTCTACCAACTGGAACGCGACAGCTTATACACTACTGGGCAAGATTCTGTTACATTTGGCTGAAAGAATTCTTTGTGAATCATTTAGAAAGTAGTATCGAGCATCTGCTTTCACAAAAAGCAAGCCTCTCCATCTCCCTCTTCCCCACGTAGCATTGGGTGTGTTGGCGAGACAGGGAATACCAGCAACACATGGATGGGGGGAAATGCAGAGATTTTGACCGACAGGATCAGCACAGGCTAGGTGGCTTAAATGACAGACATTTCTTTTCAAGCAGTTCTGGAAGCTAGAAGTCCATAATCAAGGTGCCAGCAAAGTCAGTTTCTGGTGAGGCCTTTTTTCCCCGGCTTGCAGGTGGCCACCATCTCATCGTATCCTCTCTTTGCCTTTTCTCCGGGGGCGGGGCCGGGGGGGGCGGAGAATCTCTCTTTCCCTTCTCCTTAAACCACCAATCCTATCACATTAGGGCCCCACCCCTATGGCCTTATTTAACCCTAGTTACCTCTTCAAATACATTGTGGGTGAAGGCTTCAACATATTCAACACAATTCAGTCCACAATCAACGACAATTGTCTCCAGTGTGACATAGCTGCGGAAAACTGCAACCCACAGCTAAGGCATCGATGCGTTACATTAACAGAAAGATACCGCCCCCCCTACTGTATTTCATTTCATTTGGTCACAGTTGTCTCACATCAAGATGGGAAGGGACAATAAAGATTCACTGACCACATACTACAATCGATGCTTTAGGTAATCAGCATGACAACCCTGGCAGTGTTGGTATTCATGGTTCCCACTGGAAAAACATGAGTGAGCATCCTGTTACTTAAAATGACACTGACTATCTTACAAGGTCAGTCAGCTGAGGAAGTTGAGAAGCCAGGTTTGGAGCCAGAAAAAGAGCGATGGAAATAGTGGGTCTTGAAAAGAGAAGGTCTGAGGACGATGTGGAGATCCTGTGGACAACTATCCTGGGAGAAGGGAATTTGGGTAGGCTCACTCCGCATGATTGCCTAAGGCAGTACATAGATGAACTGGTGACAATTACAGAGAACAAGGTTTGGATTTAAAATATGTACAAAAAAATTGATGGCTGCAATATTCTGAAATAGACTAGGTTGTTTTAGGAGGGTGTCCTGTGCTGCTCACTGACGGGGGTACTCTGAAGCTAGAAACTCTTGTTTCGGGGGCAACAGAACAGAACTGAGCGACCGATGGATTGGAATGGTGAATAGGCTTAAATGGTTTTAGTTATTCGAAGTTTGGTGGAGTCTTTTGTTATCAAGGAAAGCATTCCACAAGATCAAGTTTGGGTACACGGAATTCTAAACACTCATTTGGGGGCAGTGGAGCCGTTCAAGAAATTTATGCAAAGCAAAATTGGAAGAAAAAATTCATCTGATGAAAAACTGTTGCTAATTGACTCCTAAATATTTTCATCAATGAAAATTCATTCAATGTGAATCTATTTGAATTAACATATTAGAATTTTAAAAAACCCGTGAGAACCATTTCTCTTTATGACAGGTGGTCACCATCTCCCAAGGATGCCCTTGTAATTACATTTAGAGTTGCTTATCTAGGGCACATCGAAGAATTAGATGCAAGTGGTCATTGCACTAATGAAATGCTTATCTTTCTCCGCTCATCACACTGAAGAGCTTTTAGAAACGGCTGATATTTGGATACTTCTTCCATTGTTAATTAACTGAGTGGGCATCTGGGCTCCCAAACTCTATTAAATGAAGTGAGACGTAGATTAATTCTGTTTCTGTACAGTAAGTGTGTCCAAGAGCTAACAATTTTCAACAGTTGTAAAATAGACCCAGGTTGGGATGTATCAAAGAATGGCACTCTTTCCTTCAAAGATGCCTATTTTCTAAAAAAGTAAAAGCAGAGTCTCCTTGAGATCTTTTCCTGGGCAACCTGAAATTAAACTTACATCATTGTCCTTATAATAAGCATCTTCAGTAAATCTGAGACATGTTTGTGTTGTTACAATTCTCCAGGTGCACTTGCACTTCATGTTCTAGTTCTGAATGTGTCTGGACCTGACGGCTCTTGGTTAAATCTACTGAGAGGCAAAAACACTTCGGGCTGGCCCTGCCACCCGCCCAAATGTTCCTGGCAAATAAGCTCAGTGAGCAAAAGCTAACATCGCCCAAGAGCTCCTGGCCTGGGGAAACATTCTCCAAAACTTTATTTGTCCTTAGTACCAAAATGAAACACTGGCTTTTGTAAGAAAGATCACAACAAGCTTCCCAATTGGAGAATATTGGCAAATAAAACAGAATTTTCAACTAAAGTGGAAGACGGTTGGACCACTAAGAGATGCTCAGATGGAGTAAAACAGTTAATTTGCAGGAAATTTTGGTTTCACATGGCCTTTCCGTGTGCCTTAAGGCCACCTTCTGCTTTTCTCGGCTCTGCTTTATACTATGTCAGAAAATTCCAGCCTCCTTTCTCAACCTGTATCATAAGCCTCCTCTCCCTGCCCATCAGCCCCTTTCTTTATGTAAAAAAAAAATCTTCAAACCTCTAGTCTAGGCAAATGCTCTGCAGGGATCTCTCTGCATGGGAACCGGCTGCTTTAAGCCACATTTGTTTGTTGTGTTTTACCTGCTGGGGTGAACCTCACTTTCCAAGCAAGCTGCCACAGGCAAGCTTTTGCTCAGAACTTGAACGTGTTGATTCCACCATGACCCAGGGACTTAGCAAGGGGAGCGCATTTGTAAGTTTAGTGTTACCACCACATTGCAAATCAAACATGATGTCAGGTTTTGACAGTTGCCTTTGAAGAAGTTAACCTCGGACTGAACTTCGAGGGGAGAAATTTATACTCAATTGAGTAACTTGATGCTGAGGAGAATGGTGAGCGTATCACTGACATGTGAATAATTGGAGAGATGCTGGAAGGCGCTCTGTTTTACTTTCTGAAACTCAGGCTGGGTCAAGTGTACAGGTTGATTACTGCCTGGTCAGGAGGCAGTGAAACCTGATATACAAATACACCTGCAATTCGGTAGACTCCAGGCATAACCTTTACAAGCAAATTGCTTCTTCAGACCTGTTGTGTGAAATTGCTTTTATCTACTTCTCTTTGGGGATGATGAGCTGAGTGAGAAATCAATAATCACAGTGTTCTGTGGGGAAAGCCTGTGTACCAAGTCTATGAAGTAAGCAGTTGTGTTGTGGCTTTGGAGGGGCTCTGAAGCTTCCTTTCTGCTCTCAGTTCTGCAAAGGTGTAGTAAAATCTGTCCGTCTAACCACCTTTCCTTTCTGACAGAACAGGGGAGAACACAAGTAGAGAATATCTTGAGGGTTTTAGAATAGAGGGTGGAATATAAGGCTAAATTCATTGACATGGGAATCTTTACCAAGACCCAGGACTCAGTATTAGTCAAATTCTTGTGGAACTGGTCTAAGAGTTTGAAAGGATAGTTCCTTAATACCTGGATTTGAAGGTGGCTTCTGGTATAAAGTAGACACGTTAGACTTCCATGGCATAGAGAAAGGGTTAGAAGGCTCACAGATGTGGGAATTTTAGAGTAGATATATGATGTACAAACTCACAAGCCATTGGCTGACTCTATTCCCCAGGAGAGTTGAAAGGACATTGTCTTCATTTTAATAATAAGAAATTCACTGGTGAGGGAGGCACGCACCTCTTTGATAAATTCAGTTGTGGCTGTATTATTTAGCTATACTGAGCTTCAGAGAGGAGGGTAGTGCCTTGGAAGTGGGTCCCCTGCTGTCAGATGGGGATAATGGAACAGAGGAACAGCAAAGGTCAGGTGGAAACTCTTGACTGAATACAGTAGATACCGTGGTGCTGTGTCCACATTTTCCGTCCAAGGCCAGTACGTACTGTTGCCAGGAAGGCTGGCAGCTAACGCCTCACCCAAGGGGTGCCCCTTCCCTGGCGGGCTCTGGTTGATGAGTGAAGGTGTGTAGGTTCAAAGGCCTGACCCCACTGCCTTAATTTTAGACGACTCTGAAGGACCATCCTGATGGTCCTGACCTCTCTGAGAATCAACTGAGGCCTCAGAGACAATTTACGTTATGGGTCAACTTTATTTTCTGCCCAACCCTTCTTTCTTTATTCCCTTCAGATGTATGTGTCTCCTGAAAGCACTTCCCAGTGAACCTTCTGCCTGCAAAGGTTTTCAGCTCAGAGTGTGTTTCTAGGGAACCCAAGACAGTGCTGCCACAGTCTCCTAGAAACCATTCGAAAATTGAATTTAGGAGCTGGATTGATCGCTAACCAACCAGAAATAAGAATTCGACCCCTGACAGTAGGTGGAACGTGACCGGCCCATAGCATGCTGCCATGATGTAGCAGTGAAAACTTTCACAAGTGGTAAACTGAGATAGGAGGCCGGTGGCAGGGGATGCGGTGTCCGGTGCAGTATCTCCGCTGTGTACGAGGTATGAGAGAAGTGATTCCACGAAGACAGTGGAATTATGTGGCTGTGGTTGAATGCCATTGATTAGTGGAAGACGGAAAGTATCGGGCTCCAATTTAAAAACAAATTAAAGGCAAAATGTGAAAACGAGAGGGCCTGCTTGGCAGTAGAAAGAAGATGAGGCTCAGGACTTAATCATAATAGTGGAATTTCATGCCAAGGCCAGCATGGGGCATTGTGATTTGGAATATGGCTAACTAGGTATATGTTTCTGAGCTCCACTTGTGAAAGTTATGCTTCCTGTTACCGTTATACCTGTATATTATGTATAATATATCTGTGTACATGTGTGTGTTTGCACACACACAACACATACACACAATGAACATACTGGCCATGCCATAATGCATACGTTCAAGACCCTGGAGATGTCAAACATGTCTTCCATATAAAGCAGGATGGTACATTTATGCCAGTTTAATTATTAACATTAGTAGAGGCCAATTATACTGTTCAAGAGTAAGATGTTTTACGAGAAAATGACAAAAAGATACATGTAATCATTGCAGTGCCGGTTTACCATCAGATAGGATGTGCAATAATCCCTTTAGCAAGCTTAAGCTTTTACATATTAATGCCAATATTGGAGAGCAGGAAGACGCCTTTTAATCAAGTTGCCGAGGCCCTTACAATAAAGATATGCCTGTGCTGCATGGCCCGGTCACTAATATGTGCTGGGAGAACGATGCTGTTTCGTGAACTCTTCCCTCCTCACCACTGGGGCCCGGGGTGTTTTTTTTTTAAAAAGCAGTGCTTTATAGCAGTTGATAATGAGGAGGGGAAAATTCATTTCGACATTTGGCAACATCTTTGTGGTGCTGCGTTTGGGTCTCATATAGAGTAGATTTGCCCTGCAGAGAAACGCTGCCAATGCGTTGTTCTTAAACACGCAATTACCCAGCTGCCAGAAACAATAGGGCATTTAAAACTATTCCAGGGACCAAGTTACCGTCTGTAGATCTCAGAGCTGCTGCAATGTATTTAAAAAGGAGCTGCAGGACACAATGGATGTTTCCTCGTGTGTAAAACAAAGACTTCGGGTTAGATTCTGGCCTCTGGCGTCTCATTCTAGACTACTGTATTTCACAACATGAAGGCAAATAGAGAAGAAAAGAAAACCAACCTGTTGATGGAGGGAAATGGATTTAAAAAATTACAAAAAATAAATCAATAATAAGTTCAAGGGAAAGTGCCTCTCGTGGTTGAACAAGTAAACTACAACATGAACTTGGTGTGTATTCTTCCTGCCCTTGTTTTCATAATTTTCTATGTATGAGTGCCCAGGAGTAACATGTTTTTTTGTGTATTTTTGAAGTTTACATCAAGTCTTTGGTACACATACTATTCTGCCAACTTGCTTTTCACACTCAGCCTTGTCTGCCAGAGCCTTCCATGCTGATACGTATGAAAGGGACTCAGTTTCTTCATCAGCACATAAATGGTAGTGATGGTGTCCAGTATGCACCAGATTGGTATGAGGTTGGAATGAGTTAATATTTATATAGCATCTGGCATATAGTAAGGGCTACATGTGCTTACATAAACAGTCTAGTTAATTTATTAGTCAATCAAATTAATTAATTATATCTGCTGCATAGAATGCCATCATCATCCATTTATTTGTATATTTCTCATCATGGGCATTCGGGGATTTCTAATATTTAAGTGATAAATAAGGCAGTAAAAACTGTATATTCCTGCCTTTTAAAAACATTTCGTACCTCCCCCAGATCCGCAGGGCCAGCGTGTTTGCTGGTTCTGACTTTGAAAAAAGTAGGGACGAAGCAGCAGAAGAGAGCGAGGCCTCACATCTATGGAACTCTAGGGCCGTCGTTAAAGCCTTGGGCTTGTAAGGATGACACTGAAGAGGGGCTGAGGGAGAAGGGGATCACTAATATCAACTGGGCACTTAGGGTTGAGTATGTTGTCTACTTTATCTCATTGGTATAGATGGTAAGAATTATTATCTTCACTTTTCAGGTGAGGAAACTGAGGCTTGAATCATTAAAGAACAGGCTGTCATTCAAAAGAACTAATAAAACAGGAAGGGATAAATGTCAGAAAACAAGTGGGTCAGCGGTTTGCCTCAGGGGGAATAAAAAAGGATAATTGCACCGACCCCAGACTCCTGTACCTTGTAAAAATCCTATCCCACTGAGGTCAGGGCAGGATTCCTCTCTCCAGATGCCATGCGCCTTGATCAGCGTCTTGGCCTAACTCTGCCCTTTTGCAAAGGCTCAAATGGTGCCTGGATTTTTAAGGCAGTAGAGAGGGGGAAGGAACTGGGGTGGGAGAACAGAAAGGGATATGCGACAGAGATGATTAGAGAAAGTTGACAGCTGCCAAACACACTGTGTCCCTGGCAACACCTGTTGAGTGTGCCGCAGCGGCGGAGAGTCAGATGAAGAAAGACAGCTGCATACATGCCAACAGCAGCAGGATGCTGTGCTGGGCTCGTGCTCTGCCAGCAGAAGATGTGCCAGACTCACTGGCCCCGCTTCAAATGGCTGGGTGTCGCCTCGGTTTGCCAGGGAAGAAGCCAGGGAATACATTTGCATTAACACCGCTCAGCCACCTCCCCCTGCTTCTGTCTCCTCCACCGCCCCAGCCCTCCCCCGCCACACACAACATAGTTCCTCTTCCCAGAATGTCATCTTGAGGCTGCTTTTCAGAACCTGTATTTCAGTGGAACATGAGGTAAGCCAGATGCTGTCGTGAATTGCCTCGAAGGAAGCCAGCATCAGCAGTCGAGAGCAAGACAAAAAAAAAAACTCCATTTCAGGTTTTTGGCAGAGTTGGCTAGGAAAATATGCTAGGTAATTTTAACTTTTTGTGTGTATGTGAAAAGGAAGACTAGGTGGGGTTTTACACTTTATCTCATGCAAACATTATGCTTACCTGGACCCTTTCTTAATTTAAGTGCCTTGAAATTTGGGGGATTCTTAGCTAAGCTGGGAGAGTTTCACAACGGCAGCGGATGCTATAGGAAAGTTTGGTTTTGCCTGCAAAATTGCTGTGTAAGATGAAGAAGTGTCGGATATGTCTAATTTCCTTTTATCTTTTCTTAAGAATCCAGGGATACCCTCAAGGAATAAGAGGTCTCAGATCTAGATGAGGGAGTTTTTCTCTGCATAGAGACATATATTCTAATATGTGTATACGTATATGTACACATACAACTGTATAATAGTGTGTATCATTTCAGTCACCTCATGCCATCACGTAGTAGAGATGGTGAGAGATAAAGCCTGAAGAATGAGACCATCTTTGTGGGTCACTCTTTTACATAGCCTTTGTCCCAGAAGTGTTAGTGAGTGACTAGACTTCGGGTGATGGAAATCAGCCCGTTCTTCTCTCCAACCTTCTAATACTGTGCGGGTGTGCACAGCCACCCACCCACGCATTGTGCTTCCTGATAGAGGCTTCCACCTCATTTCAGTGTAGTGTTTGTGAAGGAAGATCATCAACACGCACTTTTGATTCCTCTCTCTCTGAAAGATGGTCTTTCTTAAGTAGCTTTCAGTTAAAATGAAATTCCCACTTAACCAACATGTTGTGAGTCAAAAACTTATTTTAGAAATTTATCTCCCAGATATCCTTGTATATGTACAGAAAGGGACATGTACAAGGATAGTCTATACAACGTTTTTTAAAGTAATAGCAAAAGAATGGGAAAGCTCTAAAGGCTCAACCGCGGGGTGTATCTCATTGATTGTACATCCCTAAAAAGAGCACTAATGACTGGGGAGAAGCTTGAAGTAGCTTCAACGTGTAGACGTGAGTGAACCTTTGAGGCACAGCAAGGGATAGAATGATGTACATAGTGTGCAATCGTTTGTGTAGAAATAGAAAGTAAATATACACAGATGTGTGTGTGTATGCTCATCTATACTTAGACGATGTCTGGGAGAATAAACAAGCATTTGACAGTGGTTAACTCTGAAAATGGGAGCCAAGTGATCTGATTCACAGGATTTACTGTGTATTTTTTGTACTGTTTGAACTTTTCTGTTATGGTGTACATGTGCCACATCTTCAAAAGTATAAAAAGTTAATAAAATAAACTTATTTCTCACTAAATTCTGAAGCTGAATATAAGAAATTTAATTTTGAGATATTATTTAAAAATTTTTTCAGCTATAGTTGACACACAATATGATATCAATTTCAGCCATACGCATGGTACTTAGATATTCACATAACTTATGAAGTGATCACCCAGGTAAGTCTAGTAGTCATACTAACCATACTTTTGTTTGTTGTTGTTTTAAGTCATGGGTGTGATTTTTACACACAACTACTTTGACCAATATTACAGAGTAGTAATTGACTAATTGAATTTGACCAGACACTCATTAGAAAATATGAGTCCATGTAATCAAAAGATTTGTTGTGTGTGTAAATTGTGATAGGTTTTTAAAATATATATTTTATTGATTATGCTATTACAGTAGTTCCATTTTTCCCCCTCGGCCCTGTCTCCTTCTTCCACCATCATTTCCCCTACCTTAGTTCATGCCCATGGGTGGTATATATAAGTTCTTTGGCTTCTTCATTTCTCATACTATTCTTAACCTCCCCCTGTCTATTTTGTTCCTACCATTTATGCTTCTTATTTCCTGTACCTTTTCCCCTATTCTCTCCCTCCCTGCTGATAACCCTTCATGTGATCTCTATTTCTGTGATTCTGTTCCTGTTCTTGTTGTTTGATTAATTCATTTTTGTTTTTGTTTTTGTTTTTAGGTTCAGTTGTTGATAGCTGTGAGTTTGTTGTCCTTTTACTGTTCATAGTTTTGATCTACTTTTTCTTAGATAAGTCCCTTTAACATCTCATATAATAAAGGCTTGGAGATGATGAACTCCTTGAATTTGACCTTATCTGAGAAGCACTTTATCTGCTCTTCCATTCTAAATGAAAGCTTTGCTGGATAGAGCAATCTTGGATGTAGGTTCTTGCCTTTCATGACTTGGAATACTTCTTTCTAGCCCCTTCTTGCCTGTAGGGTTTCTTTTGAGAATTCAGCTAATAGTCTTATGGGAACTCCTTTGTAGGTAACTGTCTCTTTTCTCATGCTGTTTTGAAGATTCTCTCCTTATCTTTAATCTTGGCTAATGTAATTATGATGTGCCTTGGTGTGTGCTTCCCCCAGTCCAACTTTTTGGGGACTCTATGAGCTCCCTTGACTTCCTGGAAGTATACTTCCTTTGCCAGATTTGGGAAGTTCTTCATTATGTTTTCAAATTAAGTTTTCAACTTCTTGCTCTTCTTTTTCTCCTTCTGGCACCCCTATGATTCGGATGTTGGAATATTTAAATTTGTTCTAGAGGTTCCTGAGCCTCTCCTCATTTTTTTTTTAATTCTTATTTCCTTATTTGGTTCTGGTTGAATGTTTATTTCTTCCTTCTGCTCCAAACCATTGATTTGAGTTCTGGTTTCCATCCCATCACTGTTGGTTCCCTGTACATTTTCCTTTATTTCACTTTTCATAGCCTTCACTTTTTCCTCTATTTTACCACCATAATCAACCATTACTGTGAGCATCTTGATTACCAGTGTTTTGAATGCTGCTTCTGGTAGGTTGGCTATCTCTTTATTGTTTAGTTGTATTTTTTCTGGAGCTTTCATCTGTTCTTTCATTTTGGCCATTTTTTTTTGTCTTGGCACACCTGTTATGTAGTAAGGGGCGGAGCCTTAGGTATTTACCAGGGCAGGACAACTCCTATCACTGCATTGAGGCACTGTATGTGAGGGGCGGTCAGAAAGAGAACAATGCTGCTTGCTTGGCTCTTCATCTGCTTTCAGTCACTTCTCCCACTCTCCACAAGCAAATTGGGCCCTTCTGGTGCTGATTCCTGGGTGGGTGGGTTTTTGTACATTGTAGGACCCTGTGGGTCTCTCCAAGGAACTCTCCTGTGAGACTGGGAGTTTCTCCTGCTTCCACAACTCCCACAGATGTTTTCAGTCAGAGGTTTTGAGGCTTTATTTCCCTGCACTGGAACCCTCGGTTTCAAGGTCTGTCTCGCTCTCTGGTTGTTCTTCCTGGTTTATCCACATGCAAATGTGGGATTGCCTGGTCCACCAGCTGGTGCCTTGCCATGAGTCCTCTCTGCGCCAGCTTCCCATCTCCGCCCCTCCTACAAGTCTGGATGAATGCTTCTTCTTTAATTCCTTGGCTGTTGAACTCCCATACAGTTTGATTTTCTGGCAGGTCTGGTTATTTTTTTGTGTTTAAATTTGTTGTTGTCCTTCTTTTGGTTGTGTGAGGAGGCAAAGTGCATCTACCTATGCCTCCAACTTGGCTGGAAGTCTAAATTGTGATAGGTGTTTTTTCTTCCTTGGGTACAAAAGTCAGCTCAGATTAACTGTTGCTTACCATGAATGAAATGAGATTGCTTTTGAGGACCTAATTGCCATAATTCTGCAATAGCACTTGAGCCCCTAGTCCCTCGTATTGCATTTGGAAAGCATCTCGATGCTTTCTGCTTGCATTTATTCTTGTATGTGGATACTGACATGACTCTACTTATAATAAATTTTGAGAACTGGTGAGAATTTTCATGGATCCAAGAATATATGTGAAATGTTCATCTACATCCACATCAAAATGCTCTTTCTCTTCTCTCCCTCTTTCCCATAGACAACATGTCTAAGAAATACATTGAGAGAGAGGAAATGTTTGCCCGCTGCTCCTAGTCTCAACACTGCATAAAATCAGTGCAGTAATACTCACCTTGTGGGACTCTGTGGAGGACAAAAGGAGCTAATGGATAATGAAGAAACATTTCAAAACGATAATGCCCTAATAGTTATATTTGCTGGATATCACACTTATTTGGTGTAAAAATAAAGTGGATGTTTGTTTCAAAGTTCTTCACTGAGTATGATTTCTGTATGACGGTTAGAAGGAAAGATGTCAGTATTTTCAAGTCAGTGTGTCTGCCATTGACAAGGGCAGCATCGCGAAGAGCACTGGGCCTGCGGTAGCTGCCAATCAGAGTGAACCCAAACTGGAAATGAGGCACACCTTTAAAGCAGATCATTCTTAGAAAGGTGGGCGGAGCCCATTCTTGAGGGTTCATGTGTGCACAAAGGCAGAATCCTGGGAAATGCAAAAATGTCTTTTGAGATGACAATTTTACACTTACATAATCTGAAATTCATGCAAAGAATTTTGATTTTGACACTTGGATTGGGGTCCACTGATCATGTTTTTTGTTTCTCAGAAGAGATAAAGTGTTTTGATCTACTAAATAGTATCCTTTAACTTGACTTGTATGGAATGCACTTTATTTCAAAAACTAATTCCTTCTCTGTATTTCTCTTCATTGATATACGGAATTTTCTATGGAAAATTCTAACTTAAAGCAAGTGGTTTTAAGTTAGAACACAGCTTCTAAGGCATTATACCTCATCTTTCAGAGCAGTGATTTTGAGTGGTAGAACATTTGTTCAAAGGAAATAATCAATATCCAGCATACTAAGGTGGGGGGGGGGTAAAAGAAGAGCTGGAGAGAGAGAGAGAGAGAGAAGGTTAGGGTCTGGAGTTCAATTTACTGAGCTGCCCCTCCTCACATGCTCTCTTGTGACAATTTCCATTAGCAGCTAGTGAAATCTGGTGAGCATTCTCATGATGTGGGATCCTTATGCTGAGGCTGAGCTGTAATAATGAGTTAGATTCATGTTCCACAAAAGAGCTGTGTGGAAATTCAGGGGGCAGAAATGGGTCACCTGGGACTTCTATTACAGCTATCTCGTCATTATGAATCATCCCAGTATTACAGAGTTTGGGATTTGAAGATATTTGTCACAGAAAATATAAGAGAACCTGTAATGTCTGGCTGGAAAGGCATACTCACCGGAAGGAAGCAGCGTGTTTGGGAAAGAGTTGATTTCTAACTTCTGGTTACACAGGTAAAGTGAAAGTCACTCTGTATTGAAAAGCACCATGATAGGTTCAGTTTCTTCTGTAGCTAAAATAATCTGCCTTATTTTGTGTATTTTAGTTTTTATCTCTGTGTGATTATACAGAGACCATTTCTTTCCTGGCCATGAACTGTCCAACTCCTCACCTTGGCATAATACAATAGAACTAATAGCTATGTATCCTGAAACTTATGTTAAGATTTTTATGGCCATGCTCCTCTGCTTAAATAAATAAGCAGTATATTCAAACATGTAGAGGATGAAAGGAAATTTATATATGGCATTGCTAGTCTCTTATACCTAGGAAAAGCATTAAAATGTTTATTTTGCAAAGAGAAACCAAAAGAACTATTGACTTTTTGAAGCAACACGTGAACAATGTCTTCCCCATCTGTTTAAGGAAAAGCAGAGTTCACTTTATAACTCCACTGACAGAGGACCATGTGTGTCTCTTGGCATATTTAGCATAAAAAATATCAAGCAGTAAACTTTAACTTAGACTAGGTGTTGAGGATTATCCTTTATAAGCCTTGCATCCTAGGAAGGCTTCCTACAAAACTCAGTTGAACATCTTCATTAACTAGTTACATCTTCATGCTAATCATTCTATTCTTTGCATATCCTTAAAACTTAGTATTTAATTATATTTCACATTTCATCTTTTTTGCTTTTGTTAATGTGTTGCTTAAAAAATTCAAGATATCTCATATGTACCTATTTTATCTCTACTAGTAGACCTTAAATTCCATAAGGGCAGGGACTTCTTCGGTGTCCTCAAAGAATCCCGAGTCCAGTCTTCTGTACTAGACGATCTATGCAGGGAAGGTGTGTTCATTGTCACTTGGCACCCTCTTGCTTCTCCTTAATGTGTGAACATTCCCCAACTTAGCTGGTTTACACTCAGGAGAACAAACCGATTTACATGTCTGAATAAGCAACATTCAATAGGAAGGTAAGTCTGTTGCAGCTAAAATAATGTAAGTTGCACATCGAACACACTCTAAGTGGCTTTTGCATTATCCACTCTCTGTGGTCCTTAAACAGAAACCATTCTCATCTGATTAAAATCACATTCATTATGAACACGTGAGATTTCTAAATAGATTCCAAACCCTCATGACTTTAGAAATGTTTGGTATACTTTCATGAATTTGTATAAAGTGTACTAATTCTTCTCTTCTTTGTATTCTGGTAATTCCAGAGGGTTCTAAAGTAGGTAAATATGGTTTCAACGTATTGTTATTTTCAATATATGTTTTTTATATGGTTACATTTGATCATAATATATAAAGGAAGTTGTCCTGGGGTTTAAAATCAAGAGCAGGAATTCTGCCTTCCTGTGTTGGAGTTTGTCAGATCTGGCAGCTACCACCAGTCTTCCTCAGCCTCCTTCTCAACAGCAGATTTCAACAGGGTGGTACAACACACAGAACAGTCAGGACTGAGTTTGGATCCCTTGCTACCCAGAGAAGTGACTACGTAAGCTTTGGCAAGTTTCTTCACTTCTCTAATCCTCCATTTCCTCATCTATAAAATGAAGATAATAGAGATCATGAGGATTAAATAAGATAATGACTGTCAAATACTTGGTACAGTTGCAGGTCCACATTAAGTACTCGATAAATGTTAGCCGTTCTGATTAGCAGATGTTGCTCTAAGTTGTAATCTGATTCCCAGCAAGGACAGCTCTGCTCTCCAACTCCAGGCCACTTTTCTGGACGCGGGTTGTGGAACCTGTGCTTCACAGTAAAACTGGCTGTAGTTGGCCAAATCTCTGATACTCTATCTTCATTTAGGTGGAAGAAGCCACACAAATCTGCAAATGAATGTAAACCACTCTCAATGTGGGATCTTTAGATGTACCTGCAAAAAGCAAATCTAAGAATGGATTGTGTTTGGGTAACAACAGCATTTAATGGGAACTTCATTGTAATGGGATGCGTGAGTACCAAGCCATGGGACTTTCTTAGAAGCCAGAGCTGTAGCAATTTACACGGAGGGGCTTTGAATGCTTATATCTCTTAGGTGGTGTCTTGAGTACATGTTATTGCTTTGACTCCTATTTTCTACTCAGGATTCTCTACTAAGACCTCCACGATATTATCAGCTCGCCCCACACCTTCTTGCTCATCTCGCCGTCCCAGAGAGGCCTCCATTGCCTGGGAGATGGTTCAGCCCTTTCTCAGGGCATCAAACAAAACTACGTGAACTGAAGCCGTCACAGGTATCTCTTCACATCACCAGGGTTGGAAAGTCTCCAGTGCCACATCTCTTGCTGAAAACCCAGATTCTATTGATAGATGATGGTCACACTGTCAGTCTGTCAGCATGCAGATCTGACTGCTAAGAAATCAAAGAAGTGAAGTGGCCTAGAGCTGTTCAGAGAAAGAAAGTAAAAATGAAGCCCACTGTTCCTTGATCTTCCTGAGCCTCCATGTTAACCCTGACACTTAGATATTGAAAAGGCCTTCCTCTGTCGGTCAGGTTGCCTCTCCTTTTTAAAAATTAAAATATTTATTTTACTTCTGAAAATTAAAAATGTCAAAATACAAAGGGAAATTTTTTTCAATTACTCCACCAGCTATTTAAATAACAACTGTTGGTTTAGTGGCATATTTCGTATCTGTACTTTAAATAAGAAAAAACCTTCTATTTTTATAAAAATAATTCACATAGGAGAGAATCAGACATTGAAGAACAATGGTGAGTATAGAAAAATTACCTCCAAGTAAATCACCCAGGAATAGTATTGTTAATTTTACATTAGAGGCATATATTGCCAGATATCTTCTTGTGTATACACCCACATAGGGAATGAGAAAGAGAGGGAAGGAGAGGGAGAGTTGAAATTTTTTGATAAGTGAAGACCATAATTTAGAAGTTATTTGGAACAAAATAAAACCAAAATACAGGTAACTTCCTTTAATTTAATGGAAGAAAAAAACTTTAGGAATTGGGGCACTTTAACAAAATGCTTTCTCAAAATAAGATTTAATATTTTCTGAGTGATATTTCTACATTTAAGGAAAGAGAAAATAAGCTCTGAACAGGAGATAATACGTGTTTTAGTGTTAAATACCATCAACTGAGTTTTCTGTGAAGTAGGAGGATGTTAGTACTCTTACATGGTCTCTCATCTCCTCTATCCTCCCTTCCTAACTTTTAAATTATTTGTACAATGCCCATGTTTGTAGTATTGAGATTCTGACCTTTAAAGTGTATATTAATTCATTGAAAACATTTAAATGACTATGACACCTATTGCCAGTCCTTTTATAATAACTTCCATTCTGAATTATGAATCTTGATTAATGTTAGAAAAAGATGAATGCAATAGTCAGGTAGCTGTTTTAAAGAAGGATCTATTTCCGAGAGGTTTTTTCCGTGTTTGAGAATATCTACCTGTAGCTTTTGTATAAGAGCAACATTTGCTTCGTTGGATGTGATTTTCTCGGATCACATTTTCTTTTCTTTAGAACTCCTGTCAGCATGTGTAGATTTATGCCACCCCCACCACAATCAATGCATAGAGCCTGTCCATCCTTACAAAGAGCTCCTTCGCGCTACCCCTTTAGAGTCAAACCCACCTCCTTTCTCAACCACCCCCAACCCCTGACAGTCACTAATCTGCTCTCCATCTCTGTAATTTTGCATGTCAAGAAGGCTGAGATTGATTTTTTCTTCTTTTTTTGCTCACTATAATGCCTTTGAGGTCCAGTTAGGACATTTCTTTTATTGTGCAGTAGCCATTCACTGTTTTTTTCTCCTTTTTCTTCTGGTAAGAGCAACTGATTTTATTTTCGGAGGATCGCTCTTTCTCCATTTTTAGTCCACACAGCACCATAACCCTAACCCCTTTCTCCTGGGGTAGCCACATGACCAAAATCTGTTCTCAAATTGCTCTCAGTGGGAGGGGGCAGGGGCAAACATGGAGATGGGTGTTAGACTTTCTACAATACCCTGTGTTAAGACTTCCAGTAGTGACAGTATAGAGAAAGAGGGTGAAAATTTTTACAAGAAATTTGTAAAACATGTTCCCAGAGGAGGAGATATTTTGGTTAAATCTCAAAGGTTAAGTAATACTTTTCTAGCAGAGAAAGTGGAGGGGGCGATAAATCATCATCATTGCTAGTGAGAGACACACCCAAATGTTAAAGGACACACGGAAAACTACAGGGAGCTTATGTGTACTATTATCTGAAAATGACCCTGCCGGCAAGCACTCAGAAAAAACCAAGTATGAGCTAAGCATCTACTGCTACTGAATTTGGAAAGATGATTATGTAGCTAAGATTTTCTGCTCTGATTGAAGTGAAATTGTGTTTGGATTTGGAAAGTTCGTTCGAATTTCTTGAAAGATATATATCGTGTTAAGAAGTTCAAATCATAAAAAAGATATCTCATTTAAACTAAAGGATTTATTTGTACACTCTGAAGTGTAAAGAGGAGGGTAATCAGTGAATGTCCCAGCTCTTCTTTCTGACCTGTTTGGTTTTCAGACATATTCTGTCCATGACATTTTTTCCCTTCATCAGCCTTGGCATATGAACAGAAACGCTGCAGGGAGAGTTTACAATAATCACTGCACGCAATGATAATAGGAATTTCTCAACATATTAACTGGCATCCTTCTACTTTAATGCTACTCCAAGAAGCGTATCCTTTGGCTTAACCCCCTCAACATTCCAAGCTCTTTTTATGTGTTTTCTTATTCTGCAGAAGATAGAAATATGGAAAGTACATTTCCTAGACTCCTTTGCACGTATGGACTCCATTGTAATAAACAATCATATATGTTTGCCAAAGACATGAATATGGAACTAAGTTAAAAAGAATGAACCAATCTGCTGCTGTAGGTTGTTCCTAAAAACTCAGCCTAGAATCTATTTCTTTGGCAAACCACCCACCCCGTAAGTCACGTCGTACGGTGTGATAAATCCACTTTCGCCTCGGTGAACCAGTGTAGATTGTGTTCTCTGCAACGGAACCCTTATAGGGTCACCTTTGATTGAGGTTTCTGTATTTGATTTAAAAAATACAATAACAAATATGAATGTATGTATGAAAAGAATTTGGTGCTGAGCACCCAAATAATTTATATTTTAAAATAAAGTATCTTCCTGCCCTGACTCTTGTGGCTCAGTGGGTTGGGCTTCATTCTGAAAACCGAAGGGTGGCCTGTTTGGTTCCTGGTCAGGGCACGTGCCTGGGTTGCAGGCTAGGTCCCCAGTTGTGGGTGTGTGAGAGGCAACCAGTGGATGTTTCTCTAGTGCATTGATGCTTCTCTCTTTCTCGCTTCCTTCCCCTCTCTCTAAAAATAAATAAATAAAATATTTTTTCAAAAAAGTATATTCCTTTTTTTGTTCAAGCTGAAAATAAACTTGTGCTCATAATAAATATGTTAGGCAATAGTAAAAAGAATGAAAAAAGAAGAGGCAAAAGTTTATTTCTGTTTTTTCCTGAGATAATTTTCATTCTTTGTCTGTGCTTGGACACGTATAACACACATATCTTATAAAGTCAAGAACATGACAAAATTATTGCTCTATAATATACTTTTTGTCTAGTATATTGTGAACATATTTTCATATCAAATCTTGACCACCATTATTTAATTCTTTTAGACATTGTACATATGTCTCATAAATTTTATAATCCATGTGCTATTTTAAATATTCAGGTTATTTTTTTTATTTTCAGCTGTTATAGACAAAGCCAAAATGAACATATTTTATTTTTTAATAATTTTGTCATTGCAAATTCAGAGAGAAGGGATTTCTAAGTCCGCTTTAAAGATTTTTGATATGTATTGCCAGATTGCCCTTAACAAAGACTGTTTCGATTTCCAGTATTACCAGCAGCAATGCTAGTGCCCATGTTTTTCCAAGTTTCCAACCCTGGGTGTAAATGCTCTGAAAATCTGGTAGGGGAAAATCAAAATCTCACTTTGGTTTGTTTGCTTCTTCCTCCCCCAAACCTTCTCATTTCCTCCCCCTCTTCCTCCCCTTCCTCTTCCTCCTCTTCCTCCTTCCTCTTCTCCTCATGGGGGTAAAAATCTTGACTTTAGTTGTATGTATGTTTTTTCTTCTTCCTAAAAATTATTATTTTACCATTTTGTCTTCTTAAGTTCATGATATTGTCTAGTCATATTCCTTATCGTGATGTTAAATGTATGCAGTTGTTTTAAAGGCTGCAATTATTCTTTAAGGGTTTCAAAATAGTACTTCTGAGGCTGAAGCTGAATCAGATGGCACATTTCTCTGCCTTTTGACTTTATAACTTCTGTAGCATTTGCTATAGCAACACTCCAGGATGCAGAAGGGCCAGTATCACTGCTTCGAGCATTCAGGCTCTTGGAGGACAACTCTGCAATCTGTATGTGGTTCCATGGTTCAAGTTATCAGAGCTTGTTTGATTGCTACCTGTGCATACACAGAGTCTCTCTTCAAACAGCCACAGGGCTCATTGCTATTATTAATCTGTCTCTGTTGCCAGATTCGTAGCTTCAGAGTAAGAAAATATTATCTGAGCAAATATTTAAGCAGACTTCTCTACACCGTTATGCTTCATTAAAGAACAGCTTTCATTCCGTTTGTTCTGGAGTAAAGTGAAATGCTCCAAATGAATGCACTCTCCAGTTTTCCCCACTATTTTTTTTTCTGCAGTAGGAAGACAAGGGCTTCTCAGGAAGAAAGGCTTTAGGACAGGTGCTCTCTCTTTTTCACACCCCTCCCCCAGAAGTCTGTCTGTGGCAGGAAAGACTGTGTCTGAAATGGATAAAGGGTGTCTGTGTGTATGCTTGTGCAGAGTGGCGAAATGCGAGTGACCTTTTCTTACTAATTACTGAAGCACGTGCATGGAATTGACCCCCTCAATATTCAACCTCCTTCTTGTGTTGCAGAAGAAGTTTTGGGGCGTTTGGCTTGATTAGAAAGCTGAAAGTGCCATCTGTACAAGGTGCTATGCTGACAAGATGCTATGCTTACAAGATGCTATGGTAATATTGTACCGGGATGCCTACCCTGATACATTATAAGGTTCTTTCCTTTTCTGCCTCAGTTGCCCCCTCCTTACTCATCAGTTGAATGCACATGCTATAGAGAGCATGTGGGTAAAGTGGGGGGAAAAAGCTAAATATTGAAATTAGTGTTCTGGATAAATAGTGCTGGTAAAACAAACTGGTGTGTTTTATCACAACATCAACAAAAAATAACCTCGGAAGAAGTGTTCTTAAAATTTCTAATCACTACTGTTGGAAGGTATTGGGAGACTCATCTGGCTGACGTGGTTCATGTTGGCATAGGTTGTTTGAGGAAATCTTAATGTTTTTCTTTAAAAGATTTTATTTATATATTTTTAGAGAGAGGGGAAGGGAGGGAGAAGGAGGAGGAGAGAAGCACTGATGCACCAGAGAAACACCCATCAGCAGCCTCCGGACGCAGCCTATGCCAGAACCAAGTCACCAGCCTAGGCATGTGCCCCAACCAGGAATCAAGCCAGCAACCATTTGCTCTGTAGGACGATGCCCAACCGACTGAACCACACTGGTGAAGGCAGGAAGTTTTCATGTTTTAAAAGCAGTTGTTTAAGGAGGAGTGTTTTTCAATGGTGTTGTTCATGTTGTTGATAAAAACCTTATGGGTGGAAGGAATGCTGATGAGCTTATGTGGAGTCTTGGACTAGTGAGTCATTCAAACTCCTCTGTGGTCCATCTTGGGCAAAGAAAATCGCAGCCAAGAAACCAGATTTCTTTTCTTTCTTTTTTGAAAAAAAGATTTTATTTATTTATTTTTAGAGAAGGGAAGGGAGGGAGAAAGAGAGGGAGAGAAACGTCAAGGTGTGATTGCCTCTCATACGCCCCCATAGTGGGGCCCTGGCGGGCAACCCAGGCATGGACCCTGACTGGGAATTGAACTGGTGACCCTTTGGTTTACAGGCTGACCGCCACTCAATCCACTGAGCCACACCAGCCAAGGCTGGATTTCTTTTCTTTTAAAAACTTTTTCCTTTATGTTTTTATATCCATGTGCCCTGAACAATGACTGTTGCTAGCTCCTCCTGCTTTATTTTATATTAAAGCTTTGTGGCCCTGGCTGGTGTAGCTCAGTGGATTGAGCGCAGGCCTGCGAACCAGACGATCATGGTTCAATTCCCAATCAGGGCACATGCCTGGGCTGCAGGCCAGTTCCCAGCAGGGGACTCACGAGAAGCAACCATACATTGATATTTCTCTCCTTCTCTCCTTCCTTTCCCCTCTAAAGATAAATAAATAAATAAATAAATCTTTAAAGCTTTGTGGAACAAAGCCACAGAGTCCTAGTCCTAGTTTCCAGAGAGGCGACACTATCCGCATCTTCAGGCAGATGAATCAGCTCCACCATTTGGTAACTTCAGTGAAGCTGGGACATGATTGTGTAGAGGGTCACTTGAGAGTCTGCTGACCTCGGGTCACATGGATGTTTTCTCCCTGATGTTCATATTGAAGGAAAATGACAGTTTATTTGGACTACAAAATTATACTTAGAATTATAGATAACAATATCAGACTTTTATCTTATAGTTAAGAATAGACCTGTTTATTATATTAAGAAAAAAACATCTAGCTCTTTCTTGTTACTATTTCTTTATCACAAAGAAGAGAGAAGTGAAATCCGTATTTAAAAGGCTGCAGAACATTGTGCATTTAAAGTACTCAGCAAGTTATTCCCTAAAGCACTCCATATGACATGTAAATCTTTTGATCTTGCACAAAATGCATGAATGCTATAAAGAATAATGAGTATAAGCCTGGAAAATACAATATTGACAGCCAATGTAGTATACTTAGCCACGACTATTATTTGTATGGCTTTGCAACTTAACTGGAGGGGTTGCTTCTGTGAATATGTTGAGTACATGCCAGCATCTGCCAAAGAAAATTCAATTTTGTAAGACTTTTTCCCCCTTTTTCCTTCTACTAGTTATTCTTGAAACCATTCCCTCAAGATGGAAAGAGACTTTGGTGAGGGTAGAATTGACTAAAATTTTTAAAAAATGGGGCCCTGCTACCCTGTTGCTATTAATTACCATATGATAAATAAAACAAATTGGCTTTGGAAAGTATCTCTCCATAATATCCTGCTTAAAGACTACTGAGGTGATAGTGAGCTGTCCTTTATAAAGGTTTTTTATTTAAAACTTATTCCAAAATTTGAATGAAAATTTTCTTCCAGTTTAGCTTGGAGAAAAGTTTAATTGACATTTCTGAGCATTTTAGAAATTACAAATTCTGTTTGAACTTGTTCCATAGGACTTACTTGAAAAAGGCAAACAAGCCACAATCTTTTTATGTATCAGTTAAAATTTGGTATTTGAATTCACTTAGTTTTAGTCAAAGTGAGGAGTGATTTTGTTAGGGTGGTCGGTTGTGTTTTGATGTGATAAGACCCGGCTGGTCAGTGCAGTCCTGGAAATGCAGAGCTACTACCTAAGGACAAAAGGTTCACCGCTGTAGACTAGAAGCTTCATGATTTCGGAGGAGTTGGTGTTCAAATGGCAAAAAAAAAAATGGTTTTCATGGTGAGGTAAGTGACCCCAATATGCTAGCGTCTCAAACAGCCCAGGAACTCGAGTGCATGAAAATCTGCTCGGTTGCATGGAACTCTATCTGGATGAATGGCTGTATTAAACGTTTAAACTTGCATTTTTAAGAGTTTGTGAGTAGATTTGATTTTAAAATGTGCATGGGAATGTAAAGAACCTAGATATCTCCTAGGATATTAGAAGAGAAGTACAAATTTTCCGGTCCTCACTCTCTGATTTTATGACTTGGTGTAGAGCTGCAGTAGTTGAGGTGATGTGGTATTGCATACAGACGTAAATAGGCGATGGGGTGGGATAGAGAGCCCCGCACTTTCGGTCATTTGAATTTTGATAAGGGCACCAAAGTAGTCCAGTGGGGAAGTAAAGGCTGTCTGACAAATGGATAGTCCTATGGGAAAATTAAAAAAGAAAAAAAAGAACACTGATCTTATGTCACATCATACACAAACACCAATTCAAGTTGGGGTATAGACTGAAATGTAAAAGCTAGAACGTTAAAAATGTTTGAAGTATAAGATAATATTTTTGCAACCCTAAGGTAGATGAAAGCTTCTTAGGACACAGAAAGCATAAACCATAAAAGAAAAATTTGATAAACTAAGTTTCACCAAATTTAAAACTCTGCTCATCAAAAGACATCATTAAGAAAAGGAGCAGTCAAGTCACAAATGTGGGAAAATATTTACAAAATAGGTATCCAGTACAGAATTTGCATCCAGAGTGTGTAAAGAACTTATATAACTTCAAATACAAAGAGGATATGGAATGACTGGAAGTCTCATCCATTTTGGTGGGAATGTAAAACAGTATAGCCACTTTAGAAACTTAGCCCAGTAGTTTCTTATAAAACTAGATATACACCTACCTTATGTCCCAACAATTCCACTCCTGGGTGTGTGCCCAAGATAAATAAAAACATACTCTAAAAACCTTTTACAAGAATAATTATACCAGTTTTATTCATAACAGTCTCAACCTGGAAACAGCCCCGGTTTTCATCAACAAAAGACTAGAGAAACCACAGAAAGGAACAAACTACGAACACATGTAATATGTATGAATTTCAAAGCACTACTCTGAGTGAAATAAGTCAGACACAAAAGAGTATATATTGTATGATTCCACTATAGGAAATTCTAGAACATGCAAAATTAGTCTATGGTGCTTCTGAAATGGGGGAGCATTGATAATATTCTGTATCCAGATAGGGGTTTGGCCTATCTAGGTATATGTGACTGTTAATACCAATTAAATGGTAAACTTAAGATCACTCAATTGTATGGAAATTTTACCTCAAGCCCTGGCTGGTGTGGCTCAGTGGATAGACTGCCAACCTGTGAACCAAGGGGTCACTGGTTCAATGCCCAGTCTAGGACACATGCCTGGGTTCTGGACCAGGTCCCTGGGGGGTAGGGAGGGCAGGGCGTGTGAGGGGCATCCACACATTGATGTTTTTCACCCTCTTTCCCTTCCCATCTCTCTAAAAATAAATAAATAAAATATTTTAAAATTTTACTTCAAAAGTAAGAATTCATCAATGTCACCCCAATAAATTCAATTAAAAAATAAAATGAATATTTTTTAAAAGGAAGAATTTATAAACAAACACTTTACTTGGTAATATGCATGCTGAATTATTTAGGAGTGAACTATAATAATGTCTGCAATGTTCCTTAAATGTACCCCCCCAAATAAGATGGTGAATGGGTAGACAGATGTCTGATAAAGCAAGTATGTATAGTAAAATGTTAGTGGAATCTAGGTGGCAGGCATGTAACTGCTCATTGTATATTTCTTTCAACTTGTCTGTATGTTTGAAAATTTTCATGATATAATAATGAGGAGAACTCAGTAAGTAGCATTCACTACTGTAGACTACACTTTATTTAATATTAGATATTCATTTAATATTTAGGAAAAAGATAATGCAGATTGAGCTATTCCCTTTTTCACTCACTTAGCTGATGAATAGAACATTTGAAGTATAGTGACAAGTAAGACTGTCAATAATAGCAACAGAATCTAGTAAATTTAAATGCATAAGAAGGGTTCAGCTGTCCAAACCAATCGTTGCAAACTTGGGCAATTATCTGGATCACGTGAGGAAATTTATAAAAATATAGATTCATAGCCCTACTCAGATGATCGAATATCGAAATAAAAAGTAGAGGGGAGGAACACTTCTAAAGGGACACTTCTAAATAAAATGTTTTTTTAAAATATTTTTTAAAATATTTTATTTTTTAGTTTTAGTTTTAGAGAGAAGAGAAGGGAGGGAGAAACACAGGGAGGGAAACATCGGTGTGAGAAACATCTATCGGTTGCCTCCTACACATGCCCCTACCAAGGGCCTGAACCCACAACCCAGGCCTGTGCTCTGACTGGAAACCGAACTGGCNTTAATATTAGATATTCATTTAATATTTAGGAACAAGATAATGCAGATTGAGCTATTCCCTTTTTCACTCACTTAGCTGATGAATAGAACATTTGAAGTATAGTGACAAGTAAGACTGTCAATAATAACAACAGAATCTAGTAAATTTAAATGCATAAGAAGGGTTCAGCTGTCCAAACCAATCATTGCAAACTTGGGCAATTATCTGGATCATGTGAGGAAATTTATAAAAATATAGATTCATAGCCCTACTCAGATGATTGAATATCTAAATAAAAAGTAGAGGGGAGGAACACTTCTAAAGGGACACTTCTAAATAAAATATTTTTTAAAATATTTTTAAAAATATTTTATTTTTTAGTTTTAGTTTTAGAGAGAGGAGAAGGGAGGGAGAAAGACGGGGAGGGAAACATCGGTGTGAGAAACATCTATCGGTTGCCTCCTACACATGCCCCTACCAAGGGCCTGAACCCACAACCCAGGCCTGTGCTCTGACTGGAAACCGAACTGGCTACCTTTTGCTTTGCAGGACGATGCCCAACCGGCTGAGCCACACCGGTCAGGACTGAAGGGAATTTTTGAAGCTGAGTTTGGTTATTTTGAACTCAAGATTTCTGTGGGAGCTACAGCTGGAAATAACCAACAGGCCATTCTATATGTAGGTGACAAGCATGAATAAAGTCCCCCAGCTCGAGTGTACACATTCACAAAAGATAAAGGTCAGAGACGGTAACACTAATATTTCAGACTGAGATAAATGGGAAGAAGTGTAGAACTAGGCACCAGCTAAGTCTGTGTTTATGGCTGAATCCTTAGTGCACCTCCAGGCTCTTTCAATGGCTCCCCCTTAAACCTAGGCATGCATAGAAAACTTAAATGGTAAGTTCCAATGCAAAGGCCACATTTCTGAAGTTTATCTTCTTGATTTGGTTGCCACAATTTCTGCTTTTTTTAAATGTACAGTCATGGACCCTGAAACTAGGTCTTGTAACAACACACAGTGTCTTCAGCATGAACCCCCCCTTTTGAGTGTTTGCGTGTTTCTATCACAGGGATCCACATGGGTGTGGTTTTGTACCTACGCACTGACCTGACCCCAAGATCAGAAAGGGGAGAGATATAATTTAAAATATACTTGTATCAAGCCACTTGAATATTTAGAAAGATAAAAATGGATCTATTGCTGCAACCCCAGGGCAAGAGAAACTTTTCATGCTGATTTGTTCTGCTGTTTTAAAAAATGCCTCATTATTGCAGCAAATGCCGCATCATAAGCTGTTTCTAGTATTAGCAAGTTGCAGAACATGTCCTTCAGGAAACACAAAGAAATATTATGCATTTCTATATATCATAATGTTTCCAGGAGTCAACTTTATTTTGGAGAAGTCATCTTTTTGTTTTGAGTGACAACTTATAATTACACCAACAAACACTACTGTTCACTTTAGTAACCAAACAGATGGATAGCCAGAAACACTCACAGGAAAAATGAGAAAGACCAAAATCCAAATATTTCTGTGGATTTTTTTGTTTGAGTTTATTTATTTTTAATTATATTACTATTTGTTGAGGTTGATGACTCTAATCAACCTCCAATGATAGTGCTAAATCGAGGTCCAATCAGCCACTTGAACCTCAGTTTAGAAATCCTCAGTGAAAAAGTACATTATAAGAAATAAATTATTAGCCCTGGCTGGTGTAGCTCAGTGGATTGAGCACAGACCTGTGAACCAAAAGATCGCGGTTTGATTCCCAGTCAGGGCACATGCCTGGGTTGCAAGCCAGTTTCCAGCAGGGGCCAATTCCCAGCAGGGCATGCACAAGAAGCAACCATACATTGATATTTCTCTCCCTCTCTCCTTCCCTTCCCTTCTAAAGAAAAATAAATAAATAAAAATTTAAAAAAGAATTATTACCTTAACAAAATTATTTTTTTAAAAAAGAAACAAATTATTGTTCTGGATAATTGATCCTATTTTATTTTATTATTTTATTTTTATTTTAATTTTTTATTGTTGTTCATGTACAGCTGTCTCCATATTTCCCCTACAACTTACCTCCATCCCACTGACCCCCACCTCCCACCCTCAATCCTACCCCACTTTGGCTTTGTCCATGGGTCCTTTATACATGTTCCTTGACCTATTTTAACTTAGTCAACAGTTAATGCTTTTAGAAATAATTACTTTTTTTTAGATTCTAGTTTGAATGGACATCTTTGAAAAAAACACCAGACTTTGAAATGTTGAGAGTAAGAGTTGTAATTTAGACTTCACGATCAGGGTTAGGAAGGAAAATATTATGGATTAATCTATGTCTGGCTTACTGAAACAGAACAATTAAGATAAAATGATATTCCAGCTCAAAAGTAGTTATATTTTTAATCTAACAAACTTTTCTGATATATTTGAGAAGCCCAGCCCATTTGAGATGGTTGTAGTTAGGGTAGAGGCTGAGTTGCTGTAACGAAGTAATCTTATAGAGGCTTAAAGAAGATATTTCTAGGAAGAATATTCTAAGGAGATGGTGAAGTCTTCTAAGCCTGGTTATTCAGGGTCCATCTTGTTGGCATTGTTCTTCTCTGCATGATCAAAGCACTTCAGTTAATCAAAGCGAGGGCCTGGTCACATCCATGTCCCACCTTATGGTAGTAAGAAAGAGAGGTGCCCTGAAGCAAGTGGCTGGTCTTTTACGTTGGAGATCCCAGCGGTTACATCCCGGAACTTGCGCACACTCCATTGGTCTGAACTTAGTCACACGGGCACCCTCTGTTGCAAGGGAGACTGAAAAGTGCAGCCCTGGTTGAACATCTGCATGTCTGCCTTTAACTCCAGTTTATGGAAAGAGGGGAGAACAGATTTTGGCATTTTCTGGTCATTGTGGGATGCTGATGAAAATGTTACAATGCTGAGCTTGGAAGCAGTGACTTCACAGAGCAGGACGTGGGGGTCAAACAATAGTTAAGTTGTACTGAAATTATATTGTAGAATGAGGGAAACAGAATGCAATCTATCCTAAATGGATATTTTTTTGAGAAACAGTAATGCAGAAAGACAGCAAAAGGCCTACGGCTTAAATAAACACATTTGAATAGGAGGTGATGTGTTGCAAGACAAATGAAAATCAGTTGATTTACTGTGCCTCTATCCAAATGAAAACAAGGTCACCCTTGATTCTGAGAAGTTCATATAGGAAAGGGAAAGCATTCTAATTAGGATTAAGAACATTATCTCTCTTCAAATGTCTGCAAGCATAGAATACTGGTTCCATCCATGGCTATACCTATAATTTTGCAATATGACTTTTTTTAAGTAGGAAACAATTTGGTAAACTGATAACTAATTTAGATAATGCTAATTGTATTGGGCAGAAGATGATTAGGAGGGTTAGAAAAGAAACCTCAGGTGTGCTCTGCATGGGATATTATTGAAGACATGAGTTTTGTGTAAAGCTGTTATCCCTTCCACAAAAGAGAGATGATTCCTGGATGTGCTTATATTATACAAAATTAGAAGAGGAGGAGCTGGGGGCAGGGGTGGAGGGCACAGTGGTTATGCTGATTTTGCTATACTAGGGAATCCCTCTTGAATTCTCTTCTGTGAATGGTGCATGTGCATATTCATACACGTGACCTAATTGTATAACATTATCACCTGGGTTATAATCACAAACCATACTTTGCAAGTGGGTTACTAGTACAAATTTACTTCCTTCTCAGTTAAATGCAAATAGCTTTGGATATCAAGTAAGCCCTCTTTATTTTAGTTATTCACATCGTTTGCTGCCTTAGAACATTGTGGGGCTTTTATACCCATTTCTGTGGAATGGTTGCTATTTTTGAATCAGTATTTGGAGGATTAGACAAATATTTGTTTCCCATTTTAGGTAAACCTAGTGCGCTATTTCCACAGCATAGTGCCCTATACAGAAAAGCTGTTTAGTGCTATTTGGAGTAATCATATCTGCTTCATGTCATGTGATAGTCACCAGGAAAGAGATGGTAACTACCGCAAGAGTACTCAATCATGCAAAAGAAATGTTCTTTATGAGATGCAACATATATTCTTCCACTTCTGAAATCCAAGTAAAGCAACCCTTCTGAGCTCGTTATTTTCTGTCCTTCTCTCCCCACTTGCGGATCCATTCTCCACTTTTCTTGGCCTTGCTTTGTATCATGAAAGGATGACCCTTGAGGACCATGTCTCATGAGCTTCCATATTGGTGGGTTTATAATTAGATTTGGCCAAACTTTAAAGATCAGAGGGTAAGAGTAAAGGTTTGGGGTTATTCTTTCTGGCTCCGTCCTTCCTTCTATTCTCTGTCTGAGGTCACAAGTAGTTCTCTCTATGACCACAGCTCTCATTGGACTATTCTTTTCTCTTTCTTCACTCCTTGTGTTCCAGTATCTTGAATTCTTCTCCTTGTCCTTTCAGTTAAGAAGGTACTAACAACCTCCCAGTGTAGCTAGATCCTGGGTACCTCACCATCTGTTGTTTATTTCCTCAACCCAGTCCACACCTTCACAAGTCCTACTTTCCTTAAAGTTTCTTTATTTGAATCGGCTGGGGTAAATTCTATTTCCTGACACAACCGTGATAGGGAAGTTGCTGATAAGCCTTTGTGCTGATCTACCTTCAACAGGTTCTGGAAAAATGTAATCATGCCTACTTTTTCTAACTTCATTTATTTCTTCTTTTTAAAAGATTTTATTTATTAATTTTTAGAGAGAGGGAAAAAGAGGGAGAAAGAGAGGGAGAGAAATATGCATGAGAGAAACATCAATCAGTTGCCTCTCACGTGCCCCCTACAGGGGACCTGGCCCACAACTCAGGCTTGAGCCCTGACTAGTGCCCTGACTAGGAATCAAACCAGCAACCTTTAAGTTTGTGGGATGACACCCAACCCACTGAGCCACATCAGTCAGGGCTAATTTCCTTTCTTCATTTTTCTCTCTGACTCATTCCAACAAGTCATTGCTCCATCATGCTACTAACTCAGCCCTCATCAAAGTCTCCACCAATGTTGATAATAAAAATTCAGTGGCCAGTTCTCAGCCCTCATCTTACTTCACTTTTCAGTAGCATTGGACCCAGTTAACCAGTCACGCCTCCTTGAAAGTTTTTCCTTTACTGACCTTCTAATGCCACATCAGTTAATCTATCCCAGTCTCCTTTGCTAAGACAGAGCCTGGATAACTGCTTATCAGACATGCTTTCTATTGTTCATGAACACTTAGACTGAGTTTCTGATTCTCCCTTGCAATCTGGAGGGGCCACAGGTACCACTTGTAGGTACCAACCTAAAATCTTCCCAAGTACCATCCTTCATGCTCCTTCCATTTCTCCTCCCTTTTCTCCTCCCATGATACAGGTATTGGAAAAATACTCAGAAACCATGTGTTGAAGGTAGAGAAGCCACAAAATGGAAGGAGAGTCACCCATCCATCTGAACATCTATTAGGACTTTATGTGAATGAGAAATATACATCTACTAAATTTGAACCATTATTTATTTCTGGTTTTGTTTGTTACAGCAGATAGTATCACCTGGACTGATCTGAGTGCCCATGGCTCAGTCCTTGGTTCTCTTCTCTTTCTACACCTTTTCTCTTGTGACCTCACCCAGTCATGTGCCTTTAAATGCCTACATTTATGTCAGCTCCATCCTTCCAGTTGCTCAGACTACAAATGTTCCTTGAACCCCACATCTGATCATTCAATGAATCATGTTGGCTCTACCTTCAACATATATCTGCCATCTGTCCCCTTCCCACCATCTGCACAAGGATCGCCCTGGTCTGATAGCTGCACCTGGAATACCACAATAGCCTCTTCCTAACGTGCCTAGTTTTCCTCTGCCAAATTGGGAAAGTTTTCTTTCATATTTTTAAAAAATAAATTTTCAATTTCTTGCTCTTCCTCTTCTCCTTCCTGCATCCCTGTGATGGTACATTTAAATGTACCATGGTACATTGAATGTTGTTACATTTGGAAATGTCCCAGAGGTTCCTAAGCCCCTCCTCATTTTTTTTTGAATTCTTGTTTCTTTTTTCTGCTCTGGTTGAATATTTACCTCTTCCTTATGTTCCAAATTTTTGGTTTGAATTTGGCTTCCTTTCCTTCTCTGTTGGTTTCCTATGGATTTTTTCATTTCACTTGGTGTAACCCTTATTTCTTCTTTATTATTTTTTTTTGCCACATTTGAGGCATTCTCTGAGCATTCTGATCACCAGTGTTTTGAACTCTGCATCTGATAGATTGGTTATCTCTGTTTTGCTTGGTTCATTTTTTGAGGTTTTGTTCTGTTCTTTCATATGGGCCATATTTCTTTGTGTCCTCATTTTGGCAGCCCCCCTGTGTTTGTTTCTGTGTATTAGGTTTGTTTCCGTATTACTCCCTGTCTTAGTAGCATGGCCTATGTAGAAAAGGCTTCTGTACATTGTGTGGGGTGGTGGAGCCTTGGGTACTCACCAGGGCAGGGCAACACACTTCACCGTTTTGTGGCTACGGGGGCAGGGCTTGGGGAGGGGACAATGCCACCATCTGGCTTCTGGATGTTCACCCAGCACTCGCCCTGTTTCCAGTCACTTCACCCCCTTCCTATGTGAGACAGGCACCCTTCTAGCTGCTGCCTCAGTGGTAAATCCCAGAGTGGGTGGATTTGCATTCTTTCTAAGAGCACGCACACATAAGAACAGAACCTGGCACATAGAGTAGTGCTCAAGAAATGTTTGCAGAATGAATAGATGGATAAGTTTTCTGCACTCCTTTTAACCCAGACAGGAAAATCCAAGTTTTAACATGCTTCTTTAAAAAACAGAAAAACAAAAAAAACCCAAACAGATTGTGAGAGAGAGAGAGAGAAGGAAGGAAGGAAGAAGGGGGGGAGGACGGTGATGACCTCATACCCTAACAGAAAACACCACCAGCATTTTCTCAGCAAAACTGAATCCGTCCCAATAACCGTGCTGACAGAGCCATTTGTAGAAGATTCAGCTTGGAACTAGTGTTGTTAGATTTAACATAAACCAAGTGTCTTTATTTTATGTAATATTACCAAGTGATTATAATTTTATACATTTAATGTATTTATATTTCTCTTTGTAGAAATAGTATTCAGTATACATAATTTGGAAAATGTAGGAAAGGATAAAGGAAAAAAGAATGGAAGACAAAGGAAAAAGTTAGGAAGGAACATCCATAGGCACAAAGACACAGTTAACATACTAGGGCATGACCTACAATCTGTTCTCTTCACATTTTTGAGAAAAGTCAGGTTTCAGTACCTTAACCAGTTGAATGCATTAGCAAGAACCTCAGTGCATATAACACTAATCACTTATCAAATGCTGAACCAGAGCTGCTCTTGTTTCTTGTTGCACACCCTTGGCAATCAGTTCCCATGATCATAATTATCCTGTCATCAGCAGCATTTAACGACAGACAGGGCCATTCAGGCATTATAAACAGCCCAATGTGCCGAATTCGGCTACCCTTTTTTCTCAATGTGAAATAACAAGTTCATTATGTAGCAGTAATGAAACATTTCTTAGTGAAAAACCAGGAGAGATTAAAAATGGCCTGTGAGTAATGATGTCAAATGATGTCGTGGGGTAATTATGGTGAAGACTTAATTCCTGTGTCATCAGGTATTTATAGACATACAAGGTATTCTACTGATTAAACAGCATTCAAGGTGACTAAACATCGGCTGTGATTGACGGTTTACAGCTCAGGCAGACTAAAAAGATTAAATAACATTAGAAAGTGGCAGGTGACTTCTTTTCCCTCAGGGCATTTTGCCCTGTGAGAAAGGATTGAGACTTCTAATAATATTGCTAGCAAGTAAGTTCTGAACTGTTTGCTTGCAGCGGTCATATTCTGAGAAGGAATGCAAATCCTGTTATACATCTTTTTCATCTTGGTGAGGTTGCATTGGCTATGAAAGTTAGATATAAGGTGAAGTATAACTTCCCTGGAGACTTAAAATACCCTGAAACATATCCAACTTTTAGGGCAGATAATGTTTCAAGGCTGTTGGCCAAGATCAATTTGTTTTATATCTGATACATTCTCTCTCAGAAATAGAGCCAAGATTATCCCAAATTTGGTTATTCAAAATTTCAGGTAGCCAACATTGCTTCTCTATAAAATTTCCCCTGTAGCTGAGCCTTCAGTTATATTACATGATTCCTAATTAATTACATACCTATGCATGCCTTGCCTCAACCTCTATTCTTTTTTCTTTCTAGAAGGTTCAGAGGAGATTTTTCATCATCTTCTACTTAAGCTGGGTAAATCTACTTCCTACAAAGTCATAATTGTAAAACCTGATGTGCTCATGATTCTTCAAACTTTGTGAAATATTTCTTTCTTCTCTTCTATCTCACAGGAATGATAGCATCTATGCACAGGGTTATCAAGAGAACGACATGAAAGAATGCATGTGAAATGCTTAGCACACTGCTCACCCATAAAACTTGCCAAGTAATTATAAACCATTTAAGTTAACTAATTTACTATATTTCATCCCCACAATAGCCTCCTAAGGTCAATAAAGGAAGCAGCATTATTTTTGTGTGATGAGTGCCATTGACCCTAAGTTTTAAAGGTTGAGTAGCTTTCCTAAAGTCAAGAGACTTTTGGCAATCTGAGTAAAAATTAGAATTCAGACTTGCTAATTTCCAACCTCAGGTATGTTCCCCAGAGTCTTCTAGACCATGCATTGCTCTGTGTTGAGAGATGGACCTCGACTTCTCATGTCTTATCCCTTGAAGCATCATAAGTATCACTAATGCTCCCAGCTGTGCTCCCATTGGCTCCTTTCATCCCCATCCCATCACTCTTCTGCATTTTGTGCCCATTAAGAGCATAAACTTTGCTCTCCAACAGACCTGGGTTTGAGTCCTGGTTCTGGCTTTTAATAGCTGTATACAAAAGGCACATAGGTTTGTTGTGAGAATTAAAGAAAGTGAGCTATTGCCTATGTAGTGCCTGGCACATTAAAGGCACTCCGCAAATGTTCATCGTTATTATTATGATTCCTAGATAAACTCCGAGCTGCGTAGCTGTACCTGCTGCCACAGACACGTCTCCACACCAGCTGTCTGCTTGGGCTCCAGCCAACCTGGCTCATGGCCTCCACTGAAACTACTGCTCTTCCTGTCAATAAATGCCTCCCTCTGACCAATCCAGGACCTCTCTCCTGCTTAGGGTACTGCGGACTCATCCTTCTCCATTGGATGCTTTTCATTCTTGGCATCAGCGCACCGCACCCTGGTGGTTTTTTCTCATACTCGGCTCCCTCCTCCTCTAATGGCACCACTTCCCTCATCCCACCCTTCGGAGCTCTGCCTATTCCTGCAGGCAAAGTCTTGGATTTACTATACTCCTCTTCAGCTGTACCCTGCAAAGATCATGTTTTCATTTCCCCTTTTGTATCGACCACCTGGCACGCACCACCTCTGCTTCTAGAGCAATTAATTGGTTTATTCCCGTATTGTATGTATAATCTTTTTTTGTATCTCTAAATGCTTGATGAGTTGAGGGAATGTGATTAACATTGTTGGCAGGAAGCAAAGGAGAAGATGCCTAAGCACGACCTGTGTCTCTACCTCGTACAAAACTTGGGAGGGGAAGCCATGGAAGCTCCATGGATCTCATCGCTTTGGGGATGGTGTCCAGTAGCAAAAAAGCGAACAATTCTCCCATCACCTCTTTTCCATCCAATGTGTTAGCAATCCCTTCAAAGGTTAGAAACAAACAAGGCCCACCTCCAGCTCTGATGTCCCGTTCGGAGTCTCATCAAGGCAGCAGTAAATTCAAACTCGTATAAATGCTCTGGCCCTGCTGGACATCGAGCAAGCGAGGCATGGATGTCCTGTTTGAGTCACCCCTTCTGCTGCCACTATCTCCACATGCAGTGACTAGTTATTATCATTGCTGTATGCATGTATATATACAATACGGGATACAATACAATATATACAAAACTCTAAAATCTCAAAAAAAAAAGTCCTTCTGGTCTTGTCTCTTTCACACCTGTGTGGCATGGTGTACTTCACGATATAGCTGTATCTGCTCTATCGCTTGTCACAGATTAGGGTGTGGTGTTGGCCCCCAGGCGTTCTGGATACCTTGGGACAAAGACACCAGTACAGCAAAGCTATGGCCATCGACACCAAGTGGTTGTAAGAAGGACAAAACATGAAGGTAAAAGGTGGGCGCTTTTGGAGCCTCTTTCTCCTCCTCCGGCTTGGTGCCTGGAGAGCCCCAAGTTTGGTGTAGACATGCATGTCAGTGCCCTTTTACACAGAAAATAGGAACTGAATTCCGAACAATACTGGAAACAGCTGACCCTTTTAGCACCGTGCTTAAATATGCTACTGCTGAGCCAAGGCAGCATGTGCAGAGTAAATATTTTAATCCCTAATTAATCACTTTGGTTAGATTGGTAAAACACAAGTCTAATGAAAATAATTTAAAATTTCCTTCATGAATAATTGCCTTGTTCAGGGAATTGTGGGAAGAGTCAACTGACTGACCTTCCATTCTTACTCAGCTGTACTGCTCAGAGACTTAATTTGTGTCCTTCAACCTCTTCCAGTCACCGTCACAAGATTACAAATACCTTTTGTGCAGTTCAGCAGCAACTCTGCAATATGACGGTTAAGTCGGCAGAGAGGTAAGGGACCAAGCCACCCCTTGCTTTCTCACCGTGGAGCTTTGCAGTGCCCCGGAGAGGGGAGAGTGTCTTCGCAACCCTGCATTCCTTTATTAGGTTGTGAGCATGATGGATTGCTCCAGGTTATTGAACTGTTCCTGTTCTTTTTTTAATTAAAAACTTGAATAATAAGGTGCCCAGGGTTTGGGCATTTACAAAGGGGAGAGAAAGAATTTTCCAACTCTGAGTGCTGACGAATGCTATCCTGATTAGCACTGTGCCACCAGATTTAATTACTTCTTTGAGTAAATCAAATCTTTCTTAGAGGGCGATGTTCCCGGGTGGGCAGAGACCAAAGGTTAAGCCACCTTACTAGTTACCTGTTCAGACATGTTGGGACCTGTTAGATGTGGGTTGTGAGCGTGCTCTGTTACATCCTTATTCCATCCTGTTTGCCTGCCTGTTCTCTCTACCTTCCTCCCTGGTGCCCCTCAACCCCCTTCCAGCAATGAATATATTGCTTATCTGGTTGGAATGTCCCTAGGAGTGATGACTGGCATAGTGCCATATGGCTGGTGCACTCTGGCTCACAATGCAATCATTGCTAAAAATTGCCTGGTCCACCAGTCAGTTTGGCCTATTCTGTGGACTGTCAAGGTCCACCTGGTGGACCATCTGCCATCTCCCCCTGGAGGTTCCTCCTCTTTTGTTTTCCAGTCTGGTCCTCCTCCTCAATCTTGCTCTTCTATTTGCAAGATTCGAATATTTGGGGGAATTTTGCTTTTGCTTCTCCACAAGCAGGAGGACACGTTCTTGGGTTGCTGGAATGCATTTGGATAACAGCACCTTAACGCTTTGCTGTCATGCACTTGCCTCTCACAAGGGCCCATAACTGGCTTAAGATGCCTGGTTATAGGATAGAAAAATACTATTCAAATGGAGAAGCACAGGGGTAGGCAACTTGCAGCCCAGGTGATAATTGCACCAAATTTTGGAGCAGATTTGTTGTCTCTATTCACAAATGGAATTAACCACATTCCATGCCAAAAGGGCAGAGAATGTGTCCTGGGAAAGGAGCAACACTGATGGATTGCTCACTCTTCCATAGCTCACCTCTGTAGCTGGGCCACCTTTCATTCCCACCACACTACCCTGTGCAGGACCTCTGCAGAAAACGCACCTGGAGCTGTTTTTGGAATTGCCTGTCTGCACTCTTGCTTTCTCAGCTTAATCGATTAAGTTAGGTTGGAACCCGCACAGACCCCATAGCGTCATTGGATAGGACTTGGAGTACGGGGGTGCCTCTTGCAACCTAACCCTACACTGGAGCGTGTTCTATTCATTATCCGAGGGTCTTCACCTCTAAGGGTTTCATTCATTCACTGTCATTACCTGAACACCAACTAGATATCAAGTACTACTGTGCTGGTCAGTGCCCTAATTAAATGCAGACCCAGCCCTATTTAAGTTTTTCTTAATGCCACCACTCAACATTTCTGCCTAGTCTGTAACATTTCTTTAGTCTTAAAGCCCTCTAATGGCTGAGCCTGGAAACACAGTGAAATGGTGTTCTGTATTGGACTACCTTGCAGAGAGATGGATATGAATATATCAATACAAAAGTAGAGATAAATATGATAAATGAATAGAGAGAGGTAGCTAGATAGATAGACATAGAGATATATTTTGGTGGGAGCTGCTCTGTGGCACAGAAACATGAAAATGAAAGAAATATAAGAGGTCCTGTAGTCCAGGTTTAAGTGACTGCTCAAGGCCACTTACAACAGTTTTAGAGTTGAGACTAAAAAAGCAGCTTGTGACTTCTAGTCACTGTTTTTTCCAATACACAATAATCCTTAGATCCTTAACCCATATAATTCAAGGTCTACGCTTTATTTACTTCTGTTATCCAATCAGCAAGAAATGGGCGCAATATCAAAAAATTAAAATTGTTAATAATACTACTAGGAAAGCATGTGTGAAACCTCATTTCAGCATGCTCAGAATACAGTCACCAAATGTTGGAACCTTTCACTGCTGTTTCCTTGAGATAGCTATTCTAGGCAACAGCCCAGAACTTGGCAGTCATCAACCCTGGAGAGATTGTAGACCTTTCTGTCTCTTCTCCTACCCTGTTTTAATTGCTTTGGTGGTGTTTCTCCATCGACTGAGTTTGCACATTAAGACTGAGTACCTGGCCCAGCACCAGAGCCGCCTCCTGGACTAGGTAAACTCTGGGTCTGCATTTGGAAGCCAAGAGGTGACTCCGTCTTGATGTCTCCTCAGCCTTTTGTAATGACAGTTCCAGAAAGAACAGATCTTTCTCCTTTAATAAAGATGCCCAGTTTCCAGAAAGCAGCCTGTCAAACCTTAAGCAAACTAGACTCACTTTTTGGGACAGATATTCACAGAAGGCTCCTTTTCTCTTCTCTTTATTCAAATCTTAAAGGCAGTTTCATATTGACTTGGTACTTGTTTTTTTTTTTACCACAGTGGCTATCTATTTCTTTAAAATTCAGCCATGATTTTAAAAAATAAACACATATTGAAAGCCTCAAATAGTCTGGGGATGTAAAATCAGGTTGCTGTTAACAAAGCAAAGCACACAGCCCAGCCCATTACCTAAGGCACGCATCCCACTTTCCTTGGTTGCTGTGAGGCACTGTGAGAAGTTGGGACTGGGTGGGGCGAGGTCAGGGGGCATACACTGTCAAGGTCAGGAAAAGAGAGTGGACTGGGGAGTCAAGGGCAGATTGGACATCAGGTGGTGTGGGGAGATTGAAGGCTCCCTAGCTATGTTATTGCTGTGGAAAATGGTAGAACGTCTCTGCTTCTGGTGGGGCTGCCTCATGGGATTTCAAATCCTCGGCCAATTTTGTCCCCTCTGGTTCAAGACAGTGCCCTTGAGAAGCTTATTTGGAAAGATCTGAAGAGAGGGGAAAACAGAGCCCCTGTGCTTGTCCTGATCACTTGATCAAGGGGCTGAACTAACTCCACTGGAAGTGAGAGGCTTACAGACTATCTTTCAAAGATTCAGAAAGGGGCTTTCTGTTCTGAATGAGAAGTTGGATTAGAAGACTTTGAAGAGTCATATAACCAAAAGGGCTGTGATTTTCCTGAATATCGTTACTCGCATAAATCCACGTTATACGAATATTATTTAATTCCATTTCTAAATTGGCTCATTAGTGTACACAGAAACCAAGGCAAGGTCAGAATAGGCACCTGCTTCTAGGACCGGGTTCTGAGGACATCAAGAAGGCTTCACAGATGTAGAAACACACTGAATTAAGGCCTCAGACTTTTGCCTAAGGCTATAGCCCCCGATCAGATGCAGCCAACCTGGGGAGAAGCAAAGCACTAAGCATCACCGGTCATCTTGTACCAGTACCCTGAGGCACAGTGGTTATAGAGTGCTGTGATTAAGAAAACAAACTTTGCAAAGAACTTCCCCGGTTGGAGTCTGTGTGTGAATACCGGGGAAATCGTGGCCTAGTCTGTAAAATGGGAATGAGAACAATGCCTGCAGTTGCTGTGAGAATTAGACAGTTCCCGTGAAACGCTCAGATCAGTGTCTGGCGGAAGTAAGAGATCAGGAAATACCAGCCATTGTTTGCTCCTTGGGAGTAAGCTGGACTTTGTGGAGGTGAAGGGCAAGGAAGGATTTTTGCATGAGAGACAGCATTTTTCTTATGGGCTGGAGATGGGAACCAAGAGAGGAGAGGCTAAAGAAAGCAGACGCAGAGAGTCGGGAAACAAACACCTTCTATTTCACAATGTTGCCCAAGAAAGTCCAGCCCTGCTTGGTTTCCCCAGTTTCCATGATGATGGGTAAACCCCAGATAAAAATTTGGAGAGACCGCAGTTGCCTCTCAACCCATCAGACTTAAAGCGCATAGGAGGCCCGCCAATTTTTTAGTCTAAGCCTATTTCTTAGACTAAGTCTTAAGAAACACAAGTCCAGGGAGAATCAAAGCACATGCGTTCACCATAAGGGCCTAATCTACTTTCTGGAAAATTGTCCACAGATTTTAATTACGTTTTTCTAAAGACCAGTGAACCTAGAGGGCTCCAGATGAAAGGGGGGAAGCAGCCGGCTAGGTGGCACTCTCCGGGTGCACATTTCACCAGCTTCTCAGAGACAAGTTAGGGGAAGTGTGCCTGACTTCCGTTTTACTCGTGTCTGGGCCCAGCTTTATCATGACATAAAGGAAACTCGTGTCGTGGAATGAGGACATCTTCGGAACCTGCCTCAGAAGCTGTTTTAAACAGCACAGGACAGCTGCCTTGTTGCTAGTCCTTTCCTCACCCCACCTCGCCTTCTGCTTCTGTGTGGTTTAAGAATTAATTTAAAATACATGGGATCAGCGGAACAAGGGCATTAGACATTGTCCCCAGAAATGTACTTGTTGTACTCCGAAAATGTTCTTAGAAACACATGTGAGTTTCTTTGCTCTCAAATTAAGGAGGATTAGAGCAGCCAGACAGTTGTTGCTCAGTTCCTTTGGATCATGTGGCCAAGGCTGAGAGCCTTAAGTTGCTGGCATGAGCCTAAGTCAGTGGCCTGATCTCCAAATGAATTTTTGAATTAAATGATTGTCCCCCCCTCCCTTTTTTTTCTTCTAATTGAGACTTCCATTGAAAAATGCTTAGCAAACAGATGGAAAACCCCAGGACAAAAGGCCATTGTGAAATAATAAAATGGAGGTCATTTGAAACAGTTTTTAGGTAAGTGCTGTAGATGCAATTAAATCTTTCTTTTAATCATATTTTATTAGCTATAGAAATACTGAAAAATAAATTATAAGCACTGTAGACAGAACCTAAAGGATGGTTGGAAAGAGCTTAGAGCATTTCATAGTTCACTATGTAATCTTCTTCCCAAACCCACATTAAAAATACTAAGGCAGAATAGCCTTATGTTTAATTTTTCAAACAACGATGAAGTTACCGCACAGATCTTAAACAACATTTTATAACCTAAGCACTGATAAAATGTTTCTGCAAGGTAAAATAAAAAGAGAGATAATTTTAAAATCCAAAAATGAGAAGGAACCACATACTTAACAACAGTGAGGACCAGACAAGTGTTTTCATAAAGAAGCGATAGTTTGGAGGTAAAGGCTTATTTGAAAAAAAAAAGAAAAGAAAGAAAGACAAAGTCCTAACTTTAAGGATGTGCAAAAATTTCAAATGTGCCAAAGGCTTAGATTCAAAATGTGCAGTAGAAAACCTCACACTGGAAAAAAACACATATTGTATAGTTATGCATATTTCAAAAATTTTAAAAGGCAACTTGATCAATAAAAGCAACCTTAAGGCCAAGAACTATTGGCCGACAGAAATAAACAGTGTGTCCAATCAAATTTTAGACCAGTTGTCTTTCATCAGGCTCATGACAGAGACTCTTCACCTGTGAAGAGTTTGAGGTTTTACAATTTTGTCACCCTGAAGACCTCTTTATGGGTTGAGAAAAGATAAAGAAATAGGTGTGAACAAACACTGTTCCTGACGTGGGTGCTGAAAGTGCTTCCTGTGGCTCAATGGGTTCTAACCAAATTCTCAAAGGTCTTAGGGTATGGTTGTTACACCCCCATAAGGTAAAATCATAGCAACCTTGTTAAAGGAGAGTCGTGGGTGGGCAAGAGGAAAGGACAAGTGCTCAGAATGGCAATTAGAAACCAGAGTGGCTACCTAGACATGGCTCTTCCAAGGCTCTTTAATCTTGGGTTTTAACATGTTGACTATCTACCTCTTGCTAATTAACTTGTATGCAAATGCTAATAGATCCTTAATGGTTGCCATTTAGAAATTCTCCCTTTGCTGGTGCAGTTGAAGGGATGATTCTTTACCTGTTCTCCCTGCTTGCAGAGGATGATGCTCAAGAGAACCTGAGATGGGTGAAGAGATGACGAGAATAGCCGGTTGCTCTAAATGAGTTTATTAGTGTCCTGACCGTCTTTCGTGCATTCAAGAGGTATTAATTGCATACCTATTATTTGCCTGGCACTGTTCTAAGTTCTGGGAGTACATTAGCAACAGATCACACAAAAATCCTGCCTTTTTGAAATTTACATCCCAGTGGGAGTTGGGAGAAGAACAGATAATAAGCAAGTAATTATGTCAGAAGGTGGTAGTGCAATGGAAAAGAGTAAAGCAGAGATAGGGGAGGGACTGCCACAGAGAAGGAGACTGTGATTGTGATTTTGAATAGGACAGTCAGGAAAGGCTCACTGAAAAGTGAATCTTCAGCAGGGGAATAGGGGAGGCATCCAATAAACACCTGGGCGAGAGCCACTGGGGCAGAGGGAACACGTGCAAAGGCCCTGCACTAAGGTGTCCTGGTCCATCCTAGGAGTTACCCAGAAGGAGAACCTGAGCCCAAAGATGTGTCAATAAACCACCCAAACAAGATGGAATTTAATAGGACTGAACAGGAGCAGAGGGATGGTGGATAAGGTTACGGGTAAGAGAAGGGCCCATTTACTTAGAATCTCATAGGCTATTGTGGGGACACTTTAAGGTTCTTGTGAAAGAAATAGTGAAAGAGATCAATCAACCACTATTGACTAAGAGATAAAATAGAAAATGGAAGAGGAGTAAAAAGGCTAGAGATAGGAAATGTCTGAAGTTTTGAAGGTAAAAGTAGTTGGATTCTGCAAACTACAGACCAGGCTTTTAAAGTAAAGGATCAGACAGTAAATATGTTAGGCTTTGCTGGTCATTTGGTCTTTGTCCCAACAACTAAACCCTGCTGTTTTGCCTGAGAGCAGTTGTTGGCATTGCACAAATGAATGAATATGGCTGTGTTTAATGAAACCTTACTTACATTAACAGACAAATGGCAGGATTTGGCTTGTAGGCTGTAATTTGCTCATCTATGCATATAGAGTGATGATTTGTGAGGACTTGGGTGAGAAAGCACTAAGAGTAAGTTATGGCAGACCAGTCTGATTTCTTCATAAAGGGACTGACCATTAGTCTATTAGGATAAGTCAAAGAGGGTCAAGATTTTGGATCTGGGCTTCACCCGACACTTGACAAATTCTCTTTTATTTTCTTGCAAAGAAGACAGAGACATTATCTTAGATTCAAACATGTTCCTCTACTCTGTATCACAAAGGCTGACCTCAGCCAGCTCTGTTTCTCAAGTTCCGGTGTCAGCTGACCTCCAGCTAGGTTAGGTCAGTGGCAGGAGGGGAGGAGCGAAGTGTGTTCCTCTCCCTCCCTGTGCCTTGCCTAGCAGCCCTGGCAGTGGCTGCGTCTCCTCCTGGGCTCCACTTTTTCTACTAACCCTTTGAGTACTTCCGTCTATGATGGACAATGACTTCCTGCTGTTGCTATACTTGGTTGCCTCCTTGTTCTCTGGTTGACTTCTCAGATCTTCTATGGTCAGTGGAACAACACCCTTGTGTTAAATTCTCTCTCTTAAATACTCAGGGTGGTTTCTGTTTTCCTGGTTATCTGTTTTCCATGGATATCACCCCATGGGGAGGTTTAGACTCCCATGTTACCAAAGTTCTCCTCTCTGCTCTCATCATTTTTATCAGTGACTGAATGATGACACAGCAGGTATGATAATAACATTTGTAAATAGCTTGGAGCTGGTTGGAAAAGCTATTTGCTGGATGGCAGAGTCAAAATCTGAAAATATCTCAATGAACCAGATCTAACAAAAAAATGCAGTAAGAAAAAAATGTAAAATCCTGCACTTGGGTCCAAAAATCAAGTGCAGGGTAGGGGAACTGTGACATGACAGCACATGAGTGCTTTAGGTATTTGGACTGAGGTCAAAATAAGGCAAAAGTTTACAAAAAAAATGAAAAACTTACAGGGGCACTGGTTCCATTGATACTTTCATTCAGACAAAAAGGGATTTAACTGGATTATTTTAGTTTCTGTTGGTCAGACCGCTTTTGGGGTGTTGCATTTTGATTGGGGCATGACATTTTTAAAAGTATGGATGGGGTATTTTGAGACATAAAAATGACAGAACAAAATAGAAAGTACAAATCGTTGAAAGCAACTAGAAAGAAGCAGTCAGAGAAAAGGCTAAAAATAAAACATTCCCATGTCTACAATGGGAATAGGGCAACAGCAATTGCATAGAATGAACACGTTCGCTGGCACCTTTTCTTTGATAAGGCAGAAGTTGCATATCCTTTCTTCTTGGCTACTCCACTACCATGCGTATTCATGTTAGGAAAATTTCCCTTTTGTCTATTCTGAAATTGTCTTGCTCTAGTGAGAGTCCTGATACAGTCATTGTTGAAATGAGAGCTCAATTTTGCATTTAATTAATGCTTAGGAGTCAAACTTATTCTAATTCTAGGCACTGACTCTCTCTGTGACCCCGTATACCTTGTTTTTAATGGCCTCCATTTTCTCACCAAAAAAAAAAAAGAAGAAGGAGAAGAAGGCAAAGGAAAGAAAGGAGAAGGAGAAGGAAGAAGAAGAAGAAGAAAAAGATTGTATATTTTGCAAATACTAGACTTCCAAAGCCCAGAAAAGCTTTTTCTTTCCTTTTCCTCCTTCTTACTGTTTACATGTTTTGCAGAAATCAGAAGCACCAGCATCCTGGGGTTGCTATGCAGATGCAATGAAAAGAAATGAATAACCCAACTAGGGCAAAGCAAAGAATGGCTGTCCTGATATTCCATACAGGAGCTGGCACCCAGCCTCATTAAAGCTACTGTCATTGTCATTAGGTTACTGTAGGTCTCTCACGTGCTTCCTTCTTTTCTTGAGTTGGTAGATTTTTTTTTTGTAAAGTTGAATATTTAGTCCGCAGTGTGCTCTAACAGAAACTTTAGGTACTTCTGAACACCAAGCTGCTTTTCTTTGTACTCTGATTCTTAGCTGTGGGATGCTTTTGGTCTGGCCTGCTTACCTGGTGACCACTTTCTTTTTCTTTGAGAGGAAATTAAGAAATTGACTGACACATTTTCCACACATACAGATTCAACCTGCAGAACAAATAACAAAGTTAGAAATCAGTGTTTCTTGATGTTGCCCAATAGTGCTGAACTCATTAGCACTTTCACTGGGTAGTGTGGTGTGTTTAGCATGGGGAAGTTAGAAGAAAAAAATTTTAGTAATAACACTTAACCTGATATTTTGTGTTATTTTGATGGGTTTTAAAAAAAACATTGTTGCTGCTCTAATGCAGTATTCTCTTTTAATATCTTACGGGCAATACAAATGATTAAATTTTCTTCGTGATACAATTGTCATACTTGACAGCTAAAATAATGTAGTTTAATGATAGGACACTACATTTTATGGAACATGTCATTGTTAGCTTTAAAAGTTTTGTGACCAGAGGAGATCTTAGTGATTATGCCATTTGTGTCACAGATAAGGAAACCGAGGCCCAGAGAGTTGAGGGAGTCTCTTAAGGTTGCTGGTGAGAGTGACTCAGAACCCTGAGTCTTCCACTCTGCCATCCCATGGAAACTGTGCTCTCTGCCCATGCATGATCTCATATGTACATATAAAATGCAGACCGGATATTAACTGGATTATGGTCAGGATAATTTTGCAATGTAGATAGATATGAAATCATTATGTTGCACACCTGAAACTAATATATTATATGTGAACTGTAAGTCAACTAAATATTTTAATGCAAATCAAAAATAGTATTAGAGTACCATAGAACAATGTTTCTATTAGCTCAGCCTTGGGACTTGTCTACAATTCTATTCCAGTGAACAGAAACTGGATGTGGAAAAAGGATGTAGACCTCATTTATTTCATTTGTACTAAGTTGCATCATCATGAAATTTTATGTTTACTGATTTTGCACTTACTGTAAGGCCTCTTTAAGACTTATTTAGACATTGATTTCTGGATATCTTACTCTTTGATTAAGTGAAAAGAAGATATAAACAAAACTAATGGTATTTCTAAAACTTTTTCCCATGCAGTGTTCAGTTCTGAATCATTTTTGGACTTGTGGTTGTCATTATACATATTTTTTGCCCAGCGTCCCTTGTACTACCAAGAGTATAAATGATGCTGTACAACATCTGTCTGGAAAAAGTACAGCTATTGTTAATATAACAAGACCAGTTCGTGTGGCATCAACGTAACCTGATAGCCAAGGAGAGTGGACTGGAATGCACATGCGTGAACAATGACGACTTCACTGTATTAGTCAGTGGGGGCAGTAGGTGCCATTGAGTGAGCATGTGTACTGTGTGGCTGTCACATTCAAAATGACTGAGTGAATAGAGCAATGAGTCTGCATCAAATATTGCATTAAGCTTGAAAAGTCCTCCACAGGAACTATTCAGGTGATTCAAAAAGCTGCAGCTATGGACAACTGGTGACTGGCAGCTTCATCATGACAAGGAGCCCAGTCATACATCAGGACTCATGCAGAGTTCTTTGGCAAAATAGCAGATCACCCAGGTGACTCAGTGCCCCCTATAGCCTAGATGTGGTGCCCTGCAACAAAAATAAAATCACCTTTGAAAGGGAAGAGATTTTAGACTGCTGATAAGATTCAGGAAAATACAGTGGGGCAGCTGACAGCATTGAGAGAACTGTATGAAGTCCCAGGGTTCCTCCTTTGAAGGAGACTGAGGTGTCATTGTCTTATGTACAATGTTTCTTGTATCTTGCATCATCTGCAATAAATGCCTCTAGTTTTCCTAGTACATGGCTGGGTACTTTCTGGACAGACCTTGTATTTTTGAAGAGTGCTCTGTTACGGTTTAGGGATTTTTTTCCCCCAAGATAGGACACCCATTCTGCAAGTTTCAATGCACATGTCCAGGTAAAGACAACTAGATCTCAACTGCCACCTGACGACAGCATATTTAAGATACTTTCAGATGTTAGGGGTATTAAAATGTTTAAAAATTTAGAGAAAAAAGAAAGAGAGAAAGAAGAAAAGAAGGGAGAAGAGAAGGGTCTTAGAATGAATAAAATACGAGTGGTCTTTTGGCATTTCTAGCTTTCTTTCTCTGTTTAGTATATGAGTGTGGATGTGTGGGTGTGTGAGTACTCACCCAACAGCTAGGATAACTATAGAATTTACCCTCTTAAGCAGGACTTTTTTGAGATTGACAGGGGACACTAGTAATAAATACTCAAGAACAACAAGTATGTATGGACACCTATTAAGAGCTCTAACTTGGATGAGCTCTTTTATTTCAATTTTATTTTTGAATCAAAATAAAGTTTTAACTATTTTTATTTCAACTTTATTTCTTCATTCGTCAAATGTCTGTCATCTACTGAACTGTGAGCCCTGTGAGGACAAAATTCAGCTCTTCTTCATGTCCCTGACACAGTAGAGCGCTCAGTAAATGTTGAGCATCACAGAAAATATTGTGAGCAAGAAGGCAACAGTAACAGATAACAAGCATGCATAAAAGCAATGTGCCTTTTAATTTTTTCAAGTGGTGAGTGGCCACACGTCCTCATGAGCAGAATGCTCAGTGCATTGGGCAGAGGTAAGCAGTTCAGAGTAGTAACCCAGAGCTGAAGACATAGTACACAATTCATCTGACACATATATGTACACACATAGGTAAGACTGTCCTACCTGGCCACTGGGCACACATGTGAACAGTTCATGTGTCTTACATCAGCACAGCAAGCTAAAAGAAGCAGGAAATTGCTCTGAGACTCCCGCAGACCTCTATTCCCAGATCCCAAATACTGGTGTGGGGAAAGGTGTCCCCGTTGTGTGAGGAAGGGCTGCCTGACCCTTTGGTGTTATAAGTGGGGACAGGAAGATCCTGGGTGTCCACACAATGCTGGTGTAAAGTAGATCTGCCTCCCCCTCTCTCAATCCTCTGTGAGGTTTCTTTTCTCCTGGAAAGAAACCAGAACCTCAGAGTCAGGCAGGGAGTGGGAGAAAGAGGGACTAGAGGAGCACCACTGAGCCATTTCTGTCACTGCCCCTGGGAGGGGGACTTGGGCTCTGGAGGACCCATTTCCCTCCCCTACTCCTCCCTCCCTTCTTCTCTTCCAAGTTCTTCATCTTAGTCTCTGTGGGCCCTGAAGTTGCTTTCTACTCTAACAAGATTAACTTATTTCTGTACTCTGCCCTTTTTTCTCTTTCCTTCCCTAAGGAAGTGAGAAGGGAAGCAGAAAGGAGCAGGAGGAGAAAGTGTGGTGGAAGTCCTGTGACCCGACCCCGTCTTACAGATGGCTGGGGCAGGAGCAACAGAAAGAATCAATCCACGCTCACACTAAAAGCTACTGGTGCCGTAGTCATGACAGGATTCCCACTCATCTGCGCTGGAGTGTGCTGGGGGGAAGACTCCCCTACTGCAGGAAGAGAGACCATGAGAGGTGGCCCAGCTGGACCAGACAGGAGCTGTAGAAGACCAGGCAGGGGGCCAAATGGGGGACCTTATCTGAGGTTAATGAGAGACCCTAGAATTGAAGGGGTGAGTTAAGCTAGAGTTGGTAGAGGACCACCAAGAGGCTGGAGAAAGGAAGGACCGGCATGGGTGCAATGGGACCAAGATTTTGGAGCCAATGAAGATGGAACAGAGGTACTAGCAAGAGGCCAACAGAGTTAGGGGGGAGGGCCTGGGTCTTGGACCCTGACTGCTTTGTGATGTTCCTTCCTAGGCCAGGATGATGGCTTGGCTGGTTTCTAGGCCAATGTTGAACACAATATTGGAAAGGTTGGGGTAGGGAAGGAAGAAGCATAATTTGGAAGTAGATGATGTTCTTTCTCATAGCTCTCACCCTACATGAGGAGATCTTTTTATAATGTTTCCAGGTATTCATTACCACAGACAACCCTGGCTGCCAAGAATGCTTTGGAGTCCCCTTGAGTCCTGGCCTTCTAGGAGGGGTCTTGCTTAAAGCTCATCCCTCAGGTCCTGAATTCTTCTCATTCTTTCAGTCAGTGTCATCTGCCGGGTGGCAAAATCATTTTCCAGTCAATCCTTTTACTGTTCAGTGTTTTCAATTAATTAACATAGTAGCTTTCAGAAATATATTACCTGAAACAGAAAGACACTTGGTACCAAAAAACAATGTGAATATTGGAATTCAGTTGACCTAGATTCAAGTCTTCATGCTCACTGTAGGGCCCCAAGCACATTGTCTACCTTCTCAGATTCTGCATCTGTGCAACTGGGAAACTAAGGTCTACTCACTTGGGATTGCATAGGAACCGCCTCACTGAGTGCCCAGTGCTCTCAGTCGATGCTGATTATCTGCCCCCTTGGTCCTTTCAAATTCCTCAAAATTGTAGATCATTATTCCCCATTTAATGATTAGTAAATACAGTAGTTGTTTTCATTTGGCTAAAGTCCACTTAAAGGAATGAGGTCAAGTAATCTTAAACATCAGATTAATTTTCCAATTAACTGATTGGCAGTTCTGCATCGAATGGAATTATTTTAATGACCTGGAGTAAAGCAACAGTTACTACTTAGACTTTCACTTACAGAATAAAAAATGGATGATTTTAATCTGTTTCTAATCATTTTTAACAATAAAAGCATCAATTAACTATGTCCCATCATTAACAAAAGGTCCATCTGGCTGCTCTGCGGCAAAAGCAACCAAGAAAACAAGGATAGCAGTGGATTTCCGTGACTGTGTTCTCTGTAGGAAGGTACTAGAGATCACGAATAGCTCTGGTTCACAGATTATGGTTGTTCGAAAGTGAAAGAAAAGAATATGAAGAGAAGAAGATGAAGGTGGTCAAAAGATACAACCTTCTCATTATTAGACAAGTCCTGGGGATGTAACGTACAACCCAATGACTACAGTTAGCACTGCTCTGTGATATATTTGAAAGGTGTGAAGAGCGTAGATCTTAAGAGTTCTTATTATAAGGAGGAAAATAATTTTTCTTTTTCTTTTTTGGTATCTATATGTCATAATAAATGTTAATTAAGTTTATTGTGGCCATTTCACAATATATGTAAGTCAAATCATTATGCCTTCTACCTTAAACATATACAGTGTTATATGTCCATTATAGCTCAATAAAACTGGAAAGGTAGAGAGTTTAAGGTACTCATTCATAAAGGGAAGATCAAAAGTCCTCAGGCACACGATAACAAACCAACCGGCTTCTGAGATCTGAATCTACAGGCCCAGGGCATCTTCCTTGCAGTGTTTGGCAGAACTTTATTTGGTAGGTATTCTTTCTATAAAGACTTCACGTGAATAGGTATACAAATTCATTGTCTTATTACAGCAGGGTTCGGTCATCACTCCCCTAGAGAATTATTCAGTTACTTTTTTTGGTTCATGTCTGAGAGCTGAGGGAATACAAGAAAAGAAAGGATGAAGAGATGGTTCTGGGAGGGTTGTGAGAGAGAAACCTTTTCTCCGGACTTTCTCCAGCAGCCGACCCCAGGTGGGCAGCAGGGGAAAGCCAATTTGGTGAGGAGGAAATGTTTATGGGACTTCTCAGAATACCCCACCTCTGCCCACATTAACCAAATGTGCACCAAGCTGATAATAGAGAAACTACCAGGTTTGGCTTTGAGAGGCCTTGGTTTTCACCCCCCTTGCGTAAAAGTTTCTTTTTCCCCCCTTTAACACAATTTCTTTTCTGAGAATGTTTTCAGTGGGAGATAATGCTCAGAAGGTGTATAATACCCCTGGTTGTCAAAGAAAAGGAGCTGGGGTCCCTTTTAGTGGTTGGTAGGTAAGAATTACTAATCCAATCTGCTTGAATTAACTCAAAACAAGGATTAGTGTAAAGTTCCAGAATATGTTAATCTTCCTTTATAGAAGTAAACTTCAGCACTGCCACCAACCCCATGGTTTATAGTTCCTGGGAACAATGAGCCAATTAAACTTGAGAGGGAAAAGGGATCTTGCCCAAGTTTCCTGATTGCTACCTAAGACTTTGAGTTGCTTTGATTCTTGATTATTTGGCTTTGTGTCTCAGACACAGGAAATAAAACATCACTTATTATTCATTAGAATGTTCCTAAGTACAGTATACCTCCTAATTAAACACATACTCTTGTGTACTGGTGTTTTTCATCTCCTACCTTATTAAAGAGCCTGTTTAAAATGGCTTTTGCATATAGCTGACATTGCTTTGCCAAATATGCCTGTCAATATTAACAGATTTTTTTTCAAAAACACATTTTCAGCTTACATGTTTAATGAATGGAATAAATTATAAATTATTTGAATGCAGACCCACTTGAGAGAAATTTTCAAATGGAAAATAGATTCTTATTTTCAGAGTTAAAAACACTAAAAAAAGGGTGCAAAAATATCTCATTTTCGCCCTGCCAATCTGGCACTGTTATTTGGGAAAATTGTAGGACCTAAGCTTATTGAAATTGATTTTAAGAAGGTTTTAATAGCTAAAAAAAACATTTTGAAATTATTGGCTCTTATTTGCTTGTTTTCCATAGGGAATGATTGGCTTATTTTATTGAAATACGGGATCAGGAATAGAAGTTATAGAGTATCAATTACTTGGATCCTGAGTAGTCAGATATTCATCTAGAAACTACTTTAATAACTAAATACTAACAACCAAAATTTGCTAAACGCTAAATACTAGGCCCTTTACATATATATTTCCTTACTTAAGCAATCTAAATCAATGTTAAGGTTTAAAATTACTTTGGAGTTTGCGCTACATGGAATTTATAATAGGGACATACTCTCGTAATAACCTTAAAAGATCCTGAGCTAGGGTATGTGTTAATATACTTTTTATGGAAAAAATTTAAAAGTGTTTAATGATAAACTCTAATTATTTTAATTAATGAAATTTACAAACAGATAAATATACTTTGGAATTCAATATCTCTCCAAAGATATTTGTATAATTAATCTAAATTTTAAGTGCTAGAATCATTTAAAACTACTTATATTTAAACTTACATTTTTCAGGTTAAATAATGACCTGATTTAACATTATCTGAACTTTATTTTTCTACACTTGTTTTCTTGTTTTGTTTTAATTTTCAGCATCAGACATTTAGAGAAATGAAAATTGAAAAAGTCACTAATTTAACTTTTTAAAAAAATTTGATTCTTCTTACTCATCACTGCCCACGTGTGAACTCCACATCACAATGAGAGCAAACTCTCCCACTAGTGGGCTGACGTAAATGCATTTCAAGAGCTTGGGCTTTGTGGTACAGAACACCACCTAGCAATATTCTTGAAGACCTGGAAATTGTTTACACTCTGAGTATGTAAAAACTTAAGCCTCTTTAAAATACTTTTGAATTGTATTTGCAGTATACATATGCAGATTTATGGAAAAGGCAATATACCATTTCTTTAATACAGTTCACTAACCCCATCACACCGAGTTACTGACGCTCAGTAGGAGTTTGTCCACACCACTTCTACTCAACCCTTGATAGTTGCAGAGGATTTAATTATAATTGAAAATGTTTTTTTAAAGAAAGACAAAATCTAATCCCAAAACTGATTTCACATAGAATTTAACAACAAATAAAAGCATAAAATTCTAAAACTAACAAGTGAAAAATGTCAGCACTAGGAAATAAGACTTTGGTTTTGAGCTCAGTCCCAGCACCTGCATAGAGGGCTCCTGACCCGGCTTCTTTTGTCAACCTCCTGACAAAGGAGCTGGTCCGCACTGAGGCAGGTAAATACATTATGAAACAAAGTCAGGCACTACAAACAATGTGAACCACGTGGAACAAAGGCAAAAACAAGCTGCCAACAGACAGTGTCTCCTCTCCTGTACCCAAACAGAGGTTTCCCACGTCCGAAGTCTCTAGGGTTTAAATGTTGTCCTCTAGGGCCCGCTGTGAGTTGCAAGGGGGGCAGCCTGTGGTTTTCGTGCACAAAGTCCAGACAGTGCAGCCGTGGTCTATCTTTCAGGTGGGTCTCCTGGATTTGCCATCAGGAAACAGTGAAGTCTCCCATATTTCCTTGTCTAGTTTGAATGCCACAGTAGGGGATCTCAAGTGCACCCCGCTCTTGGTTTTATACCAAATATGAACCTGAAGACACACGAGAGTAAAAACTTAGCAAATACTATTTAAAGTGGAGTGTGTGTTTCTATTATATTGTCTTGATGCCACAATCCATGCTCTGGGAAATCTGATTTTGTGGTTGTTTTTTTAAAAAATGGGTAGTGATCAAATATGGAGGTTTATGAAATAGTGTCCACTTAACTCAAAGAAAAAAAAAGCCACTGCTAAAATGGCTTTTCTTTTAAAGGAAGAAAGTCCAAATTGCAGGTGTGTCCTACATACCAAACCCAATTTCCCCTTTAAGAACCACTAGGATTTTACTTCCCAGCAACTCCCATGTGCCCAAACTAGGCGCTCTCACTAGCTGCTACTGCAAACAGATAAACAGTCCCCTCGCTCCCCACCATGCTGGCTACGCCCAGGGAAGGGGCCCCTGGTCTACGTGCCTGGGCAGCTGGCTCACCGCTGGGGTAACAGTAGTAATAATGTAACTGTGTTCCGGTGCTGGGCTGAGAGAAGCAGCAGATCACGTGCTTGAAAACATGACCTTTTAATTTAAACAAAAGGCTCGAAAAAACAAAAGTGGGCCTTAACTGCAGTTTAATCAGTCAGGCGAGAGATGTCTAATGAAGCTGCCAGACGGGTTTGCAGCCAGGCTGTCACTTCGGCCAGCGTGCTCACAGCTCCGGGAGTGAGATTAGCACCGAGTGGAGGCACAAACTCCGTCACAGTTTCCCGTGTCTGGGATGGCTGTGGATGTCGACAGTTAGATCAGTGATTTTGTTGCATTGATGATGGTTTGGAAAATCTGACGTGTAAGAATTTAGTATCTCGAGACCTTCCTTTTTTCCACTGGACCTAGAGAGGGTTACATCAATGTAACACAGGTAGAAACTTTGAAAAAATATACATGACATCATATACAAATATATATACATATATATACACATCAATATATATTGATGTATATTATGGATGTATATATATTGATGTATCCATTTCTAATATTTTCAAAATATTAGAAAATGTATTTTTACATTTTCTTTATATGCTATTTTAACATGAAAAAAATGACCATTTCCACCTGTACTTCAGCTGAAAGTTCTTTCCAAAGACTTTTTTTTTAAGGAAAAAGTCACCCACGTGTCAGTGTGATAACGTTATGTCATAGATATGATGAAATAGTTCTTCTACAGTTCAAACTTCCACCGCATTGTGCTTTGAAAAGTCCATCCTCTGTCGCAGACTGACGCGGTTCTGGGGCATTTCAGTGAGCCAGTGTCCTCCTGAACTGGCGTCCTTTCTGAGCACTAGGAGACACGCCACGCTGTAGTTTTCTTTTGAAACAAATACTCACTGAGTGTTTAGTTCAAGACATGTGATTGACAAGGGTGTCAGAAAACTTAAAGGCAATATACATTTTTATTATTTTTTCAAAAATATTTTTTAACGGAGAGGGAATTTTCCCCCCTGGGGAAAAATAATAATTCAGTATTTTTTTTAACTTGCCATATTTGCTGAAAAGGGCAGCATGCAATTGTGCATAAACATTAATATTAGCCACTTTGTTTCCTCTTAATAATCTAGGGAAACTTTACCTTAATCTGTCACTCATTTCATGCCGAAAGCACAAATGTATTGCTTTTGTTTTACCACAGGTTTCATTCCATCTGTTGGAGGCTTAGTAGATCGACACTTATCACATTTATTAGTCCTGAATTGCTATGGAAGAAAAATCCCATGGCAGGGGGACACACTCATCAATTTTTCTGAACTATTTTAAAGTTTAAAAGTATTGTCTCTGCCATGTTGATTTAGCTCCGCTGAGCTAAAATAATGCAGTTTGATTGATTTTTTTAGTTTAAAAAAATTTTTAAACTGCGTGTTTGCAAAGTCTTGTATTTCCCCCAAACCTCTGTAATTGCTTTGTTGTGATTATCATTTCCCTTTCACTGTTGCTTTCTGTGGAAACCCCAGGAAGAGTTCCTAAAAATTAAATTTCATGCTTGCATGTGTTTCTGTGATCTGCAGCGTGTATGATCTCTGAGTGGAAAACTTCTCTAAAAATAAATGGATTACCCTTTTTACTACACCGTCTGATGTCTCTTCGACAGATAGCACTGCTTCCCTGTGATCTCCAACCCGCCACAATTGAAATGACAAGCGTTGAAATGGGAGCCTCACGGTGGCGCCCTCTACCTTTGCCGGCCCGGCTGCAGAGGGTCACTTTGCAGAGCGTGGGTTCTCCAACTTGAATAGTGTGGCTGGACCCCTTGTTAAAGGGTTGAATAGTCGTCACATACCCCACAATACGTCAGCGGTGTCCACTTTGGGAAACACTGACCTAAAAGTTGGGATCTTATTCTATAACAGTGTCTTTCAATTACAAGTTATCACTGCAAAGAAAAGTTGTCTTCGAAACTGCTAAAAGGTTGAATGTTTAATCTTCATTCTGTTATAGAAATAAAACAATTCAAAATGTTTTAAATATCCCAAAAGTCTTAGAACCCTGAAAACATGTCTATGGACCCTCATTTAAAAACCTGTTTTTCCTTTTGCAAGGAGATACATCACTTCTTGGCAGAAGCCGTGCGTTTGACCTTTTATAAACTGCTCTGTAAATATCATTGTTGCTTAGTTTGTGAAAGACTAACGTGTTTCCACTAACAAAACTGTCTTTCCAGGGTTGCTGCTTTCTAGAATAATGTTTATTTTCCTACCAGGCTTTCTATTGCTGGCATTTTTTTTTTTTGAAGGCAACTAAATTTGTCTAAGGGATTGCACTTTGGGGCAATCCAAGGAATTTTAATCAAGAACCAATGAAAAGCTGCAGTCTCTAATGGAAGGAAAATGTGACAAGGTAGTGGACCTCAAAAACACTAACTGAGTAGACGTTCTAATATTTGGTGTTTTAACTAGAGGTGAACTGTTTCTAAAGTGTATTTTTAAGTAAATGTTAGAAACAAATGAAGTATTTTCTCATGGGATCACTGCTCCTATGTTAAGTCATTGCAAGGAGGAACAGAGTGGGCTTTTGCAGGGAAGTGACGAAGAGACTGCATTTGGACATCGGCATTCCCATAACACGACTCTTCTGACACACGCAAATAAATTAATCCTCCTACAAATAAATGAGCTTTAAATTAAAGTCTTTGTTTAGGAAAATCGGGCCATGTTGCTCAAAGGTACTAGGGCCTCCTTTGGTCCTTTACGGTTCTTAGAATTCTAACAAGCTTCCAGGCCCCAGGTGAAGCTGGTGCTCTTGTCTCTCTCTGAGCCAACTCACACACCTCAAAAACAAATATATATAGTTACTCACATGCCCCCGTGGGAATGTACCGTAAAACCAACAGAAAGAAAAATAATAAACATGTCACCTCATAAGCACATGCTACAGTGCGTCGCTTCAGGTTTTCAATGGCTGAGCTTCATTACAATAACCATGACGCGAACGGCTTTGGGAAACAGGACAATAGGTCAACATGTAGGCCAAAAGAATCCATCACTCAAATGGTCTTCTTCCCAAAGCACAGCCGCCTGTGTTGAGCTGAAGCTAAGACTTGGCACCGGAAGGCTTTGCTCATCCCAGTAACTTCATAGAGAAAAATAAAACTAGTAAGTCTGGATCAAAACTCATTCTTGATAAGTCAAAGAAGTTTTTGTAAGTAAATCCTTCCTTATGAATCCTAGAAAAGATTCCACGTTTATTAACCTGGTATGTGATCAGGTTGTTTGTTAGAGATGACCCCAAGTAATCTGTCATAAAAGGCTAAAATATTAGGAAAATGTGCATTTCCTTAGAGGTTCGATATATGCCCCTTGTATAAGAGTAAGAAGTAGTTCTTTTATGTGATTATGATTTATCTGGTGGCCTTAAAACACTGCATCAGAAAAATACTTTAAAAATTTTATCTGAATGACAATTATGTCCTCACTTTACTGGTGTTATTCTTAATTTTAAATATTCAACAATAATCCAGGAAATAAATTAACCCTTCAGCAATCTCTTTAAGTTAAAAGTATAATGCTGAATGCTGGTGTTATTTTATTAACCCAGAGTAGGATAGCCAGGGACAGGAGTTTTGTTTCCTCTTCTTTTGTATCCTCAGCACCTAGATCAGTGTCTGACACATAGTAGGTGTTCAATGAGTATTTGTTGAATGAATGAGTGAATTTTATGCTGAGCCGATAAAAGGCACACCCTTTAGTTACATAATTACATGAAGACTGTAATTATGCTTGTCAGAATAAGAAACAGATTGCCTTTTGATATTTGTATTTTCCTAAAAATGAGCAGGGAGCACCTAGCCATTTTAGTATTATTGCTTTAAACAGAACTGATTCTTCTGTTTCCAAAAAAGATCTTATTTAAATGAATGCTTATGGGGGAAATGTGTACTTTTAAGTAAATCAGAAGGAATCCATTTAGTTTACATGATTGGTACTTTGGGTCTTTTCCACAATACGTGTGCTTGCTTGTGAAACAGTGTGGTCTACCCGTGTTCTGTACGGGTCACAGTGCAGTGTGTGTTTGACATGTAAGATCTCCAGCGTGGATGTGATATATTATCTACCTTATATTAGTTTTTAGCTGTGTGTGCAAGTTTGCTGGCAAACAATAAAGGCTCTACTAGACTTCCAGAAAGGTATCAAGTGTTCATTTTTTTTTTAGATTTTATTTATTTATCTTTAGAGGGGAAGGGAAGGAGAGAGGGAGAGAAATACCAATGTATGGTTGTCTCTCGTGAGCCCCCTCCTGGGAACTGGCCTGCAACCCAGGCATGTGCCCTGACTGGGAATTGAACCGTGATCGACTGGTTCGAAGGCCCGTGCTCATTCCACTGAGCTACACCAGCCAGGGCTCAAGTCTTCATTCTTTTAGAAATGTATTCTATTACAAAATCCTAGTACTCAACTATTTCTAATTTTTCACTTTTCTGTGATATGTACTAAGGGCATATGTACTAGGGACAAGAGGATTATTGGCAGCAATTAAAATACCTGATGGTGCATTCCAGGCCAAGGAGAGAGATTTCATCAACAAGTATTTTGAAGCATCCGCTGCCCCCAGATCTGCATAAGGCACTTTGGGAATTCCAAGTAGAGGAAAATGAAGGGTCTGACACAAGGGACCTCTTGTCAGAGGAGGAAGTAAAGTGCATGTGCACGTGTGTGCACGTACTCACACAATTAATAAGAGAATAATCAAAAAACAACACATGAATAATAATAATTGCAAGACGGGAAGATTAAAAGCTTATTTAGAAATCCATGAGTACAAAGTGCTCTCTGAGAGTGGAACTCGTCAGGAAAAGCCCTCTGAAGTAGTGGGATTTGGGCAGAGCTTGTTAAATGCAATATTTTATGTTGCCTTTCATTCAACAAACAGTTGTGAAGTGGCTGTGTGGGCCGGGCTAGCTAAAGCCTGGGATGTCTAGGTGAATGAGATGAAGTCATGTTACCAGGTCTTATTGTTCATTTTGACCCTAGCACATACTCTCTTCTGTATCACATTAGATTTTTACTTGACTGTTTCTAGATGGAGGGACTGGTGTTGACTTTCTGGTCACTGCAGAAGCAGGGAAAATTAAAGGAGTAACAGGATTTGGGGGTGTCCAAAAGGAGTATAACTCAGGTCTTGGGCACAAGTGGACTTCCTGAAACTAACTGTTTGGCCTATTGTGTTCAAAAGTAGCAGATCAGCTATTTGCCATTTTGCTTACAAAAGAGTTGCTTTATTGAACTTTTCAATTAGTTGAGTATAGAGATGCAGATTTAAACATTCCCTCCAACTTTCTGCTGATTTTTTCAATTTCTAATACTTCTGATATTTTAGTCAAAGATTTTTACATTTTTTTCATGGAGGAAATTTTGTGTGTTTTTGTTTGTTTATTTGCTTTTTTTTAAAGCTTTCCTTATTGCCACATTTCAAAACTAAAAATTGACGATGAAACTGACCTGCCTTGCCTCTGGGACTTTCGTGATCTAGCTGCCACCCCCGTCTCTGACCACCTTCCTTATGGGTTTCCTGGCTCCCCTCCCCTGCCAACACCTCCTAATTACTGCCCCCTCACCTTTCTTGTCTTTTCTGGTTCCATCTAAATGCTGCTCTCTCTCAAGGGTCTTTGCCTAGTTCTTTCTGCTGGTGTACCTACCTTGTATTTCCAAACTCGTATTTCATTGTTCCACATTTCAAAATCAGTGTACCCAATAAGGAATTTACTATTTTTTCTCCTAAACATGCTTCTTTTTCTACTCAGCTAATCTTGGTCAGTGTTACCATTCACAACCTTTCAGCAGAAAGGTTCCACACATGCCTGGTTTCTTTCCACTTACATTTATTGAGGTGACATTGATTCATAGGACCATATAGGCTCCAAGTACACCTTTTCATGACACAAGATCTGCGTGTTGCACTGTGTGCCCACCACCCAGGATCAAACTGTCCCCTGTCACCACATATTAGGCCCCATCCACTCCCACCGCATCCCACCCCCTTCCCTCTGGCAACCACCACATCGCTGTCTGTGTTATTCCCACCTCTTTCTCATTCTCTCTTATAGATTCTCTCCTGCCACTCATTCTTTGAACGTGAGTGTTTGCCAGGGTTCTGGCCTGGCTTCTCCTTTCTTGTCACCTCACATGTTCTCCCCACGGTGAGCTTTCTCAAACCTCTATGCCTGACCCAGCTCCCCACCCCAATGTGCCCCAGATGATATTTGTCACTTCTCCCTAGTGCGACTCTCTCCTCACTCACTATGTGCTTCCTTCTATATTTGGTGACTGAAAGCATGTTTACTGGCCATCCACTGCGGAAATCCAGAGATCACCCTTGACTCTTTTCCACATTACTTTCCGAGTTTGGTCAGTGATGTGCATTCGACCACCTCACTGTCTCAGGAGTATACACGCTCCTGTGTCTACCTCTATTACCAATGCCTTCTCTCAGCCCTCATCATTTTTCATCTAGATTTCTAAGACACCATCTTAGTTGATCCTCATACCATCCCACTTTGCAGAAGAAAAAACTGAGGTTTAGTTAGATTAAGTAACTGTTTTTTTGTGATGACAATTGTTGCTACCAGGATTTGAACCACGAAGTATACTGCTTCTTTGCAACTGTGTAGTCCGGGAACCCACATCCCATCAGCTGGGACCTTGCTAGAAATGCTGAAGCTCAAGGCCTCCCAGGCCCAGTGAATCAGGCTCTGCACTTACCCACGTGCCTAGATGACCCCTGTGAAGCCCAGCTGTGGGCTGGTGTTGAATTTAATTATCCGCACTTGCACACTAGTGAGAGTAGAGCGGGTAATTAAAGCCTATACTTGCCTTGCTGTCCCTACTCTTTAATTCCCTCTCAAGTGGAGTTACCATGGTTTGAGGTGAGATTTTTCTCTTTTAAGACAGAAGCATTTTTAACCAATGGCAATGCATCTTTCGAACACAGAGAAGTGGGGAACTGGGGTCACAGCTGTGTGCCCTAGGGAATGTGTGCTCCCTCTGGGGTGCCAACTCCATGCCTGGCCATGCACTCAACTGTTTATTACCTATGTTAACAGGAAAAGGGATAAATAAAGGTATTTCAGAGAGGCTAGCTAACGTGGAGGGAAAACAGAGTCCTCGCTGTAGGTTGTTTATACTGCCTGGTGGCCGACTCATACTCGTTTATAGTCATGAACACAGAGGTGGAGAATAACTAAGGCCCCGGTGCACAGTGAGTTGGCAAGAGATGCAATCACAAGACCCAAGAATTCCTAGCTCTTATTCCTTGGCTCTAGCAACGGGACCACACACGTGAAATCATCTTTTGTACTGATTATTGAGTCCTCCTTTACAAAAATCATGCCCTGGGAACACTTGTCTCCATTTCTGAGGCCGTGTGCACAGAGGAAATCATGAATGCCACCTCGTCTGCTTGTGTAGGGGAGATTTACTTTCTGTATTTGCACTGACATCTATAGCCTGTGCTCCCCTTCTTTGATGCCTCAGAACTATATCCAAAGACTGCTATTGTCTTACAGTGTATGGAAGAAAATCCTTATCTTGGCTTTACAATTAACACAGAATTGCTAACTGGCCATACTGATGAGTCTGGGGAGAGAACCAGAAGGCCGGGGAAAACGTGAATGGATTTCTTTTTTTAAAGGCAGACTTAGTGAAATTTATAGCACTGAATCCAATCCCATTAAAACAGGTTGTAAAAAAAATAAGTTTCCGCGCTCCTAAGCTGCTTGTATGTGGCAGTGGCACCTCCGTGTGCAGCGTATGTGTGCGTGGCACTCTGGTTCCAGGGCAGGCTGGCACAAAGTGGCCCTAAGATCTGCTGCCTTCACTGGGGAGTCTTGGGAGAGGAACTCCTGGCAACTCGATCTCTCTCTAAGAGATGCTGGAGCCTTCTTCAGATGGGGAAAAAGGAAAAGTTCAACCAGGCACTGTTTCGTAAACACCTCTGACTCATTGGGAAGCCCACGCTGCAGAGAGCCAACGGCGGCGGGGACAGATGATGCTGACCTCGTTTGCCAGAACAAAGGTAGGATTTCCTTTTTTGGTTGTCGTGAATTTTCCTTCTTTATTAAGGGAAAGGAATTTAATGAGCATTAGTTCTCAAGGAAGGCAGAGGCAGGGAGTGGAGGGTGGAGCCCTGTGTTCTTCGTCCTCTGCCTTTCCTGCCTGGCCCAGCCACCAGGCCTCCACCACCACCTCCAAAACCCTTATCGGTCCACTGAAGTGGCAGACTTCTTTAACCTTTGACCCAAATTGTGTCTGAACCTTCATCCTGAGGAAGCAAAGTTTTGAACATTAAGCCACTAGACTTCAAAAGCCCCTGTGTTTGTCTCCTGTTCTTTATCAAGGATCCCAATACCTTTGTCTGACCAGCAAATAAAGAGGAACCTGCTCACCCCCATTGTAGCGGTGACATGCTGGGTGAAGAAATCTCATCAGAGGAGAGTATTTATTTTGTTTATTTGCTTTTTTGTTTCTTATTTCTAGTCACAAAATCAATGTAAACACAGCGTAAGAAAGACTTCCATTTCTGCCTCCCTGAAAATACCTATCCGCATCTTAAAAGTAAGTCGTGTCAGTATTTCAGGATCCGAATTTAACCAGTCTGAAGTTGAAATATCTTGCAATCTTTTTAGAGAAATTTGCTTTGGAAACAACACTGGCTGTGTGAATGGACTACCCTGTATATCCCCAATCAGATCGTGGGGTTCTTGCACTTAACCGAAAGTGCTCCCAGATGAGGATATGCCTCAAAGAATGTGGGGAGCGCACAGTAAATCTGAGAGCATTAACAGAAGACTAAAACCCAGATGGAACCAAATGACCAAAGGAAAATGTGTAGAAGAGTAAGTTTTAACGTTTGTAACAGGGAAATGCTGACCTCAGTGCATCGAAGAAGGAGGGACACCCAGCTGACTTAAATCAAAGTCCAAAACTAATTTTGATTTATACTTGTAACTCTAGTGACTTGTTCTTTAAAAAAATGATTTACATTCGTTTTATTTGTCCTGTCAGTTAAAGTAACTGAGGCTGCCAAAACGCTGTCATTTCTTGTAACTGATTACCCCCCCTTCCCATAGCTGTCATCTGTGTCTCAAGTGCATTTGTCTTTGGAATGTTGTGCCTTTATTGCCTTTTGTGGGATCTGTCTTAGTCTGGCATTTTCACTGGGCTAGACACATTGCTATATTACAGTAGGGCAAAGGTCATCCACACAGCCATCAATTCTAAGAATGATTTTTTGGTTAATAAAACTAATTTTCTTAGCTGAGGGCTACTTGCTGTGAGAAAGATTTATATTTACCAGGTTGTATTTTCTAGAAAGTGATAGAATGCCGACTACAAAACGATCACTTATGATGCTATAGTGGTTTGTCAAAATGTTTATTCTTTAGCCTATGGGTTTTAAGTTCAACAGGAAATTTGAGGTTATATGTGAAGTGACATGAGGAAGCAACTATGTGTTTTGGGAGAATGTGTAACAAGTGTTATTTTCCCTCTGGTTCAGAAAGCTGCTAGGCAGAGAGAACAGAGGTGGAGTGCTCATTTAGAGCCAGGATTTGGAGGCAAGAGATGTGGAATAGAAAATTGCCTTAGTCATCTGCAGTGATCTTAGGCACATTAACAAATTATCTAAGCCTAGATTTTTTTCACCCATAAAATGGGCATGACAATAGTACCTGCCTTTATTTGGAAGATGAAATAGTACATGCGCAAAATGGACTTACCTCTACAAAGTGTATTAGTCAGGCTAGGCTGCTTATACTGTATAACAAACAGCCCCATGTAGGTTAGTGGGGTGGGGATGAGGTCTGCTCAAGTTAGTCATTCAGGTATTCAGGTGATAGAGCACCATCATCTCAGACCTTGTTGGTCACATGCAGAGCTCTCATGATTTCATGCCAGCAACAAAAGCCTCAGCTTAGAAGGAACAGTCATCACTTGTCTTCCAATTCACTGACCAGACCAGCTATGTGAGCCTACCTACTTTCAAAGAAACCATGATGGCATAAACTCAGGAGGCAGAGAGCTGGAAATATTCGGTAAATAGCACCAATGATTATCACATAAAATTTTATGCACACACATACATATGTGTATGTATATGTACATATATGTGCTGCCATTTCCATGTACATGCATACATGTATATGTATGTAGAAGTGTATATATGTAGTATGTGTGTTTGTGTGCAGAGAGAGCATCCAATTTACTTTCTTTCTAAAGGTGAAGCAAGTAGAGTTACTCTAGGAGATCAGTGTCCAAGTTAGGACACCCAGACGTGCCACATGCAGCAGGAGCCACCCGACTGAGTGCTCCAGGCACTTTAAAGAAAGGGGTGAGATCAAAAGGCCACTTAAGGCATCTGGGCCCATTTTCAAGGAAAGAGTTTCCCTAACTCTACAGGGAAGAAGCCCTTCCACCAGATATGGTGATATCTAATATCACCATACTAGATGTTTAAAAGAACAGTATTATATGAATGATCTTTTTTTCCCCAGTAAGTCTATGTGCTACACATAGAACAGTAATTGGCAAAAAGGACAAGAGTTTGTATGGGTGACTGGGTGACTATCAGCTAAAATGCCACATAGGATGTTGGGTAATAGGGCACACGACTACAGTTGTAGTTGGAGCTAAATTTACATTGGGTGTGAAACTTGGCAAGTCACTTCAGCTCCCAGATCCTTAGTGTCCTCACATGTGTAGTGGGGATAACACCTGCCTCTGCAGGGGGTTTGGATCACAGAGCACAGAGATTACAAGAGAACTTGGAAAGCATGGTGCAGAGTCACTGGCAAACAATAGGCGCTCAATAGTGTTCACCCGTTCATCCATTCAATCATTCAGTCCATGCACAGAGGCCACAGATCCTCTCTCGGAGCTCTTTAGAAAATGCAACATTCTTCTCAATTCTATTCATAAAATATTTTAAGAAGTGGAGTTTCCTACACAAACTCTGCCCTGGTGATGTGGTGACGGTACAGAATGGGAAAGGGCCTCCCTGGCAGACACAGAGGTCTGAGCCACCCAGGTACCCCTGGGCTCGTGGCCGCAGGTCAGAGTTGCATTCCCCACCCAGCGGGTGGGTCAGGACCGGGCAGGGGAGGCTCCAACTCCACAACCCACTCCACCGTCTCAGCGGGTCTGAGCCGTTTGCCTCTCTCAGCACAGCCATGTCCCGAGGGAGACCCAAGAGCCTCTACGAACTGAGTGCTTGGCAGAAAGAGCCTTGGGCAGGACCTGGGTTCTGCTCCTCACTCGGCTGCTGAGTGACTTTGTTCGGCCTACTTAACCTTTCTGGTCCTCAGTTTCCTTTCGTGTTAAGTGTGGGATTTGATGGTTGGTGGGTTTTCAAACATTTTTTTTTCAGAACCAAGGGAAATCTTGTAGTCCCCAAGTTTAAAATAATAAACAAACAAACAAATAAATAAATAAATCCAGCAGAATGGCTCTGAATTCCCAGAGGGACGCACTCCAAGTTTCCTTTTACCCTTACACAAGTTTCTTCAGCTCTTTAAATGTTTCTCCTCACCCTGGTGCCTGGAAGCTGAGAACACTCTTCTCTGAGACTTACAAGCCTTTACCAGGCCACGAGTGGGCTCCCACATTAATCCGTGGTCTCCTTTGTTGGGAATTAGTGGGTCAGCTTGCCTTCAGCCACTGATGCAGAAGTTGAGGGAACAGAATATAGACCCAAAATATGAGGCTAGGGAACAGCTGCCCCCAGCTTCTCTGAGACCTGGGGCAGGGGCAGGATGAGGACCGCCGCTCCTCCTCTGGTTCAAGATCACATCAAGAGGCATCGAGGAAGTCATGAGAGAAGTTGTAACCAGAAGTAATGACAGGGGAGGCCCCTGGGGATGTCCACACAGCACAATTTCGCCCGAAGCCAGCCTGCCCCTTGCCAGCAGCCCCCCAGCAGCTGGGAGCCAGTTTGAGGGAGGAGTTGCCTCACTGGTGGCAGGGAGTGGGTCGGCATGGGCAAATGCCAATGCTCCCTCTTCTGAGCGGGAACAGTTGTCTCCATTTTCAGCTGCCACTTCCCCTCTGCTTTGCTTTCCTCAGGAAGCAGCCTGTGGAGGTGGCAGGTGGCCGGGAGCCACACAAAACAGCTAACATTTTCCAGACACTCACTTTGGACCTGTCCTGTGCTTGGCAACGGGCACACATTATTTTAGTTAATCATTAGCAACCCTTTGAGGAGGGTAGGGGCTGTTACTCTTCCCTCCCACTAACATCTCTAGATGAGAAGACAAGATAGAACTCTGAGCCATGGGGCCCCCAAAACCAAGAGGCCTGGGAGAAGTGGGGAACCAGCAAAGGACACCAAGAAGACTCATGATAGAAAGAGAGTGGGAGGAGGGTGAGGGGACTTTTCAAACTAAGTCCTGGGTTTCCCTCTGACTGGACCAATTGAGGTTGAACCAGCCCTATAGTCATGAAATGAATAGTGTCCACTTTTGGCTAATCACTTGAAAAGGGCCTCAGAGTGGCTTACTTGTATGAAGACTCAGCCTTGGAACTGGAGTGGGGGACAATCCCTTACAATCCCACCTAAAGGGAAAATTTAATACCAGGAGGCAGCCAGTAAGTGAATCCATGATCTCTCTACACATTCTCCAGGGGAACTGATAATTTGCTCTCTTGCATTTCCAGAGCCTTTTATTCATACTAATAGTTTTGTAGTTATTACACTGTTACATGGTCAACTGTCTGTTTACTGATTTTTCCGATTGTTAGCTCCTTGAAGAAGAATCATGTTTCATTCATTGAACCCCAGGGCCAAGCCTAGGTGAATATTTGTGGAAGTGAGTTAAATGAGAACATGTGAAAGTATGGAGATTTTTGTCTTTCTATGGGAACTGCTAGGTGATATGAAGATATGAAGCCTTAGAGTAAGAAGAAAAAATTTAAAACCCTTAAAATTCTTTGATCCATCTGTTATTTAACCACATAGACCTGTACCTGGTTAAACTGCTATTGTGAAGTTATTTCTTATTAATTTTGCCTGCAAGAACAATCAGTTCTTAAATAGCTTTAAAGCAGAGTTGAAGATCTTTTTGGTAATTGAATATACACACAGCTACTGGTTGTGAATTCATGAAAGTTGCTCAAAGAAACTGTAAGGACCTATAAATTCATATTGTGTACATAATATTATGCATAACATATAACATGTATATGAGGTCTGTCCAGAAAAAGTCCAACTATTGTTAATAAAACCAGACTGGTTTGTACAGCATTGATGTAAGCTGGCAGCCAAGGAAAGGGGGCTGGATTGTGCATGCATGAACGATGGCGACTTCACTGTACCAGTCAGTGGGGGTGGTAGATGCCCACTGAGTGAGCATGTGCACTGTGTGGCCATCACATTAAAAATGATTGAGTGGGACTTCCACCAAGATGGAGGCATAGGTGGAAACACTGTGCCTTCTCCCACAACCAAGTTTGAATACAACAAAGGTTTGGAGAAACAAAGACACAACCAAAGGACAGAAAATTGAATTATACGGAAGTCCGACTACACCTAACCGTTCAACGGGACGGTAAGAGGGGCGGAGCCAGCAGCGAGCAGGGTCGGGCAGGACAGGGCCCCCGACCCAGGCGCGCAGGCAGACGGGAACCAGTTGGGGTGCGGGGCAGACCGCGGGCGCATATTCGCGCACAGTGAGACAGACCATGCAGGCCCCAGTGGGCGAGGGCTGACGGCGGTGGCACACTCACGTGCAGTGGGACGAAATGCGTGGGCCCGGTGACTGACGGCAACAACTGCGGCACCGGTGAGGGCCAGGGCGGCAGGCGGCAGATGGGACGCCAGAGTCCCTCTTTGACCCCGCACCCACATACAATGTCACAACCCAGCGACTGAGTTGCCCTGTTCNTTTACTGATTTTTCCGATTGTTAGCTCCTTGAAGAAGAATCATGTTTCATTCATTGAACCCCAGGGCCAAGCCTAGGTGAATATTTGTGGAAGTGAGTTAAATGAGAACATGTGAAAGTATGGAGATTTTTGTCTTTCTATGGGAACTGCTAGGTGATATGAAGATATGAAGCCTTAGAGTAAGAAGAAAAAATTTAAAACCCTTAAAATTCTTTGATCCATCTGTTATTTAAACACATAGACCTGTACCTGGTTAAACTGCTATTGTGAAGTTATTTCTTATTAATTTTGCCTGCAAGAACAATCAGTTCTTAAATAGCTTTAAAGCAGAGTTAAAGATCTTTTGGTAATTGAATATACACATAGCTACTGGTTGTGAATTCATGAAAGGTGCTCAAAGAAACTGTAAGGACCTATAAATTCATATTATGTACATAATATTATGCATAACATATAATATGTATATGAGGTCTGTCCAGAAAAAGTCCAACTATTGTTAATAAAACCAGACTGGTTTGTACAGCATTGATGTAAGCTGGCAGTCAAGGAAAGGGGGCTGGATTGTGCATGCATGAACGATGGTGACTTCACTGTACCAGTCAGTGGGGGTGGTAGATGCCCACTGAGTGAGCACGTGCACTGTGTGGCCATCACATTAAAAATGACTGAGTGAATAGAGCAAAAAGTCTGCATCAGATTTTGCATTAAGCTGGAAGATTCCGCTGTGGAAGTTATTTGGATGATTAAGAAGGCTGCAGGTATGGGCAACTGGTAATTGGCAGCTTCAACACAGGACAATGTGCCCGCTCATGCATCACATCTCTTGCAGAGTTTTTTGGTAAAACATCAATTCAGCCAGGTGACTCAGCCCCCTGTAGCCCAGAATTTGGTGCCCTGCAAATTCTGGCTTTTCCCAAAATGAAAATCACCTTTGAAAGAAAAGAGATTTCAGACCGTCAATGAGATTCAGGAAAACATGATGGGGTAGGTGATGGCGGTTGGAGAAACTGTGAGGTCCCAAGGTGCCTACGTAGAAGGACACTGAGGTATCATTGCTGTATGTACAATATTTCTTCTATCTTCTTCAATAAATGCCTCTGCTTTCCAGAGTGTGTGGCTGGATACTTTCTGGACAGACTCATATATATTTTATATAATTTGAGTACTGATTAATACTCCAATGATAGGGCAGTTGGTCCAAGAGAATATGGTATAAAAAGAAAGTAAAAGCCTTAGGAGGAAACCAAATAAATAGGCATATACTCTGCTAGATTAGGCTTTTCTCCATGTTGTTATGATTTTTCATTGGACATGATTTGTCCCACAACACAACTGAATCTCTACAATGAACTGTATATTACAGAGTTCTAGGTAATTCCGTGCTTGGCCACAATTAAAGCAGCTTAGACTTTCTTAGAGGAGAATAAAAAGGCCAAAATATTTTTCTGTCCAGTATTTCAGTGAGAAAAAGAATGGCAAAATGTAAAATGTAAACATTCAAAATATTATAAACTATATTATATTGATGCAATCTATCTTTGACTTAATACTCTGGAGACATTTTCTATTGTTACCTCCTCTCATAGACATATTAAGATATATCTGTTCACATGTGCCGTTTCAGAGGTTTAAGCACTAATATATAACTTTTTTAACAAAAGATTCCAAAGGTTTATTTGTTTGCTTGTTTATTTTTAGAAGATGATCCTTATTAAATAAATTGTTGGTGTTTACAATTTCCTTTTAAAGGCACTTTCTTTAGTCCTTATGAAAAGCACTGATTATAAGGATGGAGGCTTAGAGAGTCCCCATGGAGTCCATCAGCTCAGGGTACTTGATGACTGTTCTTGGACTATTAAGGAAGTCACCAATTTTGTTGGCCTCTCTTTATGGTAAAATAAAAAAGAGGGTACCTCTTAAGAAATTAAGAATCAAAAACAGCATACATTTGAAAAAACAGATACTAGAGCAGGTAAGACTGGATAAATATGACCAAATAATGATGTAAATCTCAACCCAAATCAGCTATCCAGGATACAATTCTAGGTCAAGTGACGCTTTTCTCCCTTTACGAGGTCTGTCTAGACTTGTGAGAAATCACGGTAAACTTCAACGGTCACAAAGAAGTTGACTTGAAGTGTTCTCCTGGCTGGGCTGGGGCTGGAAATGCGATGTGAGAAGCAGGGGTGCACTTCGTGAGCTTGTGTTCAGGGAAATGGACCTTTCCCCAGCACAGCTCCCTCCTCTGTTTCCCATGTAGGGACCCCGTAGGGTGGAAGTCGGGGAGCAGAAAGCTCAAACGCAGAGTGCAGAACAGAAGCGATGGGAGAACACCATTCTCCCATGCAGTGTTCTCCCTGTTTGGTGGTAAGGGCTGGGGCTGCATTTATGTTGTTATTATCCTCTGCTCACCAGCAGGGCTATCAGAGCTCTTTCCCTTTGCCCTTGAAAATGACATTAAATAATTCTGTGCAAGTACATTGGAGAAAGCCAGCGCAGTAGCCTGTTAATCCGCTGAGCCACTTCAGCACCTTGACAATGAGCAGAGCGCGGTGGATGGCTGCGTTGGTCGGTTGGAAAGCTGTACAGACAGGCCGTGCGAGTCATTCCATTTAAGGGATCTTTTCTTCTGTGGTCACCCAAACCTCCTCGGCCCAACAGCTCGGCCGCCTCCCTGTGGCCCATTGCAGCCGTGCTTCTACGACGACGTGGGGTCAATTTGGAGGGCAATTGTCACCTTCTTCTCCCTCCAGGGAGCAATTTTTCTTCATAAGTCTCCTTTTTCCCAGCGAGCAAAGATGACCTGGAAATTTGATAGCACCAGAGTTACAAACTATACTTTCTCAAGAGAGATATATTACTTTAGAGAAACTAGCTTTTATCCTGCTGAGAAACTATACTGTGCCGAGGGGATTGTCTCTTATTAGAGCTGCGAGGGCTGAAGGAAGCATGTAGTGCGATCTTCCCCACACCAGAAAGGCTGCTGGAATCGTGTATGACCCTGAAAAGAAACTGCAGTGTTACTTAAGGGTGGAGGTGGGGAAAGACAGAAATGGCAGCGTAAGCCAGTACATTCCTTGTGCAGAGTGCGCTCGATACTCTTAAGTGTGATACTCTTGATACTCTTAAACACACCAGGAGAAAAGTTCTCAAGGTTTCCAAACTCCTAGGTGATGGTGGAGTTCTTGGCTAAGTTCCTAGAGCATTATTAGGCATTATAAACGTCCTATGAATGCACGCAGCCTCCTAAGAACAAAAACATTGTCATGGGGATTTGAGTATTTAATCTTCAAGGGGTATAAAGCCTTTATTTTCCATTTCTCAATAAAAACAAACCTTTATCATATAGAATAGGCTAAAGAATATTGGGAAATAATTTTGGAACAAAAAAAGACACTTTAATAGTCAAATAGCAGCAGTTATCGAACACTTATTGTCTGCTGGGCACAACGGAGGGGGCGGGGTGACTTAGTGATCCCACAAGCATGATCCCTGTCCCCACGAAACTTAGACTGCAGCGGGCAGGACGGGTGCGGAGCAAGGGTGATGAGCAAGTCACACTGAACAGAAACTCAGTGGNAATAAAAACAAACCTTTATCATATAGAATAGGCTAAAGAATATTGGGAAATAATTTTGGAACAAAAAAAAGACACTTCAATAGTCAAATAGCAGCAGTTATCGAACACTTATTGTCTGCTGAGCACAACGGAGGGGGCGGGGTGACTTAGTGATCCCACAAGCATGATCCCTGTCCCCACGAAACTTAGACTGCAGCGGGCAGGACGGGTGCGGAGCAAGGGTGATGAGCAAGTCACACTGAACAGAAACTCAGTGGTGGCAAAGGACACCTCCTTGTAGGATTAAGACATCCAGTATACTGGAAGAAACACAACATGAAAAGATACTCACGATTCCTTCTTTCTCCCTAAGCTCCCCTTTGGGCATGTAGGGAGTGAGGCGACCCTTATTTCTTCTTCTTAGGGAGCCTGGAGGTCTTGGTGTTTCTTATGCAACCCCTTCCAGAGAACATGCACTGTGTTTTAAGATGTGATTTATTTATTCAGGCTTTTCAGATGTATTACTTCCCACAAAATCTTCTCAGAGTCTGTTTTCACTCTGTGATTTCCCTTACTGTGTTCAAAAATCTATGTATAGGTACAGGTCAAACTAAAAATGTCCAGCTATGTGTTTGTCCCACTCAGAGATATTTCTGAAGAACAATAACTGTTCACACTAGCAAACTTGGACAGCGTCCATTCATACCAAAATGATGAGCATAAACATTTTTTCTACAGCTGGAAGTCTGTGCTAATAATTTAGCTTTTTAGTTTTGCTTGAATTATGGATATTTTCAACCATGCACAGAAGTGGAGGAGGGAGTACCCCAATGTACTCATTAAGCTTCAAGATCTTTGTCAAATTTATTTCACCAATGTAACTTCCCCTTACTACACACAGACCTTTAAAAAAATCTGGAGTATTTCGCATCAAATTTCAGTCATTCTATGACGTCACTCGCAGATACTTCAATATTTATATCTAATAGATAAGGATATTTAAAATACAACATGCCACTACCACAACTGATCAAACTAACAAAAATTCTTTGGTATCATGTAACATGGCTGGTAATCAGATTCCTAGTTTCCCTCCACATCCACTGTCCCTTCAACGTGTATGTTCCTCTGTATTTTGATCTTCTTTCCCTACTCTGCTAAGTGCTTGTAAATCTCTAGCTCTTGTCCAGATCTCCTTTATGAGTTTCAGACTCACACAGTTTGTTTCCCCCTGATGAACTCTCCTTGAATGTTACCACACACAGGTTAAAAAGTAACATTTCCCTCCCAACTCTAAACCTTTCTCTTTTATTTCTTTTAAGCTTCATTTTTAGATTTTTTTTCTTGTAAACAAAATACAGTTGTTTTGTTTTTCCACTAACCTAACACTGCATAATCCAAGTAAATTGCCCAATGCAGTGTCTGACACATTTTGAGTACTCCGCAAAGTTAGCTAGTAGGACTAATAGAATCCAAGTTTATTCCTCCATTTGTTGATTTCAACTGTATGCAGTCAGGGGGACTCTTTTATCTCGTTAGTACACAGAGTGGGTTCTTGATCTTTTATGGAAGTCCAATCGAACAGCACAAGAAAGAAAGAAATGAAGTCTCAGCATACATATATTCAAGTTTAAATTTAGATTATATTCTATTAAAAAATATGTACCACAGAATTTAGAGCGGAGAATGCCAGTAGTCAGGCTACTCTTGATCATATGCTTGCTGACTCTTCGCAGTTCCTAAGGTTTTGAGAAAGCTTAAAGTAAACCAACATTAAAAAGCAGGTTTTGGCATGCATCACAGTTGTGACTGGATTGTGCAGCGAATTGGACAGGTACCGTCTGACATACTAGGAAATGCTTTGCTACTAGTATTATGTTTAAATGAGAAAAACATTTATTTCAGCAACGGTTTTAGATCAGAGTTCTACACACCTTTTATCAAGAGCAAAATAGTATATATTCTAGGCTTCACAGGACTGCCCTTGTAGTGAAAAAGCAGCCATAGACAATACGTGAATGAAGGAACATGGCTGTGTTCCAATAAAACTTTATTTACAAAAAGATAGCAGGAGAGATTTGGCTCACAGGATGAAGTTTGCTGATTCCTCGCTTAGATGATTATTTATCATTGTCCAAAACGAAGAATGCAGTTTTGGTGTGGATCTTCTCTGACCATGAAGATTTTAAAAACCTTTGCATTCTATCTCTTTATCAATTTAATACTTTAAATGTTATGGGTCTATGAATAGTTTAGACTCTTTTCAGCTGCCATGTGAAAATGTGTTAGTTCTGTTATTATAATGTTTGAAAATGTATGTAAAAGCATTCCTGTGGCTCCTTAGAAATCCTTGAAGGGCTGACACGGGACTGGGCAAGCAGTGTGTTTTCCTGTAAGGGCTGAATTTCATCTCCATAGGGACCCAACTTTAAGTGTCAAAGTTTTATAAATTCCAACCCCTTTCCTGTGTTTCCCCAGCCAGAGTAGTAGTAGCTGCTTCCAGCAGTTGCTGTCTGTGAGAGCAAATAGGTTTTATTCTTACCTGCTTATATATATATATTTTTTACCTGGTTAATAATTTTGTATAGCTAACGGTTCTTTGAATTAAATTTTCTCTGTTCAAATACTGATGCGGTTTTGTCTCCTGAGTGGATCCTAACAGATACATATCCTAAAATAAAATTTAATTCAGTTATTAAAAAATGACTAAATATTTTTGAAACTAGTTGGGTATGTGAATCTACTTTTTCAACTGTAAATTATATGAGATCTAATGTCTTTAATTAAATTAGGATCCAAGTTGTAAGTATAAAGAGACTACAAAATACCTCCTTAATAATTTTCTGGTGATTACATGTTGAAATAATTCAATTTTAAATAGGTTAAATAAAATATCCTGTTAGTTTGCTTTTACCTATTCCTTTGTGATGTGGCTACTAGAAAATTTTACCTTGACTCTCACTATAACCCGTGGGATAGTGCTGTTCTACATTGTTTTCCTCCATCTTCGTCATGTTTGATATGAGGATGAGAGTCCAAGGGAGGGCAAAGGGATGACCATAAGATTGAGAGAGGATGAAAGGAAATTTTTTTATCTTCATTTTTATATGTACCTTAAGGTCACAATGCTGAGACTAGTTTTTAAGAATAAATTACATTTCATCATATTGCAGGGAGCCATCCAAATTTTGCTTTTCTACAATAATTTATGTCTATTTGATATTATTCTCAATACCTGAGTCATCAGCTAGAATTTCCTTAAATATTTTTTAATTAACTAGATTAATTTCTTCAAAATTATTTGACTGTGTGTAGATTTTTGGCAAGATACGNGCTTTTACCTATTCCTTTGTGATGTGGCTACTAGAAAATTTTACCTTGACTCTCACTATAACCCGTGGGATAGTGCTGTTCTACATTGTTTTCCTCCATCTTCGTCATGTTTGACATGAGGATGAGAGTCCAAGGGAGGGCAAAGGGATGACCATGATTGAGAGAGGATGAAAGGAAAATTTTTTATCTTCATTTTTATATATACCTTAAGGTCACAACGCTGAGACTAGTTTTTAAGAATAAATTACATTTCAACATATTGCAGGGAGCCATCCAAATTTTCCTTTTCTACAATAATTTATGTCTATTTGATATTATTCTCAATACCTGAGTCATCAGCTAGAATTTCCTTAAATATTTTTTAATTAACTAGATTAATTTCTTCAAAATTATTTGACTGTGTGTAGATTTTTGGCAAGATACACACTTTTTTGATTAAACATTTTTAAAAAGTATATCCTGATTTTCAATCAATCAAACTAGCCTTGACCAACTAGATTGATCAACCAATCAAATTAGCCTTTTCATTCCATTTAAAACCAAAATGTTATATTGAACTTTTAATATAAACCCAAATGCATAAATGACATAAGTATTGTGGTCTGTTTGGATTCATTAATATTCATTTGACTAGAGAAATAAATTTAAAGTTTTAGGTAGAAATTTAAGAGCTTCTGAACATAGAAACTGGTGGCAAACATAATGTAGAGTTCTAAATGACTGGTTATGTTACCTCACAAGGGGAGTGTTTAATCAGTGAAACGGTGCTGTGACTGGAACTCAGCATTTCCCTCTGCAATTTGGGACTGAGATCTAGCCTTTTGAGCCTAAATACAAAGCCAGTAGGACTGAGCTGAACTGTCTTTAAGAAATATTCCCTTTGTTAGTCCACAGCTCTTTCTTTTCTTGGAAAATGCTCCCTCTCCCTCTCTTGTGGTTCTAAAAAAAATTGCCCAAAAGTCAATAAATAAAAAATAAAGAGTTCCCAGCTCAATTTGAATTTCAGATAAACAATGAAGGATAAATAAATGGAGCATCCTAATCTGACAGAGTGTCTACCTACTTCTGCTCGCACAGCTGGGCATGTGACCCAAAACTGGCCAATCACAGCATCACTACACCCCGGTTCACACCGATTGGTCTAACATGTAAACACTGTAGGCTAATCAGAGCCTTTCCATTGAGTTGATATAGGGAGGCTGGAAGAGACATGGTCTCTTTTCCTTTGGATTGCATGCTACAAGGATGGTAGCCTTGGGTGGACAGCAGCCATTTCTCCCTGCCGCTTAAAGGGAGTCTGCCTGTAGGAAGAGAAAAGTACAAAACCCCTAGAGATGAAGACAGATGAACAGCTGTTTGGAGGTATTCTTGGTGTTTCGTGCCAAGGTTAGATAGTGATTAAGTGTGTTCCCCCATCAATATTGAACAAGCCTAACTGCAAGTTCTTACTCTACAACATACATTTAAATTAAGCCAGAATCTTAACCATGGTGACACTATAAACAGTTATTTTTTCATCTGTTTGGCTTTATTTCTCTGGAGTTCTACTGGGCAGGGTGATGTCATCCAGTGTAATATGTCCATGCGCACTTATTTTCTGACAGTGCATCTATGATATTATCACTATGAACACAGTGGAGGCATCAATCTGAGCTCCCATTTTTAAGGGTGTTTAAGAATGAAATGTAAATGGATGTTTTGTTTTTTAAATTTCCACCTCCGTTCTATTCATGTTCTAAATCTGTTCTGTCATTAGGCAGTACCTCCAGACATCAACGGGTGGGCTTCTGTTCCTCAGATCCTAAAGGCAGGATGCTTCCAATACTGCCTTCAGAAAAAGGAATGGTCTCCTCACTCTGGCTTTAATTCCAACAGTCAGCCGAAGGGCAGTGTCATGAGAAAAAGTTTGAAGGCAGGACCCCCTGCTTGATCTGTGGGACCCAATGCAAAAAATGTATCTACATATCTATATCTATGTATCTACATCTGGAACCTTTTCTTCAAAGATGCTTAAGAATTTCAGGATGGGCACAGCAGAACATGAAAGCACAGGGTCCTTCTAAGTATAGGGTCTTTGTAACTGCACAGGGTGCTGACCCATGAAGCCGGCCCTAACTTGAGGGACATGATTAGTTTCTTAATGCCTTCATTTCCCTATCTGTAGAACAAGAGGCAAAACTGGCTTTTTAGTAACAAATACTAATGAGTTATTTGTGAAGTTGTGAAGCTCCAGGCGCATAGTGGGTTCTCAGCTGAAGTAACTACCCTGTGACTCCATCGTACGCGGTGCAGGCATGAGACCTTTGCATCGGCCAGTTGTGAAGTCAGAGCCTGGCTCTGCCGCTCCCTGTGGCCAATTACCTGATGTCTCTAAACCTCAGATTCCTCACCCATACAGAGGAGACAATAAATGCGTGCACTCCTGAAAGATTATTTTGAGGATTAGGTGAAGCGATGCATTTAAAGCATTTGGCTCTATTCCTAGCCTACAGGACTCTCTAAATGCTGGCTGGTATGGCTATGTGCCAGGCCCTATGCTAAATGTTTTACACACACTATCTCATTTAATCCTTACAACACCTTGAAATTTCGAGATCATTTCCTTCAGTAAATTTAAACTGGGGAGGTTAAGTGCTTTTCCAAGTGTTACACTGTTACTTTGTAATGGGGCCGTAATTGAGATTCCAGGTCTCTCTGATCCTAAAACCTACGCACTTAACCACTATGCACATTGCCTTTAGCTGTATAGTCTTCCTATTTCTCATTCGTTTCCATAACCTCAATGTCTGTCTGCAGTGAGGGGGAATACAGCATACACAAGAAAAATTTTCAAAATTAACATATTTGAATGACCATTGTAAGATGCCTCTCTATGCATCTGTCTGTCTGTCTGTCTGTCTGGGTATCTGCCTGTCTGTCTTCTGAAAAATAAAGGAAAAGCGGCTGACCACAAAAGCAACGACACATTTAATGACACATGAACACAAGGAAACTGGTTTGAGATTTAGAGATGCTTATCAAACACCAGCGGAGCTGGGTGTGTTTGCCCCTAATTACATGTTCTTCGTTTGGGTGTTTCTGAAACAGTACTCTGAAGGGCCTTTCATGTTTTCTTTCCACTGAGCAATTATTATTTTTCTTTGGAATGGATGCTGCTAATTTCTTATGCAAGACAGAGTGGCACTAGTCACACCCCTGTGTGGAACCTCAACACCAGAGCCGTTCAGATTGCAGAAGCTGAGATCAGTCTCTGCTTGTTCATTCTTTGTTTCCTAGCTAGGGGGGCGTTGCTGTTTTAGTTTCCTTTTGTCCTGGTATACAGTTTGACGTTAAGTTCAGGGCCTGAAGAAAATACGGGCTGATGATTTTACTTTCAGCTTGGCCAGCACTGGAACACTGGAAATATTTCTATAGCCTTGAAAACTTTGAAAACTAAGGCCACCTTGAAATGTTGAGATGATCAACACGTTCAAGAACTTTTTCGAGACCAAGATTTTTCTCTTGTTGAAATCGAGTAAAATTTAAGTGATAGCAAAAGAGTTAAACAGGAGAGTTAAAATTAACGTGCCGTTTGTATTTTAGATTAATTAAATAGCAGTCCTTTTTATGAAATGCCTGCTATAAGCCTGGTTCTATACTAGGATAGGGGAGAGAGCTACATATATATAAATTTATTATTGCTAAATTAAACCAAATTATTGCTAAATTATAAAATAAGCATAATTGCCATTGTCCATTCACTCTCTTCCCTGTCATTGCTTTTTGCTCTTTTCCTCTCAAACAGATTTTTTCCCCTCTAATACCCTCCAAGGTATGTATTCTGATAAGTGTCAATAAGTGATCTGTGTTTAAGAGGCACGGCTCAGTAACATTTTATTTTTTTATTTTTTCACTTTTTTAAAGATTTTATCTATTTATCTTTAGAGGGGAAGGGAAGGAGAGAAGGAGAGAAATATCAATGTATGGTTGCCTCTCGTGAGTCCCTTGCTGGGAACTGGCCTGCAACCCAGGCATGTGCCCTGACTGGGAATCGAACCACGATCGTGTGGTACGCAGGCCTGCACTCAATCCACTGAGCTACACCAGCCAGGGGCACCACTCAGTAACATTTTAGAAAAAGGTACATTAATTATAAAAGCAGATTTTACTGAGTGTGTCTATGTGCTGGTTGGGTGCTAGGGACTTGACATTCATTACTTCATTTAATTCTCCCAATAAAACTGTGTGGTAGGGGCTACTGCTATCCTCATTTTTGTTTAAGTCACACAACTGTTAAGTGGTAGCGTCATGATGCTAAGCCAGACAGTTTCTGTGACAAGTAAAACATAGTCACCTCCCCCAAAACCACCTGTGGACTTCTCCGAGCCATTAGTATGCCACAGTGCCCTGTGAACCTCCAAGATGTGGATATAGTATATTGTGGCTCCTTATTTATTTGTCTTACTTTCTTGTTTTATTTTTCATGGAGGATCTCAACAGACTAGAATTCTGCAGAACACATTTTGGGAAATACGGACCAAGATATTTGTATTTTAATTAACAACTTGGAAGACCAAAATGACTTCAGGAACAATTCTAGTAGTTCTTCAGAGACCCACAAGTTAAGGAAGGGAGGTGGGTGACTATGGGACCTTCCAGTTGCCTCTGAAGTCACACTGTGTGCTCAGTAGTTCTTGTTACTTGTAAGACTGGTAGGCTTTTTGAACCTTGTTTTTCTCCTGTTAAAGAAAATAAATATAGCAGTGTAGTTCTAAGGGTATGTGAAATTATATAATAAAAAACACAACTAATGAAAGTAAAAGATGGGCAGTGACAGTCATGAATTTCAGCCAAGAAGCCCAGTCCCTACTCTGTGTCAACCCTTTCCCAGTCTGGGGCATCTAGCGAGTCGGATAAGATGCTGAGCCTGCTCTCAGCCTTGGATAGATAGGCTGCTCTCAAAGCCCCTTGGTTTGTAGGCAATATAATCCCACTCAAGCTCTTAAAAATAAAAGGCAGTGTGTTACAAATACCCAGTTTTTACAGGATCCGAGGACAGGAAGTAAAGCCGAGTGTGGCATTTTAGCTCCTGCAGAGTGCTAGGAAGGAAGTCTGCTCTGCCTCTCTTGGGGCTGCAGGATCCCAGGCCTTTATTTCTCTCTGGATTGTTCTTCATTTGCCTGCTCCTCTCTATTGACTGGCCGAGTTTTCATCTTGTGTGTGGCAAAACACGGCCACCACTCCCATGTCCACATGACCTTCCTGTCACTAGGCTTTTTATCTCTTGATTCAGATCCACAAGATAAAGAATTGGACTGGCACCTCTTGTTCGGATGTCTAACCTTGGTCATCAGCTGTGGTCACGGATGGGCTCCTGTCAGACAGGTGCCAGCAGGGACCGTGCTAGGAGAGGCAAGGATGGGTATGTCTAGCACAATACTTAAGGCAACAAGGCTGTAAGATTGAGAATTATTAGACAATAAATTTAACCTTTATTTTCATTTGATTGTATTTTTATGGGTCTTCACAGGAAACAGCATTTAGGTATGTCTAGGTAGAAGTATACAATGAGTATGACCATTCTTTTAAATGAAAGATAAGGCTTCACAGAATTAACAATTACTTATCAATCTAGGACCTTCAAGGCATATCCCACACTCGAGATTCAGAGCTTGTTTTGGGTTTTAAAAATACATACATCTAGGTTGTGGAGGTTAGTCCAGTACCTAAGTATACTATGGGTAAGTCTCTTTGGATTCCTGTGCTATGTTCTCAGAAACTTGAAGTATTGGAAAGAACTTAAGAAGGACCAACCTGAAGGGGTTTTCCAAGACCAATATCTTCAAGAATGGTTGTATGATAAGGAGTTTTCCAAGAGTTGGTGGTAAGTGTGCAGAGAAATCAAAAGGACTGGTTAGCCCAAGATTGCCTAAAGCTCCAGAATGGAAGGGGCAGCAGCAGTTTTCTGAGCTGAAAGCTTTGGTTGTACTTTTTTCCCCCCACTCATGCCTACTTCATTGTTACAGGGAAGCAGGCAGCATTTTCTTGCTGATAGCACTTTTGATCCTAGTTCTTTTGTTGCATCCAAGGAGATGCTCTGAAGTGGAAAATGGAAAAGCCAAATGGTAAGGCTCTGTTTTAGCTTTCTGGAGGAGAGAGTATTCCTCATAAGGGCTCTGCCTGAGATGGACTTCAGCAGTTTCTTCCATTGAGAAATAAGCCCATCCTGCTCAACGGTAGATGAGCTAAAAGAAGCCTGTATGGCAAAGGGATGGTGGAAGCAGGGATCCCACTTCTGGGAGTATATCATAAGAATCCCAAAACACAAATCAGAAAGAATATATGCACCCCTATGTTCATAGGAACATTATTCACAATAACCAGGACATGGAAACAGCTCAAGTGCCCATAAGTGGATGAGTAGATAAAGTAGTTATGGTATGTTTACACAATGGAATACTACATGGCTGTAAAAAAGAAGGAACTCTTTTCCTTTGCAATAGTATAGATGGACCTGGAGAGCATTGTGCTAAGTGAAATAAGCCAGTCAGATAATGACAAATACCACATGATCTCACTCATATGTGGACTCTAAATAACAAAATAAACTGACAAAGTAAAACCAGAGGCATGGATACATGGAACAGACTGACAGATCTTGGGGGTAGGGAGTTGGGGGGCTGGAATAGATTAGCCGAAGAACATATATGCATAGCCCATGGACACAGACAACAATGGGGTGAAGGCCAGGAGTGGGGTGGGGGCTGGGTGGCAGGGAGAAAATAGAAGACATTTGTAATCACGTCAATAATTAAAACAAAAAAAAACAGAAAAAGAAGCAGTAACAAGGGACATTTTTGCTGTTGAAGCAGAAAATGTTTGTAGTACATGTAACTGGGCATAGAGCAGTTCACAGAGGGAGTCAGTAAAACCCCATCACCTCTAGATAACTTCAGGCCGCGCCCCAGCGGAGATGCCAGCTGCTCACCTAGGACAGCACAGGACCCAGGAAGAGGGCAACTCGGGTCAGGACACAAAAGGACAAAGCAGATGGGAACTGGAAAAACACTGGAGCAGGGTCCAGTTGTGTGTGGCTATAGATCCACATTCTAGGCAAGGGGAATTGGGGTTGAAATGAGACATCTAAGTTCATTGTAATGCTGTATAAGAATACCCTATTGTGTTATTCCAATATATTCTGATATTTTATTTGTAAGTGAGCCTCATTCATATTCCATGGCAGCAGAACATCGGGACTGGTGTAGCTTAAAAGGGGCCTCCCATCAGAAAAGAAATGATGTAACCTGATTAGAAGATGGACTGCAACTCCGGAGCTGAGGCACAGATAAGGAGAGTCATTAAAATGACGGCACAGTAGATAAGACTGCTGGTGCGTGCAACAAAGGAAGGAATGATAGGAAGGGAATCCCCACTTACGATTCCAAGGGTCCAATCAGGATGTGCGGTAACCTAGAAAGTAAGCACACCACTTACTTTACAAACATTTACAAGCCCTTTTAGTGATGGTTCACATGTATCAATTTATTTAATTCTTATATCAACAGTGTAAGTTAGATGATGTCTTTATACTATTTTACAGATTGAAAAACCTGTAGCAAAAAGTGGCTCAGTAATTTACTGAAGATCATGTGGTTAGTAAATAGTAGAACTGTGATTTCAATCTCAGCAGTCTCACTTCAGAGCACACGTCTTTCTGTTTCATTTCAACTGGAAAGTCAGTTCTCTGTCCTCCTCCAGGTCTTTCTTTGTCTAAACCTTAGAGGTTGGAGGAAATCTACCAGAATTTATCCTAGACAAATAACCAAGAATCAAGATGAGGGAAAAAAGTGAGAACCCTTTTCTCATGGAGTTCACATATTAGTGGGGGAAATAGACTTAAGCAAGTAAATAAGTAAACATATAGTATGTTGGATAGTGATGAATGCTATGAAAATAAATAAAATATAGTAAGAAACTAAGACTGATAAGCAAATCGTATTGCACTAGATACAGTTCACATTTGAGCAGAGCCTTAATGACCGTGTTCTCACCAGTTTATTCCTAGCAAACAGTTCCTTTAAGAGACCATATCTTAGACTTATCATTCTTAGGATGTCAACTATCCCCAAATTGATTTATAGACTCAAAACAATAGCAATTGGACAGTCTTATAAAAGTCAGCAAGCTGATCTTTAAAAGCATAAGAAAATGCAAGTGTTTTGAAATAGCCAAAGCGATTTTTAAAAGAGCAAAATGGGAGTGTATTACTACCTGATTTCAAATTACTGTAAAATTACAAATATCAGTTCCGTGTGGTATTGACGCAAGTTTGCACACATAGGTCAGCAGAACAAAATAGAGAGCAAAACCATCCCACACATATATATGGTTAATTGATGTTTCAACAAAGATGCCAGGAAAATTCAGTAGGGAAGGTAAAAGTCTTTTCTAACAAAGAAAAAAGAGCAATTGAATATCTGTATAGGGAAAAAATAAACATAGACTTTTTTATCTTAAGTCACGCACTAAAACTAACCCAAGTTGGAGCACATACTCAAATGTAAAAGGCAAAACTTTAAAACTTCTAAAACAATATACAGGAGAAAAAAGTCTTTGCAATTTGGAATAGGTGAATATTTCTTAGCAGCAAAAAAGAACCAAATATAAAACAGAAATTTAATATATTGGACTTTGTCGACTTCCGGCCAAGATGGAGGCATAGGTGGAAGCACTGTGCCTCCTCGCACAACCAAATTTAAAGACAACAAAGATTTAGTAACAAAAAATGCAACCAAGACACAGAAAATTGAACTGTACAGACGTCTGACAACAACGAACCATTCAGCTAGACCCGTAAGAGAGGCAGAGTCAGCGGCTGGCGGACAGGTGTCAGGTGGCTGAGGGGTTGCTCAGGAAAAAGTGGCCAGACAGACCCAGGTGTGCAGGCAGTGGTTGACAGATCCTAGGCGTGGGATGACAACGGGCAGACCCAGTGAGGGTGCAAGGCGGCTGGCTGATTGAGTTCACATATTCACTCTCAGATAAACCAGGCAAAGGAGTGAGCAGTGAGATAGACCGTGCAAACCAGGGCCCCAGCAACAGAAATTAAAGCCTAAAAGCACCAATTGGACAAACTTTTGGGGGTCAAAGTGCCAGGAGAGGCTCCCAGGCTCACAGAGAGTTTGTTGGAGAGACTCACAGGGTCCTGGAGGGTGCACAAGCCCACACACTCGGGGACCAGCACCAGAAGGACCCAATTTGCTTGCAGGAAGCAGCAGAGGGGACCAAAATCTGAGAGAGAGCAAAACAAACTCCATTGCCCCTCTCTGACCCTGCCCCCACATACAGCGTCACAACCCAGTGACTGGGGTCACCCTGCCCTGTTGAACACCTAGGGCTCTGCCCTTCATATGTAACAGACACTAATGGACCAAAACATTATGGCTCAAAAAGAAGAACAGCTCGAAGCCCCAGAGCCAATACTTTTAAGCAACCACGAGATAGCCAACCTATCAGATGCACAGTTCAAAACACTGGTGATCAGGATGCTCACAGAACTGGTTGATTTTAGTCACAAATTAGAGGAACAAATGAAGGCTAAACTAAGTGAAATGAAGGGAAATGCACAGGGAACCAATAGTGATGGGAAAGAAACTGGGACTCAAATCAATGGAGTGGGCCAGAAGGAAGAAAAAAATGACCAAACAGAAAAGAATGAAGAAACAAGACTTCAAAAAAATGAGGAGAAGCTTAGGAACCTCCAGGACATCTTTAAACATTCAAACATCTGAATTACAGGGGTACCAGAAGAGGAAGAGACCTTCCAGGCAAGAAGGGGCTGGAAAGAAGTATTCCAAGTCATGAAATCCAAAGACCTACATCCAAGACTGCTCTATCCAGCAAAGCTTACATTTAGAATGGAAGGGCAGATAAAGTGCTTCTCAGATAAGATCAAATTCAAGGATTTCATCATCACCAAGCCCTTATTATATGAAATGTTAAAGGGACTTATCTAAGAAAAAGAAGATAAAAATATGAACAGTGAAAGGACAGCAAACTCACAGTTATTAACAACCACACCTAAAACAAAAGCCAATTAAGAGGACAGCTAGATCTGGAATGGAACCATAGAAATGGAGATGACATGGAGGGTTAGCAATAGGGGAGTGGGAGGAGGAGAAGGGGGGAGAAGGTACAGAAAATAGCATAGAGGGTAGGTAGAAAATAGACAGGGGGGGAGGGCAAGAATACTATGGGAAATACAGAATCTAAAGAACATGTGACACATGGACATAAATGAAAGGGGGAGGAATGGTGGTGGAGGGGTGTACAGGGTGGAGGGGAATGAAGGGGGGAATAGGACAACTGTAATGGCATAATCAATAAAATATATTTAAAAAATACACCATTAAGTATACAAAAAGGTAAATAACAGCATATTCACTAGATAGATAAATCAATAGATTAGATATAGATAGGTAGATAGACAGACAGATCAATCTGACAAAAGACTTGTATCCAAGACACATAAAGAACTCTTGCAAGTTAATTAAATTTTTTTTCCAATGGGCAAAAATTTAAGCGAAAATTTTACAAAACTACACATAAGAATGGTGAGAAAGCATATCATTATTATAGGAAAATGCAAATTAAACTGCAATGAGATCCGACTACATACTCATTAAAGTGGCCAAAATTAAAAAGACTGGCAATATCAAGCGCTGAAGAAAATATGGGCACTGGAACTCTTTTACACTATGGGTGGGAATATAAAATACTATAATCATTTTAGAAAACTTTTGGCAGTTTTTTTTAAGTTAAGCATACACCTACCACATAACCCAACTATTCCACTACTAGGAGTTTATCCAAAAATAATGAAAACAAAGACTTTAATGTGGATGTTCATTGGGTCTCTCTTTACAATAGCGAAAAAAATGAAAACAATCTGAATGTTCATTAATTGGGGCATGGATAAACAAAATGTGGCATATCCAAGCAGTGAATTCTATTTAGTAAGAGAAAGAAATGAACCACTGTTGACATACACAACAAAATGGGTGGATCCAAAAATCTTTGTGCTGAATCAGAGAAGCCAGACCCAAACATATTTATAATGTACAATTCCATTCCTATAAAACTCTAGAAAACAAAAACTGTGTTAGAGTGACACACAAAATAATCTGTGGTTGCCTGGGACGAAGGGTCAACAAAGAGATCAATCACGCAGGGCACAAGGAAACATTTGAGGTTGGTGGACGTATTCTGTATTTTGCTTGTGGTGATGGTTTCACAGGTACACACACCTGTCAGGTCATTGACCTGTACACATCAAATGTGTGCGACGTATTGTCTGTAAATTATTCCTCAATACATCTGAAAAAAATAGAACTATTTTGTTCTATTTGGTTCAGTAGTATTTGGTTCTTTTTCTTTCTTTTTTTAAAAAAGATTTTAATTATTTATTTTTAGATAGAAGGAATGGAGAGAGAGAGGGAGAGAAACATCAATATGTGGTTGCTTCTCACGTGGCCCCACTGGGGACCTGACCCGCAACCCAGGCATGTGCCCTGACTAGGAATTGAACCAGCGACCCCTTAGTTCACAGACTGCACTCAATCCACTGAGCTACACCAGCCAGGGCTATTTGGTTCTTTTTCTAACCTGTCTTGTTATTTTTGATAGTTTCTTATTGCTGATTCATTTTAGTAATTCTCACTTTAATTTTAAAAAACACTGTGCTTTTGTTTATTTTGTATTCTGTATCTGATAAATTCTGATAAGTTGGTCTTACAAGATCCAAGGTTGTTGTTTATTGTTTCCACTGACTCTCCTTCATAGGGGACTATTTTCTTGTGTGATTGGTGATCTTTGACTGGAAGTTTATATTTCATTAATCCTAATCCCTTGAAAACCCGGGGGTCTGACCTGATGATGCTTTACTCCAGACAGGATTTGGGTTTGCGCCTGCAGGGAGCCATGGTGCTCTCGAACTGAGAACATACCAGCTTCTTTCCAGGTTTTCTGGCTTAATGGTGGGACTTGGGGCCAGCCACCTACTTTGTCTCCAGCCCAGAGATGAGCCCACCGCAGACCTGCCCTTGGAGAAAACCGATATTCTCTTTCTACGACACTGCTCCAGTCCTGACTCATGGATTCCTCCCTTCCCCAACACCCGGAAGTTTCCCGTACTCCCTGCAAGCTCAGCTACGGAACATAAAGGCTAGTATGTGTGATGAGTCGTTTTGCAGCCAAAGGGGTCTGTTGTACTACTGGAAGGGCCTGCAGTGTTTACACTCATTTTTTTTAAGTCTCGGAGAAAAGGGAAATAGCCCTAAATAATAAAATCATAGTCTTAGCCTTGGAAGGGTTTTGACCTAAAAATAGGTGTGATGATATGTATCATATCCCCAAACGCAGGATCTTTTTCTAAATCTGATTATGGGCAGCAAAGCTAAGTGCTAGTTACACATAGCTATCTATTTTGCGCTAGACAGAAACATTTGGGTCAGAGAGAACAAAACAACTCTATAGAGAACATCACTCAGAACCACTGAATCCTGTGAAAATCCAAGCTTCACATGTAACCTTGTCAATCATGACTTAGAGGGTCACTATGGCTTTCAGTGTTGTGAATATTTTTTTCCTCTGAATTTTTACCCAGGCTATATTTTATTGGTCCTTAGGAATTAAATTATAGTAATTGTAATTATTTGAATATTGAATATTCATTCTATTTTCAATGTAATAGACTCCTTAAAATGACTAGCTCATCCATGAGGGTTTTTGAGGTTGGTAGTGATGGAGAGCTGTATTTAATTCCTGATTCCAGGTCCTGTCTCTCTTTACATGAGAAATGGTATAAAAAGTTCATTGAATGTTTAATGAGCATGCAAGCTGAGTCTTAAATCCGAGGGAGAACCCAACACTACTTTTAATTGCATCTAACTCAAGGTAATAAAAGAATACAGTAGCACAGGGTACAAGATTTTTATTATTGTTATTTCAGATAATAGTATAATCATGTATTAAGCACCCATCATGTGCAAGAAGCTGAAGTAACATTTTCTTCTTTCTGATTAACACACTGCTGCAGTGGAGGATTGCTGTGGTTTATTGTTCTGGTTTATGATCTTGGTCTGAATTCAGAATAAAGCGGCAGCGTGCCAGCCTCAGAACCTCCTATACTTTCCTTGGAAACTGGATGGTTAACAGGGATGCGGGACCATATTTTTTTTCTTAGTTTGAAGTGTATAACTAACCTGCTCAAAAACATTGGTTTGGTTAGCCAATCAGGAAACAGAAATTAAGGACATGGCTCGTCCTGCTCTATTTTACTGAATGAACTTGACTGACTCACTGGGAGCCCAAATTCTTCCTGGTTACAGTTCGTATCACAGACAAATGACGAGAGGCATAGCCAAATCCTTGCAAGCCTCCTCGAGCTTTGAACTAAACTTTCGGATGTGACAGGATCTGGCAAGAAGGGAAATACCTCCCCTGAAATTTTCGCTCATGTTTTCTAAATTCCCTTTCAGATAAGGGCAGTGAGTTTGCTAGAGTGGGAAGTGCTGACAGACGAAGCGTCGGCGCCTACAAAATTCTTCCTGGCACTCTAATTATCCTTTCCTTCTCTACTTCAGTATCACATGTAGCCATGTGTAGAATCATAAAATAATTATGCAGTGTACAAGCTTTCTGGGAGCATGTACCACTGTTTTCCTAATTCTTTATCTCTCCCATTGATCGTGGCGTGTGTGCATTGATCCAAGTCGGCCATCTGGTTAGGCAAGATAAGCGTGCTAGTGTCTTTGCATTGCACTGTCACTAGGGGAGGGGGCACATTTTGGCTGTAGGGAATTACGGGGGCAGGATTAGCCCTCTTCCTACGAGGAAACTGAATTTTAAATGCAGTGTTGCAGCTGCATGGACCATGTTGCTAACTTCTGTTTTTGCCATGAACTGGGTAGATTTTTCTTCTCGTTCATATTGTCTCCAAAGGCATAGCCTTGTATTAAATGGGGGTGGGGTGGGGTTGGAGAGAAGATTCATTTTTCGCATATGTTAGACTTGTAAGTGACTGATACATTACAGGATTTCTAAATGGTGAAACTGCTTTCAAATGACTACAAAAGCCTGCTGGATAAAAAGCATTTTAAACCAAGACTCTTTGGGTTCCCCCTTCAACACACACACACACACAGCCCCCAAACAGAATTATTTTAAGAGGGGAAAGAAATATTTGTATTGGTATATGCAAAAGGAAAATAAAAATGACATTGAAAAAAATGATGCGTGTATCATTGCAGAAGGAATTACCGCAGGAAGCCCAGCACAGGGGCTGTGGGATAGCCTCTTCGTTTGTTTATCTCTCTCTTTCACATATTGAAATTAATGTTTGCCCCAAGTTTATGACCACTGGGACCGACTGAATGTGCTCTTTAATTCAAAAAGACTTTTCTGCTGCCCAGTTGGCCACTGTTGTTTTTAAAATTTGATTGCAGCCATTGTTGTCTCATATTTTGCAAATGTGTGGAAGACTCAAAAGCTTTTCCTCTAAAATTGAACAATTCTGTCAAAAAAGATTAGTTCTATTTTGTCTGCTGGGTGCTGACTATTCATGAATGTAAAGAGAGAGGGCTTGGGTATCATACTAAGTTGCTAAGGTGTCTGGATTTCGGCTATTGACTTGGGGTTACCCAACTGCAGCCCACAAAAGAGCAGCCAGAAGGAGAGGGGAGAGTGGCCTGCCATGTGTTTGGGCTATACCTTCTTTAGCTGCCCATTTATTTCTTTTGTTGCCAGAACTTTTATTGTCATACAGTTGAAAAAAAAATGTTAGACACAAGCTTTAGGCAGCACCAAGCAGAAAAAGGGATTAGCATATCACTAGGATCATCTTACACTGAACCAAATTCTTTTCAGGAGGCATAATTAGCCAATACAGTCTTTTTTTTTTTTTTTTGTGCCTATGGACAGAAAAAGTGAGTTCAGATCTTTGGCTAGAATATTGGAGGAAATAAAAGAGAGTTGCCAATTTCAGACAGATATATACATAGTGACTGTTGGCGGAGCCTTTGCAATGCCTTCCAGAAATGCATCTGGTTGAATGGGAAAACTTCCTATGAATTCCTGTCATTGTCTCAGGTTTTCTGAAAGGACCATCTCGTGTAGCTGAACAAGTTCAAAATTTTAGACCAGTGAAATCAGATTCAGGATTAAATGGACGCAGAGCTTCTCTGAGCGGGGGAAGTAAAGGGAAATGTGTGCTTTTCACACAATGACATTTTACTGTGCACAAGGTATTTTGACTGTAATTTAAAATGCAATTAGGAAATCGAAGGCAGTAAAACATACATTTCTGGATCTATCAGTGAACAATTCTGTGGGGCTTGCTTAAAGCAGTCCAAAACTTCCCTTCCAATTCTTGGGTGATAAAAATATTTATTTGAGAGTAAGAAAATGGAAGTCTTGGATCACATCCTTTTTATCCTCTCTCTTTCCCCTTCTCTCAGAGTTGTGCAGTTAAGCAGTTTTACACTCAGCAGAGAGGTAAAAGCAGATTAGTCCAATTAACCCATGTTTGACTGGGTGGATATCTATGTATATTTCCAGACGACATATAGGCTTTTGAAGAAGCACATATAGGGTAGAAGGGAAAAGAACCTCTTTCCAAAAGTGTGTTTTTAAGAATTAGCAAAATATCCACTAAAAGTTACAGTGCTAATCTGCATATATCTCACTTTAAATTTCTTGAGATAGCTAATGTTTTTGTTTAACAGATGAGGTTATGTGGATTTGTATTCATCCAGATTCTTGGTTTTGAATAGTTAATATTACATTTTTTACTCCCCTGTGGGTTGCATCATTTTGTCCAACTGCCTCCCCCAAATAAAACACCCACAAAATATACCCCCCACCAGTCTTGATTCTGGTTCAACTTCATTTCATATTTTCTGTGGACACTCCTAGCTTATCTTTGTGGCAATTTTTTAAATTGGTTCATTTTACCTAATAACAAGAGGCCATGGACAGTTAGGTCCACAGACAGCAATTTTTTCAAGTTTCACAGCCCTTAACGCACTGGGGGGAGATGTTCGCTGAGCTTTCCCTCCGTGTTAGAGACCTCGGCTTTGGCTCTTTATTTTCATATTTCTTCCGGCTTGGAATTTTTGGTCAAATGTCTCTCTCTCTTGGCTAGAAATACACTGTGGATATAGATAGCACAGAGGACTCAATTGTGCTGTCTTCATTTAAGGAAAATCACTTTAGCTTGCATCGGTTATGTCTCCATGGAGGGCTCTGTGTGGAATTAGCAACATTTGCTAGAAAGAAAGGATAAAAACAAAATTACTGTAAAATATGTGAATGAAAGGTATAGTTATTTAACTGTTTTTTTCACTGATCATAATGATAGCTTTAAAAATCATTTTTCTGTTTCAGTATTTGTAATTTTTAATAATTTGTAATATCTGTATTTTTTCTCCCCCACCTACATGTGGGCAGAAATGTCAGTGACTACAAGAAACTTAGCCAGATACACGGTTGCTTTCATTTGCAACAGTTTTATGTCACCAACAGTTCTGGCAAATTTCTAAAGACACCGTTTAATCAAATTTGTGATATGCTGTCCTCGAATCATTTACTATTTTATTTTTCACAGGAATTTTTTGGTTTTCCACCTGCTTAGGATGCACCACCCAGACACTTCTCTTGTGCACGCACACAGATCTGAGACCGTGGGTGTCCTTTCAGGGCACCTGCTCTCGGGAGCGCAGCTCGTAGCAGTCTAGAAACAAGAAATTGATGTTTCAATCCAGAAGTCAAATTGTTGAATTCAGAGAAATGTAATGCCACACAAACAGAATACCCACTGCTGGGTAACCTGGAGTCTTTTGTTTGTTTGTTTTGTTTTTTTAACAACTTGAAAGCAAAGGCATTGAGCTGTGGAGGTCTTTGTGTAAAGCAACATTTAGGTTATTCTGAACCCTGGAGCGGCGTGACATGAGCAGCGAGCGAGGGAAGGGAGAGGGTGGCCCAGAGTGAAAACTCGGTGCAGGACTGAGAGTCTAGAGAGGTGACGAAGTGGAAGGAAAGGTGAGAGTCGAGGGTGGTGATGAACTTTCTATTTTAGGTTTTGAGAATAGCAATAACAGAAACTGCCAGAATTTCTGTCTACAGATTGAGCCTTAAAAAGGTAATTTATTATTAATCAACATATGCTGATTGCTAATCTTAACAGAATCTTGAATATTTTGGAGCTCATCAATGTATTAGTAGCAGTGTGATTTTTATACAGAATATTGCATGTACACTTTACACTGTGTGCATAATGTTAGCATATTATTCAAATTAACCTATTGGACCTTTCTATGACATACCAATAATGTCTCTTTTCAAGTTTAACCTCCATAATGGCAGGAGCTGCCTGATATGACATGTCATCAAGTCAGCACAACAATTCATTCAATACCCTAAGCCAAGTAAGTTTGAATTACTATGATGAGTAAGCCTTCAAAGACATAAATCACATCCTCCAAAATGTGGGTGTGTTAAAACGACTCTGGCCCAACAAATCTTGTGCCTCCTATTAGAAAAGAACAGAGTCTTAACATTTAAAGTTATAATAATGCTATAGTTTTCATTTTTAAAATATTTATTTATTTTAATGTCTACAACTAGGATGTTTTAAATTCCTTTTTAGCTACAGTATATATTTTTAAAATTTTCTTAAAGGGATTATTTATGCTGTATTACTAACCAACTGGCTTTTTTGATACTGTGTAAGTATACAGCTATTAGGAGAAGGCTTTCTACTCTTGCAAGTAGGAACTGTTGTGGAGGTAAGCACATGTAAATTTTTATCACTTTATGACATTATCAAAGTGCAGTTCCCTATATGCATAGTTCTAAAGGCAGGTGTTACAGTTAATGTTCCCCCCTCCTCAAAAAAAGATAATATAATGAATCATTTGTATCTAGCATATTCCTGTATGTTTTACTGATTCATCTATAATGTGAAAACAAGAAGCTATTTCTATAGGTAGTATTTACTGAGCTCTAGCCAAGGTCTAGGCATTATTCTAAGGGCTTTACAATGGCCATCTCATCAAGCCCTCAGTCCCCTATGGAATGCTATTATTACTATCCCATTTCTATAGATGTGGAGACTGAGATTCAAGGAGGTCAAGCACCGTGCTCAAGATCATGCAGCTGGTATGGGATGAAGCTGGAGCCAAACCGAGCTCATCTGACTCAAGTTTGTTTTAACCACCCTCTACTGGACTTTTACACATTCAACAGGACTGAAAATATGAAATTAGATCTAGGCTTACTGGGGTGTTAGAGTGGGATGGATGCCCAAGGAAACAGAGGAAGGTACAGACAGAGTCAACAGGACCAGCAACATAGACAGCAATTGCCATAAGATCCTAAACTCCTTGTCAAGAGTTTTCATCCAGACTCTAGATGCATAAGGAGTGCGAGCTGGAAAGAAGTCAATAGTTTACTATGTGTAACCCTTTCATTTTAGAAATAAAGAAACTAAGGCCCAGGAAGGTGAAATGACTTCCACTGTCAGAGTTAAAATCAGAAGAAGAATTCCCAGTTCTCTTAATCCAAACCAGGACCCTTCCCAGTATTCAAAATGAAGCCACTTCAGGATTGTTTGGGAAACAGCAAAGTGGGCAAAAAGATATGTGTGAAGGTCATGCCCACTCCTGCTGGTAAGCACAGAAACAGCTGAAATGTCTTAAAGCTTGGAAGGCAAGTGTCCATAAGATGGAATTGCTAACACAGTTGATATGAACAGTGGAGGAAAAAGAAGGTTTCACATATAATTTTAAGACAATGGTCAAATTGGGAAGGGAGGCAAAGACAGAAAATAAATTTTTGCATATTAGCATACTTGCTTGCAATTGGAAAATGGCTGTCTAAGTGGAGATGCCCCGTTGCGATTTGGAAGTCTGGAAACAGAAGATGAGAGGTGATCTAGGCCAGAGATGGAGAGCTGAGTGTCGGCACCACACAAACAGTGGCATCTCACACACGCACACATACAAACACACAAATGCACATCTTCCTTGGTTTCTCTTTTTACTTCCTACCACAAGATGTGTTTTAGGGATAGGAAGGTACTACCTTTGTTCCAACCAAGGTTCCCAGTCACATTCGTAGCAGTACATTTGATCTGGAAAAACCTTCTTGACCCTTCCGCTGGAATAGATGAAGCCACGGACACAGTGTGATGAAACAGAAGGCAGAGCTTTGCAGAGAAGTCACACGTTTCTCTTTCCATTTTGTAAGTTCTCATCACTGTGTTTCAAAGTCATATTTTTTAAATTAATGGGAGTTGTGGGGTATTTATTTAAGCTATATTTTGGACCAGCATTCACAAAACCTTGAACTAAATTAGATCTTGTCCAAATAAAGAAGGTTAATCGCAGTGTACATTTTTTCCTCATGCTGTCTATTTTAATTATTACAAAGCTTCTCAAGGCAAATGACTGTGTGGCATGTTTTTGAGCAAAAGATACACCTGAATTATGAAATGCTTAGATCAGCTTTGCATCCATGTGTACGTGGCTTCGTATTCCAGCCATGCCAAACTAACTTTGACATCAATTTTCATTGTAGTACTATTCATAACAGTTAGAAGATAAAAACATCCCAGTGTCCCAGTTAAAAGATAGAAACATCACATGTCAGTATCCCATTTTTCAACAGACAAATGGATGCGCAAAATTTGGTGTGCATACCCAGTGAAATATTACTCAGCTATAAAAAGGAATGAAGTTCAGGTACATGCTACAACATGAATAAACTGTGAAACACTATTGCCTAGTGAAATAAACCAGTAACAATAGGGCATGCATTGTATGATTCCACCTATCTGAAATATATACAAAAGGCAAATCCTTAAAGATGTAAAAGTACATCAGAGGTTACCAGGGGCTGGGAACAGAGGGAATTTTTGCTTAATGATTACAGAGTTCTGCTTACGGTGATTAAAATGTGTTGAAATAGATAGTGGTGATGCTTTTACAGCCTTGAGAATGTACTTTTTTATTGAATTTATTGGGGCAACATTAGTTAATAAAATTATATAGGTTTCAGGTGTATAGTTCTATGACACGTCATCTGTATATTGTATTGTGCGTTCACCACCCCAAGTCAAGTTTCCTTCCTTCACCATTTACATCTCCTTCTACCCTCTTCTATTCCCCCCACTCCCCTTACTTAAGTTTCTTTTTAAAGAAATTGGAAAATATTAAGAAAGTTCCATGGAGGTCACTCAAATGATAATTAACGAGCAGGCACAATTATCTTCTGACTAGTGTGTGGCTTAGGGATTTTTTAAAAATTTTTTTATTTAAAATGGCAGCATCTAAAAATGTGGGAATGCCAGCCCAAGTAGAGGCAGGCACAGTATTATTCGACACATTTCTCTATTTATATTTAAATAACCATTTGCATGAAATTATGCACAAATCATGGAATAATTCCTAGCAGAAATTACTGTTTAGAAAAATAAATAAAAAATCTGAGCCATGGTGTGCTTTTCATATTAAATTGCCCATTTCCAGAGCATCACATGCGTTCGCACAATGTACAGACGCAGCAGTGTGGGCCAATACAAATTGCTCATGGTGTTAATGAGGATGGATGGCGGAGGCTGAAAAACATTCATTTACAAGCAAGGGAGGAAGAGCGAGGAGCACTGTTCACAATCTTTACCTTAATTTTTTCTTTTGCCTTGATAATATCCAACCAAATGATGGCAACTTTAATAACAGAGCCCTTGGGAAGGCCATGTGATGAATTTTCATTTTCAGTCTTGAATACAGCCTATTTTTTTTCATTTGGGGTGAAAACTGTGCATTGTGAAGTTTGGATGTTTATGTCTAAGCTGGGAAAAAAGAATCTTACTATTTGAAGAATGATAAATAAGGTAGAATGACTACAAAATTTAAATAACTTTAAAATAGAAAAAAAAGACTTCCTCCTGAAGTGACTCTCTTCCCAAAGGAAGATGGACCATCCCTCTGCCCCTCTCCCCAGCCCAGATAAACCGTCCAGCCTTCTGGAAGCTCCTTAGCCAAGGAGCTTAACCAATAGTCGAGTCTATGAAGAGTGGAGCATGCTTATAGGACAGGAAAGTCTGTCTATTCTAAGGCTCCAGTGTCAGGACCTCTTTCAGCCCATCATAGCCCATCACCTTTTTCCTAAATTGCCTGAAGTTAGGGAATGGACATATGTGGAGTATCAGAAGGGGAGGGGGCACACCTTACGAATCCATGAAGGAAGGTAAGCTGGGGATGATTCGAGGCTCACCCTGGTTCCACCTCTACCATTTCCACCAACTCCCTCCTACCACCTCCACATCCAGTATCAATCCTTAGTTAGCCAGGACTCCTTGGTATCTCTGGCCAGCTCCAGAACATCCCTTTCCTTTGCTACCACTGTTGCAAAATGGTAGTATCTCCATTTTGCAACATACCCCAGGAGAGTGAAATAAAGGCACAAAGCCACTCACTTAAATATATTCAAAGGCTACCATTCTTGGGCTCTAGGATAATTCCTTCCCCTTGAGTTCTCCTTATTCAACAACCCACTTTTGCTAATTTGTTCAATGCATACTTCTTGAGGTCAGTCCATGCTGGATACTGAAAATAGCACTGTGGACAAGAGAAATAGACACTGACAATCAAAGCAGACAAACCAATGAGTGACACAGGACACTAAAGATGAACATACAAGGGGTACAGGACCCAGGTTAGGGAGGGCTCCCCTGGAGAAAAAAATCTCTAAGCTGAGACTTGAGTTGATTGAGCACCAACGTTGTGCAAGATTCCAGATTCTGAGGGTGAAAACAGTTCTGAGATAGTCTCACCAGCAGGAGGAAAGGTACAAATAATAACAAGCCACTACGTTGGAACAAAAAGCTCTTAGGTGTAGGGATCAATTCCATTTTGGAAGATAAAGAAAATTTTATAAACAAAATGGCATGCAAAGTTAAGACTTAAACAATGATTGTACAAGAATTCAGAAGCAGAATCAAGAGCCAGGCAGTCCAGGCCAAGGTTATACAAGCAAGGCTGCAGAGATGAGAACCCCTGAGACATGTTTGAGGAAGAGAAGTGACTGCGCTTGTCTGGGCTGTGGGAGGAGTAAGGGGACACTTACTGAAGGGCCTTGGAGAAATGCACCACATCCCTTGGAAGACCGGCTGAGAGAGACAGTGGAGGCAGTGCCCTGGGAGTGGAGCTCTACTAGCCTGCCTTCCCTGATGTCCCTGGAAGGGGAATGTGGTATGTGTGGCCAGGGAACAGGTGGGGCTTAGGTCCCACTATGTCTACAGCTGGGGGCTGGACCACTTGAGTCTCTCACAAATCCTCTGCCCAGAGGCCAGTATTCCTCCTTAAGCCCGAGGCACTTGCTTAATAAGATCTCATTGCAGAAGAGTAGGAAGGATGCACTGGGTGCCCTTTCTGTTCCAGCCTCTGTACAGAGTTGAAGAGATGCTCGTAGATCCCTCCCTCACAGAGCTAATGTTTAGTGAGGGGATCACTGTAACCTTTAAGAAGCTATTTACAACATAATATCGGAATTGCTCAAAGGAGATTTTTACAAGATGTGAAAGGAGCATGGAAGACTAATGGGAGTAGTGGTGGGGAGGGTCAAGAAAAGGAGGCAACTTTTGCTGCTGAGGCTTGAAAGCTGAAGAAAGCTTTTTGAGTCTACTAGGATATTCCTGATGGAGAAACAACATATCATAAACACTTGGCCAGAATATAGTACAGTCATGAAATGCATACATACATACACAGTAGTCTCCTCAGAATGGCTGTGGTATAGAGTGCATGGAGAGGTGGTACTGAATGGAATGTCAGGAGCCAACCTTAAATCCCCCTATATGTTAGGACATTTAGATTTTAGATTACAAAAATTCTTGAGCAGGCAATAATGGGAGAGGAGGGGGAGAAGACGGAGGCAGGGAGATCAGCAATTATGATAATCTATTGCCTAGTCTAGTTCCTCAAGGGGCCCTGACTACCAACAGCAGCCATTCAATAAACAGCTGATGAACTGAATTAAACTGAACTATTCTAGTGTGGTGGTAAGTCAAGATGGAGAGAGGAGAAAGGGAAAAAAGCTACTCAGAGATAAAATGGACAAGATTTTGGATTTAAATGCATGAGCAAAAGAACGGAGAATGGAAAGTCCAAGTTATCCCAAGGTGTCCAGCTTTGTATGAATGGTGGTGTCACCACAGGATAACACCTGGGGAGGGAACGCAGTTTTGCATGACAAAGAATCCAATCTTGAACGTGTTCCATCTGAAGTGAGAAATGGAATAAGGGTCAGGGGCTCAGAAGATCTGGATTGAGGTGCAGATTTGGAAGTAACTGGTTTGTAGGACTGATTTGAGCTATGGGCGTGGTGAAAATTGACCAGGGAGAGTGGATAAAGTCCAGGACAACCATATTTAATGAGTGGCTTCTGAGAAGGAGCAGCCTAGTCTCAGAAATGGGGGACTCTGGGGGGACCAAAGACAACTATGAAGATAACTTAAGATTCTAGCCACAAGACTTATGGTTGACATCCACAAGACTTTAAGACACAATAGTGTTAACTGGGTAAAACCACAGAGCTTAGAATGTTAACTATTTCCCCCAAATTAAAATTAATAAAATATGGAAATAAGCTACAGCCATATTTCAGAATTTATAGGCTCCTATAAATTAAGAGTTAGGATTCTGCTTAGTCTTGTGCCCTCTAGTCCCGAGCCATACCAAAATGCATACAGTTCCCAAATATACTATATCTCTGGTTATAGGCATTTTTTGTTACCCTGGATGCCCCTTTCCTCATCTTGCATCCCTACTGGCCCCCTTTGCTTCGTAGTTGACATCTGCTCTCCAATGCCCATCTAAAGCACTCTCTCCTTTGAGCAGCCTACATCCCTAACCCCAAGCCCACCTCATTCCAAGATGACTTAGGTGCCTCTCCTCTGGGTTTTCCTTCTGTGTTCCCAAAGCACCTTAACACCCTGGGCAGTAATGATTGATTTTCTGGTCCACCTCCTCTCCCAGACTCAAATAAATACATCTTGCCATACCCATGTCCTCTTCACCTGGTGCATACAATACACAGTGTCTGACATAGAGGAGGCACTTGCTAAACACTGTTGAAGGGGAAGGTTAAAGAACTACATCATTCCCTCACCTTTCTTGCTCTCTTTCTGTCTCTTAATTTGTATGCTTTTTAGTTTGATAATGATTGAGAAAAGAGTTTCAAAATTTTCTGCTGGCTGTGTCAACTTCTCCCTTAAAGCCTTTTTTCCTTATCCCCTTTGTTTACCAGCCCAACCTCAGCCTGCCAGAACACCACACACCTGATGCAACCCCATTCTATTCAGCAGTCCTGGACAACGCGCATGAGAGACTCTGAACATCATGTGTGTGATATTTCAGAGGGAAGTGGTAGGTTCAGGGAAAGAGCTGGTGTTTATTGTTGGCCAAGTAGGAGATTTGAGCTCACATGAAAAAAGATCACTAGGTGAAAATGCCCCCAGAGTGGAGCCTGGATCCCTTGGGGAATTGCTTTAATCCTGGAATCAAATGAAGATCCTGAGGCAAAGAACACTCTTCTTTGTTATTGTTTGGAAGATGTGGGTGGGCACTGGGTTGATGGGGACAGAGCAAAAGGGTGGGGAGTTGTAAAAAGAAGCCAAGTTCTTGGCTGTTTCTTGTAGCCTAAGTAACCAATACAGAAGCACTAGCTGGGAAGATAACAGGAGATGACATATCCACTGATTGAAACACCAAGAGAGTTTCAAAATGAAGTTAGATATTGAAAGAGAATTAACTGCTTCTGGTGAATATTATGCTTTGACTCCCCTTGTGGGACCATTTCCGTCAGTGAGGAGGTCCCTTCATACACAGTTTAGTGTGTTCTCTGCTCCCTAGGCACAATGAACTACTAGGGGTCAGGGAATCCCCACTCTTACCCAAAGGCCAAGTCCCGTCAGAGACTGATTTTGCTTCTCCAGAGAAAAAGTCAGTGTGAGCAAACTCACCCATTTTCCAGTTTTTTCCAAAGCTTGTGCTTCTAAAAATAATAATGAGTGGCTTATCTTCATGATCATGTGGGTCCTCAGTGGCCCTATCAGAGGAGAGGAGAGTTCGAACAGCAAATCTAAGGAGCACGTAAGGAGGCAGTGGCAGGGGGAGGCGTTTTGTATAGAGGTCGGGCTGCAGAACTGAGGCCACTCTGTGGACAAGTTTCTCATCATCTGAAGACAAAATGGCTTGAGGCTTAGTCATTGTTTAAAAGCCATTCCTCAAATTCCTTGTTTACTGTCAGCAAAGTGAGTTGTGGACTCTGTGACTTTTGCAGTTAATGGGACTAAACACTTATGCCAACAGATTAAGTCTTGCTGAAACATTAAGAAAATTGGCCCAAACAGAGTTTGGATGGAGTGTTTAGTGGCTGTTTCATTTTGGGGGGTGGGGGGAGTGGGATAATTGTCCCAGGACAATGGCTGCTGGATACCTGTGAAACTGGTGATTGGGGGAAGCCAGTGGATACATTTTCTGCCAAAGAGATAGTAAAAAAAAAAAAAAAAAGCAAACATTTCATTTTAATTTCAATCGTTTGGACTGACTACAAAGAATATAAATGAGATTTTCTGAAATTAAAACTGACAAATACTTCGAGGCCCATCAAAAGTCTTAGGTTTTTTTTTAAAGTAACAACCAGTTTCTAGGAGAAATGCAAAAATCACTTTCTTTCGTTGCCAAAAAGATCCTCCAGGCTGCTGGGTGACTTTTTTCTGGTTGATAGGGAAGGTGGGAAAATTCTTCTTTGCTACACTTGTACTTTTAAGATTTGTCAAATCTACTCGTTGTCCTTGAGAAAAGGACAAGTGCATGCACAGTAAATGTATTAAACTTCAAAAATAATTTCCAAGTCTTGTAGACACCATAACCCCCTTCATATCTTCACTTGACATGCCTTCTTCAGCCAAGATATGTTTAAGTAGCTCTTACAAATCTTCTTCCAAGAAAAAATCAAGTACAATTAAGGTTCCATTTTGAAAGCAAGGACTTCACATTCACGATTAGAACACTGTTTTATTCTTGTTGTAATCAGAAAAATATATGTATTAAAAATCACACGAAGACTTCTTAGGTCAAAATTGAATGGAAAGTTGATTTGCATTTGGAGATTAGAAGTTCCTATCCTGAGCCCTGGCTGGTGTAGATCAGTGGATTGAGTGTGGGCCTGCGAACCACACGATCGCGGTTCGATTCCCAGTCAGGGCGCATGCCTGGGTTGCAGGCCTGTTCCCGGTTCCCAGCAGGGGATGCACGAGAGGCAACCATACATTGATATTTCTCTCCCTCTCTCCTTCCCTTCCCCTCTAAAGATAAATAAAAATAAATAAAATATTAAAAGTTCCTATCCTGAAAAAGAGTTCATACTCGGTAATAGTTATGCTTGTGTACATGCATCATGAAAAACAGCCGTGCACTCTGTTTGCTGGGAAGGAGACCAGGTGATTAATGGCTGTGTTATTCACCTCTCTAACCCTCCTTCCATTTTCTTCCGGGGACAACTTGTTTATTCCATATTTATTATCATGAGTTACAAGTGTCATTTTGCTAGTAATTTTTCGATGGTCTTTAAAAGAAGGAAAAGAATGAAGGAAAGGAGGAAGTAAGAGAGAGAGGGAGGGAGGGGAAGAGAAGGAAAGGGAAAAGAGAAGAAAGAAAAAACATATTCAGGGCGTTCTCTAAATACTAACATTCAGAGAGGTGTTGAGAGTTCTGTGATTCCAATGTCTTGGGAGACTTCAGACTTGACTTTGATTAACCACACTCACAACCAGGGTGCTTCCTTTTCGTTTTATTCTTAATGTCACTTACCAGAGCTGTAAAGACACGCTCATAACATTTGCTTTTCATCTGAATCAAGAAGGCAACACTAAGCAAAAGAAAAGTATTCAGCAGTGCATATAGGATTGAAGCGATGATAATCAGGGACCCTGGTAATTGAAGCTTTTAGGGAGGGGGAGAGAACCTTTCTTCTGGATCCTTCAGTCTGTTTAATAGGATAAAATTAGCTTGAGTGGTTTGGTGTTTGAAGAGGATATGATGTAATTGGAAGTGCCTCCTGGGTTTGCTGCTGGACAAAGCAATCAGGTGGAGACATGGGAGGGCATGGGAAGCTCTGAAGTACGAATCTCGGTTTCCACCATCCTAATTAGCCTAAATTAGCTATGCCAGTTTTCTGCTTGCTTTTGAATTTCCCCGCTCATGCTTCTTTCAGGGCTGAAAGAAAAGAAATGTGAAATGCTCACCAAGTTCCCATCTAACAGACGAACGATGGGGTCTGAAACTAGGGGGTCAGGTTTTACTGGTAAGTCCTTAGGAAAGTGAGCCACTCACAGGGAACACAAGTGCCTGCGAGCCCACACCTGAGGGCCTGGCGGACGCTGCAGCTTGTCCGGTGTGATGAGGAAGTCTACAGAGCATCTGTAAGAAAGTGGTTCTTTTCAGAATTTTCTGCACGTCACTTAGCGGTCTACACTGACTGCATTCACATTGACTATTTAACTTGAGATGAACTAGGTAGGCCTTCTCTCAGTGGACTTACTTTTTCTCAGATTGAAGTTCAAAATCCTGGAGGGCCAGAAGAGGTGGGTTTTGTGGGTATAGGAGGTACTGACCTTTAACATTTTTCTCTTCTGACCCCAATTAGTCAACTTTGTGCCATGAGATTTGTAGCCCATTGAAAGTAGTTTGCACAAATCTATTTCAATTAAGGTGGAATTTGCATAGAAATAAATAACACCTTGATCTTAAAGTCACTGATTTTTAGTATTTTAGCCATATATATATATATGGATATATGCCAAATAATGAAAACAAATAGGAAATTATTTCATTAGTTATTGTTTACAAATAGTCGTCCAACAAAAGCACAGGTCCCTCCCTGAGCCCCTTGTCACTGGTCCTCATAGATAGACTTTCAAGTAACCACCATAGAGGTCTTCAGCGTAAAAATACCACTTGTTTTCTTTCATTTTTTGGTCGACCCCATACATCTAAAACCAAATGTTCAACATGAGTACTAGCAACACACACATTACAACCAACTGTATACTTTATTTAATTTACTCTAGCAATGGCTTCCTGCGCCCTGCAATGTGGAAGCCTCCCTGCGAAGCCCTGTACAGACGCCAAAATCCTTCCTGCCGACATTTCCCTGTAGGAAATGACTCATGAAAGCACTTTCAAGAATTTCTGAGAGAAAGCAGAAGCCAGGTGGATTCAGGTTCTGTAGAGCCTGAAACAATTTGAGAACCTCTTTGGAAAAAGAAAACACAATCACAGAAACTTGCTCCCACCCGCCTCCTCCCTGGGAAGGTCCCCTCCAGGGCAGGGGTTCTAAAGCTCCGCCTTCATTAGCTTCGCACTCAGGAGCCCATCGGGTCCCTTTCCCCTGCTTCAGAGACCCAAACTTTGCAATTTCAAAATATAATCATTATGCAACTAGATTTAGTAACTCGGAGGGTGACCAGGAACCATCGTGGACCACATAACAGACATAACTTGACTAGTGTTTGCAACATTAGCTAACAGATCGCATGAAACTGGGTGGCGCCCAGGTGGGCAGGTGTGATACACCACAGGGTGCTTCGCCCACAGTTCCTGCTTGCTCCAGCTCCTCAGGCCATTTCCAGGATCCCTCCATTCAGAGGCTGGCTCGAGCAACAGGGAATGGAATCGGTGAAAGCTTTCGGTTGGGAAATGACGTGTTTATGAAACTCACAGAAGCCATGTGTTCAGTTAAGATCGCGAATTGTTCTGAATGATTCAGTAATTTTCAGGCTTCAGTTTAAGAAATGAAATTTTGTTCTCCCCACAGTTATAAATGAAAAGTTGGGCCGCACTGTGACTTCTTATCAATCCAACTTGACTCAACAGGTAGTGATTTAGGACTCGGGATGCTGTGGCACTGCTCCTCCCAGTACCATGAAGTGATCTTTTTATTCCTATTTACACTTGGATCAAAGCAGCCTTAGCACTGGGCAGCTCGAAAAGGGAGCAGTGTGCCTTTCTCCATGCAAGCTTTGTGAAGTTTGTTAAACAACGCACTTTGAATGCCAGTTCTAGTTACTGAGACTTATGTGCATCTTTTAGGGATACATCTTTTCATTTAACTTGTGTTCACTTGTAGAAATCCTTAAAATAATGGTGTCCATTGGCTCAAGGCTGCTAGAAGGATTTTTCTGATGCCTGATTCAAACAGCTGTGGACTTATTATCTAATTCGTGTGTTGCTATTTAAACGTGGATCCCAGGACAAATAAATTAACAATGGTAGTCACGTAGCTGTGTGAGGAAACCATCCTCACATTCACTTATTCAACAGAACGCCCGTGTGTGATAGGAGCAGTTTTGGACACTGAAGATGTGGACGTGAACGTAATACAAGGGGTGGTGCCTTCAAGGGTTTCCAGACTAGTAAACGAACTAAGGAAAAAATAAATAAACTGGACCATTTCAGATAATGTTAGAGGCAGATAAAATTGCCATGTAATACCACTTCACCCCTATTGGGATGGCTAGAACAATAATAATAGCAGCAGTAATATAATAATAATAATAAAATAGCAAGTGTTGGCAAGGATGGGGAGAAATTGGAAGCCTCTGCATTGCTGATGAGAATGTAAAATGGTGCAGCTGCTTTGGAAAACAGTTTAGTGATTCCTCACAAACTTAAACATAGAACTACCAGATGACCCAGCAAGTCCACACATAGGTATATATCCGAAAAAGTTGAGAGCAGAGACTTGAACCTTGTATACTAATGTTAACAGCAGCATTATTCAAATATCCAAAAGGTTGAAACCACCTGAGTTGGATGAATGGATGAACAAAATGTAGCCCTGGTTGGTGTGGCTCAGTGGATTGAGCACTGGCCTGTGAACCAAAAGGCTGCCTGTTTGATTCCCAGTCAGGGCACATGCCTGGGTTGCAGGCCAAGTCCCCCATTGGGGGCATGCAAGAGGCAACAAATTGTTTCTGTCTCACATCGATATTCCTCTCCCTGTCTTCCTCTCTCCCTTCCCCTCTCTTTGAAAATAAAAATGAAATCTTAGAGATTTTTAAATGAAACAAAAAAGGTGGTATATAACTTTTTTTTAATATTGGAATATTATTCAGCCATTAAAAGGAATGAAATTTTTTATATATACTAGAACCTGAAGGGACCTAAAAACATGCTAAATGAAATAAGCTGGACACAGAGGGGCATATACTATATAGTTTCACTTATCTGTGATATCTAGAATAAGCAAATTTGTAGAGGCAGAAAGTAGAACAGAGATTACCAGGAGATGAGGGAAAAAGAGGGGAGGAGAAGTTTATCATTTAATGGGTACAAAATTTGTATTAGGAATAATACAAAGAAGTTTTGGGTATAGATAGTGATGGTGATTGCAAAACATGTGAATGTATTTAATGTCACCAAATCTACACTTACAAGTGACTGAAATGACCAATACCATTATGCATATTTTACCACAAATAAAAAATAATCATCAGGGAGCCATGGTAGAGAATGACCAGGGTTGGGGTGGAAGAGCACTTGCTAAGGCCCTAGGGCAGGGGGAGCTCTGGACGGGGAGAGGAGGCTAGTGTGCCCGGAGCGGGGCGCAGCAGGGGGCCTGCTGCCAGAGCCGGGTGGACCAGGGAGCGTTAAAGTGCCCAACTCAGTGCTTCTCTCTGGCACAGGATCCGTCGAGAGCGCTGTTCTTCATCTCATATTTGCACGTTTCCATTCTTACAGAAGTGCCCTTAGGACTTCTGGCAAATACACTTCACCTCTTCACACCACCAAAAGAAGGGCAGCAACAAATTTAAAAACCAAAAAATAACCAGAACTGCTAGAAAATCAAACTATATGGAAGTCCAACAACCAAGAAGTTAAAGAAGAAACATTCATCCAGACCAGTAGGAGGGGCAGAAATGGGCACCCAGGGTGGAGAGGACATGCAGCAAGGCGGTGGCTGGAGGACCAAGTGGGGTGACGGACTGGGTCTTCCCACATTTGCGTGCAGATAAACCAGGAGGAACAACTGGGGAGTGAGACAGACTGTGCAACCCAGGGTTCCGGCTGGGGGGGGGGTGCGAGGGGGAGCCTCAAAACCTCTGACTGTAAAAATCAGTGGGGGTTGTGGGAGGGGAAGAAACTCCCAGCCTCACAGAAGTTGAGATCAAACAACCCAGTTTTAAAGACCCAGACATGGCTGGCTCTTCTTCCTCCTGCAGAACGCCACCTTGGCTGCTTAGACAAATCTGCAGTTCGTAGTTTTTCCTCCTGTAGAACCAACTTAACCTCACAGATGTTCCCTAGTCTTCTACCAAATTTGGCACTAGATGTCTGGTTCCACCTGGCCAGCATCTCTATGAGCTGGGGCCCTCATATGGACCAACTCCAAGACCTCTCCAGCCTTTCCTGGGGGGGGGGGGCTTCCAGNCCCGGGCGGGGGGGGGGGGGGGGGGGGGGGGGGCGCATCTCCATAAGAATGATCAAGAAACCACTTGCCGAGAGGAATTGCCTAGGTGAACCTTTTCCGTTTGAATTCATCAAGCTCCATCAAATGCAAATTCTACTCCTCTCAAAAAAAAAAGTATTCAAATTCAACAAATCCAGCTCAAGCGTAGAGATAGCATTGTGTTCTAGGAACCATGGAGAATCAAAAATGAGTGTTTGTCTCTGCTCATGGTTATTGGACACAAAAAGAGGAATTTGGGGTGAGTGTTGAAAGAAGAAAGACAATTTAAAATCAGATTTTATTTTCAATACAGAGGCTAAAGAACATATTTTGAGAAAATGGATGTGGATGGGCAAAATCTAATTTTTCCTCTACTATAAATGAAATGCAAGATGAGCAAGAAAGAGGGAGTCGCAGATAATAACAAAACGAGACGCAGATGCAGCCCCTGGCGTGGGTGCAGGAAACTGTAAATAGACCAATGTTTTATAGTTGTATGAGAGTGGCCTGGTTGGCCTCGGGAATCTTACTTTATTTTATGCATTCCTTCCTTGTTGATTCCTGTAAGAATGTGCTTTTGAATGTCCAATAGTTAAATCATCAAATCGAGATGCCAAACTTTAAGTATTCCTTGGGTTCTTTTCTAACTTTTTAAATGGCAGTTTGTACAACTGTTCCAAGTAAGTTTAAATAGATAAGTATTCTGGGAAGTGTCAGTATTCTTCAGCCTCAAAGCTGAGTGTAACATAAATAGAAAAATAGACTGTACTTTGTGCATTTCATACATTTTAATGGCGAGTTACTATTGATGCTGTGCGTTTTTGCAAGTAAGGGAAAATTCACACATCACTTCGTATATTTCCTCGCAGCGGAAAGTTATTTTGATCCCACCTTACAAATGATCCATGCTGATATTAAGTTGGCGGTGTTGGGAGGAGGAGAAAAGAGTGAAGTTAATTTGAATTTAGAAAGTCTCTAAATGATAATTGAATCACAAGTCTGGATTATAATTCTAGGAGCAACACTTGACTTGGTCAAAATCACTGCTATGAAGAGATGCAATTTTTACACAGTACTTCACATTGATTAAGTAATTGTGAAAATGGAAAAAAAGTATTTGAATCTTAATCACAGTCATTTGCATGAAATAAAAGTCTGTGTCAGGGGAATGCACATTATAATAACTCCTGGGTGTTTTGGTTGCATCAGTGAGCAAAGAAGTTGTATGCATTTTTTCCATGCTGATATACAAGAACTCCTTTTATATTTATTGTATCTTTGATTGTATGAAAATTCAGCAATATAGGATTTTGGCTGATGAGAGACGACAACTGATTAACTACCTTAACAATGGCTGTAATTAAAACAGATGTTTGATAATGCACGTGCCCAAATTAAACTGGGAATATTCAAAGAGAGAAAAGAGAAATAAGAACTCTATATGAACCTCATTCTCAGTCAGGCTCTCCATTAGATGGAAAGGTAATAAACGGGAAATAAACTTGAGAAAATCCCGTCAGTCTCTCTTCTAAATATCCCACTCCTCCCCCCCACCACTGCGGCTGTATGTTTGAAACACAGAAAACTGAGCTTCTTGCTCTTGTGCTCCCCCCGCCCCAGTCGTATCTGGGACTGGTCTGCAAAACAAAGATCCTATTTTTGTGCGTTGGCACGTGCTAATACTTCCAACTTTACCACCCTGTTGGGAGTCTTCAGAATCCCAAGTACCTCCAAACACCAAAGCTGGACTCTCCCTTGCCTTCTTCAGACCTTCCGATAATGAAAACCACCTTTTGATAACCTGAAACCTCCCACGCGGGTTGATAGGCATTTCCTATGGTGTTGAGCTAAATTCGTTTCTTATATTAATTATCTATTAGTTTGAGGGCACCGTGATTTGGGAATTAAGGAGATTTTAGTTTTGAGTATTTTTGCCGTCCCAAGTTTGTGGAAGAGAAGGAGAGAACCCTAAATAAAACAAGAGTTTTGATTCCTGAAGATGCTGAAAATTCCAGAAGATAGCATTTTCAAAATGCGTGATTCTAATTATTCGGTTCAGGTCAGAGAAGAAAGTTGCTAAGGAGACCTCTGCCAGATGTGGACCACATGAAGGGATACACACAGAGCAGAGAGCCGGGATGGTGCTGGAGGCAGTAGTGTATTTAATTAGAACCACAGAATAGTAAAGACAATACTCATCACAGTAATAATGACAAATACATAAATATGTTTCACTGACGAAACTAAGTAAAAAATACAAAAACAGTAAAAAATACAAAAAGAGTAAACAAAATAGTACAAGTAAAAGAAAACAATTGTGAGCTCTGTCTCGCCTTTGAGGGAGAAGTCAACCCGCCAAGCAAGCGGTGGCTCTCATAAAGAATCAAAAGAAGTGTGCGAGACCGCGCCCTTACGTCTTTACACACTCGGGAAACTGGCAACAAGCTGGCACTCTTTCAAGCTTAGAATCGAAGAGTTCGCAGGGACTCCGCAGTATTTATTGAAAGGAAAAAAAAGCCCTCTTTCAACCTCTCGAAATTCACTGCTTTCTTTAAAAAAAAAATCATCTTACAACCTTTCTCACCAGCCTCGTCAGGCCCCTGCAGTTTGCTCCTGCGCTCCACCTCCCCAGAGCCCGGCGCCTTTCTCCAAGGCTAATTCAGGTTCCACCTACTGCAAGGAGAATTCAGCATCGCTCCAGGCCACTGTGGTTTCTTCTTTCTCTATGCTCCTGTTGCATCCATAGACAATACTCCCAAGTTCAGCCCATAATTGTTATGTTAGTTTGTAGTTTTTCTTGCACCCCGGTTGCAAGCTCCTTGAAAAAGGAAATATCTTATCTTCCTTTCTTTCTTCCCACCTTCCTTCCTTCTTTCCTGCAACCGATATGTATTTAATACCTGCTCCTTGGCAAATGGGGCACTTCCTGTGTCTCTCCGACAGCATCGGACAGCACTGTGCCCTGAAGGTGAGTAGGCATAAAATGCACACAAATGTTGTTTGAAGGGGTTTCTCAAGCAGCTCCTAACACCCTAGATAATTCAGTTTAAGTCATCTGCTCCTTCCTCCCAGCATATAGTTAACTCATTCTTTTCAACAAAGGATCAGGCCTTCAGTTATCACCTTAAGCCCACTCAGTTCTCTCCAACAGAGGGAAGCCAAGAAATGGACGCCAGAGAAACAAAAGCCTGTTCTCGCAACCTGTTTCTGCCCCCAGATCCACCCAGCTTCATGTGCACTCTTGCTGGGAGGAGAAGCCAAGCATTCCTTAGCTTCCTTGTGCCATCACTTTCCTTCTAGAAAAGAACGATAGTAACATATTCCATGCCACCCCCAGCACTTCCTAGGGTGAGGATTAATAGGATAATGGCTGTAACATACTTTAAGCTCATCCAAAGAAAGGTGCCACACTGTATAAAAATGTAAAGAGTTATTATGCAACTAATCAGATTCAAACTACAGGTTGCAAACAGACCCGTGGAGTGTCGAAATGAAGCCTCAAGGAGAGATGCTAATGCTTAACTTGCCCCACAGGCCCAGGCAGCATTTCCAGAACTTTCTTGTACACAAATTAACTTCAGAAAATAAGTTTTAAATCCATTTCTTACAGGCAGGGGAGTTGGTGCCTACAGGACCAAGATGAACTTGTACAGCCAGAATCCAGATCCTTGACGTTCGCTCCCACTTGGGGACGGGCCGCCTCTGGTGTCACACACAAGCTGCAAGAATGCAGTCTCTGCACAGGTGGCACGAGGCAGAACGGTGCCATCCGCTCGTCTGGCAGTTCTATAAGTTTAATGAACATTGTATGTTCACTTTATTGCATGAATGAATCTGGTTTTCTAGACCCTGAAAGGAAAAGGGGAGCTAAAATAATCAGGTACCAGCAGGCCAACGTTAATCTATTTGAGGAAGGTGCTGAGAAAGTATGCCACCCACTAGGCTGGCGGTGGGCCCACTGCAGGATGTGGGCATTGCCTCTGGCTGCTCAAACCTGCAGGGCTAGGCGCCCCTCACCGTGCTGGAATGTGCAACTTTGGGCATGCCAGATATGATCAGGATGCACACAAGAACCTTGAGCAGAGAGACAATAGGTGGGGTTAGATGTTATTGGTCTTTCAGCATTATAAAAATTTGGGTCATCCACGCTACCAAAGGAAGCTGGCTAGTCTAAATTTGTGCCGCATCAGCAGCAGTCCCACAGGAAAAAAGACAAGGATTCTGACTAACCTTTCCAACCCCAGCAGAAGTTCAAAGATATCAATGACATACCTGATAAACCAGAGTTTCTGACTGAGGCCATGTGGCAAGGACAGAGGGACCCCTACAAGGGGGCTCACCACATGAGAGGCATTGGGGTGGGCTGGTGACCGGAGTTCACCAGGGCCTGGATTATGAGCTGTGCTTGTTTCTGGTGCAGATGCTAGAAACACACCCCAACACAGTACTGTGCATGCACTTTGGGGGAAAATCTGAATACTTATGATTCAAAGAGCTGCAACTCTGCAGTGACTTGGATTCCAGAAAGTGGTGCTATTGAAAGCCTTAATGGAGAGCGACAAGGAGAAAAGAAACGTCCTTCCTTACAAGGGATGAAACTGCTTGTCCCTGTGACTCCACAGAGGCCTGTGTGGAAGCCAGCTGGTGTGGAGACAGTAGGAGAAGAGGCAAGCAAGGACTGGGGGGATAAGTGCAGCCTCCTGAGCCTTTTATGTACAAGCATTGACATATGAGTATTGTATATGGCAAATGAAGCTTATTTGGACAGATATTGATATTAAAAGAAGAAAAGGGAGAAAGGGAGGATGAGGGGAGGGAAAGGAGGGATGGGAGAAAGGGAGGGAGGGGGGGAAGGGAGAGACAGGAAGATAAGAGAGGAGAGGGAGGGGCCACTAAAGATAGGTGATGAAGAGGCAACTTCGAAAGAGCAATTAGAAGCAGGAGGGAATTTGATCAAATAAATGCTCCACACTTAGACATAACTAAAGAGAGCGTGGCTTACACAAGTGATGTTATCAAAGATATACATGTAAAGACTGAAGAGATACTATCCACAATTCCTTCCTGAAAAATCTATTTGATAATATAATCTAGCCAACCACAACATAAGTAAAAATAAACAACTCAGAGATAAGAAAGCTTGGGCATATAAGAACTCCAGATTAATATTGAATGAATTAAAACATTGAATTAAGTCTAAACAGTACTGCTTATTATACCTATAAAACATAAACTAAGTTCTAAAAACCTTGAAATAAAAGCTAAACAATATTTTTAATGATATAATGGATTCAGCATTCCATGGCTATTAATAAAACAGGCTACAAAGAAAGAGAAGCTAAGAGTTGTGACTTGAGTAAATTTTTTCATCTTTGACCAGAAGTTAATAGAAATTTCAATTTTTTGAAATTGATAATGGAGAAATATAGACTTACATATGCTATTTAAAGTTCTAGAGTTCAACAGAATAAACACACACACATACACCTTTAATAATATAATGCCCATAGAGCTGGCATGTGGAGAAACACAGGTTATTTACTGTAGAAGATACTTTATCCAGAATATCTAAGACTTAACTTATTCCAAATTAATAACATTTGACATTTTACATACTTAAATTTCAAAAGAGGTAAATAAGAAGTTTTGGTATATAAATATGGTACATAAAATAAAAAAATAAGACAAGAAACAAATTATCTTTAAAAATAATGTTTTAAATATCTCTTATTATAATGTAAATATATCCCACCAAACAACTGAATATTGAATATTCTGTAATGATCTTGCATGAGTCTGATACACCTAGGCTTACCTGAAAACAGAGAAGTTAGCAGTATGTAAAATCCTAAGTATTTAACAATATGAACACAATGAATTCCTTTTACTTACTTTTTAAGTGCACACCCATTTCCTTCAAAATTCAGGGACAGAGGAAAGAGCATCGTGTAAGAATATAAATATATGAAAAGTATATGCACTAAGAAATTCACATAGCGGTGAAGTCACCGGTTTTCAGGCTACGTGGGAACAACTTTTGCAAACCAGAAAAGAAAATAGATGAAGTAACAAGCTCTCTTGGAAAGAGGTACCTACTAATTTCCCTTCTCAGGTTTCTCTCTCAGTATGTACATAGAGAATTTCCTCCTTAGCAGCTAATCCTTATTTTTCTCATGAAATTCATGAGACATCTTACAGCATGAAACAACTCCTAGAAACTGTTCTTCATCCACCAGAACCCCCCTGCCCTGTACCTGCTGTTCAGAACCGGCTGCCAAGAGCGACAGCGGGGACTTGTAGAACAGTTCCGATGTTTGGACATTACCAAGGTTTAGACTTCTCGATAAACAATCTCTACTGTTACAAAAGACAGTGACGAAGACAGCAAAACAATCACAAAACTCATAAAATGCATCACCTGGAGATTGACATGAGGCCAAATGTATATGCTATAACAATAAATGTAAATGGGATAAACACCTAAAAAATCTAAAGAGAAGAAAGTAATTTTATGTAGAATATTAAACAATGCTTACAATCCTGTGCTAACAAATTTGAAATCTTGAGTCACATGAATCATTTCCTAAAACTATATAAATTTATAAAACCTCATATTTTGTTTTCTAAAAAAATGACAGAAAACCTACATCACCACTATGACATGGTCAAGGAGATACTACTCAGAGGCCAGGGCCCCTCGGATTTCTATTTCACTGTTATTTAATTGTATCAAAGTTTAAGGAAAGAATTCTCACAAAGCCAGCATGAAAATGAGACCAAAGGAATGCAAAAAAAATGACACAGAACAGAAAAACTACAGACTAATCTCATTTTTGAGTAAGATGCAAAATACCGAGTATTGTATATAGGACCAAAGATGCAAAGTACCAAATATTCATATAGCATATTGTACTGTATGAATAGTAAAAGAAAGCAAGAACATACCATAACCAAGGGGAGTTAACTCCAGACTTCTGAAGATAGTTCAATAATAAAAATCTATTAAAAGACGACTTTATCTTATAAATAGGTAAGAGAATTAGAACCACATAATTATTTCAATATTTGCCACCCTTTCTTCTCCCTTCAAGAAATTACTTTTGAAAGATTTTAATAGTGTGGTAATAGAACACAACGTTGAAGCCATGTAAGCCATATATTTTAAAAGTTATATGTATCTCATACACAACAAACTAACAGCCAGCATAACACCTGCTGGTGAAAACCTAGGAGGAGTCTCAGTAAAATGAGGAATGAGACAAGGGTCCTTGTTAGCAGCACAATTATTTAATGACTATTCTTGAAGTGCTCGCCAATTTAATTAGATGAGAAAATGAGATAAGAAGCAGAAATATTGGGTAGGAAGAGACAGAAGTATCATAATTTGCAGATTATAAAGATTATAGTCTTGAAAAACCCAAAGGAATCAGCTGAAAAACTTTAAGAAACATGAGAGATTTTGGTAGATTATTTGGTTAAAATACAAATACACAAAAGTAACAACTTTCTCACTTGCCTGCAATAACTAGTTAGAAAGTATGATAGATAGATAAAGTAATTTCCCACTCACAAAAGAAAAAAATGACAAGAAATCTCTAATATATTAAGGAAATTATAAAACTTGACGGAAGAACATAGTAAATGTGGAAAGAAAAACTATTAAAATGTTATTACAAACTGAACTAAATATAAATAAATACAATGTAAAAACAATCAGATTCCTAGCAGTTTTTTTCTTAGAAACTTGGTATGTGATTCTAAAATTATATGTAGAGTTAGCATGTGAGAATAACAAAAACAGATCTGAAAAATAATGACAAGATTAATTTTATTATACAGTAATAATTTTATCTACAACATATTAATTGATAATATTAATCATTTAAATTAATTAGAAGTAAAAAGAGTGTGATACTGATCCAGTGACAAATAAATAAAAGAAACAGAACAGGAAACCCAGAAATCGATCCAAATTTACAAGGACACACAATACATGAAGAATATTTTCTCCTGATTGCAAAAGATAGATCGTTTAATAGATTATATTGAGCCATCTGGCTCAGCCCAAATACCTAGGAGCTCTCTTCCCCTCACTGCCATTTCTTTATCCGTCTGTGATTCCTTCTGCTTTCACCTTCAAAATGCACCTGAATCTGGTCACTGCTCGGTACACCCACAGCTGCCAGCACCCTCACCTCTTGCCTGCATTTCCACAGCTTCCTAATTGGTCTGGTTTTTCTCTTGCCTTCCAGAAATCTTCACACTGCAGTTAGGGTGGCCTTTCAAAAACAATCAAATGATGTCACTCCCTTCCTTAAGATTCCTCACTGGCTTCCCATCACACTTAAAAATCCCATCTCCGTGGAAGTAAGCGGCAGTCCTCCTCCTGTACGCCTGGCCCCTGTACGCTTTCCTCAGCCCTCCCTTCTCACTCACTCCCCTCCGACACTCCAGCCTTGTAGGACACAGTAGACGTTTCCACCCAAAATCCCTGCATTGTCTTTCCCTTCTGCCAGAGTGCCTCTTCCCCTAGATTTCTTCAAATGGCTCCACCCTTCACATCCCACAAGTTTTCCTGCACAAATGTCCACTTCACAGAGGCCAGGCTTTACCATCCTAACCCACTGCCTTTCCATACTGCTCTGCTTTATCTCCTTTGCCTGAAATTGTGACTTAAGATAGCCTTCCTTATCATCTGTCTCTCCCACTAGATTATAAAATCCATGACAGCAGACTTTGCCTATTTTGTTCTCCGCTCTAACTTCAGTGCCTAGCACAGTGCCTGGAACATGGTAGGTGCTTCATTAGTATTTGCTGAGTCAAAGAATTGCAGTGGAAATTGAGAAAAGGGGATACAAGTGAGTTATTTAGGGGGTAGAATGAATGGGACTTGAGATTTATTCAATGGAGGAATGCAGTGGGTGAAGCCTGAGGGACCAGGAATGATTCTTTGTTTGTGGATCAAGGAACCGAAGAGACTGTACCACGCCCATGGTGAGAAACTGAGGGTGAGAAGCTCAATTCATGGGACGCGTGGGCAGTGCAGTTTGGGCTCTGAGTCAGCTGTGAGATATTCATACAGGGATCTCCAGAGGGCAACTGGTCATACCAGTTCACAGTTCAGGAAATGAGAACTAGTTTAGGGTTCATCATTTTTCAGAAACATGCATTGAACTTTTTAAGAGAGAAAAAAGAAAAAGATTTGCAAACAAAAACTGGGTGATGATAATCACCAAGAATGCAATTCTCAAATTACTTTCTCTATTTTGTCACAAGGTATAAATTTCTTCTGCAACAGATAACTGAAATGACTTACCAAACATAAGCAAGATTTAGTCTCCTAACTATGAATAGACCATAAAATTGTATCTCTGTAAGTTAAAACTGTAAATCTAGTGATAATGGACCTAGTTCAGTTGGTGATCAGAGAACATCAGTTGAATGACTAAGAGGCATCCACTGAGGGCTGACCCCTCTGTAAGGACCTGCAGCAGTTGCAAACCAGCAAATAAGAGCCCTCATGGAAGCTGACTGGTGGGAAAGATGGGTGAAGATGTTAGTCTGACTACCTTTCCTGTGTGTTTGTTAAAGGTATTTTATTTTTTATTTTATTTTTAATATATTTTATTGATTATGCTATTACAGTTGTCCCATTTCCCCCCTCATTCCCCTCCACCCTGCACACCCTCTCCCACCCACATTCCCCTCTTTAGTTCATGTCCATGTGTCACACTTATAAGTTCTTTAGCTTCCACATTTCCCAAACTATTCTTGCCCACCCGCTGTCTTATTTTCTACCTACCATTTATGCTACTTATTCTCTGTACCTTCTTCTCCTCCCATTCCCCTGTTGCTAACCCTCCATGTCATCTCCATTTCTATGGTTCCGCTCCTGATCTAGCTGTCCTCTTAGATTGCTTTTGTTTTAGGTGTGGTTTTTAATAACTGTGGGTTTGCTGTCCTTGCACTGTTCATATTTTTTATCTTCTTTTTCTTAGATAAGTCCTTTTAACATCTCATATAATAAAGGCTTGGAGATGAACTCCTTGAATTTGACCTTATCTGAGAAGCACTTTATCTGCCCTTCCATTCTAAATGAAAACTTTGCTGCATAGAGCAATCTTGGATACAGGTCCTTGCCTTTCATGACTTGGAATATTTCTTTCCAGCCCTTTCCTGCCTGTAAGGTATCTTTTGAGAAATCAGCTGACAATCTGATGGGAAGTCCTTCGTAGGTTACTGTCTCCTTTTCTTTTGCTGCTTCTAGGATTCTCTCCTGCAGTTTAATCTTGGCTAATGTACTTATGATGTGCCTTGGTCCATGTGTTTCTCCTTGAGTCCAACTTCTTTGGGACTCTGAGCTTCCTGGACTTCCTGGAAGTCTATTTTGTTTGCCAGAATAGGGAAGTTCTCCTTCATTATTTATTCACATAACTTTTCCACTTGTTGCTATTCCTCTTTCCCTTCTGGTACCCCTATAATTTGGATGTTGGAATGTTTAAAGATGTCCTGGAGGTTCCTAAACCTCTCCTCATTCTTTTGAATTCTTGTTTCTTTATTCTGTTCTGGTTGAATGTTTATTTCTTCCTTCTGGTCCACTCCATTGATTTGAGTCCCAGTTTTCTTCCCATCACTATTGGTTCCCTGTACATTTTCCTTTACTTCACTTAACGTCGCCTTCATTTTTTCATCGAATTTGTTACCAAATTCAACCAATTCTGTGAGCATCCTGATCATCAGTGCTTTGAACTATGCATCTGATAGGTTGGCTATCTCTTCATTGCTTAGTTGTATTTTTTCTGGAGCTTTAATTTGTTCTTTCATTTGGACCATTGTTTTTTTGCCTTGACACACCTGTTGTGTAGTGAGGCGTGGAACCTTAGATGTTGACCTGGGCAGGTCAACCCAGTTGCTGGGTTGTGATCCTGTATGTGGGTGAGGGGTCCCAGAGGAAACAATGGTGCTTGCTCTGCTCTCTGCCGGATTTCAGTCACTTCTCCCACTTCCCACAAGCAAACTGAGCCTTTCTGGCACTGATTCCCTGGTGGGTGGGCTTGTGTACATTTTAGGACCCTGTGGGTCTCTCCAACAAAGTTTCCTGTGAGGCTAGGAGTCTCTCCCGGCACCTCAACCCCCACAGGTGTTTTGAATCAGTGTTTTGAGGCTTTGTTTCCCGGAGCTGGGACCCTGGGTTGTGTGGTCTGTCTTGCTCCCAGTTTTGCCTGGTTTATCAGCACGTGAATGTGGGACCCACCGATCTGCCAGCTGCCTTGTGCACTGAGCCCCTCCACAATCCGACAGCTCAGTGGGTCTGCCCGCTGCTGCCTCGCTTGGTTTTTGTCCACCAGCCACCACTTTTTTGTGGAGACCCCTCTCTGCCCTGCCAACGGACTCGGCCCCTCCTACTGGTCTGGATGGATGTGTCTACTTTAACTCTTTGGTTGTTGGACTTCCATACAGTTCAGTTTTCTGTCAGTACTGGTTGTTTTTTTGTTTCTAAATTGTTTCTGTTCTTATTTTGGTTGTGCAAGGAGGCACAGTGTGTCTCCTCTCTTATCTACCTATGCCTCTATCTTGGCCGGAAGTTTTGTCAAAGGACTTTTAATTGACTACATCCTAATCAGTCTGATGAAGAGCGTGAAGCACAGTTTTAGAAAAAGCCGAGGTGCTTTTTGCAAAGGGGAACTGTCTTGGATGAGGTATGTATTCACCTCTAGGTTGCTACTGCTTCAGCCCCATGTCAGCTTCTCATGGGAGCCAGAACCTTCTGCCTCTGCCAGCTCACGTTTGTGGCTTTTGTTTTTTACTTTAATCATGCATGTAATAGTCTGGAGAAAAAAATTTAAATACAGTTATTTCTTAAATTTATCTGAACACATCCAGAGGTAATAATTATTAACATTTGGCAAATGCTCTTCCAGACAATCACATCCACAGACACAATGCATATGTCTGTAGCAGGATCAAATTTACATAGTTTTATTCCTTTGTAGTACAGCATAAGTGTCTTTCTATGTCAATAAACATACATTTCCATTATTTCTTTAAATGGAGATAGCATTCAGTTGATAGATGGCCCAAGATTTACTGAGCCTACCCTCTATTACTGGATATTTTTTTCATATGATTTGCTATTAGATTAGCTGTGGTATGATTTATTGTGGTAAACTTCCTTTAACACTGAGTTTTGCCTATTTAGCCAAATATATTTTCAGAAAGAATTCTTAGATGTGAAAGAGTGGGTTAAAGAAGATACACATTTTAAGGCTCTTTGCTCTGTATCGGCACAGTACAATTCACCTAAAAACAATGGATATGGATATATCTTAAGGGTGACCAATGAATGCCTAGAAGTTAACCAACGAAGGTTTTCTTTGAAGAAATCTTTTAGGAAGTGGAAGGATAATCTCAGAATCAATCTTCTGAGTTGCTTATTTTTTTCCTAGAGAAAATATTGTTTAGCCATTGCACTGTATTCCTCCACTTCTGAATTTCCAGGGCTGCCGACTGCCCTCCTAATTTTCGTCTTACAGTGTCATTGCTGTCCCCATTGCTAATCCAGTGAACCCTTATCTGCTTAGCATGAGCCTCAAAAATCACTTGCAGGTGGTTCTGCCTAAAGAAAATGGGTCCCCAAAACCAAAGCATTCCCAGCGGAGCATCACTTCAGCAAGTCTCCAAGAACCTCTGGAGACAGAAGATAATGGTTAAGGTGGAGAAGATAGAGGGATCTCAAAGGGTGACAGTTTTTAGGACACAAATGTAGGAACAACCTTTTCTGATCCCTGCAGTTTCACAAATGTGCTACAGTTAAGTGCTCATATCACTTGTGATGATTGTTCTATCCATAATAATAATATCTAATATTTATTGAGTACCTATTTTGAACTAAGCATTATTCTGAGCAGTTTAATTTAACTCTATCTACACACACAAACACACACACACACACACACACACACACTCCTGCTATTATTGTCCAAGGGAGGAAAAAAGCCACATAGTTTAATTTGCCTTGGAACCCACAGCGAGTAAGTGCAGAGCTCCACTGAAAGCAAAAGTCCCAACGCAACCCTTGCAGCCACTTGCCAAAAAAAAAGTTATAATATTTTCAGTCATATTTGCATGGCTTGGGTGAGGTATTTAGGGAAGAGGCATGATCAATATTTTATCTATTTAAAGTAATTGAGTAAGCTTTCATTTATCCAAAAGTACTTAAGGAGCCCATATGAAGTTGAAACAATCATGCCTAAAACCGTAAGAAATGCCAAGGGGAACTCATTTAATCCATTTAACAGATGTCTGTGGGGCCATTTCTATCCTCCCTGCCATTGGCTGGTCTCAGGGGATACTTGTGATCATCCTTCAGTTTACAGAGAAGTCCAAGGACAAGTGAATATTGTGGGGGGTGTAGTGCTCCCATGGGGGAGGGTTTATAATTCCACATTAAGAAAAGGGGTAATTGAGTGCACTGTAATAACTGTCACCAGGAGGGAGAAAGATGAGTGCTGTTATCCAAAGAAGGGCAAGACGACTTACGTAGACTTCAGTGTAAATAGTTCATGCTAGGTCAGATTCGGGTTCTAAATTGGAGCTATTGATGAGTATTCTGTTTCCTCAAGGGATAGTCATCTTCTAGGAAGCAATGGAATAAATGAGAATGATCTTTGATTGGGGAAAGCATGTACTAAATCAAGTTTTAGGGAGGATATCCTTGTAGTCATGTGCAGAATGGACTCAGTGGAAGGCAAGATGTTGAGGGGGCCTGTGGTCATGGGCCAGATATGAGCCAGAGGCAGGGAAGGGAGCATCAGGAATGGAAGGGAAGGGGAGGTAAAAGGAACATCGAGAAGGAAGGCACTGAAACTCTCGGAGAAACACAGTAGAAAAGCAGAGGTTTGAAATCATCCAGAACCAACCCGAGTGTGCTGCTTACTAGTTCTATGACCCTGGGCAAGTCCCCCTGCTTTTCACCTACACAATGGGTCTAACAATAAGGTATTATTTTCATAAGGATTCAATGAAGCAATAGTAGTTATTATTATTATTATTGCTGATTGACTTCAGAGCTTGTCTGTCACTTTTTGTCTCCTTACCCTGTTTCTTGCTATCAAAGTTCAAGGAATCCCTGGGGGGGGCGGGAGGGGGGATGCCATAAATAAGAAAATTTACAAAGGGCTACAGGTAGTCTCTGATTTCCTATGAATTGAGTTTGATGAGCACCTAAAAATATGATTTCTCTTCTCTTCACTAATTCTGAACCAACTAAAAAGAAATAAAATAGTAAAGCACATAAAGATGAAATGTCACCTTTTATCACTGGCATGCATGATTTTCGAGAGTATGGGTTTTCCTGCAGACCCTACTTACACTACGGAACACGGAGGCAAGTAGACCTCTACCCCACCAGCCCACCACCCGCAGTCACAGTGCCCGCTGGACGGCGGAAGACCTTCCCCAGAGGACAGGCCTCCTATCACACAGAGTCCAGAAGGAAGGACAGAAGAGCTTTGTGTGAGGCACGCACTCCTAAGAGAAAAGGAGTGAAGGAGAGAAGGAGCTGGGTTCCGAGGTTCCCAATGAGCCATCACTCTGCATCCACAAGCGAGTCCACCAGTGGGTACACGAGTGCAGTTCCTCCCACAAAGAAGGAAAGGGCCAGCTCGGTTCAGGGGATAGCGACCCCCACTTAGCATCCAGCCCCACCCTGCTGTCCCTTCTTCTACCCCATCTCTCACTTCTCACTTGGCCGTCAGTGCCTTATGTGCAGTACAGCATAGATGCTTCCTTCTCCACATGGTCAGAGCCTTAATCAGAATTCAAAACCCTTAAATGAGAGGAATAAAAGCCCTGTAGTAGAATTGAGTCTGGTAATTTGTGTAGTCAAAAAAAAAAATCCTTTGTAAGGCTCCTGACAACATTGCCATCCTGGGTGGTAGTCTGCTGGCCAGTGCTACCAAGATACTGCACTTTGTCAGCCCAGGAGCTTGTGTAGCGTATTTGTCCTCCCTAAGGCAATTTTGCTGGCATATGCAAAGCCCTCACTTTGAGGGAGACACGACTCTGCTGGGGCTAGCTCTTCCAAAGCATAAATTCTGCACCCTGAAAATACAGTTGCACAACCTGAGAAGAAAAATGAGACATGTGGTCTGACTAATCAAGTGTCTCAATTTACACTATTACCTGACTCCCACCTGATTACCTAATCCTGACATGTAGGAGGAAAGACCTCACCTGGGACTGGAAGGTCTGGCTCTACCACTTTCTAGCTTCAGGAATGTAGACACACAATAACCTCTCTGAGTCTCCATTTCCACGTTCAAAAATGAGGCTTTCCATTCAAGATGCCCTTCAACAGGTGAATAGATAAACAAAGTGTCAGATACCATTCAATGGGATGTTAGTCCATGATAAAAACAAATGAGCTATCAAACTTTGAAAAAGCACAGAGGAACCTGAGATGCTGAGTTAAAGAAACCGTTCTGAAAAGGTGACATACAGTGTGGTTCTGAATAAATGAAACATTTATTTCATTTATTCCTGAAAAGGTAAAATTATAGAGATAGTAAAAAAAAAATCAGTTGACCGAGGGTATAAAGAAAAGGATGAATAAATGAAACACGGGATTTTTAGGGCAGTAAACTACTTTGTATCATATTGCCATGGTAGATACATGACGTTATGCATTTGTTAAGACTTGCAGAACAGTACAACACAAAGACTAAACCCTAATGCAAACTATGGCTTTAGGTAATAATGCCATATTGATATGGGTTCACCAGTTGTGACAACTACGATGTGCTAATGCAAGACATTAACAATAGGGGAAACTGGGGAGAAGGGTTGTTATGTAGGAACTGTGGGAACCATCTGCACCATTTTTCTGTAAACCTACAACTTCTCTAATAAACAAAGTCTATCAATTTTTTTCCTGGGGCTTTAACTTCTACCTCTCAGTATTGTCAAGGCTCTAAAGATGATGCTCAGGAACACTCCTGGCTCCTAGATACTCCTTCACAGTGTTCAGCCAGTCAAATGCCCATGGCTCCAGCTGCACCCTCTTCCCTTCCCAATAACTTAAGGAAGTCTCCTTTCCTGGTAGTGATCACACCCGGAACTCTTCATCTTCAGTATGATGGACATCACGATCAATTTCCTCATAAATCTAGCTGGTTTTCAAAATGCACATGTCCTAATTATTGTTCTTTCCCATCATGTCACTTGTTTTTGTCTATTTTAGTTGATTTTTTAGAGAGGGCTATTAAATTGTTGTTTCCCTTAATTATGCATTCTTTAGTTGGTTCTTGTATGTGCCCTGACAGTGGATTAAACCCATGACCTTGCTGTATCCAGACTGTGCTCCAACCAACTAAGCTACCCACAGGTCGGGGATTTTCTCGTCTTTTTTAACCAGGAGTTCCTGTGTTAGGGATCCTCGGGGCAGCTGTGGTGTAGTGGAGAAGAGCATGGGTGCAGGAGCCAGACTCCCTGCACAATTGTCTCAGCCCCACCATCTACCAAGGGGCTGAGTGATCTTGGGCAAGTTGTCAGAACTTTCTTTGCCTCTGTCTCCTCATCTCTGAGTTGAGAATGATAAAAAATATAGTATCTCCTCCATATGTTTTGATGAGTGAATATGGGAAAGAGAAGGTGTGCTCTTCCATCCATATCCTTAGTACAGTGAGGGAGTCTGTAAGTGAGTTTTTCTGAGTCCATCAGATGCATGTCAGATTGTCCTGGTAACCAGGGCCACCCTTAGGATGAGATCTGAATCCTCGAGGTTCCCCAACCAGTTCCGCATTTCCAGCAGCTTTTATGGTAATGCAACACCCTAATGCACTGAAGAAATGCGGTCCGTTTCACTTTTTCAGAAAGGAAATAAAGATCTTCCAGATGGCCCACGGATTGTGTCCTCCTGTCCTCTTCCATCTCCACACCATGTCCACAGCCCCCGAGCTCCCCTGACTCTGTCGCCAGGAAGTGAGCTGCGGGAGTAAACACGTGCTCTTCCTATTGCCATTCGGCACGTCCGGCTCAGCAGCTTCATCTGGGACTCAGACCCACCGTGGTGCTGATGCAGAGAGCCAGGTATTTAGTCACGTCAAAGCAATTTGCTAACAGCAGATGCTTTCTTTCTGTTTAACGTTTCATGCACAGTATTAGGTGGTTGATTTAACTTGTTCATAGTGCCTGTTTTATCTCATTAGCTATCTTTAAAGGAAATCAAACCATGTTAAGTGCAGACAGAGAACATTGATTATCCATATGTGAGTGTGAGTATGAGAGAGATCATTTAAGTTGCTGCTACTTTCCCAACATTTCAAGTGTATGAGAACTCATATATACATACATGTTGACCTATAAAATAGAACCACATGTGAATCATGTATCTGTGTATGCCAATATTATATATTCAACATACAATTATCAATGAAATACACACATGCTTTATTTTAGCAGAGATACATAACCATCAGTAAGTTAAAGTTCGAGTTTTAGAGCTGCAGGTTATTCTCAGGTTTTCATCATCTTTTATCTTTAGTGCATTTTTTACCGTAATCCCAGCAAAAGGTGCAGATGGCATTAACGCTGCTCCACTTGTCTTGCTTCAACCACATTCCTGGTCCAGGCTTTATTTCCACAGACTCTGACTAACCTTCAGTTTAGTGTAAGGGTGCAGTTGAAACACGCCAATCTGAGACAAAGCAGTGTTATCATATATCAGAGAAAACAAGTGGTCATAAAATTTCCAAAGGTAAAACATGCTACCAGGTTTTGTGCTTTAAACATTCCCTCTGGTGAAGGGTGTTGATGGTGGTGGGGATCATGTGTGTGTGGTGGCCGTGGGTATGTGAGACCTTGCTGCACTTTCTGCTCAGTTTTGCTATGAACTGAAAACTATTCTTTTTATAAAAAGCCTATTTTAAAGAAGTCTCTGTGATATCTGTATCCATAATAATAATAATAATAACACTAATAATAATTATAATGTGTTTGGTGAAGTAAACCAAGGCCTCAGCTAGGTTTTGCCTGTAACAAGGACTAATGCTTGGACTGTTTATCCTGCTATGCTACCAGCATGTAGATATCATGACAGCCAATAATGACCTCTGAGGGGATATTCGTCATGTCACAGAGGTTTGAATTCAGAGTTTTACCAAGCACATTGGCCACTAAGGATTATCAAGGGAGAAATTCCTTTAAATGCTCCCCACTATTTTACATAATAGAGTATAGCAATCTTTACATCACACTGATGTTATATTTTAGTCTCTGAAAATAAATGAAGACAAATACAGGCTAAAGAACCATGAGACTCTGGTTCTCCTCTGTGTCTTCCACACCTCCCATCAAATGGGTGAGTTATTTCCACAAACTCTCAGGACCTAGTGTTCTAACCCCAGGCTTGTACGTGGGTATGAGGTGATCATTCATGTTTCCCAGTTTTTATCTTAGCAATGGGCTCGTGACGGGCATTCATGATCTCCAGGTCCCATTGGATAGACCTGGCCTACTTTGATTCATGATCTGGCCACGAGGATTAAGGCAGATTGCACATATATTAATATTTTAAACCTATTTCTTAATAAGTAAGATAGACTAGCATAAGCTTTCTAAGTGTTTATATCTTACAATAATTTTTTATACCACTAAACAGAGTTCCCATTCAGAGATCAATGTACCCTTGGAAGCCACACTTCCAAGAGGCCAGCTGCTGATCCTCAGATAATATAAAACAGTAGAAAGTGATGCTGCAACCCATGAATTATAGAACGTATTGAAGTAAAAATTATAACTAACATATTTCTTTTTTTAATCGGGAAAAACCTATTCCTCAGAGTACAAAGATAATGGCTATACTAGAGGTGACTTTTTAACAGAGTTTTACTTTCCACCCAAGGAAGAGAGCGCCGCTAGCCTCCAGGAGCCCTCTCCAAGCAGTCACAGCGCCGTTAATCACCTGGTGCTCGAGGCCCGTCTGATGTAGCTGTTCCAACTGCACCATTCTTGGCGGAGCAGTTTGAAGATCCCAACCTCTTTTCAGAGGAAAATCATCCCTTAAATGCGCTCTACCGACATAACTCTCCCAGCCATTTTCTGCGCTGCATTGCCACATTTTTTTTTTCATTTTGCTTCCTTTGTGTTCCATTCAAGGTTTGCCTGCACTGAGACAATCTTTTACATGTTTTTCTTCTTCTGCCTGCATCAAAGTTAGGACTTCGTGAGGGATGCCTTGCTATCGGCATCTGCTACCTCTTTTTCTTAGGGGCTGAGGAGGAGGCTGCTGGGTGGCTGAAAAAGACTCTCATTCAGTGTGGAATTGCCTCCCTTTGCTTTCCTGTCACACTGTCAAGCTCAATCAGAACGCAATGAAAGTGATACAGAGGCGAGGCTTTGCTGGCGAGACTTAGAACAAAGACCGCTCCGTAGCCTAGTACAGATTTCACATCCAATTTAACTCTTTGGAAAAGGATTTCAGGAAATACATAGTCAAGAGTTGAAAAAATGGAGTTGGATGTACTATAAAGGCTAAAAGTATTATCCTGGCTTAGATAAGCTACAAAGATAGGTTGATACTATTTTCTACCATAAACCACATTAGCCGGCATTACACATTGAGCTTTCTTTACTCGTTAAGTTGCAAGGAGATTTGAGAGGAATTTAGCAGCTACATAAAATGACTCTTTCATGATTCTAGCTTTACCAGTCATTTTAATTGTACAAGGTGCATGAATAGCAAGGACCTAAATCATGTTGTTTAACAAATCTGGTATTAGAGGGTTAGTCTCAGTTTACTTATTAAGAATTTAGTTGAGTAAAGGATTTTAGGACTCAGTTCTTTGTGTAGATGACAATGAACAGGCAAATACTTGTATTTTTGGGGGGAAACATACATCAGCTACACATGTTTTGAACTGCGCTGTTGGGCCCATAACTAATGTTTTGCATTGAACATGTTTTTCCACGGAGGACTCACTGTAAAGAACAAAATTCACTGAGAAGGACACAGGTCAGTGGTGACTTCAGTGGCCTCTCCCGTGACTTCCTTTCTGAACCCTAGTTGCCACTCTATCTTACAGGAGACTTGGATTAATTCTCTGAATTTTTTGAATTTGGATCATGACAAGAAAGACGTGTTATTAGATTAGTGATTTCATTTCAAAAATGGCCCTCATTTTCTCCTGGTGGATTTGAAACGCGCTGAAAACTGGTGCACACAGCACACACCAATTGTGAACTTTACACATTCTATACAGCAGCAGTAACACTGTTGCGAGAATGAAGAGAGCTTTCCACAGTTTCAATGAACTATTTTTAGAAAGGATTCTTTAAAACTATTATGGTCATAGGCATCACTGTCAAAATGCCAATATTTATGATTTAGGAAATGATACGTACTTTCTTGTTTGTATGTACTTCTATCTTATTGAAAATTAAAGTACATTTAAGTAATTTCATATGTATATATTTTTAGGTGCACTCGGAGAGAGTTTGAAATTAGTTGACAAACACAATTGCATTTAAGGGGAGCACATTTCAGATAACTGGTGCCCTACCATTGCACTAAAGAAGCCATCGCTTCGGAATATTTTCCATGGGCAAGGTACGACTAGAAGCAAGCGTGTGAGACACACCAACATTTCATCTCTGCATGCAATTATGATACAAATTAGGAAGGCTATTATGTTCGTGCTTCATAATTAAGTAAGCAATTAAAAACAAAACTAGTTCATTAACAATTTGTCATAGCTAGGCCGACAAGTGTCTGATGAGGTCACGGTCACAGCAATTGCGTGAAATGATGACTAAGTCTTCCCAAGAGCAAAAATCCCCACCAACAGCAGTGTGTCTATTTCTAATTCACATGTTATATAAATAGCAATTTATAATGAGAAAGCTGAAATAAATCCTGTAGGCAAGTATTTATTGGTGTTGGAGGCAATAGGAGGAGAGCCCTTTCGGTGAGTTACCTGTGCTCTTTGTTAGAGTGTGGTTTGGTGCTAAAATGAAATGTCAGTTTTATTCAGCAATGAAGGCAAACTCTCCTTTGATGCTTGAGATAGCTGTGGTTATTTTCTCCTGTCTTTGGCCAATTGGCTCATTCGGTCTCTTTACCTTTGGGGAGCCAATGGTTCTATCTGAATGAAAATGGCGACTAGAAATTGGCAGTTACTGGTGGTAGCTGTAAGACCCAGATATTTGTATAGAGTTTTAAAAGTAGCCAGTTGATAAGTATTTTCATTAAAAAATGTATCCCATTATTTCCAGTGAAACCAGATAGTGTCACAATATGAAAAAAATTATATCAATAAGGAACATGTTTGATAAATAAGAATGCAAAAAAAAGTAAAATGGTTAATCCCTGTACTAATTATTTGTCCCATTTTTGTTAATACAAATTAAATGTTTCACTTGGTTAATGACAAGTTTGATCAAACAGTTCATAAACTGTTGGATTGACTTTGAAATGAATTCAGGAGGAAAAAAATGACATGAGGGGAGCTGGCAAAGGGCCGCCTCCAGTGGGAACAGATGCCCGACAAATTTGGCGAGTAGTTTTGTTCTCTTCTCTCTGTTGCAGTTCTCAATCCTAATGAATGTTATGTTTAAATAACATGAATAAAGATAAAGTGAAAATGAATTCAACTCCAGTTTGAGCAGCAGAATAAAAATGAGCAAACTGTATTATCTTCTGCCACCTAATCTGGGTTGAATTTCCTCTGTATCTTTTTTGTTTGTTGAAGAATCCTTTTCTTGAGTCTCCTTGGCCATTGACAAGGTCTTTTGAGATGAATATGAAAAGATAGATTTAAAGGTTAAGGCCAGGGTCAGATGGTTGCAGATGTTTTGTGAGAGATTGTTTGGTGCAGTTTGTGATACTTCTCCTGACTAAGGTATTTCAAACGGGCAGACTCATGGCCAGCAACTGTCAGTGAATGTTGTCTGTCTCACAATTGATCCGTGCAAACACAAACACAAGGTGGAAGGAGTGTTTGTTTTTCCTTAGGCGGATGATCCCCCCCAGCCTAGGACTCTGTCTAAAGCCAGAGAAGAAGATGCTGTGTTTATTTCTAGGAAGTAGGATATTTTAGGTTTGACTTTTCAGATGATCACCTGCGGCCATTTTTCAGAGGATAAATAGTGGCACCATATGATAGAAAGTGATGAAACTCTAAAAGTTTACAAAATTTTTGATGAGAGAGAGAAAGAAAGTAGAGCTTGGACATTAAAAAAAGGCCAAATGAACTCATCTCTCTCTCTCTCTTGACTTCAAATCTAATTAACAGACAGTGTTAAAATAAAGAGACAGGAATTCATGGAGGTCATACCGATTGCCCTTGAGATATTTCATTATTTGGTAGATTTAGATCAAACCCTGTTTTCTATAAGGAAGGTTAGAATAAACAGATGTGTGTATATAGTGTGATGCATATATAAAATGTGATATATACACACACACACACACACAGGGTGGGGCAAAAGTAGGTTTACAGTTGTGAGTACACAAAACAGAGTTTATTCTTGTATTACTATTTATTATTATATTATTTCCCATAGAAACAGCTGTAAACCTACTTTTTCTCCACCCTGTTGAGTTATGTATCACACACACACCTGTCCTCTTGGCAGCTAGATAACATTAGATGAACACTATTTCCCCCAGCAATGTCTTAGGGATTTTCGTCACAAAAAATTTTATTTACTATCATCTCTACTAGTTTATAAACGTAATTAAAACATCCCCATGGGCCATTTGCTGTCCCTCCTTTGAGTGCTTTAACATTAGAAATTAGCGTTGAGATCCTATAGTTAATTGACTAAGGCCAATGGGATGGCTCCTTTCCACAACATGCACATCAGAGCCCACAGGACTGAGATAGTTTCTTTCATAGACCTTGTAAAGAAGGTGTTTCATTAAAATACATTTTGGAAAACTCTATGTCAAAATACCTAGGGTCTTAAAAGATACAAAAAACTATAAATTTTTCAGTCAAGAGCTGATGAAAAAGCTTTTATAGCTCTTTTCCTATCACCTATTCAACATTGGTCACTCCTTACATTTCCATTCTTCTGAATGTTATTCTGCCTAATGCTACTGGGAAGATTGTGTTTATTATTCTAACGTGATTCTTTGTGAAATAGGTGCTTGATAAGGATTATTTTTAAAAAGCTAAGAGCCCCTCAATTACCCTCTCAAACTTCTTATCAACCATGGCAGATAGTAGTGTTCGTCATCTCGGAAGGCAGATCTAGACTTTTTCAATGTTTTATATACTCACGTGCCACAAAATAGAATCAATGTTGTTTTCTGCTAAGGTGAGAAATTAGATTTTTTTTTCCTTCCTGAGTCCTGTTGCCTCTTTTAAACCTTAAATTTTCTGATCATTTCTATATATTTGAGTCACTGGACAATGCTAGAGGTTTACAAAAATTATGAACAAAATCATTCTTATGTTTCTTCCTATAATAATGGAAGTATTTGAAAATGTTTTAAATGAAAATTTAATCTTCAATCCTACTTCATGCTATCAACACATATATAAAACATATGAAATACTCTCTTTACAGAATTCATTGATGTGCACGTCACTATTTCACATTATAGAGTGAAATTATCTTTTTACACAATATTCTCCATTTTATAACCTCCTCCAGCTAAAATTATTTCACTAAACAGTAGGTTTTTAAGATTGTGATTTTAGTAGACAGAGTGTTATCCCTACAACTTCCCTAAATAGGTGAAATGCTATTTGAAATATATATTTCACTTTCTTTTGGCTATTCCGAAGGCAAAAGAAAAAATCCAGGGAAGCCAAAAGGCAATCCCACAATAAAAACAAAAACAAAAAAATCTATATAATAGCTGTGTGTTTTGCAATTGCAGGTTTAGAAAGCTTTATTTAAAGCAGCTTTGGAACATTTTTGTGATAAACAAAAATCAGTATAATTTATTCACATCACAATTTCTTAAGCATGTTTACGAGTTCTTTTCTAATTCACACCCTGCCATCATTGTCTTTTTATATAAGTTCATTTAAAAAGATTTGGCACACATAACTAAGAATAATTATGGAATTACAGAGTAGGATTACTTCTGAAGGAAAAAAATGATCATCAGTTGTATTCTCATCAGCTATTCTATTTGACTTCATCATTAAGAAAAGTATTCAGGGTGTCTAGTGGGTGAAGAGAGCAGAAGTGTGTTTTCATTTTGATATGATAGCCACATTCAAGTTATTCTCCTCTTTACAATGGATTTTACCTAGCTTTATCTTCATAAGAAGCTGCTTTCCGTTGAAAAGCAGAAGTGAATAGAAGTGTCATGACATGGGATTAACAGTACAACCGGTTAGTAAATCAAATGTTCGAGGTGAAGAAAGTGGAATGTGACATGCATCAGCAGGATGGACTGACGGGATTTCATGGGGACAAGGGAAAAAAATTTTTAATCATTTGTCGATGCTCCTAATATCGGACAACTTTGAAAGCACATGGTCTTTTTAACCAGTTGTTCACCGCAATGAATCTGAGGGCCTTAAGGTGTTACCAGCAATATGAGTTCACGCTGAAGGGACACCCACAGGAGAAACTACCCCAAGTTCTGTTTCCCCCTAGTGGAGCCTGAGGTGGAAAGACTGGCCGATATGGTTGACTTTGGAGATGCCAATGTGTCTGCCAGAAACCGCACTGTGAGCGCCTGTCATAACATCCACATGCTTCACTGAAGAATTAACATGTATATTATACACAGTATATATATCCTTTCATATTTCCACTCACATAGGTTTTATGAAGTACTCAGTGAATTTTAAAATTTTGAGAGTGTTCACCCAAAGATTTAAACAGATAAAAGCAATCAATGTGGAGCACTTAGAAATGCATGTTTAAGCACATCCACGAGTTCCTTTCCTCCTTCTGCTGAGTATCCACGCAAATACGCAAAAACTTACGTTGAAGTCGGCCATACAGACCTGCCTGAGTAGCAGGGGAGAGCATCTAAAAGGTCAATTTAAAAACACAGTAAGATGCTTCATGTCATCAGTGTCTTCACATGGAAGGTTTTAAAAATTCCACATAGTTTGGCATTTACTCCATAACTTCGTATTTTTCAGTCTTTGTGTTTTTCACAGCAAGTTTTCTGAAGAGTAGGATTAAAACTGTTATGTGCCTAGTATTTACTTAAAACTTTGTAAAAAAAAAATTCATGAACACAAAAAAGCCCATTAAATATTCACACTTTAATATATGTTCCTCAGAAACAAATGTACAGTTAGATAACACATAAAGAATTATGAATGACTAATTATATTTTGCATATTTACAGCAAAGACAATTAGCAAATAGCTTTTATATGCAAAATAAATGAAAAAGTAATTAAGATGCACTAACCAGAGCAGCAATATCAAGTCTGTTGTCTTGCGATTCATTCCTAACAAACAATAATTATGCATTCATTGTCATATAATTAAAAGAGCTCTGTCCTTTAGAAAAATGGTTATTTACTGTATAATAACCTGAAGAGTGGCAGAAGTTCCTCAAAATGGTGAGCAGGATAATTAAATATTTCTTCTTAGGAAATGCTCACCCAGTTTAGTTTATTATCATAAACTTCTTCTACCAGCAAGCAGCTGTCCCTCAGGAACGCCAAGTGTTCTCTCTTCCGTCTGCGAAAGTGATTTCCCATTTTGTCTCCAAGCCCTCCTCCCCTTCCCTTGCTGTTCAGTCGAGCAGGGATGCTCCTGAGCCACTCGTCACCTTTCTAAGGCCCGTCCCCTGGAGGTCATCCCGAGATCCAGAGGGCTTTGGGGAGCATCCTCGAGGCCTGTCTGCCTCTGTGGCTCGGTCTGCACTTGGTGGTACCAATGTGTCATGCTTGCTTCTCTGCCAGTGTGTTCTCTGTTCGAAGGCATTGTAAGACTTTCACTTTGTAATCACTAAGATAGACCTAGGTGTTAACGTGAGCCTTCAGGCAAGGTGTAATTAATTAATTAAATAGCATCCAGTATTTATCCTATTGAATACACATCTCAAATTTTACTATAGAAACACAGCAACAACTTTCAAAAGGCTTATTGTTTTTGGTATTAAGTCTAATTAAAGAGATATAGACGATCCTCTGTATTCCAGCCAGATAGATAAGGGGACACATTTTGTTTTCTCAGAGCTGAGAAGATCTGTTTTTGTGGCCACTGGTTAGATTACTGCCTGTTGTTCAGCCCAATGTACACTCAGGACCTATGGGATGCAATCAGAAATTACTTAAGCAGGACATAGCAATTGTTTTGTATCTATTTTGTGTGTTATTTTCATATGTTGATACTATTACATTGTTGTGTGTATATAGTCAACAAAATTAATTTATTTTATACAATAAAATTATGTGTCCTTTGGGAGTAGAGAGTATGAGGTAATTGAGACAAGCAGTATTTGTTTATAATTAGTTACTGATTTTATAAAAACTATAATGGTATGAAAAATTATTATTTTTAACACCTTAGTTATTAGAGAAATATAAATTTTAAGTAGAAAAAATGGATTTAATTAATTTAGAATTTCCTTATTACTTAAAATGTCCTTTTTATTATACTTTTTACATAATTTGTAATAATATTAAATATAAGCATGAACCTCAGAGAGTAAGAAAATTAATAGGTTTGGTTAGGTTTTGTGATTTGACTTTATTAAATATTTGCACCTAATTATTTCAGCAATTACTGAACTACCATTCATTTCCTTACTAAGTTCACGAAATGAATATCAAACAGTAAGCATACCATCTTGTTATTTTTTACATAAATAAAAAGCCATGACCTTATTTTGAACAGTTTATTCTAACCTATTTCCTTATTTTTTAAATAGTCTGCATTATAAGCTTTTTTGTCATGTGATAAAATGGATATGGACCACACAGAACCTAGGGAGATGATATATATTTCTTGCTCCTGTGTTACATTTGGGATAATTTAACTATAGCTCAGAATGTTAAAAAGAAATAATTGCGTAGCTAGTTAAGCATATTATTAAGGCTCCCGTTGGTATGCTACCAACAGAATTTAAGGATAGAAAGAAAATAGAATTTGAATTCATAGCAGGGATTCTGATAATTAATTTATTAGTAAAAGGTACATGAGAAAAAGGTAGAAGTCACACCTTAAACTCTAATTCAAAAACTGTGCAGGATTATCCATTATCAACATATCAGAGGAACCAGGGAAGAGAGCTAGAAAAAATATTTTAGATTTTATAATTGCTATTTTAAGAAATTCTAGTAATTCCAAAATAATTCTAAGTAGGCATCATGGGAAAAATTAATATTTATTTCTTCTTACACTTGTTAGTAGTTCAGCATTGCTTTAAATTTTAGTTACTTGAGCTGCAGAAGGGGCAAAGAGGACCATAGTCTTTTCTCAATTCTTAGTGCTTATTAAACTTGTTTATGTAACCGTATGTACATATGTATTTCACCTAATTTAAATCCCTATGAAGTATATCAATAATCTTCCATCCTGCAGATTTAAAGAATATGTGGTTATTCACTATTGTAGTAAAAGTTAACAGTTTATGTATTTGCTATGACACAGTAAAAACAATCAAACATTATACTAACTTAGTAATGAGCTTGTTCCTCTCTTCAAGGAATAAAGTTCATCAAAAAGAGATGTGAAGGGCCAAAGGTGAATGCATGCACCCCTTTGTAGGCCTCTTGTCATTCTTCCTTCCCAAAGTACAATTTTTGTAGCAAAAGGGAAATAGGAAGACCAAGCCCCAACTCTCGGACCATATCATGAAAATTATAATTATTCAAAATTTGCAATTCACCTTGAAGTTGCTATTGGTATCTTTCAAAGGGGAGCTTCGTCATCTACCTCAAGTTCATCGTCTTATATGTATAGGAAGTCTGTCCAGAAAAAGTCCGACCATTGGTAATATAATGAGAATGGTGTTCACAACATTAATATAACCTAGCAGGCAAGGAGAGTGGACTGGAATGCGCATATGTAAACAATGACGATTCCACTGTACTAGTCAGTGGGGGCAGTAGACACCCATTGAGTGAGCACGTGCACTGTGTGGCCATCACATTCAAAACGGCTGAGTGAGTAGAGCAATGAATCTGCGTCAAATTTTACATTAAGCTTGAACATTCCTCTGTGAAAACTATTTGGATGATTCAGAAGGCTGCAGCTACAGGCAACTGGTGAGTGATGGATCGGCAGCTACATCACAACAGTACACTCACCCATGCATCATGTCTCCTGCACTTTTTTAGCAAAACATCAAATCACCCATGTGACTCAGCCCACCTACAGCCCAGATTTGGTGCCCTGTGACTTCTGGCTTTTCCCAAAACTAAAATCACCTGTGAAAGGGAAGAGATTTCAGGCTATCAGTGACATTCAGAAAAATACGATGAGGCGGCTGATGGTGGTTAGGGGAAATGTGTGAAGGTCCCAAGCTACCTGCTTTGAAATGGACTGAGGAGGCACTGTCCTTCGTACAATGTTTCTTGTACCTTGTGTCTTCTTCAACAGATGTCTCTAGTGTTCATATTAGTGGCTGGATTCTTTCTGGGCAGACTGTACACATACCATGGGCCCCTGACCAGACTGCAGAATGGAAGACTTGGGGATCCAGGGACAGTGGGCTTTCTGTGGAAGTGTTCTACATAGTACACAGGATGTGGAAATTGCTTGATATATACTGTTGGATGAATACTTCCATTATACATTTAACAGACACACATACCAAAGGGTGTTTGAACCTTTTCAAAACAGTGTTGAGGAAGAACTATGTTTATGTCTCCGTAGTGTTTGCCCCCAACCCGCTCCTTGCTCCCCTTCCCTGCACAGAATCTCAGCTTCCACGTATCTCACAGAACACACCCAACCCCAGGTCTACTCAGTCATGTTTATGATAGACGTGCAGTAGGACTTTAACCAGTACTTACTGAATGACTGACAAGTTAAAAAATGAAAGAATGAATGAGTGAATAAGTGATGTCAATATTACTTGAATGTTCTCAGAGTATAGGAGTGCCCCTTTGCAGCCAAAATAGTTGTCCTTATTCTGTCTCAGCTTTGGCCTGTGTAAAATGTGTGGTGTGGCCTTCAGTGTCAGGGCTGTTGGAACATGCATATGCCACTCTCATGAAGTCTTTCTAGGTGTGTTTTTTAAAAATAAATGTTCAATATTTAGGGATAGAAGATAACCAAAGTGGGGCGGGGGCGGGGGCGGGGGCGGGGGCGGCTGGGAACATAGTTGTTTCCTGCAGACACAGACCTTCCATTTCACTCCCATTCCGGCTCTCAGGCAGGCCCTGCTCTGGTTGACTTAGAGACTTCCGTGTTCTTGCAGAGGGCTTGTGTAGGGGCTTCATGACATGCTTTGAATCGCTGGCTCGCCCCTCTGTGGGACTCAGACAATTACACTGCAGAAAGCATTATGGAGAGCTCAGACTAAATGGGGCATTTTCAAATTGGCGGACTTATTATAAAAAATTCTTTATAAAAAATTTCCAAAGTATTTTCCTAAAACTTAATGTAAACATACTCCTACATCTGATATTTACTTTTAAGTCTACTAACTAGAGCAAAAAGAAAGACTTTTATAAGGCTAGTATTCAAAAGCAGACCAGAGAGAAAGATCCTAGGTATAGATAACAAAAATCACCTCAAAATACACTCTCAACCTCACATAAGGCTTAATAAAATAAATGACAATCAAGAACATAGAAAAGAAATGGTTTTATTGCTTGCAACCTTCAGTTCTGACTATTGGTTTTCATTGGCTTCATGGATCTTCCAAGGAATAAATATGAGCAGGTGCAAATTAAAAGAAAGTCTTTCTATAAACTCTAAATCATGCCATATGATAGAAAACCAGACACAGAGTCAAAGCTACCTGGAATGCCTTCAGTCCAAGACAGGTGAGTCCTAGAGATTACATATAAAATCTCCAGGGACCCCTTTCCCCAATAAATCAATAAGCATTTCCTGAACTCACTTCTGAACCTTAAGACTCTCCTGAAAGTTTGGTTTAATGTGAAAAATAGAATAGTCAAGGAAACCCTAGAGAATTTGTTGAATAAGTATCAAGAAAAAGATAGGAAGCTACCATGCCGTGGTGACATGCAGTGTTACTTTGTGGCGTGTAAACACAGACTACGTGTTTGCTAGTGTTGGAGGGATGGAATCACGAGGATCACTCTCAAACACAGTTGGTGAAGAACCTCAGCTTGGGGCAGGCAAGCCCTCCCTCTGTACTGCACATGCCTGGGCCTATTGGGACATTCCCAGACTCCTTACACTTCTGGGTTCTGGGAGTGGGAACTCCTGTTTCTCATTCATGCCCCAAATGCAGGGGACATGCTAAAAGAATCCTCATTTTGCTCTACCACCCACAAACGAGGACGGATATTTCATCCTGAGAAAGCGACCCATCAGGACTGTTCCAGGGGCTGGAGAGGGCGGTGACTGGGCAAGAAGCATTTGTGGTGAGTTTTGGAAATTCAAGGAAACCCCTTTACTGCTGGCGCAAGGCCCCCAATGTGGAATGAATCAAATTCCTCTAGCTTCAATCCGGCCACGTTATATTTAGATAATAATCCTGAAATGCACATTGATGCTGAAGTTGCTTCTTCAAAACTTTAAGGCAACAATTAAGTATTCCATTGTCATGGCTCAATTAAATGGTTTGGCCTGAGAAAATTGGGGATTGTAAAGTGAGGATGGAATGTGCTTTGATCCTCTTTCCAGGGTTATTGTTTCATTAATAAATGAACATGTCATTTGTCTCACCAGAGGGAGCTCATGCCCTCCAGGCTTTTTTCCCTTTTTTGTTCAGGTTTTATAAAGATGAATTTCCAGTGCTCTGAAATACCATGGATTAGTGGCTAAGCCTGACAGCACTTCGGGGAGTAGCGAGCTTAAAGTGCCTCACACAGGTCTCCAAAGCACTTGTTTACTAATAGAGGAAATCAGCGACCGTCTGCAGCTGCTGATATCGCATTACCATTTGGAAAGACAGTAGCTGAGATAACAAATCACACAGTTTTAATAATTACTCCTGCATTCCCGTTTTTTGTTTCCTGCATAACTGCAAAGGCTGGATTTCTTCCAAATAAACAGATAAAAACAGTATGAAACTTTTATCTTTTAATGATAATGACAACACATCATGTTTCACTAAAAGTTTCCTGCTGATTTTTTTCTGATTTCTAGAGTTTCACTAAAATGTAATTATACTTTATAATTCCACTCTTTTTTAGCCTTCACTTCAAAAACTATTCGCAGTGAGCAAGTTTGCCAGGCACCAACAGTCGGGCCAATCCGTCTGGACTCACCCATGTTGACTCGCTCCTGCATTCTGTCTTGGGGTAAACCTGTCATTGAAATTGCATCCTGTACTATGAGCTACTTTGAGCTACTTTGCATTCAAATTAATAGCTAGTTTAATTTGAATGTAAAATAGCTCCATTTATGCCATGTTTTTTTTTTAAAAAAATATGGCATTTGGCAATGAATGGATGTTTAAGATATGATACATTAGCAACATATTTTTAATCCTAAATTGAACGTATATTAGGATTGGGACATTTTAATATCAATAGATAAGTCATAAAAGAGGCCCTTTTAAAAATCTGCATAGTAAATATGTGCTTTAGGGGTCAAAACTACTCCATTGTACAGATACAGTACAGGGTTTAGTTCATATGGTTGGTGCTGGGCATTTTCCTGCAAATCTGTGTATTGTTCTGCTTCTATAGTCCAAGAATAGCAATTGATTTTTAAAACACATGCTGCAACTTTATTTGCTCAGTAATTACATGGACTTTATTTGGAGGTCAGTGAAAGAACAACTAAATAGGAAAGTGAAGTCTTCCTCCCCTGTGCAATGAAACCATAAAAGTTGGCAGACAGAAAGGCAGGCTAAACTTTTTCCCAGAGCTCTGAGTTTGGTTTCCACTGGTCCATGTCTCATTGGGTGATTAGAGAAAGCTTTTTTAAAGCCTTACTTCAGAATGATCTTAATTGGTGCAAGGTTGAGCCCTTTCTAGGAGGGGAGGGAAAAGGTTGAATAGCCTTTTCAAGTCACATGAAAGTTTCTAGGATGAATGTACGATAATTAGATTAATAAGTAGCTTAATTTATCACAGCTGAGGATTTCAACAGCCACACACATTAGAGCAAGAAAAAAAGATTAGTGTGATTCTAGTTTGCAAAAAAAAAAAAAAAAAAGGACTGAAACTTGATTAACCTTAAACACGGAGTGCCTCTCTTCCTGTCTAAATGTCTGATGGGGGTGAGGGAAGTGGGGAAGCGGGAGATAGGACCTGAAATAATCAGGAAAGTCCTATTCTATTCCTTTTTTTCTCTCAGTTAATGAGTGGTGTCAGAATTGTTTGAACCAATTTTTCCTTTTACTGTTTTTTAAAATAATGGGTTGGGAATAAACCTGTAGAATCTTAAATTATATTGCCCACCCATATCCTACAGACAGATCTTTTCTGATGTGCACCTTGTGATGAGCAGAGTCTCTCATCTCTGCTGAGAAAAAAAGAAAGAAGAATGTGGTGGGACAATGAGATTTGAACGTGACCGTAAATCCAGTTAATATGTCTTGGAAACACTAAGGCTTAGATTACCGGATGACATTTCCAAGAGTTATCTCAGGACTTTAAAGCCTGACTCTAGTCCCATGCCTTTGAAAATCACAGGTTACCCAAACCAGAGCAGCAATGAGTTCAGGTAAGCCGCACTCATTGATTGAGACATGCTCACTCAATTCAGTTGTGATAAAAGCATGAACACTTAAGAATATTCACTTGAATAGGGTTGAAAATCAGACAAGAACTGGCACTTAAAAAATAGGCATCAAATCAAATTATTGTCTATCAGGAGTCTTTTCTCCATCTTTTCCATATATACACAATAAAAAAATTTGATAAAAAGTGGAATTAACTGGCCTGTCTGATGGTTCTACCCAACAGGGGTGGCCTAACATCAAAGTTGATGAACCTTAAATTTCCTGACTCCTGTCTGGCTACAAATAAAACTTCTGCACTGCATGGAACAAAGCCGCTGGCCCCAGCTTCGGTTTTGCAGTGGAAGAGCATGGAGGGTGAATCTACGGTGCCTGTCAACAGTCATTGTGGCTGGAAGGCCTGCTAATGAGAGCCCAGCAGTGGAGCCGTGAACGGGACATTGGCCCCATGGCTGCATGAGGAAGGTGTGTGTGGCTGGATGTGGCAGGCAGCTGGGACACCCTCCAACTGGAAGGGAAAAATAAGAAGCTAAAACCAGACAACCTCGGTGATGGCATGACCTCTACCCCAGCAAAAATGGCTGTGCCCTTCTCCTCAGTCTCTGAAGCTTGCATGCACTGAGGGGTTCTGAAAGAGGTCCGTGTGCATGGCCCCAGCTAGCAAGTGCAAAAGTTCTCTGGGGCCCAGCCAGACCAACCAGGGCAATGCCAAGGGCACTCATGCACCAGCCTGTGGGAGAGGTTCCTAACTGGAGCCAGAACCTGAGGTGAATTCATTTCCACCGAGGGAGTCTTCTCTCAGAGCACGTCTTCTCTTCTGCTGGGAGGAGAGAGAAGCTTTAATTTAAGGAAGAAAAATCATATAATGGAAAACATTACATTATGGGCGAATCTAATTTAAAATATTGAAATGTGAAACACTGATGTAATTATGGACCTAATAAACTTGAAAAACTGAGGCACAGTTCCATCAGCAGCTCAAGCCTGAGAGTGTGCATATATCTGAAATGAATATCTCATTACTGGTTAACATTATTTAGTTAGGAGGAGATATGACCTCTAATTTGCCTTTTAATAATTAATTTGGTGTTTAAATAAGTGTCTTTTATTTAATAATGTTTTCTTCAACCAATTCACTATGTCAATAAACTCTTTGTTTAACCTTCTTAAAGGAAACATTTTCTCTGCTCGGAGGCAATTAATGAGCTATCAAATAAATAGGTACAGGAAAATGAACTATAAGAGCTGCCCAGGACAGCGAGTGTGCTTTAAGCCATGGAGTGGGTACTGCATGTCATGGTCAACCACGACACACAGTCTCAGTTCAGTCCTCATCCCAGCACCCTCCTTTCTGTTGTAGCTCATGGCGGGAACAACTGGCACCGTCGAACCTGCCTGGATGGAAACACCGCCCCACACACCTAGGGGCATTTTGTCTTGATTGCTGGTTCTTTAAGTTTGGTTAAAAACGTTATAAATCTTTGACTTGGAAGTAGGTTGTCATTTTAATGGGAAATTAAAGGAAACAGAAAGATATATTCAATGTTAATATAAAATACTATCAATAATAGCAATACTAATGTCAGACTGTCAAATTCTGTCTTTCACAAACTTAGGAACAAAAAAGTGTATCAGGGATAGCGATCATTTTTTTATGTAACTCATTTTAAAATACAGTTTTTACATAGTTATCTATGGGATTAGGAGGTATTCTGCTTTTTTTGCTTTTTGGTAGTTTAAAGTTCCTTTTTTTTAGACTTTGTTTATTTATTTTTAGAGAGCGGAAGTGAGGGAGAAAGAGAGGGAGAGAAACATGAATGTATGGTTGCCTCACACATGGCCCCCACTGGGGACCTAGCCTGCAACCCAGGCATGTGCCCTGACTGAGAATTGAACCTGCAACCCTTCGGTTCACAGCCTGCGCTCAATCCACTGAGCTATGCCAGCCAGGGTTGATAGTTAAAAGTTCTTAAATTTGGTTTAGCATCCTATAGAATTGAAGCAAATTTTTTAAAATTTGACCAGTAGTAACAATATTTTAACATTATTTTGAAATTCAAGGGTTTCATATTTCTAATAGGAATAAATGAGTTGTCAAAATTCACTCCTTCTCAGAAGAGAAACACACTGAGTCGGGCAGCGACTCCTGACCACCCCCTTTGTTTATAGTCATAGACTTCTGCCCTAGGACACACAGTCAGCCAAAATATGGGTGGCATTTACTAGCCTCGTTATAACTACTGACTACAGCCATTAAGACTCAGCTCCAGTCAAGGTGAGGTGAGCCAGAGGGATGTATGTGACCTCTGATTAGGTCCTTAAAAGGCAGATCTTCCTCTTCCTCTTTTCTGTCTTCAAAATAAGAAGAGCCTGCCCTGGCTGGTGTAGCTCAGTGGATTGAGCATGGGCCTGTGAAACAAAGGGTCGCCGGTTTGATTCCCAGTCAGGGCATGTGCCTGGATTGCAGGCCAGGTCCCCAGTAGGGGACACATGAGAGGCAACCACACATTGATGTTTTTCTCCCACTCTTTCTCCTTCCCTTCCCCTCTCTCTAAAAAAATTAATAAATAATATATTTTTAAAAAAATATTAGTGGCTTCCTGGAACAGAGATGCCATTTCAGCTCAATGTCCATGTGAGAGAGAAATAAGCTTCTATCTTAAGTCCCTGTGTTTTGAGCTAAATCTATATCCTAGTACACTGAGTAAAAATAGACACAAAATAAGTTCAAATTTATCTGCTACATGTGCCACATTAAATTAGTCAATATGTCTTTCTTTGTCTACCTATAAATAATAGCAGTTTCTACTTTTTAAATTATAATTTATTAAATGCACGTTTGATAGAACCATTCCAAACCCTGTTGCCTTCTGAATTAAGGACATTCAACACTCCCCAGTTTCTCCAGCTTCAGCTACCCACAGTCCTCTGCACACACCTCCCTACCTCTCTGGTCCTATTGGAGAGTTGCACTGGAGGGCCTTCCTCCCCTTCCTCTCTGCCTGTGTAAGTCTCATCCACCAAATTATTCTTTAAGAGTTATATAAAACATGGAGGGCTTTGGAGTCAAGTGGGCCTGTCTGGAAGCCATGGGGTCCCCGTTGGGCACGTTCTGACTTGTCCTCATAGTACCTCTCACGGCCTGCCTTTGCCCATTATTTGGTCACTTTCTGCCTCCCCTGCTGGACCATAGCTCCACAGAGGTGGGCACGGTGTCTATTGGTCTCACCATTTTATTTCTAGGAGGAGCACGGTGCCTGACAATTGGTAGACAGATACTAAACGCTTGTTGAGTGAATGAAAAAAAAAGTCTCTGAGTCTATTTTCTCATCTATTTAAAACTAATAATATCCAACTCACAAGATTGTTGCTAGAAGTGTGAAAAATAAAATGAGGCCAAGTGTGTCAAAAGACTAGCACATAGTAAATACTTAATAGATGGGAGGCAATGTTGTCCATCGATTCACACATGAATTGTAGAGTTATATTATACTTGGGTGCGGTTTTAGCCAGAGGCTTCTTGTATGACATAGGACAAGTTATTTATCTGTTTCTAGTCCTCAGTTTCTTCCTCTATAAAGCTGAGACAATAGCCCTGATTGGTGTGACTCAGTGGACTGAGTGCAGCCCTGCAAACTGAAAGGTCACTGGTTCGGTTCCCAATCAACACACATGCCTGGGTGGCCAGGTCCTCAGTTGGGGGCTTGCGAGAGGCAACTAATAGATCTGTTTCTCACACATTAATGTTTCTCCCCCTCCTTTTCTCCCTCTCTTCCCCTTTCTCTACAAATAAATAAATAAAATCTTTTTTTAAAGCCAAGATAATAAAATTTACCTGGCATTATTGTTTAATGTATTAAATCTGATCATCTATGTGCCTACCACAGTGTGTTACCCATAGGCATTCAGTAGTGGTACCTATTGCTGTACGTCATCTAATTGTTCACTTATCCAGTCAACAGATTTTATTGACCACATACTATGTGCCAGTCACCAGGCTATGTGCCGGGAATACAATGGGAAACAAATCAGAGTGGACCATGGGGCCTACCTCATCAAAATCTTCAGCCTGGTAAGGTAGACCATTGAATAAATAAGGATGCCATCAATATATAAGTATTGATTGTGGGGAACTGCTGAGAAAGGACAGACAGTGTGCTATGAGAAGGGGCGGGGATTTACAGAAGTTATTCTTCACAACCCAGCTCAAAAGACAACAACTCTATGCAACTTGTCCTTGTCCCTCAATTATATGGCCCTTCTCCTTCATTCAAACCTTATTCCACAGAATAACTGTATTATGACATTTGCTTTACTTTTTCTTTTTACTTGTAAGAATAGTGGATGGTAATAGCTATTATTAGCTGTTCATGTGAGTCTAAGGTAGGCCCTCACCTAATCTTTGCCATCTGGGCTACAAACTTCTCACAGGTAAAGTCCATGTCTTACTTCCCCTGTCATACCTGCAGGACCCAGCGGGGATCCAGGCACAAACTAAGGGCTCCAGGAATATCTGTAGGGATAAATCTCACTCTTTTATTGGATTTTGAATATTAAAAAAATTTACCCTGGTTCATATGACCCTCTCTACTCTTCACATGTTAGATGATTTCTTTAGTTAGTGAATTTATATACATCAATTTCTTTCACATACTATAAATGATGAATAAATGAGAAGCAAGTTACACTAGACAGAACTTTATCATGAAAAAAGCTTTAGCATCCTGTGGCAAAAAAGATATTCTTGGAAGTAACCCAGATATAATTCCTTGATCAACATTTGAAAATGCCCTATTTTCTGCAATATTTGAAAGTAACTTCTCAACATAAAGTGCTCCTGATTCTGCTTGTCCCATGAGCTTGTCAAAAAGAACAGTTATCATAACTTATGGAAAGTGTCCTAATGGCTCTTCCTGAAAGCATAATCCCTTTACTGAAAGGAAAACACTTAAGGACACAGGTTGAAAGTGAATAATACAGTAAAGACACTATTAGAACACACAACTGTAAAATCCAGAGATGGGGATATTTTAGATGAGGCTCGGTCCAATGCCTCAAGGATGCCCAGCACACCTGGGTTCTTTCCACCTCCCCTCGTCAGCTTCATCCTGAGGGTAACATCTTTCCTAGTCTCAATATGGCTTCTGGCACCATGCACTTTCGTGTGTGTGTCAGAGAGAATAACTGTTTCAAGCCCTCTATTTCCCGGGTGGCCTGCTCAGTTCACACACTGACCCTGACCCTGGCTACGTACAATTGCTGCAGTTGAGAGGATGCAACAGGCCGGTTGGCTGGACACATTCTACCCCTATTGGGAAGCAGTAAGTTCAGCTTCCTCAGAATCACATGGACCCCAAAAGGACACTGGGAACTAGCGGGAAGGAAAAAGGGGGACATGGTGGCTGGCACAGCGTCTGACAAATGTTGACTCTATGAGGTCCTGGCGGCCTTGTCTGTGAAGCCTGCCTCCTCAGAATAGGATCAACTCATTCCTATCACTAAGAGGAGGAAGAAAAGATGTGGACTTCTTCCCTCTCTTTAGAAAATGGCATCACACGCTGAAAATTAAATGAGCCTTGCTTTGAATTTGTTCTGCTCAGAGGAAAGTGTTATGGTCTAATGACTTTTAAATAAAATTACTCTTCTTCCCAATTTTTGAAGTCATTATGAATAAGTAAAAGACAAGTCACAATATATACTGTCTTGTGTGTTGTATTTCTTAGGAGAAATGTTGACATTTGACCTCCTCTTCAAGGAAAAATAAATTGAGAGAACTTTATGGGAAAGGCTTTCATTTGTCTCCACTTGTTTTAATTAAGTAAAAGCTGCTAGAGAGAATCCACAGCATACCCTCATAATATCTCCTATTGTCTTCCTCATTTTTCTCTTCCTCCATCTCTTTCTGACCCCCACCCATCCCTCTCTCTGTCTCTCTCTCTCTCACACACACACACACACACATTTTCTTTTTCTGCCCTTTCTCTCCATTTCTTCTTCTTCTATCCCTTTCATTCTTTTTGTTTTAAAGATTTTATTCATTTACTTATTTTAGAGAGGGAGAGACTCATTGATGTGAGAGAGAAATACTGATCAGTTGCCTCTCCCACCCCTCCAACTGGGGACCTGGCCCACAACCCAGGTAAGTGCCCTGACCGGGAAGTGAACGGTGGGGACCTTTAGGTTTGTGGAACAACCCCCCCCCCCCCCCCCACTGAGCCACACCAGTCAGGACTACCTTTTCATTCTTCCTTCCATCTTTGGAATTCTCTTTATCCCTTTCTTCTCATTCTTCTCTTTCTTTTCTCTCATGCTGTTCACTCATACTTTCTCCGAATGGGCCCATAGAGTGATTAATTTAACCAGAGGAAAGAAATTCTGTTTTCACTCACAATGTCATGGAAACAAGTGTGAAATTGGTGACAGTGACAGGTCTGTCTTGAGGAGAGCTTCTTCCAGTTCTCTGTGGCCTCCAAACTGCACCAGAGGACAAAGTCTCAGCAGTCCAGTAAGAACTACACTGCTGTCACCAACATGTTCTGCACTAGCCGTTAAAGGAGAGAGACCCCATCTCTCTACTGGTGAGCTGTGCCGTCTAACTCTTATCTCCCTAATCCCCGCACCACCCTCCAGAGCTAAGAAAGCAGCTTAGTTTTCTCACCCCCATTTCAGAGTCCGGAAGGCACAGGCCCTAACAGTGTGATAGAATGACCGGATTTTTAGGCTTAGGGTATTATTGTCTTTACTTCTGGCTGATTTTTCAACTCTGACATTCCTCAGAGTAGCATGAAATCTCTTTTCCAAATAACTTTATCCACTAATCATTAGCATCATCAAGAAGGACGACTCACAGACAGGAGACAATGACATTAAATGCAGCAACTCTTGCTCATGCAAGAAAAACTTGATCCTTTGGCATCATTCTAGGCCAAGTGCAGTTCCCAGATACATAGAAGAAATGTGTTGCGTATTTCTTTAGGAAACCTGATACCGTAAAAAAGTGTTGAGTTATAGTTTTTAAAATAGTTGCGTGTAGTTATCAAAATACCCTCGTTAGGAGCATAACTGACAAGAGTAATACAAAAGCTCTGGTAAGATACATAGCATGAAAATTTTGATCAACATTTTCTAAATAAAGACACAATTGCTAATAATAAAGGGCAAAAAATCTAACCTTGAGAGACATAATTCTAATTCTTTTAGTTTGCTTACAAAAGAAGATTAATGATACTTTATGTTGCTTTTACATCTAGTTTCGAGGGCTGTGCTTATGATAACAAACAAATATACTATTTTCTGGAGGTGAAAAATTTGCCTAGAACTATCATTTAATTTCCATCAAGGTGTGTGTGTGTGTGTGTGTGTGTGTGTGTGTGATTTCTGCACAGCTGTTGTTCCTTATGGCAATTAATATTCAATGGAAGAGCCAATATTGCAGTTCAGTCAACAACCAGCAAACTCGTACTGAGCGCCCGCTCACTCAACACACTGTGTATCCTCACATTGGGCCCTCATGGCTCCTGTCCTCAAGAATCTCACGGTCTCGTGAGGAAACAGATATTTATTTAAATAATTAAATTGCAATACGTTGATCTCTATACTGCAAGCATGTGAAGTACACAATGGGAATATAAGAAGGGAATTAAGGCTTCATGACGGAGTTTGGGAAGACTTCCTAGGGCAGGTAGCTTTTGAGATGGAACTTGAAGAATGAGTAAGAACAAAGAGAAATGAAGAGGGCTGCTTCTCCAAGTAGGGAGAATATCACATGCCGAGATATGGAGGTGGGATTCAAGTTGGCCTGTTTAAGAGACCTCAAGTGGTTGATTATTGCTGCGTGTAAGTATGAGCATAGCATAGAAAACGAGGTGTGATCAGGAATCTGGATGAATCACCAAATTCATCTTACGCCATGCTCAAGAACGTCTTAAGAATATGGTTGCTCAAAAAATATATATGGTTGCTAGTCATAGACCACAGAGGATCATGAAAATCAATGAATTGTGTTGCCTTTTGACAGATATTTGTAACTTCCTAGACCAAGTGCTGTTTCATGATATGTGCTCTCCAGTACAGGGGTCGCTAGTCAAACGTGGCCAGTGAGTACTTGGAATTTGATTAGTATGACGGAGGAACTAAAGGGTTTTTTTTTAAATTTCAGTACAAGTTACACTTCAATAGCCACATCTAGCTATCAGCTCCCTTCCTGGACAGTGCTATTCTAGACCGAAGCCCTTGGACTACACCTAAAGTGAAGTTGCTGTGTTAAAGTTCAAAGAAATGGATTCGCAGAGAGTGTGTGTATGTGTTTTGTGACTTCCTAAAAGATGTCCCTGATATCCTATTAAGGTCAAAAATCTTAGCAAGGGCTGCACTTCCCTGAGATTATCCATGCATACAGTTAACAAATAGCACACTTTTGTCTTAGGACCCAGGATCATGGGGTCAGTGTAAGTAGTCACAGATGCATAGCATTGTAAGAATGTTGGATGTTAACCAGATACGTTTTGAGAGTGTTGAGGACAACTATCTAGTGAAAATAGAGAGAAATCAACTCGGGCTTTTATTGATCACTTTTTTCCTAATGGGAAAGAAATTGCTAAGAGTTTAATTTAAAAAATAAGCCACCTGTGACAATATTTTGAAATATTTTTATTATAAAAGCTTTTTTTTAATGTGGCCATTTTTTAAAAGATTGTATTTATTTATCTTTAGAGGGGAAGGGAAGGAGAGAAGGAGAGAATTATCAATGTATGGTTGCCTCTCATGAGCCCCCTGCTGAGAACTGGCCCGCAACCCAGGCATGTGCCCTGACTGGGAATGGAACCGCGATCATGTGGTTCACAGGCCCGCACTCAGTCCTCTGAGCTACACCAGCCAGGGCTTATTACAAAAGCTTTTGAAATAGATTTCCCAAAATAGCTTTTACTATACAGGGATGTGGTGAGAAAAAGGACTAAGCCAGGCGACAGCCATGGAGCTCTCTTAGCGCCATGAGTCTGTGGGCAGAGAGACACACAGTACAGACGCTCAATGGGAGTGGGAGGGTGAGACCACTCACTGCCTCGTGGATGCAAAGGGAAGCCCGCAAGGTGCAAGTGTGGTCAAAGCTCAGCAGTATGAAGAGACAAAGTGAAACTATGGAGGAGAGAAACAAGAAAAGAGAAAATGTTTCAATCTAGAGAATATAAAGTAAATCTGTAGCCTTGGTAGAGAAAGTTAAAGAGTATTATGAGAGGCAAATAAAATGTTGAATTAGAAAATCTTTCAAGGAATATCAGTCACATGATTCACAAAATAAAAAATATAAAAGGCATTCTTTTCCACCTATAAATTTTATGATACCCATCTAATAAAATACTAATTTCTATGAGAAGAAATGAGGGATAATCTTACATCCTTCCACTCCCATGGATTGATCTCAAGGGTTATTGTTAATTTTTAAAGGCAGGTGGAGAAAATTATATATCTATAGCTAAATATAAATACACACTGACTCAGGGTCCAGCAGAAATAATGCCTGCCTAAATGTGGTTGGTAGGGAAATAATATGGGTGTAACAATTTATAGTTTTAATTTGAACATTTCACCCAAAATGTCATATGGTGTTCTTGAGTGTGATATTGTTGTTACAAAATTAGATGCTTATGATTTTGTGATAAAATATTTTGTAAAAAAAGGGGTGTTATTTGTGCCAGATCCTGTATATAGTCATCAAATGGATAACATAGCATGTCTGTAGTTCTCAAAGAGTGTGTGTGCTTGTTTATAATTGGCTAATAGAAATAAAGCAAACAATGAAAAAGTAAACCAAAAAATTATGTAAATGCTTCTATACTAGAGGAGAGGTGGAATAGGAGAGAGGTAAGAGAAATAACAACTAGCCTTTTTTGATATACTTATATATGATTTATGATATAGCTTGGGAAACACACAAAATGTAAAATTTAAAAGCAACCCTTAAAAGATAACATAAAATAAATGAATGTAAATGCATATCCAATATTTAGTAGAACAAAAAGAACAGCAGAAAGAATTTAAAACAATGATGTTTGAGTGTTAGCTTTAGTACTGTTATCCTGTGTAATGTGGAAAAAGAAAATGAGAAAAATTTTGATATTCTAATTCTATTATCTGTGGTGTTCTTAATAATCAGAATTCTTAGTGAGAGAAAAAGGAGATATAGAAGTAAGACAGAAGAATTTGAATATCAAAACTTATAGTCCTAAATTTGAATTAGAAATAGCAGTATGGAAATCCAGTCAAGACGATGGCATGGGCTAACATGCCTCACCTCCTTGCACAACCACATCAAAATTTCACTAAACTATAGAACAACCATCTCTCAGAACTACCAGAAATAGAGTTTAAGGGGAGTCTGACAGCTACAGAATCAAAGATACTACAGTCATCCAGACTGGTAGGAGGGAGAGAGACATGGAATGGACTGGTCCCACATCCATGTACGGTAGATAAAAATTTGGGAAAGATATCTCATGTGCGGGGAATCCCAACCCCACACCAGGCCCCCCAGCTCAGGGTTCCAGTGCCAGGAAGATAAGTCCCCATAATTTGAGGCTGCAAAAACCAGAAGGAATTGAGTTGGTGAAAGAAACTTCTGGAGTCTCGAGCAGTTTCTCTTAAAGAACCCACACATAGACTTACTCAGACTCACTCCCTCTGAGCTCCAGCACTGAGGTAGCAGCTTGAAAGGCACCAGTGGCATAGAGGGAGGGACTGAAGTGTCTGGCATCAAGGTGAGATCTGGGGGACAGCTTTCTGCCAGACAAAAAGGCGGGCAGAGGACATTGTTCCTTTTCTGAAAAATTCCCCCCCCACAGAGCCACAGAGCTGGCAGACAGGTGCCATATCTGAGACTCCATCAACCTGGCTAACATTCTTTGCCCTGCCCTAGAGATTCCCGGAGAGACTGTCCCACCCAACATATGGGCCCACCCAAGCTGTTAACAGTGACTTTTCTATATGAATGGCTTGCCTTGTCTTATGCTTCATAACTTCCTAAATCCTATCAAACAAGCAACAGCTGGCCTCAGTGAACCCTCAGTGCCCCACACATCTTGCTAAGTGGCTACAGGCCCAGCACTAGCAACAGTCAGCCTAGGTTTGCACTTTGGCTTGCCTGGGAACCTCCAAGCCCTGCACAAGTAGCAGCCACCCCAGATTGCCTTACAGCGCAGGCAGAGTGGCCCCAAGCAAAACACAGGTGGGGGTTGATATTGGCCTGCACCACCCAGGAAACCCCAGAACCAGTGCACCCAGTGGACAGCTACAGACCATGTCAGAACACCACCACCTGCCTCTGCACAGCTAATCCTTCACAAAGGTTACTGGTCCTGGGTCACAGTCAGTCTTTGCAGCTGACTGGCCTGGACAAATCCTTCCTATTGACCTGCCAACAACAATCAAGTCTCAACTACAAGAGGAGGTGTACTCAGCCAACATGAAAGGTGCACCTCAAGTATCTAGCTTGGGTGATAGGAAGGCTGTGCCACGGGACTCTACAGGACACTTACTACATTAGGGCCACGCTACCAAGACAGCAAGGCATAGCAGCTTTACCTATACATAGAAACAAACACAGGGAGGCTCCCAAAATGGGGAAACAAGGAAACATAGCCCAAGTGGAAGAACAGAACCAAACTCCAGAAAAAAAAGACCCAAACAAAATAGAAATAAGTGATCTATCAGATGCAGAGTTCAAAACACCGATTATAAGGTTGCTTAAGGAATTTAGTGAGGACATCAACAGCATAAAAAAGATTCAGTCAGAAACAAAGGTCACACTAATATAAAAAAAAAACAATTAACAGGAAAACAACAGTAGAGTGGGTGAATCCAAGAATCAGATCAATGATTTGGAGCATAAGGAAGCAGAAAACAACCAATGAGAACAAGAAGAAGAAAGAAGAATCCAAAAAAATGAGGACAGTGTCAGCAACCTCTGGGACAACTTCAAGCATTCCAACAGTTGCATCATAGGGATGCCAGAAGGAGAAGAGAAAGAATAAGAAATTGGAAATCTATCTGGAAAAATAATGAAAGAAATTTTCCCTAATTTGGTGAAGGAAATAGACATGCAAGTCTAGGAAGCACAGAGAGTTCCAAACAAGATGGATACAGAGTCCCACTCCAAGATACATCATAATTAAAATGCCAAAGTTTACAGATAAAGACTCTTAAAAGTAGCGAGAGAAAAGCAGTTAATTATCTATAGGGGTGTTCCCATAAGCCTGTCAGCTGACTTCTCAAAAGAAACTTTTCAGGCTAGAAGGAAATGGCAAGAAATATTCGAAGTCACAAAAAGCAGGGACCTACAGCGAAGATTGCTCTACTTCACAAACCTGTCATTTAGAATTAAAGGGCAGATAAAGAACTCCCCAACAAGAAAAAACTAAAGGAGTTCAACATCACCAAATCATTATTATATGAAATGTTAAAAGGACTTATTTAAGAAAAAGAACATCCAAACTACGAACAATAAAATGGCGATAAATACATATCTGTTAACAATTGAATCTAAACTGATCTAATGTGCCAAAGTCGTTTGTGAAGTTTTGTGCTGGAGATTTCTCACTGGATGATGTTCCACGGTTGGGTAGGCAAGTTGAAGTTGATAGAGGTCAAATTGAGGTGTTAAATTAAGAACGATCAACGTTATACCACGTGGGAGATAGCCAACATACTCAAAATATTCAAATCGGTAAAGTTAAAAGTGAAAATTAAAGATGTGTATTTCATTTTACAGAAAAAAACCATATGGCTTTTTGGCCAACCCAATATAAAGATACATATTCAAATAATTATAGAATAAGATGATTCGCCGTAAGTCCCTTAGAAACAGTATTTTTGGAGTCAGATTTTAGGTTCCCATACTTTTTTATTAAACCTAGTTTTCTCATATCGTAATTATCTTAAAGGGGAGGGATACTTGACTATTATAACTTAATAATCAAAGGTCAGCCCTGGCTGGAGGGGCTCAGTGGATTGAGCGCGGGCCTGTGAACCAAAGGCAGCCAGTTCCATTCCCAGTCAGGGCACGTGCTGGGTTGCTGGTCAGGTCCCCGGTAGGGGGTGTGTAAGAGGCAGCCACGCATTGACGTTCCTCTCCCTCTCTCCTTCTCTTCTCCTCTCTCTCTAAAAATAAATAAATAAAATCTTCCAAAAAAAATAAAAGATTAGCTCTTTCAAGCATCAAAAATAAGTGGATCCTGGGGCCATAGATTACTATTACTTCAAGGTCAAGATCACTCAGGGGGAAAAAATGTGGAGCAAAATTCTTAAACATGTTTTAAAACTAGGAAACCTTGCAGAGCAATTTGGCTAGATCTATGTACGTGAAATTTTAAGTTTATTTTCCACAAGCTAACAACTTCAATTTTAGGTAAACACTCCTGGTAAAATCTTAAACAGAGGCACAAGGGGACTTGTGAAAGGAGGTTCCACAACTTTGTACTAAGAAATGTGGAAATTAGAAACAACCAAAACTGTTGACCAGTAGGAGAGTGAACGAATAAATGTCATATGTGGGATATTCATATAGTTAACTATTACATAGCAGTTGACCCTTTTATTTAAGAAAAATTTTGAGTGCCTACTATTTGTCAAATGCTTTGTTAGGTTCTGGGATTCAGCAATGAGCAAACCAAGACCCTGTCCTAAGGGAGCTTATTACTAGACCTGAGTAGACTATGTGGATAAAGGGCAAAACGTGGAGGGAAAAACATAGGCTATGATATATGAAACATGTTACCTCTAAAATTATCCACTAAGCAATCTTACATGTTATTTATAGAGAGAGTAAAAGTATTCTTGAATGACCTTACAGAACACATGCAAAAATCATAAAATGTGCTTCTAGGAAAGAAAAAAAGGTGATAGGACTGATGATGTGGGTAAAAGGGAATTTCAACTTTATCTGTAATATTTCTTTTTCATTAGAAAAAACATAAACCAAGTGCCTTGCAGATGCTGCCACCCTGGCACTTCCCATGCCCAGCCGTGGTCAACCCCGCCATGGTCTTTGACATCACTGCCACTGGTGGGCCCTTGAGCCACATCTCCTTCGAGCTGTTTGCAGACAAAGTTCTAAAGACAGCAGAAAACTTTCATGTTCTGAGCACTTGGGAGAAAGGATTTGGTTATAAAGATTTTTGCTTTCACGGATTATCCCAGGATTTATGTGTCAGGCTGGTGACTTCACACACCACAGTGGCACAGGTGGCAAGTCCATCTACGGGGAGAAATTTGGCGATGAGAATTTCATTCTGAAGCACACAGGTCCTGGCATCTTGTCCATGGCAAATGCTGGACCCAACGTAATGGTTCCTAGTTTGTCATCTTCACTGTCAAGACTGAGTGGCTAGATGGCAAGCATGTGGTCTTCAGCCAGGTGAGAGCCAGCATAGATGTTGTGGCAGCCATGAAGAGCTAAGGGTCAAGGAATGGCAAGACCAGTAAGATCACCATTACTGACTGTGGACAACTCTCATAAACTTGACTTCTGTTTTATCTTAACCACCAGACCATTCCTTCTGTAGCTTCATCCTCATCAGCTTGGAATGTTCTATAATCTTCATGCTCTTGCCATATTTTATTGGGTTCCATATTTTCCTTACCCCTTCCAAGTCTAGCTGGATTCCAAACTTAAGTTTATGATTGTGAAATAAAAACTAAACAGAAAAAGAAAAAAGATAATCCAATTTATCACAATATGAACAATGGTCATTTCTGGGTATTGGAAACATCTGTATTTGTTTTATTAATATCCATATTTTATTTTTTACTTTCTTGAAACTAAAGAACCTGTGACAAGGGAATTTAGGGTTACAAGGAACAGAAGTTACAAGTTATAGAGAAAAGTTCTGGAGAAATTGGTTCAACCTAGAAATAAGAGGGTTGCCTCTTCTCTGGGGCAGAAGGGCAGAAGAAGTGATGGCTGAAAGCAAATAGAAAAGATTTAGGAAGGAATAGGAAGTTGAAGGAGATTGCAGATGGCACTGAACTTCTCAGTAAAGCAGGAGGCAAGATCATCTTTTGAGTTCAAGGAGAAGAGAAGACCAACCAAGAAGTGTGAAAAAAGTTTTAAACAACCAATACAGGGAACTTGTTAGTGAACCTCCAAGAAGAGATTAGTGAAACAAGTACAGCCCTGACTTGTGTGGCTCAGTGAGTTGAGCATGCAAGAGGCAACTGACAATGTTTCTCTCATACATCAATGTTTTCTTTCCCTCTCTTTCTCCCTTTCTCTAAAAACAAACAAACAAATAAATAAATAAAATCTTTTAAAAGTAACTAGAAAATAGTAAGTACAGAGCAACCATAAGAACCAGGTAAGTTTGGTACCATGGATTTTCAGTGAACTAACTCAGAATGGTTTCATGTCTTGATCTAGCAAAATTTGATAGCATAGAAAAAAAACAGGAGAAATTCATTGGTAGTGATGAACACAATTTAGGGAATGCTGTGGTAGGCACTTGGTGGAAATGTAAGGTGGTAAGGTACACCAGAAGGATAATTAAAGCATCCTTTAAAGCTCTTGACTTGAGAGTCAGACTGAACAGAGGAAAAAGGGACCTGAAACAAGCTTTGACTCTCTTGGATTAGGTGTTGCAAGGGCAAAGCCACATGTGCCAACTACTCTGTCCTCAGACCATTGGCAGACATTACTAATTGATCACAGCACACTTTCTTACTCTAGACTTGAGCTCAGAACCCTCCTGCTTTCAGTACTCCAGGGATCCAGTCCCAATTGCTTAGAATGGACACACCATGTGAAACCTACTGGACATACCTGCACCAGAGAGTGAGCCCCTGCAAGGCAGTGATCATGTCATGTTAATCTCCAAGTGCTGTGCCTGACACATAAAAAGCTCTCACTCAATAAATAAATGATCATGGGGACTTCCGCCAAGATGGAGGCACAGGTGAAAACACTGTGCCTTCTCCCACAACCAAGTTTGAATACAACAAAGGTTTGGAGAACAAAGACACAGCCAAAGAACAGAAAATTGAATTATACGGAAGTCCGACCACAACGAACCGTTCAACTGGGTTGGTAAGAGGGGCGGAGCCAGCAGCGGAGTAGGATTGGGCAGGAAAGATCCCCCGACCTAGGTGCACAGGCAGCCTGGACACAGTCAGGGAGTGGGGCAGACTGACCTCGGTCACACATTCGCACACAGTGAGACGGACCACACAGGCCCCAGGGGGCGAACCCAGTGGTGGAGGGCTGACGGTGGTGGCACACTCGCGTGCAGTGGGACGAAACGCACGGGCCACGGTGATGGTGGCAGCTGCGGCACCTGTGGTGGCAGCAGCTGCGGCAGCGGCTACAGTGGCAAGAGGCAGCAGACAAGACCGCCATTGCTCCTCTTTGGCCCCGCCCCCACATACAGCATCACAACCCAGCAACTGAGTTGCCCGGCTCTGGTGAACACCTAGGGCTCTGATCCTGATACGTAACAGGCACAAACAGTTCAAAAGATGGCTCAAGAAGAACTCAAAGCCCCAGAGCCCATAACTCTAAGCGAAAAAGAAATAGTGAACCTCTCAGGTGCACAGTTCAAGACACTGTTTATCAGGATGCTCACAGAACTGGTTGATTATAGTCACAAATTAGAGGAACATATGAAGGCTAAACTAATTGAAATGAAGGTAGATGTCCAGGAAACCAATAGCGATGGAAAGGAAACTGGGACTCAAATCAATGGAATGGACCACAAGGAAGAACTAAACATCCGACCAGAAAAGAATAAAGAAACAAGAATTCAAAAAAATGAGGAGAGGCTTAGGAACCTCCAGGACATCTTTAAACGTTCCAACATCCGGATTATAGGGGTACCGGAAGGGAGAAAGAAACAGCCACCAGTGGAAAACTTATTTGAACAAATAATAAAGGAGAACTTCCCCAGTCTGGCAAAGGAAATAGACTTCCAGGAAATCCAGGAAGCTCAGAGAGTCCCAAAGAAGTTGGACTCAAGAAGGAACACACCAAGGCACATCATAATTACATTAGCCAAGATTAAAATGAAGGAGAGAATCCTAGAAGCAGCAAGAGATAAGGGGANATAGCATAAGATAAGGGGGAGGGCAAGAATAGTGGGGGAAATATAGAATCTAAAGAACTTGAGACACGTGGTTATAAACTAAGGGGGGGAGAATGGTGGGAGAGGGAGTGTGCGGGTGGAGGGGAATGAAGGGGGGAATAGAACAACTGTAATGGTATAATCAATGAAATATATATTAAAAAATAATAAATGATCATGGATAGAAGGAAGAGAAGGAGGAAGGAGAAAAGGTGAAAGAGAATGAAAACAGAGAACAGGGTCAGGAGAAATGAAAGAAAAGGGAAAGCAAGAGGTCGGGCTAAGGTCAGAATGGGGAGCTCAAAGCTGTTAGTCTTTGAGGTGAAACTGTTTCAAGTAGCAAAAAAAAAACACAGGTTTGCCTCTTGCAAAGAATGAAAAAAGATACAAAATATTTGTTAAACCCTAACTCTAAATTTTCTTTGGTAAAGTGAAGGGGACCAAAGTTTTGCCAACCTGAAACTTTGCCTTTTGGGGATACTGATTTTAAGCTGGTTATTAAGAAATAAAAGACTCATAAAGAACCTTTGACCCTCAGTCTTTCCTGCTTAAGAGATTTGAATGAAGAGGCCTGTTCCAGAAAGGGAATCTTAACATATGAGGTCCGTCTGGAAAAAGTCCAACCGTTGTTAACATAATGAGAACGATTTGCCCAACATCGACGTAACCTGGCAGCCAAGGAGAGTGGACTGGAATGCACAGGAGTGAACAATGACCACTTCACTACACTAGTCAGTAAGGGCGGTAAATGCCATTGAGTGAGCACGTGTACTGTGTGGCCATCACATTCAAAATGACCACGCAAGTAGAGCAAGGAATCTGCATCAAATTTGCATTAAGCTTAAATATTCCTTTTGTGGAAACTATTCAGATGATTCAGTAGGCTGCAGCTGTGGGCAACTGGTGACTGATTGGCAGCTTCATCACAAAAACACGTCGGCTCATGCATCACGTCTTGTGCAGTCTTTTGGTGGAACATCAAATCACCCAGGTAACTCAGTCCCCCTACAGCCCAGATTTGGTGCCCTGTGACTTCTGGTTTTCCCCAAAACTAAAATCACCTTTGAAAGGAAAGAGATTTCAAACCCGATGAGATTTGGGAAAATATGACGGGGTGATTGGGAGAACTGTGTGAGGTCTCAGGGTGTTTGAAAAGAACCGAGGCAACCTTGTCCTGTGTACAATGTGTTTCTTGTGTATTGTATCGTCTTGTCTTCAATAAGCATCTATTTTTTTACAGTTCATGGCTGGATACCTTGGGGACAGACCTGTATTCACCTTAGCATTAGATAGGAAGTCTTTAGACAGGGATCTGATAGCTAGATACTGCCTTGTTCCCATTGTTTCTGGGTTGGCACAAGAATTTCTATGCCACGAGTAAACTACCTATAACCACAGAACCAGCTCAAAGTGGTCCTATGCTGTTCAACGAGATACTGAGTCGCTTTCCAGAGACAGCAGACCAAAGCCTCAAGTTCTGTAGCTGAAGCATGCGCACAGAAGAGAACTTTGACCTCCAGCTGCACCTGGAACCTAAGGACCGGAACATAACCAGAACTTTAACACCAGAACACTTTAAGGAGTGAAGGGTTTGTTGTCCAGGAAGATCTGGCACTGATGCCCCCTCACCATGAATGGCCATGCTCCAAGGTGTCCCAATGAATACTCTCCCTACCAATGCTTCTACATACCTGTCCCCCATAGATCCTTAAAAACCCACCCTAAATCCTGCATCAGAGTGTTTGAGTTTCTCTAGCACAACCTGCCCATTCCCTATTGTATGGTGAAGCACTGTACCACAAATGCCACTTCCTGTCCCTGCACCCTGGTATCCACATAATTGGCTATCTGCAGTGAGAAGTATACAAATTCTTTGCCCAGTTACATACCTGTAAGTTGCCTACTTTCTTTGAAATTTCAGACCCCCTTCTTCCTTTCTCCTTTGTCCACAGTGGCATATAAACTTCAATGGCCCAATGCGTTTTGTGGCTCATATCTTATGATACCCCTAACATGTACATATATAATAAACTTTGTACATTTGCTCCTGTTAATCTGCCTCTGTTAAATTGATTATTAACCCAGCTAGAAGAACTTAGAAAGTGGGAGGGAAAATATTATTTTTAGCTCCCACAGAAGTCTTCCCATCTCTTCCTGCAGAGTTTTCCTTCTGCGAGAGCTTATGAAAGGTGATACATTATAGCTGAACTTGAACTTCAGGCAGAGTAGTCTTAAACAAACTTTTGCCATCTAAATATTTAAAACTCAAAACTTCAGTAATGTTTTGTTCACATAATATAGATTGTTACGAGTAAAAATGCCTTCCGTCACACCATTAATAGAACTATGGAATTGTTAGTTGACGAAGTATGGAAATTTCGTATTGATGTTTCTATAAGAAGCCTGAACAACTTTCCCCAAATTCTGGTACAATTTGGAATACAGGGAAAATATTTCTCAGTTTTCTGATCCTTAAGTTAAGGAGAAGATTGAGGGTACCTGGTTGCCTGAATTTCTCAACCACTGAAAATTCTATAATAATTGTGGCTGCAAATGTTTTTAGTGATGGCTTCTTAACATTTACCTGAAAATAAAATCAATTAACTGCTTTTCTCTCCATGTCATGACTTGAGTTAGTCTCATGTAGTTGCTCTCTAACTGGTCTTTTATGGAAAGACTTTATTTGTTTGTTTATTATACAAACTGTCTACAGTGAATGGTCATGGAGCAAAACTTGGCAACTGGCAAGCCACCTACCTCACTGGTGGCAGAACATAGCTTGTTTAAAGATGTCAACTCATCAACACTTGAATGTGGATGGAAATCTTTAAGAAATACATGTAGAGTATTTAAAATAAAGTTACCTTTGCCCTGGCCAGGTATCTCAGTTAGTTAGAGAACCATCCTGATATGCCAAGGTTTTGGATGGATCCCTGATTAGGGCACATGCAAGAATCAACAACTGAATGCATAAATAAGTGAAACAACAAAATGATGTTTCCTCCTCTCTCTCTCTCTCTTAAAATCAACAAAATAAAATAAAAATAGAGTAAAATGAAATAAAGACACCTTCATGGCATGTACAAATAATGAAATATTACTCAGATTTTAAAAAGGGAAATTCTGTAACAACATGAATAAAACTTGAAGACAGTATGGTAAGTAAAATAAACCAGACACAAAATGCCACATATTAGGTAAATCTACATATACAAGAGACCTAGAGTAATCAAATGTGTAGAGACAGAAAGTAGAATAGTGAGGGAAAGAAGAATGGGGACTTATTGTTGAAAACACCCAGTTTCAGTTTGGGAAGATGAAAAAGTTTTGAAAATGAATGGTGGTGATTCACAGCAATGTGAAGGTATTAATGCCACTGAACTGTACATCCAAAAATGGTTAAAATAATGCAGCGGCTGGGTGCCTCAGTTGGTTGGAGAATCATCCCGTACACCAATGCAACCTGCAATTGAATGTTGCAGATTCAGTTCCTGTTCAGGGCACATATCTAAGTTGCAGATTTGATCCCTGGTTGGGGCACATACAAGAGACAACCAATTGCTGTTTATCGCTCACATCGATATTTCTCTTTCCCTCTCTTTTACTCTCTCTAAAATCAATAAACATATTCTCAGGTGAGGATTTTTAAAATGAATTAAAATAGTAAGTTTTATGTTTATATATTTTACCACAATATAAATAAAATAAAATAAAATAAAGGTATCTTCGAGTGTATTTTCAAAAGCAAAGGAAACCGTGGCTGATTTTGACTCATTATAATATAAAGTAACTAAAAAACTTTTTTCTGCACAACAAATATTGTTGCATCAAAGTGTTCATTAACATGTTGGCCCAATATTATTCATTTTTTGAAAATGCCATTCAAGTGTGAGATAAAAAGAAAAAATGATAATGTATACCCCACATCTTCAACAAAGTTCCCCTCTGTGGCTTCAGGAGCTTTGTAAGACTTAGGCTGGCATTAGATTGGACTTATATGATCTTTGGGTTGAGAAGACATTTTTGTTTCAATAACTTAAAATGTTCATCTTAGTCATTAAGAAAAATCAAAAGTGGAAACACTGAAAAGGGGTACTTTATAATGTGAAGGTTGTTACACCAGGTCAGGACAATACATCTGGGCAAGGGGAGGAAAGTCAATCGTATTAATGTGTTTGTGTTCCCAAACTGTTTTCTTGGCCTGAAATTATTCAACATATAAAAAGATTCCCAATAATGTCAATGACTATGTAGGAAACTGATAACTGCTCAACCTCCCACTCCGCTTACCACCCCCGCAAAACACGAAATAAAATCTAAGCCACTAACTGCACAGTGCTCTCAGCTGCTTTGTTACCCTGAGAAATGCGGAGGGTCGGCGGGAATGATTCTGTAATGAGCAATCCATCTGGCTGTACCTAAAAATGGAATAAAAATGCCACCCTTGACTTTTCCATGGTAGTAAATTAAAGCCTAATGTATAGTTCTAATTGCTAACATTTTCTCTCTAATTATGGTTCAGTTTGGCGAGGATTTCCGACAATCCCCTTGTTCCCCTAAAGCAAACACCAGAGAATGCTCTAACCCCACTGGTGGCATTTATTAATAACCCCCTTGACAGATGAAAAAAAATCATTATTCTGTATTAGATAGGAAAAGATTTTCCCAGCAAAAGCTAATTGATAAAAAAAACCATTTAGACAGGGCAGAGGAATTAATTTTGGAGAGGGGAAAAACACAATAGTGTCAAAAACAAAACACAACAGCCTCATACACAATATGATGCTGCCTGAATATTATTTGTAGTGCCAGCTAGGAAAAAACAAACCCTGATAAATGTACAAAAAATATCCACGTGCACTTATATACTGAGAGGATGAGCGAGAGGAGAGGAGTTCTCTGGTGAAGGAGTCTTATTTTGTGTCTCTGTGAAAGAGATAAGATAAGAAAAGGTGGTTTCTACCAATGGCAAATGCAAACATACAAAAACACTGTCAGAATGTTTCCACATTCTTTATTTAATCCCTTTCATTCTTATATTTAAAAAGGCATTATTCCTTTTAAAGTGATGTACAAAACACACTAATACAAATCAGTATTTATCTATAGGTCTAGTTCTCATCAAATAGTGTTTGAGTAACAGTTAATAGTTTAGAAATGGTAAACAAAAATAAGATTTCTGATATACTGAGAGGAGGCATGGTAAAAAAGAATGCACTGGAAAAATTATTTTTGAAAGCTGCACTTCAAAGTATGCAAGAAGAAAATAGAAATGCAGCTCTATAGAGAGCGGGGGGGTGGGGTGAGTGCAAACAGGGGGCCCTGATGCAAGCGCCGTGGCATGGCCCACGGAGAACAGAAACCCAATGTTGAAATCAGCCAAAATCCAGTCCGCCTTTTAACATCATCACGCACCAACGTGCTAAACAGTGTTCGACATGAAATACTCCTCTCTGCAAAAAATAAGTGTTTGTGTAAGTTCCAAACAATTTCTGTGGTTGCTGTTAAATTTTAATGCTGTCGGTGTCCACTTCAAGCTGTCGCATTTTTAGCACGTAGGCTTTATAGACATTGTTTTCTACACTCGAGTTCATTTGGAAAATGGAGAGGTGCACTGTCCTGAACCCACATAAGCTCAGTGATGTACACTCATTACTGCAACAGACAAATGTGCAGGTATAATATTTCCCCTTTTGTCAACAAATACATTAATGTATTTTAAAACTATGAATGCATTTTTTTTCATTTTTGTACTGTAAGCTCTATTTTATTTATTTATAATTATTTCTTCCTTTATTTGTACAAGTAAAATACAAAAGTACAATAAAACTATTTAGCATATGTATTTCTGTTCTGGGCACTATTATTAGTTTAATTTCATAATTTTTACAAAAAAAAACCCGATTTGCTGCATAAGACAAGGGAAGTGTTAAAAAATGACCTGCTCCAGTTATCAAATACACAAGGCATTCAACTGAAGCAAAGAAAATATGTCATCTGAGTAAGTGGAAAATAAGGTCTTCTGCTTGAACAAATGGTCTAGCCAAAGGTTTTCTAGTAGATCTTTGTTGTATACATATGCAGAAATGCTCATTGGTAGAAGCACTAGGTAATACAATTATAGGTAATAGAACATTAAGACATTAAAATGGGGGCTTATGGTAAATGCCACTTAATTCACACTCCTATCTCTCAAAGAATATAAAAGTTGTCTACAGTCTACTATGCTCAGTTCAATGGAATTTCCAGGTTTCTGAAACATAACTTCAAAGAGTGGTTTTATGAAGAAGAAAAGAGTTGTCACATTCCCATCATCCCCACTGAGATTTATATGTTTCAATGAACTGAATTAATATTTGAGGTCTATTATGGTACAAAGGACTTGGTAAAAGACTCAGTCCCTCCAAATCAGCTGACCAGATTTGTTCTCGGTCACTCCACTTCCCGCGCGGATCCATGCCGTGGTAAAAATTCCTGAACGTGAAATTATAGACTATGTTGATGGGAGGATACCAGTGCTCTGCCCTTCGGATCTTTTTGAATTTCCTTTTCAGTTTTGGCTAAAAACCAGTGACTGTGGGTCAAGGGTGGGTTGTGAACCTCGGTCAGGTTTTCACAAGAAGGGCCTCGATTTTCTATTCCAAAAAAGACAGGTTCATTTGGGCAACAATGGAGTGGCATAAAGCTCAATATTCATGCTGAAGCTCCATTAGCTACACAAATCTGACATCCTGTCAACACATTGACCCAAATTTGTATTTGCAAAGATTTGCCCCAGCAATTTTGGCAGCTATCTACAGGGATCTCCTGTGGAAGAAAGCCCAGGTGACCCAAATTTGTATATGCAAAGGTTTGCCCCAGCAACCCTGGCAGCTCCGTGCCCGGGATCTCCTGTGGAAGGAAGCCTGCTGCTGGGGGCATGAGATGCTTCCTCAAAACCCACACGTTATCAGATTTCTCACTCAAAGAGACATTCCCTGCATTGCATCAAGAGGTAAACATGGAAATACATTGCAACCCACAAATTCTCATGAATTGTACTACATGGTTATTACTGCAACTTTTGCTGGCTGTGAAGAAAACAAGAGGCTAAATTAAAATAGTCATTAAGCAAATAATAACTGAGTAACTACTATGTCGGGCCCCGAACTAAGCATGGTGGTTCTAAGAAAAAGCACAGAACCCGTGTTCCTGCAAATAAACATATACATCAAACTGGTGAGATTACACACGTGCATGCATATAAAATGAAACTGCCATTAAATGTCTAAGCAGATAAATTCCAAGGAGTAGTATGGAAAGGAAGAGCTAGACATGCTCATAAAGAGCAATCTCTGCAGAGCAGGTGAGCAGGTCCGCCTGCACCAAGGGGAGTCTTGGATCAATCTGAATGTTGAATCGGCCAGTGCACAGTATGAAGAGGAAACCTAACGCTTTATGAAAAGTAAAATTTTGAGTGGACAACAGCAATACTTCTTTACTATTTTAAAGTACAATATCTTTCTACTCAATGATATTACTTCTATGTTAAATCGTATTCAGTTCCTGGTCCCCTAAGATTTCCAAGTCATTTTCAGCTAGTCTTCAGACCCCTTCTTACAGAGCTAATTATTCTGCATTTTCCAGGACATAAAGTGGCAATGTTCCTTTTCTGCCTTCCATGAGTGCAGAATGCCTCTTCATCCATCTCCCTGAAGAGAAGGTTGATATGTACCTTAATTTACTTCTGATTCAAATCTATCGTTATCCCTCCACTTTAAGCTTGTGAAGTCACGGCCAGAATCAGATTGTTGATTACTTTATTCCCACCCCCTACCCCCACATTGTCATTGCCAAAGACCCCCTCCAGGACTTTGTTCCAAGGAACTCTCCATCTCATCCCCACCATTCCTCAGTGACTCGTGGAGTTTATTGATCTCTTGCCACTCCTTTCTTCTGTTTACATTCATGTCATGAGTCCTAACTGTCAAAATCATATTTATAGTTTGTATTACCTTGTCCAAAAATACAACTTGGAGACAGAGCACATTTGCCATCACCATTGTAGAACTAAATATCTAGGAGAAGAAGGGGAAATAAATACCTCTTTTCGATGTATGAAACAAGTACATATCATAGAGCATTCCTGAGCAAATTGTTTTTGATATATGAACAGGGATCCAAAAAAAACCAGGATTATCTTCTGGAGGGCAGGCCCCTTCCAGTACAGGCTTCCCCATTACATGAGTGTTCTAGGAAACCATTTGTATCAGTGTACCAGCTGGTGTTGTTGTGAGAGGTTGTGTTTAGCTTCAGTGAATTTTTTTTTAAACTCTTTCAACACATATGCCCATTGTATGGTGGGTGATTCACAAGTACATCTTTCCACACTGCACTGAGTGGTCAGCAGTTTTAGACCAAAGACAGCATGACCCCCGTGCCCCACCATCCCTATTCACTGGATCTCACCCAGAGTAGCTGGTTTTTGTTTCTCTGGATGAAAAACGTCCTCACAGGGAGGGAAGAAGTGAAACAGACAAAAAAAAATGGCAGAAACACTAAAAGCCATCAAAACCAATGAGCTCAAAAACTGTTTTCACACCATGGAAAAAATGTCTCGATGGGTGTCTTGCATCAAATGGAGAGTACTTTGAAAGTGACTGAAGTTTAAACATTTGAAAATGAATACGCAACTTCGTGTAAATAAATTCCAGAGATTCTGGAGGGTTCTTCCTCTTATCCTTCTAAGATAAATGCTTGGTGATTATTCCCTCTCCCCCACCACACACACACACACACACACAATTTACAACTCTCCTGTAATTGTTTTATTAGTAACAAGTTAGTAACTACTAAAACAGAATTAGTGGATATGAAAATAGACCTCTTTATTGGTGACTACAAACAATGGTGCATGTAGTGAGCAGGGAGTGGGAGGGAGACAGAGTTCAGACTCAGAAGATCTGAGTGTAATTTCCAGGACTGCCGTGTAATGGCATCGTAACCTTTGACAAGCCACTTCATTTCTCAGTTTTCCCGATGTAAAGTAGAGATAATGATAATATTAGCTCATGATCATTGAACGTTATCAAAGCAGGAATACATGGAAAACAGTTCATACACTTTAGAAGCACCTAGCAAATGCTAGTTGTTGTTATTTTTACAATATTTTATTAATTAAGATTTATCATGTTAGCTAAAATTGTAGTCTCCAGAGCCAGACTGCATTGAAGTCCCACTACCTCCAGTCACTAGATGTGAGAGTCCCTTGAGTTCTCTGAGCCGTGGTGTCCTCCTCCGCAAACAAGCCTAGTGCCTATTTAGTAGGATGTTGTGTAAAGCACTTAGGGCACCATCTGGAACATCGTGAAATACTATTAAATGGTCGTTCATTCATTTATTCAGCAAATGTTTATTGAGTGCATACTCTATGCCAGACCTCCTCTAGGACTGGGAATTCAGTACAGAGCACAAGAACAAAAAAGTCCTTACTTTCATGTAGCATGTATCTTAGTTGGAGTAAAGAAGATGTTATTATTGTTGCAAACAATAAAATCGATGAGAAATGTAAGTGGAGGCGATAGATGCTATGATGAAAGTTAAACAGGGAAATCTGTTATAGAATGACTGAGGATCTCTATTAACAATTAGAAACTGAGTTTCATCACTATCATTACTGCTTTGACCCCTCCCTCTAAGTCTATGCTGCTGAGATGCTTTCTCGTGCGTGTGCCATCTTTGGCTTAGAGAGCTGTAAACACTCCTAAAGCATTTCCCCTCCTAGTGAACACTTAAGAACAACAGTATCTCCAAAAAGTATTGGAAATTCAAGAATCATGTGATAAAGTTACCACTTGTGACATAGAAGTGGACAGAAAACTCAACCTGAATCACATAAACCTACCAAGGGTTTTGAAAAAGTCAATCTTTTATATGTGGGCCTCCATTTTTCAGACTAATGTATCTTTATTAGGCAATTATCATAAGAAAGTCCCTATATGAGATGAAGTAATATAAGAAAATAATTCTTGTTGTCAAAAGCTTAATAATCAGGTTGGATGTGATAGTAATATATTTAGAACTAAATAATCAAAAAGATTTAAATGACTTTCAAAATAATAAAAATTACTAATTACCAAATCTATTATTTGAATATTAGTTCAAAAGGAAGTCCAAAAGAGAGAGTGACATATTTAACCTGGGTAGATGGGAAATTTGACATTTGAAAAACTGGGGAAAAGAGAGAATTTCGTGTGGGGAGAGCAGTTGAAACAAATGTCTGTTGGCCGTTGAGTGTAACTATGTTCCACGTAGAGTGAGTAAAACTGTTTGTCATAGAGGAACTGACAAGAAAGGGTAGAAATGTGGTTATAAGGCAGATGGCATCAGAATTTAAAAAATAAAAGAACATAAATGCAGGAAAAATTGATATGCAGTAAAAATCTGCACCTTGAGAATGTTTGGGTTTTTTTTCTGGCAATAATGGAAATAAAGAAAGGCATTTATAATAAAAAGTGTGTTAACAAGAAGGGATAGGAAAACTGTATTAGGGAATAAGCATACATCAAAAGGTATAATATCGCGGTCATTATGCAGAGTGTACAGCAGTCCTGGGAGATGTTTGTGATGGATTAAATGTACAAATCAAAAACAGCTATGGTTCTGTACTATCACTTAAAAAGAGGTCCAAATACATGTTAATGAAGAAACTGTTCTCAAAAGCTATTAACAAAGGGTTAAGGAAGCTCAGAAGAAATGGTGAGGCACCAGGGGCTGGTGAGCAGAAGAGTTAAGGGACGGATAACAGGAAGGTAGGAAAATCAATTAGCCAGACAGTGCGGCGAGGCCACGTGATGACACTGGGAGGCCCTCAGCACTTTCGCTTTGGTGGTGCTCTTCCTGCATGGAAAAAAAGTTTAAAATTATATTTTACAATTACATCAATATAAGGACAAATATAATCCAGGCTGGATTATATCAATATCTTTTCTTCTGATTATAAAAAATATTGAGCCTTGGCTGGTGTGGTTCAGTGATAGCTGGCGAACCAAAGGGTCACCAGTTCGATGCCCAGTCAGGGCACATGCTGGGGTTGGGGGCCAGGTCCCCAGTTAGTGGCATGCAAGGGGCAACTCATCAATGTTTCTCTTGCTCACTGATGTTTCTCTCCCTGTCCTTCTCCCTCCCTTCCCTTCTCTCTGAAAAAAATAATAAAATATTTTAAAAAATAAAGTAAAAGATATTGAAACATTTCCACGGACCCCAAAGGGATCATGGCGCCAGGCACATGCCGCCAAGCCTGATGGAGGCCCTGGACTGCAGAAGACCAGAAATGAGATGGTAAGATCTGAACCAAAGGATGGGATTCTGCTAGAATCCAGAAAGGAACGCAACATAATTTGTGGGGTTTATGTGGGGTTTTTTTGTAATCTGAAGCCGGGTGGGGGGAGAAGGTGGGAATGAGGTAGGGAATCACAAGTCCTGAATAGTAATGTAGGGGTCAGAGCAACAGAGCACCCTTACCTCGCCCAGGCCTGAAGGGCAGAGGGGCAGGGACATTACCAGAGACTGGAGTATGTGTTGTGAGGAAAAGGCATCCTTAGGAGGAACAGTCCCTTAGGAGGCTTTGACTTGAGGGATACATTTAGCCTGGAATAACCTTGCGGGAAGGACTCCAGGATCGTAAATCCCTTCTTCCGCATTGACTGAGCCCAACCAGAAGTCAAGGGCATGAGAACCGCTGAGGCCAGGCACACACATTCACTCCCCAGGGCAGAGCGCTGCTGCTGGGAGGCTGGCTCTGCAGGACCAGTTCACTGAAGCTGTTATAAAATGCTGTAAAGATGCTTTTTCTCGAACCTTTGACACTAAGAATTTCTACAACTCTGATTAAATTTACCTTCGGATCCTAGCTCTAGAAATCATTTTTCTGTCTCTCTACACCTCTTATAGACACAGCTTTTCTTCTGGCTAATCAGCAACCCCCACAGCAGCAAAAACCAGTAATCTGGACCTGACTAAAAGTCATGAGGTCTGGACCTCTGGCAGGCTAAAGACATCTTGACCTAAGTTATGTTACAGCTCCTGAGCCATAAGTGGAAATGACTTCTTGTCTACTTTTCCAAGAAACCAGACAGAGAGATGCAGAAACAGACCTCAGAACTGTTCTTAAGACCAGAAGAAATGATCATTACTCTTACCTCACCTCCAATCAATCAGTTCCCAGCACAACCCAGAACCCCCAGCCCACAGTGTCTTGGGATTTTGTCCTATGTAATGTGTAACCTACACGCCATTGAGAGCCTAGTCTTTCAGAATACTAATATTGGCCAATTCAATAGGAAACTATTTTCCTTCCTATACTACAAACTCCTGCTCATGCATGTCTTTTGTCCAGTGTGCACAGGCAGGCAAACTCAAACATTGGGGTTTGATAATACCTTCTAAGTTCTTCTAGGTGGGCTAGTAATCAAATTAACAGAGACAGATTAACAGAAGAAAATGTACAAAATTTATTACTGATGTACATGATGGGGGTGTCATAAGATATGAGACCCCAAACACATTGGGCAGCTGAGGTTTATATGCTATTATGGACAAAGGAGAAAGAGGGCAGGGGACTGAGATTTCAAAAGAAATACACAATTTACAGGTAGTTGAGAAAGAAAACATACCACAGCAGGCAAATTCTTGCTAGGTTTAAGTAACCCCAAAACAATATGACACAGGCAGGGGGACCTAACTACCAGGTACCAGGCCCCTCCCTGGAGCCCTCCTGTCTAGTACTGAAGTGAATATATTAAGATTCCATGCCTTTCCATTTGAATCTCCTAGGCAGGAAAGGGGAAGGTCCAATGTTCTGGGTTTTTTGGATTTTAATAACCAGGTGAAAATCAGTGTCTTAAAAGGCACAGTTTGGGGTGGCCAAACTTCGGACCATTCACTATGAACACAGACGGCCTCTCCAGCCTGGACTTGGACTAGGCTCAGCAGTGGTTCTCAGCATCAGAATCACCTGGAGAGCTTGTTAAGTTAGATCGCAGGGTCCCAGCCCCCGGAGTCACTGCACTGGTAGATGTCAGGTGGGGTTCAAGAGCTGTCATTCCTAACGTGTTGATCTGTGGGTCACACTTTGAGAACCACGTTCTGGAGTTCTCTGTGGACCCTGCCCTAAATCGGATGTTTTGATCACTGCATCCACCGGCATTTGGAACAGTGCTCATAACCTAACAGGTGCTGAATGAATATCTGACATATTAATAAATGAACAATTAACCCCAATAAAACCTTAACTAAAGCAAATCCCCTTGACTCCATTCAATCACCCGCAAAGTACTGGACAACCCATGACCCACATGGAGGGGCTGGCCAAACACACACAACAGATCTGAGATTCTGGCAGCACCTTCTAAGTGGGGGTTCTGTCCTGGGCCATTTCAAGTCTCACACATCACACAGGCCTATTTACTATGTTGACGTGATGCCCCAAATGTTTTATTCAGTGTGAACAGCATGGTAAACAACTCTATCATCAACGTTTCCACAGTATATTACACACAATCATTCATCCTTCAAATATTAAGGTACAGAGTTAAGGGCCACGGGAATGCTACTGCCTGGGGAAACAAAGAGGAATGACTTCAGCCCTGTGGGTTCTCAGTCTAATGAGGAAAGCAGACATGGACGTGGGAAACCAGAGGTAAATATTATCCTAGCAGGACAACATGGTGACTACAGACACTAAATGGTAGGGAAGAAGCAGGAAGGAGGAAGGAGGCAACTCTGCCCTGGAATTTCAGGGAAAGCTTCACAGACGCAAATTTGAGATGGGTATTAAAAAATGAATACAGGAGGGGTGGTGAACATACAATACAATATGCAGATAATGTACTATAGAACTGCACCCCTGAAACCTATAATTTTACTAACCAATGTCAGCCCAATAAACTCAATAAAAAGGTTAAAAATAATAATAGAAGAGCCCTGGCCAGGTAGCTCAGTTGGTTACACTATCGTCCTGATACACCAAGGTTGTGGGTTCCGTCCCCAGATCAGGGCACATGTAAGAACCAATGAATGAATGTGTAAACAAGTGAAACACAGCAGTGTTTGTCTCTTTCTTCCCCCACCCCCTCTGTCTAGAGGAATTTAAAAAAAAAAGAATGAATAAAGGGTTTCCAGATTTATAAATGGGAGAATAGTATCCAAACTAAAGTCTAGCTTGTATAAACATGCAGTGTTTGAAAATTACTGAGAGATGAGTATACAATTGCACAGGAAATCAAGGAAGGCCAGGTCAGAGACTGACCGGGGAGAAAGCCAGAGAGGTACATTACGTAGAGAGCCGTTTGGTATGTTGCCCCTGGGCAACAGACTAAAAGAGCCACCTCACAGGCCTTCTTCTCTGGGAAGCCTTCTATATCCCCTGAGGTGGGATGAACAGCCTCTGCCCCGGGCTCCCATAGCACACTCTATGTACTTTTTAAAAAAAATATTTTATTTATTTGTTTTTAGAAAGAAGGGAGAGGAGGGAGAAAGAGAGGGAGAGAAATATCATTGTGCATGCATGAGAGATACATCAATCGGGTGCTCTCACACACCCCCAACCAGGGACCTGGCCTGCAACCCAGGCATGTGCCCTGACTGGGAATCAAACTGGTGACCTTCCAGTTTGCAGGTTGGTGCTCGATTCACTGAGCCGCACCAGCCAGGGCTCTTATGTACTCTTATCATAGTCATTACTTCATTAGATTGAAATTATCTGCTCATGTTTTCAACTTTCCTGCTAGACTCTACATACAGTCACCAAAGGCAGAAACTCTTACTTCATTTTGCAGTAGCTCTTGATCCAACATGGGGTAAGTGATGAATAAATGTTTGCTGAATAGAAGGAAATGGAGGAGGTCTTTCTATTGCAGTATGTGTAGTGAGGAGGTCTCCAGCTGGCCTGTTCAACCCCTACCTAAGGAGAGGTGCTAGGCTTTGCTTTCTTCTTCCTCTCTTTCTTCTCTCCCATCATTCTACCAGGTTTCCAGGGACTTACCTTCCATCGTGAAGACTCTGAGCACCCCAAGATTTTGAAAGGAGGTTTTATCCACAGTAGGTATATTAAAGGAAACAACTGTTTTCATCCATTTCTTTGGGATTTTGATGTACCAAAAATGAAGAAGCAGGAAATCTAAGTGCTTCCATGGTGTGGTAGAGAGCTGAGGGATAGGAGATTATTGAAGACCTGAGTGATGTAGCGTTTGAGTGACAGGTGAGAGGTAAGAAGCTAAAGAAAAGGCATTCCAGGTCCCATCTCAATGCAATCCTCCTTTTGTACTGCTTTTCATCCTGGTGCTGATTCCTCATTGTAGCTCCACCTGTGAGATGATTCCCAGCCCTCATTTTAAACCCTCACTTTAAATACGAATTGAATTGGTTAGTTATATTTCAATACAACTCATCTCTCTCTACCAAACTACTAAAGAAAAGACCGATTTAAGTTATTTCCTAAGAAAGACAAGCTGTCATAGAATCAGGATTGTAAGCAATATAGGTAAAACTTGATTTTTGTTTAGAACTGGATATAACCACAGCAGCAAAGCACTATTCAAAGTGCTTTGAAAAGCTCTAGCTTTTTAGCACCATTTGCTTGTGGTGCTGCCACAGTGAGTCACCGCATAGCTCTGGCCGCCTGGCTCCTCGTGCTAGGCATCAGTATGTGGAGTTCTTACAACGTGGCAGACATTGACAACAAAAACCAGTCTGAACTTGATCGAGATTTGGATAATGTTGAAGAAGGAGAAGAAGAGACTGGTGAATAAACAATAATAAAAGCATATCAGCTGCCTGTTTAGATGATGTAAAACTTTCAGATTCTTGCCGCTCTCCAACAAAGACTTGATGGTCTGGTAGAAACACCAATAGGAAACATTGAGAGCTTGCCCAAGGGAGTTAAAAGGTGAGTGAATGCTCTCAAAAATTGTCAAGTTCAATGTGCACAAAGAGAAGCCAAGTTCTATAGGGAAGTTCATGATCTTGAAAGAAAGTATGCTGCTCTCTATCAGCCTTTACTTGATAAGTGATTCAAAATCCTCAATGCAATTTATGAACCTATGGAAGAGGAGCTGAAAGAAAAAGCCCAAGACTGAAGATGAGAAAAAGGATGAAGAAAAAGAAGACCCCAAGAGAATGCCTGAATTTTGGTTGACTGTTTTTAAGAATGTTGACTTGCTCAGTGATATGGTTCACGAACATGATGAGCCTATTCTGAAGCACTTGAAAGATATTAAAGTGAAGGTCTTAGGTGCCAGCCAGCCAGCCTATGAGCTTTGTTTTAGAATTTCACTTTGAACCCAGTGAAAATTTCACAACTGAAGTGTTGACAAAGACATATAGGATGAGGTCAGAACCAGATGATTCGGATCCCTTTTCTTTGAATGGACCAGAAATTAAGAGTTGTACAGGGTGCCAGATAGATTGGAAAAAAGGGAAGAATGTCACTTTGGAAACCATTAAAAAGAAGCAAAAACACAAGGGATGCGGGACAGTTTGTACTGTGACCAAAACAGTTTCCGATGATTTAAAAAAAATTTTTTTTACTCCTCCTGAACTTCCGGAGAGTGGCCTGCTGAAGCTCTCCTTGCTGCAGAGTTTGAAACTGTTCACTTTTTACGTGAGCATATAATCCCCAAATCAGTACTTTACTGGAGAAGCTATTGAAGAAGATAACGATAGTTACGATGAAGGAGGTGAAGAAGCAGCTGAGGAAGGGGAAGATGAGGAGAACGATCCAGACTGTGACTCAAAGAAGGATCAATACCCAGCAGAGTGCAAATAGCGGTGAAGCAGGATGGTCTACCTTCTGCTTCCCTGGAAAGGATGAATTTTCATCCTTGGACAAGTTTATTTCAAGTTTTTTTGCTGTTGTTTGCTTTCTTCTTTTTGTTTTTGCAGCCTAAAATAAAAATGTCCTCCCCCGCAAAAAACCCCGAGATTTACTCCTTCATAAGTTGCGTAATATTTCTATTGTGTTTGCACGGCGGTTCATTAATTACACAGGGGCATCGAGCTGAGGGGACGAACAGAGGCTCAAATCCAGCCTGAATGCTGTACGATAAACTATGTGCCTGTGACCTATAGACATGCAGAAGAGTCTGCTTTTTCAAATCCACACAATAGTTTATATGGACCAGCAGTGGCCATCACAGGACTCTCCTTTCCTTCCTATGTCCCGTTCTCTGTCGAAAAGATGGGCTGACATCTCAATGATGACGCCACCATTACCATCTCTATCACACTTCTGGTACATTATTTCCCTAAAAAGGAGTCCTAAGGCAAAATTTATGATCTAAGGCTGTATTAAAGATATGGTACTAGGCTATTAAAAGTGAGGAAAACGGAGAAGTGAGGCAGAAAAAAAGAAAAGTAAATAAAATGTGGTCCTCTCTGAATTGACCACAGCATCATAACTAACTCCAGGCAGGCTGGCTGGAACTCCCTGCTGTTCCCCATCTCTCATTGGTTGAAGTCGGCCTGATGGGACCAATACACTCCTTCAGCCCCTTCTTTTTCAACGCCATTTTCCCACTCTGCTGCCAGACCCTCAGTCTCTCAAAGTGGATTTATTACTGTGTGTCCAGGGATAGTAAAGTTACCAAAAGGAATGGGGGGAGGAAGAAGATGATATAATTTAGTAGTCAGCTTTTAAAGATAATGAGTGCCATTCTCGCTCATTCAAAACATATTCATTTGGCATTTAACATATCAGAAACTCTTAGGATTTACTTAAGTGTCACCTCTTCTGTAAATTAATACTCCTTGTCTTAATAGCTGCCTGTAATAGGCATTTGTAATAGTCTATAAACATCCAAACTCAGGGCTTCCAGTTGAAAATTGTTATTAACAAACACCATTGTTACTATTTGACAGTGAAATTAGGGATGCGGCCAACAGTCAAAACCGTTCAGGGAAATGCTCAGCAAAAACTCTGATGTTAGGACTTGCACACCGCATTGTTTAATGAGAAAGAAATACCTGATCTCGCAAGTAATTCAGTCCACAAGATGGGTCAAGGGAGGGAATTCTCCTGTTTGTTTGTTTGTTTTTTTAACCAACTGGTAATTTGATAGAAGGGATATGGACTATTTTAGTCAATTATTGCAAATCAAATATTTCAACAACTTGAAGTGAGCCCTTAAAAGAATATAAAACTAGACATAGATCCCCTCTGCTAAACCTGCAGTGGGTGATCGAAGTCCTACTGTCTAATCTATAAAAATAAAACCCGAGTTTTCAGCTAGTTCCGTTTTCTCAAACACAAAAAACAGCGCCACCCCAGTTAGATGCTTCAACATGCACGCTAATTTCCACTCACAGCTGGGGCAATTAGAAAGTGTACTTAATGGAGTGTCATGCTAATTGTTTTCAGAGTTAACCAATTTCTTCATTTAATTGCCAATTGATTAACCTATTGAAATGTTAAGTGACTCAGTTTCCTTCCAGAGTAAACAGCAGCAGCATATGGTAGCGCCCTCAGCCAAAGGCAGCACTCATTTGCTTTGGAGTCAATGTGCTGGTATTTTTCTGCACCTCCCTGAGCTTTTAATTAGATGAGGCAATGTTACATGTGTTTGTCTGCTGGAAAGGTTATCAGTGCTGAGGCTGACCTGCAGAGGCAAGGTTGAGTCTAGCAGCTTTAATAGGAAAGCTTTTCAGCTATGACTGTTGTACTTGATTGCATTGTGATGGTAATTAACTCAAGACTGCTTTCCTCAGTGTGCATGTGTGTGTGGTGTCTTTCCTGTAACACCAACTATGCAATGAGATGTTTCCTCTGACATATATACACACTTATTAAGCACTCATTGGATCTAATATGCATGCAAATAGTCGAGAATTTCTTTAGGCTAATGCCACACCCCTCAGACTGTGGTGCCATTAAATAAGTATGATGTTCGTCATTGCCTGCAGGACATTTTGCCTTGCAAAAAAAGCTAGCTCTCTTTAGTACAATTTTGCTCCTTTATTTCCATGTTGTCTCATCCCAGCAGATCTTTACAACCAGAAAGTAAAACTAATTTTATTTTTTCAACATAAGCATGCACAAGGCTGTGTAGAGTTGAGAGACAGACTTGGATTTGGAAGCATATTTCTCAATGTTCCCATTAGAGATGACCACTGTGTTTTTAGTGATCCAATTCACATAAGGTCCTGGTGGTGAGCTATTGACTCAGTCTTCTCGTGTCTCGAAGACTGTTTTCTGACTCTGGGTGCGTGTTGCTTGCATGTGTGTTTTCACTGTACCACACTACTGTTTAATTACGAGCCAAGCCACAACTGAGCCAGCATTATCATCCTTGATAATGGTGGTAGCAGGCAACAGAGACAAAATGATTACAAACCTACGTTGTGCTCAATAGTTCTTTAGAGGATTTCTCTCTAAATAGTTCTGGCTCATTCATGTTTGATTCAGCACATTTGTTCTTTTAAAAAAGCATAGATTAGAAGAGTTTCGGGGTGGGTTAATAACTCAACTGGAAATGGCTGCTCGAATTGTAGAAGCTTGTTCCCCAGTTGCTGGGGGCTCTCTTCAGTTTTGCTGCTCTGCGCTTCAGCCCAGTTGGTAAACAGCTTAAGTCCAGACATCTTTTCATTCTCTGAGCAGCGGATTGAAATAAAAATGCATATAAGTGGCGACTGACTGGCGCTGGCCTAACAATAGCCTGTAACATTATGCAAGGGTATTTACATAGGAATAAGGCCTTATTAAAGGAGATGGGGCAATTAATGGTGCGGCCACACATATAAGGAAAGTTTGTCCAATCCTTTCCTCAATAAAGATCTTTTGTAAAGTGCTATGGAAACTCAGAGGCCACAAAGAGATTAAGGGGAGGACTTTTCTGGGACTTTGAAAATATATGTATACATATAATTGCAAGTTTCAATAAGCCAAATTATATTAAATAAATGCCCAGGAAAGAACATGAATTGTTTTGATTATTGTGGGTAGTATTTCTAACCCTGGAAAAAGGCCCTTACACGTGTTTTCAGCTCTCCTCTCCTCTGTTCTCCCCCCCGCCCCTTATTTTTATTGAGTCGAACGAAAATCAGTTCGGAGATAGACAAATTTCTTAGTTAGCTGTTTGCTTGTGGTTGAAATGGAAGCATTATCTTTAAAATATTTAAAAACTTTTGCTGCACTTGTTATCTCATTTTGAACTATGGGAGGAACAATCGCCTCGCAGTCAGGCCTAAGTAGAAAATCCTTGAGATTCTCAGGAGGGTCAGGCAGCTGGCTGGCAGGTTGGGAGTGAGCAAGTACAGAAACAGGGAGGGACCCAGAAGAAAATGCAAGGGGTGTGTCCTAAGAGAATCTGAAAACGCGAATCCAAACCCAGCCCTTTCTTAAACTGTATGTCTTAAGGGAATAAATACCTTGATAGTCCAGAAAAAAATTTAAAAAGTCAAATGCTTCAGTTATCTTCATCCCAATACATTATCTTTGAGCTTGTGGGTGGGGTGGGAGGAGTAGGAAGTCCTCCCTACCCCGCCCCCAGCCCTAGCCCAATCTGCAGCAGTAAAAGGCAGATCCGGGTAGCTCCGTCACAAGTTCTCATTCTTATCAGAGGCTCACCATCTGCTTCTGCCCTTGGCCAGATAGCATTGCTGCTATTATTACTTGGGGTCAGAACACTTTCAGCAAAAGTGTCGTCAGCCTTCTAAAAATAAGAGAGAAAAATAACTCAAGCCCTCTTTTCACATTTGACAGCAAGCAAAAGCATTTACTATCTTCTTTAAGTGAAGAACTTCAGTTTTTACTTTCTTTTTAAATGTTCCCTCTCACTCAAAGGCCATCTTCCAAGAAAGCAGAACTTCGGCTGGGACTGATTGCTCCAGCTCCATTTGCACTGGTTGGTGAAACTGTTCATACTTTCAAAGTTGCTTTTTATCCCATTTTCTCACGTGTCCTTGGTTCTCAAAATTCCTGCCCATGCAGGAGGAGTGAAACAAAATCTTAATGTGATAACGGATAGGCTTTGGGTGCCTCTGTGTGTGTGCGTCACACAGAGAAAGAGATTTCAGAGGCAGCCCTGTCAAGCAGGCAGAAATCAATGCCTCATTCAGGACTATTGATCGGTACTAAATTAATTAGACTCCCAGGCCTACAGCAGTTGATAAGACAACTTGTTAATTTAGTCAATGATAGTGCTTTCCCTAAAGCAGTAAATACCCTCTTTTTCAGAAAAGGCATTTCTAATACTTGCTGCCAGTTGTTTTTACTGTTTTCATCTTTTTTGTTTTCTTTTTCTGGGAAGGGTGTAGTTAGGGGTGAGTGGGTCAGTTGGAGGCAGGGGCTGGATAGGCAAGGGAGTGCTGTAAAAATGTATATGCTGAGGAGTCAGTCTAGAATATTAATTAACCCACTCCCATTATCTGTCCTCTAGACTAATGTTGTAATTTGGGGAATGAAAAGAATGCAGGCAGATTGTCACCTGGGACCTGGATTTCCTACGGGGCTTTGGCCAAAGGCTACTGCAGCCCTCCAGTGATGTTCCTTTGGAACGGGCTACTTCCTCACCTGCAGTTAGCATTGACTGATACAGATTGCTTTTGCTTTTCATTTAAACCTGCAACAGTGATGGTCATAGTCAATAACAAAGACTTCAGCCCTGTTGGTTATGCAAACTGTGAATGGAATGAAGGTATCCCAGAATGCCTTGAACATGGGGCAGTACTTCCTGCTGGCTTGGAAGGACAAAAGGACAAAGCCGGGGAGTGTAGGGGTCCCACCCACAGCTCTTGGAGGCAACAGTCTGCTATCAGCAGCACTCCAACCCTCTGAGAATGCTAATAAGCGAGTGAAGAGCTCAGCTTTCTCGCCATAATTCTATAGTGTGGTTGAGGACCCCATAGTGCTCACTAAATAAAGACAACTAATTGAGAATTTTTTGCACATTTTGCCCAGGGGACGTGTTGTTCATTCGATTCTTTGGGGAGAATGTACCCCTACTGACAAGAGGAACTGATTGTTTTGGCAGCCTCATGTTACTCTTCCCTGGGTCTAAGACTGACTTTTGAAGTATGACAAAAATGTTTAATTTTGATGTTTAAAAAAATTATGTTGCTGGGAATTATTTTAGGTCTCAAAGAATAGGTGTTTCAGTGTTCGTCTAAAAAAAAAACTGGCAGAGTTTTTTGAATTAAAGCCCTGGTTATTTTTTTTCTTTCTTTTTTTTCTCTCTTAAATTGTATTTTCTGTGGTGAGGCCTACATTTTTGTGTCTGCAGGTGACACGTTGATTGAAACTAAAATTAATAAATCAGCTGAAAAGCTCACACCTACAGCTCACAGCAGGGCCTGGAAAACACGTTTATAAAGGGAGCTTTATGCCCTCATATAAAGAAGGAATAAATTACAGAAGCACTTGTTGCCCTGGGATTTGATTTTGCTTTGCAGTCTGGTATCTCATTTGGGGGAGCTTATTGTTAATCAACAGGTTCCTGGTTGCTTTTGCAGGTGACTTCGCTATTAATCTCTTACTTGACCATTATAGCATATTAATAAGGAAGCTTCTAAATGTGGCTCTATCTTCTGACCAAGGAATTAGTTTAAAAGGTGTACTTTTTACTCAGTGGCTTGCAGTTAGCCATGTTGAGGACCAAATGCAAAGTAGCATTTCCTACAGCTTGTGTAGTATTAAGGAGTGTTTTACTAACATTCGTGTCTTACTGTGCTATTTTTCTCTCCTACACTTATTCCTTCACCATGGAGGGCGCAATTATGGAACTTACCAGTCTCTGTTCATTTTTTTTAACAAAATAAAATTATATATAAATAACAAAATGATATCCTTTCTTATTAATGTGCACCCTCACTTTAATTAAACAATGTCAGTGTTCTTTGGAGGTGTGTTCAGAATTAAAATGTATGATTTGGGGAGGCAAGAGATTCAACGTTTCTCACCAGTGCCAGATTAATAAATGTCATTACAAGTGCAGGAATGTAACCATCACATTTCCCTTTAGAGTCTGAGGTAATTGGAAATGTTTAAGCTTGACAAAAGAAAGAAGTAAATGTACCTATGGGGGTTGTTTAGAAATATAAAGAAGAAATGAGGATTTAAGTCTTAAATTTGTAATTACCAGGATCTCCAAAGCACACAATGGTGCAAAACAGCGTAGGCTACCCCACACAGGGGAAGAACCATTTTGTTGCAATCTGCAGATGTTTCAAAGGACATCCTCTGGCACAGCACTAGTATTATTATTATTATGATTATTATTCATTTCCTTTCAAATCTTCGGGACAATCTGGTGCACACCTCATGAAAGCATGTAAGCATGTAGTCTTTTTTCTAACCCTAAGAGATATCAAGCTCGGGCTTTTCTTATTTTTAACTTTTTGAAATTAAGGGTTTGTGTCAACTGAGGCATATTTGATGTCACTGTCTACCTCACCTTTTCAGGCTAAGTCCTCAATATCTTTCTCCTGTAGGTTAAGGTCAGTACCATCACCCCTTTCAGTAAGGAATTTTCCGGTTAGGTTTCAGGGGAGGAGTAGGTATAAGGTAAAGGTATCTGTAGATCCTTTGGAAGCTAATCACAGGAAATGTGGGAGCATGAGTATTACCAGAACAATCAGATTTAACATTATGTATGAAATAGTTGTTTTTTAAAAAGCTATCGGTGTTACCCTATGGCTGTGTTAGTAGGCCTTTCGCACAGATGGAAGACAGCAGGAAGTAGTACTGTCCTCTTTAAAGGGTAACCAAAGTTACCAGCTTAACTGTGCATTAGAATTACACTGTGGAGCTTCTCCTTTTTTTACAGGAACAGGATCATCTGCTCCAAAATCGATGCTGTTACCTTGAACCTGGTTCCTCATTTTAGATTGTTTTTGTTCAGGCCAAAACGCTGAGAACTTTGGTAAGGATGGCCCTCGCCCACCTCCACCAACCACAAAAATAGTTCATTCTGGACTCATTTATCTTTTTAAACTGAGAAGGGAAAACACCCATTCTACACTGGACAGAAAGTTTATGCACCAGAGACACAAAATCAGCTGCTTTACCTTATGTGCAGTGGGATAGTTGTCATGTACAGTGGGGCAAACGGTCTTGAAAGTGAGGAGTAGAGCAAAAGAAGACAGTAAACCTCAATGACCAGAAATTTGGCATCTAGTGCACACATTTCTAGAGAACAAAATTCCAGATACGCCCCAAAGTGTTGGAGATGGTGGGTGCTGTGACATGGACTTATAAAGGACAGTTACTATGAGAGAACTTTCTACTCCCCCTGATCCCCCTCAAGTACTTCCAGCTAGGAAGGTTTTCAGCTCTTTCTGTCTTCTTACAACTTGGCGAGATTAGACATGTTTCTGCAATGCATATGCAGATTTCACCTCTTGTTACTTTCTCTAATGAGCGTTCACTTAATCAATTTGACAGTAGTCTTTATTCCCCTCCCGGTTTTTTCCTTCACATCCACTAAGAAGGTTTTCAGAAAGAAAAAAAATAGTGTTAACAGATTCAAGGAGGCGTTAGCAACATGAAATGGTAGGTGAATTGCGAGGCTTTACAATGACCCTCCTCTCCAGCCACCCCTCTGTCCAGCTCCTGAAAACAGGAAGCAGGTCTGCCAGTCTTTGAAAACAGCATGTATTCTAATAGCCAAAGGGGAACGATTTTCCTTTTCTCTACAAGAATTGAAAAGAACTAGTTGTTATTTAACAAAACACTTAAGCATAGTCCTTTCTTGTAGTCCCATACCTTCATCCTGCCAAAAGCACTTTTAGAAACTGTTACGAAAGAGACAATCTTGTTAGGAGATAAGAGGAACCAATTCACATTGGCACTTCCCCATCAAAGTTCCCATCAGAACACCCTGTAATTTCAAGACAGTCTTGACCTTGTTAGGTACCACCTAAGTGGTACCTGAAAATGCAGTAGGGGCAGAGGCAGGTGCGGTTCAGTCTTCTGGGGAATGGGTGATGAAACCCAGATCCTAGGAGTTCTCAGTCATATTCTCAGCTTGACCTCAACCTGAACCTGTGACTAGGAACTCGATGTGACATATGTTAACATATGGCCCTGCTGCTGGGATGTAGCTGGGTCCTCAAAAAAAAATTTTAACATGAGATCTCTTGCCTGCAGGCAGCCAGTTTTCAGCCCCCATACAGCTTCTGAGAAGCTTTCTTTAGCTCTCATTGGGCCGTTTTCTCCTTCCAGTTATCTCTGGCTAAACTCTTGCTTGTCCTTCATCGTAGCCAGTTTTGTAACACACCCACTTGACTCCCTTTCACTGTACTAGAGCCAGAAAACCCACTCTAAAGGAAGGAGAGGCGAGGAGAGAGGAGGGAAAGGGCACCAACACCGCCCTTACCCCGTTCTGTGCTCCGTAGATCTAGCTTTGCCTTTCCTGGTAACCCACAGTGCCTTTCTCCCAGCACCTACCCACCAAGTCCTACCAACAGCCAATGTTCACCTTTTACATACAAATTAAACAATAAGTTTGGTTTTTAAGACAATCAGAGTCTGTCTGGTCTCTATTTAGAAGTTATAAGTCAGGCTTGCTAGGTCACTGACAAATCTTTCTTTTCCTGGCTGTTTTGATTTAGCAGGTCTTGGGATGGGAATCCATACAACCGGTTGCCTACCTTCTCTAGTGTGAGGGTCTGTTCTTCTTGGCAAGCAGAGTCTGCTCTGACCACGGAGAGAGAGGGCCTCCTGCTGGGATTCCTCTGAGCTCCGGGAATGCGGAGCACTTTCGGGTTCGCAGCCCGGCTTCGACCAGGGTCTCTCGAGTTCGAAGCGCCGCGCTGACACCTTGGAGAACCCGAATTGGGTTGATCCGCAGCCTGAGAGTCTGCATTACATTATCTGAACTCCTTGCTTCCAGTTAAAATGCAGAATGACAGGCCTCATCCCAAGACCTATTGAACCAAAATCAGCATTTCAACAAGTTCCCCGGTGATTCGTATGCGCATTTCTCTAATCACCTGAGGATTTTGAGAAGGGAGGGATACCAAGTACTCTTGTGGGTTCTTTTCATTCATCTTCGGTCTCCTAATCACCATCCCGAGTGGGTTGGAGGGGAAAGAGGAAGAGTGGGGATTATGCTTCGTTGTTACTAACAGGGCTTTCTAATGGCAGAATTTAAAAATGACTGTTTTTTAGCACATACACAGTTAAAAATAGATGCTACGGGGACGAGGTGGCCCAGTGGTTAAGGCGATGGACTGCGAAAAATAGATGCTAACTTGAAGTTTTATCTACATTTTCTCTCCTTTGTTTTACAAAAGCATCCTGAAACACCCTGTACTGTATTGGACTTTTTGGTTTAGTGAACTAGCATTTTAGCCCTGATTTCTATTTTTGCTTAAGATTGGTTTATATGTAGGCTTCGTTCTCAAGAAGTTTACGGTTTTCCTGAGTTTCTAGAAAACTGGAAGGGCATTTCTGGCCCCCGCGGCCAAGCATGCCCCGGGCAGGCAGAGGTTCATCCATTCTTTCGCCAACACCGGACAGCCCCGCCCCCTGCCCCGGAGCTGAAGGGCGGCGAGTGAGCGCAGTAAGTGGGAAGGGCACACCCCAAGGGCAGAGAGACCTGGATTCACAAAGCTGGTTCCCCCACAAAGAATGCCTGTGACCTTTGGCAAGCGATTTAATGTTTCTCGGGTTCAGGATCCTGCTGTGAAAAGGAGATGATAACGCGAAAGGTGGTTGGGTTGATTGAAGAATTTCAGAAACACCTCCCGCGAAGCGGGAGGTTGGGAGTGGGGGCTCCCTTCCTCTGTGCTTTCCTGGCAGTGCCTCTGAAGAGCTAATCAGAAAAGAAGCTTGGCTGTCTCGCCCCAGAGCAAAGGCCTTCTAACTTAAAAATGAGTTCATTTGGACATAGGTGAGAATCCAACTCCTCGAGTTGATGATTATAAATAGTCCCTGCTTATTAAACACCTACCACGTGACTGTGACATTTGGCAAGTGTTTCAACCTTCCCGAACCACTCACCCCGCTCTGTGAAATGGAGATTATAATACCTAATAGGATTGTTGAGGTTGGTTAAAGAGGTCGCTTTACATTCATTATCTCACTGAGTCCTCCCAACAGCCCAGAGAAATAGGCCTCATTCAGCCCCATTTTATAGCCGAGGACACTGAGGTCCATAAGTCAAGTATTTCACTCAGGGTCACACAGCTGATATGGGAGAGAGTCAGGTTTTAAATCTCAATCTCTCTAATCCCAAATCTATGTGCTCTCCAATGTACCGCCTGTGCCTTAGGGCCCTGATAAGTGAAAGGGAACCCAGATACGGGAAATACTTTAGTGTCTTCCACTCCTTAATAACATTCCAGGTCACATTGCAGGAAGGACAGCAATGTTCCAACTTCTCTTTTTTAATCTGCAAAACATCTGCAACTAAGGAAGGAAGGAGAAATTTCCCCCTAAATGGTTTCAATTTTGGCAGATAACACAGCCGTTCTTTCCCCTCTGAAGGACTGTCAGGTTGGTGTCCAGACAGGAGAAGCAGCACGACTTAGTTCTTTACTCTGCCTCCAAATGGAGTCGGGTCTTTGAGTTCCAGAAAAGGACAATCTTCATCAAAGGTCATCATGTCTGGAAGCAGATGGTGCTCAGAATCATGTGGATGCTGTTACCTAAGGTCAATGGACTCCAAAGCTACACCCTCGTTAATGAGAAGGTGAGTCACACCAACTCAAAAAGAAGAGGCTAGAGGAATGATGGGAAACCAAAGTGCATCGCTTGGGTAGCAGTTGAGGGAGAGGCAGAGAGAATGGGTGAGGGAAGGAAGGAAAAGGGTTGTACAAAGAGAACCAGGGATTTTTAAAAGCAGCACAGATCATCAAAACTCAGCCTGTGATGCTGAACCAGCATCCCACATTTGTGCAGGCAGCCAGCATCAGCATTGCACCCGGACAGGTGGAAAATGCATTTCCTGGGCAGTCTCTTAACTGGGTGGGTAGCTGTGGCCTGTGAAAAATGCTTGTGTCTACAAATAGTGTGCTCACACAGAAAAATTCTTGAAAATCTAACATGGAATTAGACTTGATAATGAGTGCATTGCGGGTGAAAATAGGTCTCTTCCCCTTTGCATTTGGGGCAGGTTTGTGGGTGAAATGACCCTCACTCTAGGAGTGAGGTGGGCCCTTCAGACCCCAGGAATTGTTGGCTTCCTTGTTCCTTTCTATTATTTCCTAGAGCTGTAGGGTAGGGTGTGCCTGAAGAGTAATGTCAAATTAAGGACAGTCTTCAGAACAGATAGGAATCATTATTTGCTTTGAATTAGTGCTATTGAAGTGCCATGCTTTACATGAAGCGCAAGAGATGTATTCTAATTTACCTGTAATGTAGCAGTGTTATGGCTAATAGTGAGAAGAGTTACATTTAGTAACCTTTTGAGTGTTTTTTTAATGAAAGAGATTTGCTAAGATAAGCAACTTCCTTCTCCCATATTCAGGACCTTACTGCTTTTCGCCATGTATTTCATGCTCGGCAGAAGAAACGGGCTGCGGGTGTCTGCTTTATTAATGAAGGGAGGTGGAGCTCGAGAGACTGATGAAGTGTATATAGCTTTCCAATTCACATAGTTTGAGATTCTAGGATGTCCGATATCCATAGTAAAATATAAGCATCCTCTTACGTTCACAGGTAAAAGCAAGCCAAGGATCTTTTCCTAATACAATTCTAAGCCTAGCAATATTACTGCTCCAGGCTAGTCAGCAAAGCATTTCTGTGTTAGGGAACAATTGCCAGAAAAGTTTAATCATTTGGAAGCTGACCCTTGAAAAGAAGAACACCTAAAATACCCCAAATGTTTGGGGGTTGTGTGTTCTTGCTGTTTTTTTTTTCTCTCCTTCAATTTTTTTTTTTTTTCTATGAGCCTCTGGCCTTATCCCAAGAAGCCCTCCTGGACTGGTAACTCCCTAATCTGTCTGCATCCTGGTTTTATTAGACAGACACCAAGCGATAATGTAAAACTTAAAAAAAGAATGGACAGGTTTGTTTTTGTCACTGTCAGCAATGTTTTGGCTATTTTGAGAATGTAGGACAGGGTTAAGGATTAGGACCAGCCTTCCCTTTTCTGTGTATCAGAGCCGCTTAGCAGTAATTAATCAGGACATTAGGTTTTGTCCTCCTGGTTCAGGTCATTTGCCTACGAGCGGCTCCAGCCTTTACAAAGGCTCACTGCATATGTTTCTGGGTACCTTTTCGAGAGAAGATTTAAATTGGCCGGATGAATAATACTTTGTTACAAGTGTTTTGCCCCAGGCAAAAAGGTTTTCCTCATATTATCATAGCCCGAAGCTGCAGTCCTCAAGCTTGATGTGACTGGTGTTACACTGTCACATGGCAATGATGTAAGAACAGGCCTCTCTGTGTCAGACAAATCTGGATTTAGGGGAATTATAGCAGATGTTGCAAAATGGCAACAGTTTAGCAAGTTCCTTTTATCCCACTGTTGGGAGGCAGGACCACTAAGTGTACCAGACAGAAAAGAATGTTTTCTTTGATCCTTTACACTCTAGGGTAGGGACTTCCCCAGTTAGAGAACATCGTTAATGATATAGTTATACAGCCACTGATGGATCAGAATACAGAATAAGGGTTGGCTTGCTTTTTTTTTTTGTATTTGGTTTCATTGAGCTCAGTATATTTGGTCATTTACATTATAAGCTTCAGAAACCCTCGAAGGTTTTATTTTTAGTAAAGACAGCATACTTCTCTAGAAGAAACTGAATAACGAAAACAAAAACCAACCTGTGCAAAAAACATTTTAACCTTGGCAATCTTATACAGCAGTTATTCTAATGTTGCCATTCTAATAGGTATTCATGAATATGTCCAACCGTGTTGGATGACAAGGGGCACTACGTTGTCAGTGTTTGTACCAGTCTTACTTTCTTAAAAGAAAAAGCAGTTTTCAAAAGCTTTGGTTCCTCTGATCTAGATTCTTTTCTATTCCATTCTAATAAAATTAATTCATACACATGATCAAGATGACTAGGTAGATGACAGTGACGTGGAGACAAAAACAAACACAGAAGCCATTCCCTGATGGAAGTGACTCCAGGCTGGATTTGTGGGAACTGTGTTTCGCTATGGTTTGTATGCATTTCTGGGACTCTCTCTGAGTCTCCAGAACCTTTTATTTTGGGGAAATGCAGCATCAAATATCACTACGGCCTGTTGTCGATAGCACTTCATCACGTACCTGCCAGAGTACGGGCGTGCACAGGGGGCAACAAGGAGCAATTTCCCAGTCGGTAAAGATTTCCAGCAATTATTAAAACACACATGCATAATGAATTTGCTCTTTTTTATGCAAATGTTTATTGATCATTTCCATTGGAGCATTAGACAGTGAAATGCGTGCAAACATTTAGACAATTTTTTAAAAGGCTTCTATTTTTACAGAGTACTTTAAAAAAATTTAAAATAGTTTTATTTGCAAGTTGGGATCACTGCTGGGAGCTCCTGAAATAATCAGCATATCCTCATTTTCCAGATAGCTTTCAATTAAAACAAAGAAAAAAGTATAAACATGAGATACGTTTAAAGAGCATCCATATAGGTAGCTAGCTATATTTTGTATATCTTTTGAAGATATCAAAGGTAAAAGCAAATGCAAGCAAAGTGAGAGATGACTGTCACTAATGCCACATCCTTCTTTATAAAATACTATTTGATTATTTTTGCACATTTCACCTCTTTTACCACTGTTCGCCTCGGAGAACGGATTTGCTTGTACTATGCAAGGACAGAGGATATTGAAAAAGATATTGAATTTTCTCATTCGAATAACAGACATTAGATGGAAGCAGACTATAATTATATATATTGCTATCCCTTTAATAAGATAAACGTATATTCTCAAAATACATATAGCTAGAGATGCATGTAAAACTCACACGTAAGAAGTTCTGTAAAACCCGGCACTAAGAGCTTTAAAAATGAAAGCTTCCTTAAAAAAATGGCTCAGCCCTAACTTTGAATTTAAGATTACATGATCAAATGCACAAATTTTTGGACATCATTCATCTAAACCCCTGACTGAACCCTTCCCTATGGTTTAAATTAACCCCATAATCACCTAAAACCAGGTCAGTGACACATTTCACGTTTGCTTACAAAGACAATCCTGATGACTGGGTTAAGTATTGGGTACATATGTTGGTGTTTCTGTGGGCAGTAGATGCGGGGTGGGGGGCACTGAGAGTGACCTTATGAAACCTGCTGCGTTTAAGAATCTGAGAGGCTGTCAAAAATGTTTCCAATAAGAGGTTTTGTTTCTTCTTCCCTTCCCCACCCTGAAATGTCTTCCCTAGCTCTCTCAAAAAAAAAACAAAACAAAGACAATGCACATCTTTCTCAGAAATCCCAATACAACTCTCAAGCATCCTGGGGACAGACAGTAATTCCCACACATACGTAGCTCGATCTAAGAACGATTTGGAAGAGTTTGCAGCGTGGCTGTAGCATCTGTTGTTTCACTGTTCAATAATTCAGTTAGCCGGAGTAGGAAATGCAACAATCCTTTTACATATTTGCATACTTGGAATTTGGCTTTTTGATTCATGATTGTTCCGATTAGCTTTGAAAATTCATGTTTCTGTCTAGTTGCATGTTTTGCTTGAGTGAGCTCAAATTATGCACTTGACTCAAATATTATTACAAGTGTAAATACTTTGGAGATGTAAGTGTCTGCCGCTGATTTGGGGGTGTTTGTTTTATTGATTTTCATCTGGCAAGTTTAATATATGAGCAAACTTTTCATGGAGGGTGTGGGGCATTTGTTTGAACACTCCTGGAGTAATTGGAAATGCAACAATTGTTTAAAAAGTGGCATTGTCCATGAAAAGATTTAGTGAGGGATGAAGAAATTTCTTGAACCTAAAGACCTAATCTGGTGATCCAATTCTCCCCACTGTGTCCATTCCCGTGAAACTCCATTTACTTGCCCCTATCCATCACTAGCTCCCCGCATCCTACCTAGCCAATCCTCTAGGTTTCCCACATTGTCTCCTCTTTTGTCTTTTCAGTCTAAACAGAAGAACAACAGATAGGGTTCTGAAGGGCAGGGAGCGTCAGGAGCTGCAGGAGAATGGCTGAGATGAGGGTCAGAGTCCTGCCCCTACTGCCAACAGTTACTACGGTTTGTGCTGCCCGGCTGAACAGTGTTCAAAGGCTTTGCTGGGCTTTGTTCCACTGTGTAGGGATTAGGCCTGGCGGTCTGAGAATTTGCCTTCTAATTAAAAAGGATAAAAGATAGAAGTAGCATTAGACTAAAACAGAGCAGTGATACTTCACAGGCTGATTTTTTTTTAAAGTCACAAGACAACGCTAGAAGTTGTCAGGATATTTTATTTCTTTAGTATTCCACTCAAATTAAAAAGAGAAAACTTTGGAAACTCTCCCCAGCTGTTGTGCGTGGCACAGGGAAGTCTAATTGCATCTAAAATATCTGCTGTTGACAGTGAGGCTGTTTTGGTGGGGGTTTGCAGTCAGCATCGGAGAATGAAGGCTGCTCCCAAAGCCACCTTCCTCTTTTTCAAATGCTGGCAAGAAATTAATTCTACCAAAAATGAACTCTGCTTTTCACTCCACCCCAGCGTGCCTGGCTCTCAGGCCTCCCAATGCCTACCCTACCTATTCTCTTCTCAAGGATCAATCACTCCTTTCATCTCCTTGCAGCTGTAGACACTATCTTAACCAGGTGTGAAATGCAATTAAGAAATAATTCTGACCTCACAGTCTTTTTTTTTCTTTATAGCAATCTGATGGAGGGGGATTTTGAGTCTTTCCCCACAGTACTGTTCATGTTTTGTGGCAGTGCATGGGACACTGTGCCTACGCTTGTTAAGAAAGGAACCATGCACAGATGCAGGGGCAGACTAGCAGCATCAGAGCAGACGATGCAGCCCAGCAAACCCTGCCTGCCTGCCATCCACTCACCCTCCACGCCCTGTCTAAAGAGCTATGTGCTAACAGGAGAGACGCAAGTGACACTTGTTGAATGTAACAAGCGGCTAGGAGTGATTGGCCAAACACTCTGCAGATGGGTTCTACCCACTCCATTACAGGGAGGAAACGGAGGTGAGAATTTCTGTTAGAAACGTTGATGAGATCATATGAATTAATGGAGGTGGGGTTTCTTAGGGGGGAAAGGGAGGAAAGAGTTTTGTGGAGGACTTCACCGCTTTCAGAGCCACTGAGCTCAGATTGCACACGAGTATAAAGGAACGCTCCCTCGTTCCCACAGGGCTCACGTTACGTCATGACACCAAAGACTGAAATTCTTATTTTCCACTTATTTTTGTTTTCAATCGGCCCAGCATAAACAAGTAAAGCTCCTTTAGAAAAGGGATGTTTGTTAAGTATGAGATTATGAGACTACCCTGTATATTTCTGAGACACATAAGTACACTCATGTTCGCTGTTTTTAAAAATTTGCATTTTACTTTTTTGCTGGTTTTATCAAATTCAGCAAGTTATCAATGAACTTCATTGGGCATAAATGGAAAAATGGCGACCCTGGGTAGGACACAGGGCCATGTGACCATCCAGCATATCATTTTGGGGGCTAAGTCTATTTATGAATAATATAAATATTGTTTTCATCACAAGACAGAATTCAGTATTTCTGATTTTCTAAACTTCAGGGTTTTTTTTTCTTTTAAAGCCTCAATGGAATTAATATGCCAGTGGCTCTATTTTAAAAATGTATGAATTACATTATCAAACTGTATGAAATATTTAAGAAATAATGCTGGTGGAATAATCCATATTGATTTCAATCATCACCTTCACACAACAGAATAAAAAGGTTCTGTCCAGTTCTGAGCCCAGGGACAACCATGGCAATGTTGTTAAGTTTCAGTCTCTTCTTTTATTTTTGTCTTTTTGAGATGGCCATTGTCCCTGCTGATTTTCCAAATGTAGCAAAGCTGGGTCTGCTATTTGACTCTAAAGAAAACACAGATAGCAATCTGATGTAGACGTTGAGGAACATCAGTATGAGTGTTCAGGAGCAGGTAACAGTGAGTCAACATTTGTTTCCAGTGCTGAACCCTCTTCAGCGTTTGAAATAGGTCAGCCAGTAATACAAAGCCAAACCATTTTAAGAATGTAATTCACAATATTTTGGCTTCTATTTTTCACCAGCTTCTGAGTAACATAGTGTATAAGAAAGAGGTCTTTGTTGTGTTTATAATACATGTATAACCTGGTGGGAAGCCAAATAAAAAATGTATATTATTTGCATAACTTGAACTAAAGAACCTAGTGCATTATTGGGTCTTGAATGTCTTAAATTTAAGGGAGCTGGCTTAAGAGTAATATTATTCTATTACGGTTCTGTAATTCATATAATGAAATCATACAGCTAAAAAAATTTAAGGTTTTACCAATGATAAGTGGAACCTGATTTTTGAGTTCCTTTTTAATGAAAACAGTAATTTATAAACTGGCACATGTGCGCCCCTTTTTGTTTGCTGACAATAAAGGCTGTTGCAGTTGGTATTCTTTCATCTGCTCTCCCCTCCGTGCATGTGGGAGAAGCCCATTCAGCCTAACGGTGCAGGCACCAAGGACGAAAACCTCCTAGAAAATCCAGGGATCTGCTTCCCCAACAGACCCATGGGAACGTCTGGACCCCCATGCAGCTTTCTGCACCCTGATAGCCCTCCCACCCCAGCCTGGCCTTCCTTCCCATCTCCCACGGGAGCCATGTGAGCAAGTCCTGCCGGACGGAAGCTCCAGCGTTGTCACACTGGCTTCCACACGTGGCAAATCATGAGACTTCACCTCACGTGGGTGGTGATAGTCATCTTTAAATCTTACGGGATGTTTTCCTTTAGTAGGAACATAAGCCCATAGCAATGTTCCCTCTCCCATCTAGGAAATGAGCATTTGCTTTAAAAATAGCTGAAGTTACATAATGTTTGTACAAAAGCATACAGGACCTTAAATGCTTCTAATGGTTCTATCACAGAAGTGCTCATTCTTGCCTGGCTGAGTGTCCTTACAGCTGAAGCGAGATTATTCTTACCCATCTATATTTGGAAATGGAGGACATAGGGTATAACCAGATGTCGGAATGCTCCCTTCTTGCTACACCAAATAGATATGATTATTTTGTATTAACTGTTTTACTTCACAATTACTAAAATGTTTTTTGAAAGGACCTAGGAATAGCTGCATTAGCAGCCTAATAGAGTAAAAAATAAAGTAAGTGATCAAATGTACAGAAACAAAGAGAAATTGTTTAAGATAGTACACGTTTGGAGTATATACTCATATCTATTATGAAATAAATTCAAAATTTGAATACAAACTACATTGTCTTTTACTAATTTAATTCATTTTTTTAAAATTTTAAAACTAGTTGATGGAGTGGTTCTCCTTCCTGAATGTATGGCACGGCGTGTTGTAATAATAGTTAACTCTGTAATCTAAATAACTCTGCTGCAAAAGCACCAACTGTCTTTAATCTCGATTTTTTTAAAGAAGGTCTGAAATGTATCAGCTCAATTGGAATCATCCTTTCAAAAGATTAAAACCATCACCATAGTTCTACAAATGGCATCCTAAAATAAAGATCCTTCTGGTTGACTTTCTGCCTTTTTCTTTTTTTTTTCTGGGAAAGGGGGTTTGGAGGAGGGGAGGGTTTGGAGAGGCGGTATTGGCTTGAAAAATAGACTTGGACGAGTTGCAAGCTCTGCAAACAGATTTCTTTACCCGCAAGCCAGGCTGGAGCGCATCCCCGGACCGCTATTCCGAGCCACCTTGTCCAGCTGAGAAGACTGCCATCCTAGGAGGGCATATGTGCTGGATGCTTCCTCACTTGCCCGTCCCTGGACTTCTGTCAGCCTCGGGTCCCTCCGAAGCAGGCAAATTCCAGTTCTGCCTATCTGTGTTTTGGTGATACGGACAACTGTCTACCTGTGTGGGGCCGGAATCACAAAACTCGCTTTCCTTGGCAATTCGATTTGGATCGGAACCAAGGTCAGGAGGTAAATAGCCAGTGCTTTCTCCTCTCCGCCAAGCCCTTGATAAGGGGCACTCTTTGATGGTGAGAATGATGGTTGGCTTTTTCAGAACTTATATCCAAAACTGTAATACATAATGCATTTGCTTCTACCACACAGCTAATGACACATAGTTGACGGTTAATTTATAGATTACTTAATGACAAGAGCTACTTTTAAATTAATCGACTGCTTCAGAAAGCAAAGGTGATCTTCCACTAACAAAAAATAGAAATTGCAAGCAAATATACTTACAGTTTTCAACTTAAATTATTCAGAGTACACAATGCCCCTCCCTCAAGGCGTAAAGAATTCTACCGATGCATGGAATGACTATCTGCTGTATTGGTAATAAATGGCTTCCTCACTGGTGCCTGACTGCAATGAAAAGCTGTTCCCTTTTTTTACTTCCTTTGGTTCTGAAGATCATGTCTCTTCTTTGCTTACCCGAGCAACAGAAACATAAAGCATATAATGCATTCGCTTTTCACACATTTGCTTTTGTGTTAAGACACTTGACCAGGTATATATAATACCCACACATTCTGCAGTTTTTCCTTGATCAAATCATTACTTTGTCCAGGCATCCTAGTGACCTGATTCTTGTGTCTCCTATGGCACCCAGTTTTGTTGAGCCACACCCTGGGGGTGAGGGATCAGAAGACTAAAGTTAGTAGGAGGTGGCAGGTGACATCAAAATGAGTTGGAGCAGCTATGACTTAAACTTAGTTGTTGGCTTGAAAGCCCCGCTCTCTAACCAGTACACTGTGAGCGACCGCCCAGCATCCTATGGAAATCAAGAGTGGCACATCCTGTTTTTATTAAACATGAGGGTTTAAAAAGCACAGACTATAAAGCCCAACTGCCTGGGTTCAAGTCTTTTACTTATTTTATGATGAGGGGCAACCTAACCTTTCTGTAACAGTTTCCTCATCTGAAAAATGGGAGCAGTGATAGCCCCTTCTCTGTACGCATGGCCAATGGACATGGACAATGGTGGGGGCGCTGGGTGGAGGGGGGCAAAAGGGGGAAAAATTGGGACTACTGTAATAGCATAAACAATAAAATAAAATTGTAAAAATAGTCCCTTCTCTCAAAGTGAGGCTGGTAGGATCAGATGAACTGGTGTGTAAAAACTCTTTGAATAGCACCTGGGTTGACGTGGTTAAGACTTCATGTCTCGTTTTCTTCCATTGGTGTTAAGTATCCCAGTGCTGATCTTCTTAAGCTTTATCCACATACTTTTTGTGGCATCAATGCACCACTCAGTTCACTCTGCCAGGATATGTTTTCTGTTGCTAAATAGCCCTTCCACTAGGAATCTGAAAGAAAATGCAGGGCCCTGGCTGGTGTGGCTCAGAGGATTGAGTGCTGGCCTGCGAGCCAAAGGGTCACCAGTTCGATTCCCAGTCAGGGCCCATGTCTGGGTTGCAGGCCAGATCCCCAGTGGGGGCCTCATGAGAGGTAACCACACATTGATGTTCTCTCCCTCTCTTTCTCCCTCCCTTCCCTTCTCTCTAGAAATAAAAGATAAAATAAAATAAAAGCATTCTAAAATTAGCTCAGGAATAAAAAATGGGAAGTATGCTATCATCATTAAATACAAAGTCGTATTCTCCCAACAATAAGTCTGACAATTATAAGTCAGATTCTCCAAACTTATAATTGGAAGCATTCAATACCTGGTAAACGTGCTTAGCACTGCCATCCACACAGCCAATGGCAGCACTGCGTACGTTCTCTGGACTCCACTATGTTTCTGACTGTGATGTTAATGGCTCCTTTGAAGAGGTTAAAAGCATATTGAGAGCAGCAATCGATGCAAGTGTATTCATATGTTGTGATTTTCTCAAATATTAGGATACACCCTAATCAGAAATGCATTCACCAGATTACAAGATAAAGGACATGTGTCACACTAATAAATATACCTTATTGTCTTTGATTCTTACCTAACCATGATGATTTTTTCAGCATAGCACACATAGAGATTATCTTAATATTCTAATTCTAAATAAAAATATATTTATAGAAGGCTATAGACATTTGAGCAAAATTTTCAGAAATTGCTGCTTATTTAAATTGGCTCCATTTTTATTTCAATGCTATTTTGGCCACTTTGAAGTCATGACTGGTTTCCCGGGGAAGTCAACAGAAGTTTGGCAGGTGCAGAAGCTCTGCAGGGCAGAGAGCAAGAAGAGGAAAAAGCTCAGAAAGTCAACGCAAAATTTTGGGCACCTTTAGGCAGCTTGAATAACTCAAACCCAAATCAGCACTCAGGGAATGACAAAATTTGGGAGAATTTTGAACTGGAAGTTGGTGCTTTGGGTAGTTTATTTTCGACTCAGATCTACAAGCAGCAGGCAAGAGCCTCTGATGGCAATGTAAACAGAAATCCGTACACAAACGGACCTGCCCTGCGAGTGCGGGCTCGACCCACCACTGCCCACGATGGCCCACTGACACCAGATTTCTACACGGGGGGCCGCAGCCCTTTACTCAGCAGGGGGCACACCCCTGAGGAACAATCTGACATGTGAACTGAAGAAAAACTGAAGCACAGTGCGGATTTGTCTTTTCTTTGCATTTCTTTGTTTTGATCGTGTGGTTTGTTCTTTATCCAAATGCCTTTCTCCAATTTCCTCAGCCCAGCAGTTTGAATGATTGCATGAAGTAGACACATATCACTACATATGAACCAAGAAATGTATTTGAAAATAAATGTTTTAATTAAGATTGACATTTCTGAGCCTCCTGCTGAGGGCAGCTGCTTTCTCTCTAATATTACTTTGTCCCTCTCCATAGGAGCCCAATAGAAGAGGAGTCTCCACCCCACTTTAATACTAATTTAATATCAAAAGAACAGCCTTCCTGTGTATACACAAATTTTCTTCTTTGGGTTGTTACACCAGTTCACAAAGACTACAGATGGGTTTTGCCTTCTTGTAAAGCATTCTGCTATTTCCCCAAATGTACGCCTTTAATGAGCGGGCTGTCCATGGTGGGGGCGATAGAAGTCCTGTCCTGCAGTTTAGGGAGGGAGGGGCCCCAGGAATAGATGAGTGCCGCTCTTACCCCTGTCCCCCAGCACCGCTAGGGCCGTGCGGAGTCAGAGGCAGTTGTGTCATCAGGGTAGCACCAGGTGTTTGGGGCAGAGCCATGGCTAACCTGGACTGAGCACTGAATGTGTAATAGACGCCACTCATTCACTCAGCAAAGAGCAGTATTCCAGTCTCTGTGTTTACATTGTAGTGAGAGGAGGTAGAAAATAAACTAAGTTATGTAGCATATCAGTGTATGAGTCATCATAGGCCAATATACAGCACTGGAGGTGAATGCAACCTCCAGGATTGAGCGTGTTTACCGTTCAGAAAAGTGTGGTGGCATCTGAATGAAGACTCAAAGGAGGCGAGACAGCAATACATGGTGATGTCCTAGAGAAGAGTTGCCCAGGCAGAAGGAAAGCAAGTGCAAAGGCCCTGAGGGTGGGCTGTACCCGGTGAGTTTGAGGAGGCAGCAAGGAGACTGGGCCGTCTGGAGTAGGGGAGCAGAGTGAAGGGATGAGGTTGGGGAAGTACGGTGTGGGAGGCCTCAGTGAGGACTTGGGACTTTATCTGAGCCTTTGGAGGTTTTCTTACCGCTGACCCTAATTGACCTATTTTTTAAAAAATAACTGGGTGGGGGGGGACTTCCGCCAAGATGGAGGCATAGGTGGAAACACTGTGCCTTATCCCACAACCCAGTTTGAATACAACAAAGGTTTGGAAAACAAAGACACAGCCAAAAAACAGAAAATTGAATTATACGGAAGTCCGACAACAACGAACTGTTCAACCGGGACGGTAAGAGAGGCGGAGCCAGCAGCGGAGCAGGGTCGGGCAGGACAGATCCCCTGACCTAGGCGTGCAAGTGGCCCGGACCCAGTCAGGGTGTGGGGCAGACTGACCACAGTCGCACATTCACGCACAGTGAGATGGACCACACAGGCCCCAGGGGGCGAGGGCTGACGGCGGTGGCACACTCGAGTGCAGTGGGACAAACACGTGGCAGCGGTGGTGGCAGGAGACAGCAGGCAGGACGCCATTACTCCTCTTTGACCCCGCCCCCACGTACAGCATCACAGCCCAGCGACTGAGTTGCCCTGCTCTGGTGAACACCTAGGGCTCCGATCCTGATACGCAACAGGCACGAACAGCCCAAAAGATGGCACAAGAAGAACTCAAAGCCCCAGAGCCCATAACTCTAAGTGACCAAGAGATTGCCAGCCTCTCAGAAGCACAATTCAAGACACTGTTTATCAGGATGCTCACAGAACTGGTTGATTATAGTCACAAATTAGAGGATCATTGAAGGCTAAACTAATTGAAATGAAGGGAGATGTCCAGGAAACAAATAGCGATGGAAAGGAAACTGGAACTCAAATCAATGGAATGGACCACAAGGAAGAAAAAAACATCCAACCAGAAAGGAATGAAGAAATGAGAATTCAAAAAAATGAGGAGAGGCTTAGGAATCTCCAGGATATCTTTAAACGTTCCAACATCCAGATTATAGGGGTACCAGAAGGAGAAGAGGAACGGCAACAAGTGGAAAACTTATTTGAACAAATAATAAAGGAGAATTTCCCCCGTCTGGCAAAGGAAATAGACTTCCAGGAAATTCAGGAAGCTCAGAGAGTCCCAAAGAAGTTGGACCCAAGAAGGAACACACCAAGGCACATCATAATTACATTGGCCAAGACTAAGATGAAGGAGAGAATCCTAGAAGCAGCAAGAGATAAGGGGACAGTCACTTACAAAGGAGTACCCATCAGACTGTCAGCGGATTTCTCAAAAGAGACCTTACAGGCAAGAAGGAGCTGGAAGGAAGTATTCCAAGTCATGAAATCCAAAGACCTACAGCCAAGATTGCTTTATCCAGCAAAGCTTTCATTTAGAATGGAAGGACAGATAAAGTGCTTCTCAGATAAGGTCAAGTTCAAGGAGTTCATCATCACCAAGCCCTTATTATATGAAATGCTAAAGGGACTTATCTAAGAAAAAGAAGATGAAAAATATGAACAGTGAAAGGACAGCAAACTCACAGTTATCAACAGCCACACCTAAAACAAAAGCAAACCTAGAGGACAGCTAGATCAGGAGTGGAACCATAGAAATGAAGAAGACATGGAGGGTTAGCAACAGGGGAGTGGGAGGAGGAGAAGGGGGGAGAAGGTACAGAAAATAGCATAGATGGTAGGTAGAAAATAGATAAGGGGGAGGACAAGAATAGTGGGGGAAATATAGAATCTAAAGAACTTGAGACACGTGGTTATAAACTAAGGGGGGGAGAATGGTGGGGGAGGGAGTGTGCGGGTGGAGGGGAATGAAGGGGGGGAATAGAACAACTGTAATGGTATAATCAATAAAATATATCAAAAAAATAAAAATAACTGGGTGAGTGTTAAGAACATATTGTGATCCTTTCCAGACACTTACATGTATTATGAAGTCTCACAACAACCCCTAGAAAGGTATTATTGTCTCCATTTTGTAGATGAGTAACTAAAGCACAAAGAATTTGAGTGACTTGCCCAAAGTTACACTTAGAAAGTAAAAGAGATGGATTTTTGAACTCAAGTTGCCTGACTATAAGCCCTGGCTCCTAACTGCTGTGCTGTCCTCTCTCTCCACACATAGGACCCAAAGGGATACCGGCTGCCACAGGAAGGGCTTATTCTTCACTGGGCAGCCAGAAAAAGGCACATCCATACATAACTGAATGCTGTGCTGATAAGAGTGTATTAAACATGCCATCAACTCCTAAACTTCAGTAACCACCTAAAAGCCAATGATTTGTCTCTTCCTCTAATCTAGATCTCGCCCAGCACTCAGTCTCCTGATGCAACCATCTAATTCAGTTCAGTGAGCTCAGCACTCTTCATTAATAGGCTATCAGGTGCCAGGATTTATACTAAGCAGTTGCGTTATCTCCGCCCTTATGGAATTGATATCACAGATCACAGACAAGCAGACACGTGAGTGCTGTTCAGTGTGATGTGTCTCCGGAGCATCTCCACCTGGATGCCTTGTGGACACTTCACAGCAACGGTCCCAAACCGAAGACTCCCTCTGCCTTGGTCCTCTCTTTTTTTGGGGGGGGGGTTGTTTTTTCAAATTAGGATTTTACATGTTTTTTAAGATTTTATTTATCTTTAGAGGGGAAAGGATAGAGGGAGAGAAACATCAATATATGGTTGCCTTTGGTGTGTCCCCTGCTGGGAGTTGGCCTGCAGGGAACTGGCCTGCAACCCAGGCATGTGCCCTGACTGGGAACCGAACCGCGATCCTCTGGTTCGCGGGCCTGTGCTCAATCCACTGAGCTACACCAGCCAGGGCTTGCCTTGGTCCTCTCTTATTTCGTGTGTTAGAAAATGATACTCCTACATGCAGAATTCTTTGATTCATGCTTGATATCACCTGTTCTCTCATTCCCCACATCCTAGCCAGGAATCCTGTTGGATTAATGTCCTGAGAATTTTTTTTTGTTTTTGTTTTTGCTTTTTTGTAATTTGTTGCTTTTTAAATATATATATTTTATTGATTATGCTATTACAATGGTCCCATTCTCCCCTCTCCACTCCCCTCTGCCCTGCTCACCCCCTCCCACCCATATTCCCGCCCCCGCTTAATTCATGTCCATGGGTCATATATACAAGTTCTTTAGCTTCCACATTTCCCACACTATTCTTGCCCTCCTCACATCTATTTTCTACCTACCGTCTATTACTTATTCTCTGCACCTTTTCCCCCTCTCTGCCCCTCCTACTCCCCTGTTGCTAACCCTCCATGTGATCTCCATTTCTGTGCTTCTGTTCCTGTTCTAGTTGTTTGCTTAGTTTGTTTTTGTTTAGGTGTGGTTGTTAATAACTGTAAGTTTGCTGTCCTTTCACTGTTCATATTTTTTATTTTCTTTTTCTTAAATAAATCCCTTTAACATTTTATATAATAAGGACTTGGTGATGATGAACTCTTTTAATTTGACCTTATCTGAGAAGCACTTTATCTGCCCTTACATTCTAAATGAAAGCTTTGCTGGATAAAGCAATCTTGGATGTAGGTCCTTGCCTTTCATGACCTGGAATATTTTTTTCCAGCCCCTCTTGCATGTAAGGTCTCTTTTGAGAAATCGGCTGAGAGTCTGATGGGTACTCCTTTGTAAGTGACTGTCCCCTTATCTCTTGCTGCTTCTAGGATTCTCTCCGTCATTTTAATCTTGGCTAATGTAATTATGATGTGCCTTGGTGTGTTCCTCCTTGGGTCCAACTTCTTTGGGACTCTCTGAGCTTCCTGGACTTCCTGGAAGTCTATTTCCTTTGCCAGACGTGGGAATTTCTCCTTTATTATTTGTTTAAATAAGTTTTCCACTTGTTGCTGTTCCTCTTCTCCTTCTGGTACCCCCTATTATTCAGATGTTGGAATGTTTAAAGATGTCCTGGAGATTCCTAAGCCTCTCCTCATTTTTTTGAATTCTTCTTTCTTCATTCCGTTTTGATTGGGTCTTTCTTTCTTCCTTCTGGTCCACACCATTGATTTGAGTCCCAGTTTCCTTCCCATCACTGTTGGTTCTGTGTATATTTTCCTTTATCTCATTTAGCATAGCCTTTATTTTTTTCATCTAATTTGCGACCAAATTCAACCAATCCTGTTAGTATCCTGATTACCAGTATTTTGAACTGTGCATCTGATAGGTTGGCTACCTCTTTGTCACTTAGTTGTATTTTTTTCTGGTGCTTTGATCTATTCTTTCATTCGGGCCATTTTTTGTTTGTTTGTTTTGAGGCACCTGTTATGTATGAAGGGAGGAGCCTTAAGTGTTCACCAGGGCGGGGCTACCCAGTTCATGGGTTGTGACGCTGTATGTGGGGGAGGGGTCTGAAAGGGAACAATGGTGCTTGCTCTGCTCTCTCCTGGCTTTCAGTCACTTCCGCCATTACCCACAAGCAAATCGGGCCCTTCTGGTGCTGATTCTCAGGTGGGTGGATTTGTATACATTCTAGGATCCTGTAGATCTCTCCAACGAACTCTCCTATGAGTCTGGGCATCTCTCCCTGCACCTCAACCCCCATAGGTGTTTTCAATCAGAGGTTCGAGGCCTTATTTTCTTGCACAGGAGCCCTGGGTTGCATGGGGTGTCTCACTCCCCAGTGGTTCCTCCTGTTTGTCTGCACGGGAATGTGGACTGCCCACTCCAGCAGCACTGCCACAGCCTTGTGGGCCAGCTGCAGCCTTGCGTGCCCCACTCACAATCTGGTGCTGGGTCCGCCTGACCCAGCTGCAGCCTTGCAGTGAGTCCTCTCCACGCGCTCATCTTTGCCCCTCCTACCAGTCTGAGTGAATGTGTCTTCTTTAACTCCTTGGTTGTCAGACTTCTATACAGTTCGATTTTCTGTCAGTTTCTGGTTGTTTTTAGTTTTTAAATTGTTGCTGTCCTTTTGGTTGTGTGAGGAGACACAGTGTGTCTACCTACAATGCCTCTGTCTTGGCTGGAAGTCCCTCAACATCCCAAGGATTTTAAGGATGACCTTCACTCTTCATCCTCCCTCCTACCTTCCCCCCTTGCACACCACCACCAGCTTTAAGCAGAATAGAGCTTAAACAATTTTTGTAAAGAGCCAGATGATAAATGTTATGGGCTTTACAGGCCACATAAAATCTCTGTTGAATAGTCTTTGCTTTTTGTTGTTGTTGTTGTTGTTTGTTTGTTTGTTTGTTTTACAATCTTTCAAAAATGTAGGAACCATTCTCAGCTCCCAGGCTGGATTTGGCCACAAGATAACAGCAACAGCCCCAGAGAAGTCTACCTACTTCCAGGGAATTCTCCGAGGCTCTCCTCCCACAATGGCCTCCAGTCCCATGGCTTTGATTCCATCCTTCTCATTTAAATCAGTATAAAAACAGCTCAGATCACTCTTTTCTTTTAAATTTTTCGACATGTCCCCTATTAACTGCAGAATAAAATAGAGATTCCTTATACATAAAATGCCTTCTGGCAACATCTCTTATTACCCCTTCCTCCACACTGAAGTTCCCTCACCATGAAGGAGCCATAAAGAAGTTATATTTCAGAAAACATCTTATGGTTCCCTGAAACCTTCTTATCTTTGCACATGCTGTGCTTTCTGCCTGGAATGACTTTCTTTCTTTCCTTTTTCTTCTTCTTTTTCCAAATTCTTAATTGGTTTACCCTTCAAGTTATCCCAATTCACATTTACCCTTCAAGGTCTAATTAAAAAATCATCTCATCTATGAAATATTCCAGATCCCTTCTCTGCTCCTGTCCCGTCTGGCTCGAAGCAACTGCCTCCTTGTGCTCCCAAAGGAGCTTGCACACCCTGGCGTAGTTGTTCTCAGTACAAGCAAGGTTGCCTGGTTTTAAGTTCAGTCCTGCCACTGACCTGTGGGGCACTGGGCTGAGCTTTTCCATGGTTCCTTCTGGGGAAAATAGGGGTTGGGTGATGATTAAGTAGTTAATACGTGTTATATACTTACTATTCGCTGACACATCTTCAAGATTCTAAGGCCTAAAGTGATTATCTCAGCTAAAACATTGAGCACAATATCTAATGACATTAGATCAAAAATCGGTTTCCTCATTAGATTCCATTGCTTGAGGGCAAAAACTCTTCAATTTTTACTGAAAGCCTAGAAGATAGTTTGTGTTGAGTAAATGTTTACTGAATAAATGAATGATGCTAAATAATAGATATTTTAAGTGAGGTATGGTTACTCAAAAAGTTCCTTTGAAAACAGGAGGAACTTTCTGCCCCTCCTGGGACTGCTGGTAGCAGGGGGAGGACAGATGTGCCTCTTTGAGGGCAGAAAGGCCACAGGGCACAGAGATTGGGACTTCGAGTTCTTGAACAGGCGGCCAAGTCTGTAGCGCACCACTGAGTGGCTGTGCAGCCTCCAGGACATTACCTAACCTCTCTGTGCCTTCTTTTCCACCTGTGTAAGTAAGACTGATAACAGCATTGACTTTGTAGGATTCTTTTGATGATGAAATGACTTAACATTTAAAGCACTTTAAACAGTGTTTGTGTGTACAGTGCACACTCAGTAAGTCTTGGCCATCCTTATGATTATTGACATCACTCTAAGGATGTAGGACTCTGTCAGGACAGAGTCATGCTTCAAACCCTGGATGGAGTCCCACTGAGTTAGGTCTCTCTCTATATTTTTTCAGGTATCAGGGCCAGCCCCAGGCACAGGTGAAGTGGATATATGAATTATGCCAATACATTCTTGCCATGTATGAGAAAGGAATACATTAGGATATCTTAGGCTTCAAGGAGTAGAAGCTTCTGATTGAACAGGCCTACACAGTGAGGTGATGACTACAGTACATGATAAGAAATCTAGGAGTAGGTGGGGTCGCAGCTGGTTGAATTACCAGCTCAACAACTTTATCAAAGCCCCAGATTCTTTTCATCTCCCTGGTCTGCCATCGTGACTTCAGGCCAGGACTTTCATGGTAACAATATGACCGCAGAAACTACAGTCTAGGAGTTACCTTCAGACACAACATTCATTGGATGGAGAGGAGTGTCTCTTCTTGTGTGTTATTCTGGGAAGGAAAATACCTTTCTCAGAGGCCCCAGGGAGACTTTCCTTTATCGTCTTATTGGTCAGACTTGGGTCACACGCCCACCCCTAAACTACAGACTGTCAACGAGATTCACCATGATTGATTTACACTTACCAGGATTTACCCCCAAATGAGGAAGAGGGGTAGATTCTGGAATAAGATCGGGGTTCTATAAGCAAGGAAGAACAGGGGAGTGGCTATTGAGTAGGCTACCAGCAGGGTCTTCTATAAAAAATTCTTAGTGTTTTTATATTTCAGTACCATTTGTCGTGGTGGTTTATTTTGGAAGAATTAGACCATAAAACAGACTCATTCAGACTAATGAANAGGAAGAGGGGTAGATTCTGGAATAAGATCGGGGTTCTATAAGCAAGGAAGAACAGGGGAGTGGCTATTGAGTAGGCTACCAGCAAGGTCTTCTATAAAAAATTCTTAGTGTTTTTATATTTCAGTACCATTTGTCATGGTGGTTTATTTTGGAAGAATTAGACCATAAAACAGACTCATTCAGACTAATGAAAATATTTCAGCAGGGTTGTGAACTCCTTGTTGTGTATTTACATATATATATATATATATATATATATATATATTTAAATATTAGCACATCAACACACCAGACCAACCAGCCCAGGGACCCAGTGCTAGAAAGGTAAGTCCCCTAACTTTTGGCTGTAAAAAACAGTGGGGGTTGGGGTGACAGGAGAAACTGGGGTTTTTAAGCCTCTCTTCTTAAAGGGCCTTGTACCATATATGGACTTATGCGGACTCACTCCCCCTGGGCTCCTGCACCAGGGCAGCAGCTTGAAGGGCACCAGTGACATGCAGAGGAACTAAAGTGTCTGGAGTCAGGTGGAGAGCTGAGGGACAGCATCCATTATACCTGTTCAGAGCCCTCATCCCCACCACAGAGTCACAGTACAATGGTACCATATCTGAATCTCCATCAACCTGGCTCACACAGTAAGCCCTGCCCTGATAATTTCCTAAGGGTCTATCCCATTCAACTTACATGCCCACCCAAGCAACCCTCTCACCCTGATAGCGGTGGCTTTTCCACATGAAGGGCCAGGCTAGGTGCAGGCTAAATCCACTCAAACAAGCAACAGCTGAGACCAGCCTTATATCTCTTGCTCAGGGGCCCCCACCTCAGTACTAGCAGCAGCCATCTGCAGATCGCTTTAGAGCTGACACTAAAGAGCTCCGGACAGAACACAGGTAGGGGCTGGCCTTGGCCTCCACCACCCAGGGAAACCCCAGAGCCTGCACTCCCAGCGGACAGTTACAGACCATGTCAGAGTACCACCTGACCACCTCCACAAGCCATGGAGGGAGGTGGTTGCTGGCCAGGTGTCAGGGCCAGTCCTACTAGCTATCTGGTCTGGGTATATCCCTCCCATTGACCTTCGGACAAAAGTCAAGACTCATCTACAAGAGAAAAGAGTACTCAGCCCACACAGAGGGAGCACCTTGCATACACAGCTTGGGAGACAGGGGAGGCTGTGCCACTGGACCCTACAGGACACCTACTGCATTAGGCCACACTACCGAGACGTGGAGTCAGAGCAGCTCTACCTAATCCATGGAAACAAACACAGGGAGGCTGCCAAAATGAGGAGACAAAGAAACATGGCCCAGATGAAAGAACAGAACAAAACTACAGAAAAAGAGCTAAACAATATGGAGATAAGCAACCTACCAGGCGAAAAAAATATATATTAGCACGTTCAAGATTCTAGCTATTAAAATGTGGGCAGTGCGGCCAATGGGATTTATCTCTCAGGTGTAACTGGTACACAGTTGACAAAGGCCTTTGCCTGGGAGCCTGAGGACAGCCTCTGTTTAAAAGGGCTGTTTTCACATCCACGAAAACAGAAGAGTCATTCTTATTAAAGGGATTTGTACTTGAAACAGACAAGATGCAGAATCCTAAAAGTGTGCTCTGACCACCTACCAGGCCCAGACATTCACCTTAATTACATTTGTCACTGTTTTTGCTTCACCTAAAACTAAACGAGAGTCTTCGATGAGCATCGGGTTTCTGAAAGGGCACCAGCGCCAGCCTCTGTGGCTTACAGTCCAGGAGTTTACAACTGGAATCAGCGCCTCAGTGAGAGCGTGGCTCCTTCCATTTCAGAAATATACCTCTGCTCAACATTGCTATTTTGTAAACCTGGCTAACACCAAGAAGTATGGAAAACTCATAACAAATTCATAATTCATAATGAAATCTTGTAATGATATCTTTTGGCTAACTCAAGCTTTATATTTATATAGGCCCAGAAAAAAATTCTAGACACTACAGCTATAAAACACCCACCTAAGGTAAATTTGAAGAGGAGCGTCTATTATAAATGTTATCTCTACTTAGCCCTGGCTGGTGTGGCTCAGTGGATTGAGCACCGGTGTGTGAACCAAAAGGTCGCTGGTTTGATTCCCAGTCAGGGCACAGGCCTGGGTTGCAGGCCAGTTCCTCATTTGGGGGCATGAGAGAAGCACATGGTAGATTCTCTCACACAACAATGCTTCTCTCCTTCTCTTTCTCCATTCCCCCTTCCTCTCTAAAAATAAATAAATTAAATATTGAATTTTTTTCCTGGGATGAAACTAGATTATTATCATTAAAGAACCAATGATTCTTTACCAGTAAAAAATCAGGACATTGATTCTATCACAGCTGCCTTCCATGAAAAGTTGTCCACAAATCTCTGAAAGACTTACAAGCTTATAGAGGGAACAAATATTATCCCCTGTGTTTCTAACTATTGTATCAGTGCACCTTCTATAAATCTTGAAAACATTATGATTCCATTTATATGAGTGACTTTGACTAGGCAAAGTCATAGACAGGAAGGAGAATGGTAGTTGCTAGAAGCCAGGGAATGGGGATGGAGAGTTATTACTTAATGGGTCCAGAGCTCTGGTTTGAGGTGATGAAGAAGTTCCGGACATGAATAATGGTGCTGGTTGCACAACGTTGTACATTTACTTAATATCACGGAACAGTGCACCAATAAATGGTTAAAATGGTAAATTTCGTGTTTTGCATATTTCCCCACAATAAAAACATACTTTCTACTTTAAGGAAAAAGCAATACAAATAAAAAGAAGAATTTGGTGTTTTATCAGTCAGCTTCCCAGCAGGAAACAGATGGCACGTTCAAATTACAACAATCTGAAGAAAGTTTAACGAAAGAACTCTTTACAGAGGTTTAGGCAGAGCATAAGAAAATCACAAGGCAGAGAGGAGAAGAACCTCAGGGCTGGGAGAGAAGGCATAGAAACCAGAAGCCAAAGAAAGAACAGGCTGCGTGCACATTCTCCTGAGGGAGTCAGATTTTCAGTGCAGAGCCAGCCTGTACCAAAGCTGCAGGACACGGGGAGGGTAAATGCCCCCTCTCACTCTCCCCCACTCCCCAGCCTTCTACCAGAAGTCCCTATTGGCCAAGCCTGGAAGCCACAGGGCAAGAGACTCTGTTAATGCCATTCCTACATGTCAGCCCCTAGAAAGAGAGCCAGGAGGGAGCATGGAGAGTGGCTAAGGGGGGCTAAAGGAAGACAGCCACCATAGCGTTCTACCTTCCGCAATGCCCACAGAGCAGCTACACCTGCTCATTAGCCACAGCAAACACACAGCTACCAAAGTCTACCCTCTCCTTGGGCCCCACAGCATAGCAACCCTCCATAGTCCAAAGCACTGACCTTGTGAAAACGCGGAGGAACAAAGTAGACATATGCATGTATTTGGATACCCTTTCTCTGGGGCTCAGAGGTACAATCCTCTTGCAGCTCTTCATGAGCTTGTATCATCTCTGTGCCTCTTCCCAGGAGCTGACGACCTAACTCTTTAGAAATTGAGACCTAATAGAATGAAGCGCAGGAGGAGGAAAAACAAACAAGCAAGAAAAACCAGTTACTGGACCTCTGTTCTGTCTAAAGAAATCCTGCAAGTTCTAGCCTCTAATTTAAGAACCCATTTCTTTCAGGTCCATCCTCTTTAAGGGGTGTAGGCTTCTATGGAATCAGTAAAATGAAAATGTTAGCATGCAAAGCAATGAACCCCATTTGGTGCTGGGTCTTATTTTGTAGAGGGGTTTTCAGTGAGGATAATTGTGATTTAGCAAAGGGATGTTCTGAGAAATCCTCCTCATTCGTTGCAATTTAGGTATAAAAGGGTTAATGCAACCCCCACACTAGGAAACACATGCGTGATCTGAGGGTCCTTTTTGCCTGACTCTAACCCGCTCCTGCCTGTCCCGATTCAGCTGTCCCTCCTACTTGACTTAAAAAATCTCATTCCATTAACGTCAATCCTCCAGGTTAGACCACTGCAGCCAGGTCACGGTCTCTAGAAGCTCACTGCTGCTATGCACATATGTTACCTGGCAGGAGGGGGGCCCCGATTAGGAGGTAAGGGAAGGACAGCCATCTTCTGTAGGCCTCTTTCATTAGCACATTAGCATGAATGAGCTTATCAGATTAGCTAATTGTCACCTGGACACTTTGGACAGTGCAGAGATACTGGTGAGGCCCATTTCCACAAAAAAGCAAGGGGAAAAGCATAGCAATGAGAAGCCCCAGAAGGAGCTTGGAGTATCCTGGAAGGGTAGGGCCCAGTGAGGAAGGACAGATGAGATGCTGCAGAGGGCAGGAGAGGTGGGAGAGAAAGCTCTGAGCAAGGAGGTACTCAAGGTGAATTTTACCACCTTCAAGGTTTGCCTGGGAGCCCCCTCCCCTGTTTGAGAAATGAGTGGCAGAGAGCTTGCACCCAAACAGCTCAGGTGCAAGCAGGTAACTTAAGTTTCTTGAAATAGTGATGTGGACAAGGATAGGTTCTGGTAAGACAGAAAACTGGATAACCTACAAGTTCTCCCTCTACAAACACCTAGAAAAGCTAGATAAAAACCAGATATCTAAAATACATAGATAGCATCAAAGGAAGAAAGGGAAAGTATAAGTCTCTGTTACACAGAAACTGGACTTTTAATACCCCAACAAGATAAGAAGACAAGACTCTGGGCTAGACCAAAGTGAGGAGCTGAAACTGAGACCCCCGCACAGAAGCAAGACTCTGACCTTCCGTGAAAGTAATAAGGACTGAAAAAAAAAATCTAACCAATGACACTGAGAAATGACAAGGAAATTTATCCGAATCTAACAACGATAGGGGAAAAATAATGTTCTCTGGAATTCACAGCACAGGTCAGGGAAGCCAAAAATTGGAAACTAACATTAAAAGTGGTTCCAGACCAGTGGTAGGCAGCCAGCCTTCCAGATAAACTTCAATGGTCCAGGGACACCACTTAGCTGCCAGGCAGAAGCAGCTGCTCTGGGTGGATGGACCTCAACCCATGCCCCACAGCTTTCCCACAGATAAAGTCTCACTGGAGATGAGCTCACAGTCAAAGCACATCATAAACACTCCTATGTTGTCAAGTCAAGCAGATATAATAGACAAACAAAACCAAAACCTCCACAGTATTTGACCCCCAAGAAATTCAGACAATAGAACTGGTAGTGATGGAAGTATATTTTAAATCATATGAGAAGGAGCTGAAATCACAAACCCAGAGCACTATGAAAAAACTATAGCCAGAATAGAGAAAAAATCTGGTATTTCTAGAAATAAAAATCTCCCTTATCAAAAAGAAATGAGTTTGTTAAATAGCAGACTGGGCCCAGATGAAGTGAGAATCGGTGAGCTAGAAAGTACACCTGAGGGTCTCTCAGAAGGAAGCACAGAGGGTTGAATGTTAGGCTTCCTTATTACCTTCTCAACATTTCTTTATTTCTCACATTTCCCACCTTTTCATCACTAGGCATTCCAGAAGGAAAGACAAAATAGAATAAGAGAGATGCAATATTTGAACACTGAATGGCTGAATATCTCAAACATTGAGAGACATGAATCTTAAAATTTATGAATCACAAAGAGTCCCAAGTAGAACATGTAAAACTAAATATATGGCTGGACATATTGCAATAAATTGCAGAATACCAAAGAGAGAGAAAAGAGATCCTAAAAGCCTTTACATAGACAGATTACCTTAAAAAATCATATTTAGACTTACAACAGAATACTCAGTAACAACCATAAAAATTAGCTAAACTATAATGTGGGACTGGAAGCACAATTAAAACATTTTCAGATGAAGGTATAAGGCTTCATCACTCATAGGTTTTTACTGAAAGAATTTTCCAGGGGTAGACTTCAGAAGTAAAGGGAAATTATCTCAAAAAGTAAGTAAGATGAAATAAACAAAGGAGAACCAATAAAATGCTACATATGGGGATGCGTTTAAACAAAACTGACTGTGGAAAATGCAACATGCACACACACACAACAAAAGCAACAACAATACCAAAAAGTCTGGAATAAATGACCAGAAAGTGTTCTAAGACTCATATATTATTCAAGACAGGATAGGGATATTAATTAATTTTAGACTTTGTTAAGTGGAGTGTGCTTGTGAAAAACTTTGAGGTAATAGTGATCGGCAACATCCCTCAGGTGGTCCTCAGTTAACCTCACCTCCTTGTATTCATGCTTTTGTGTAGTCCCATCCCAGTCCGTCCGTGTGACCACTAAAATATGGTGAAAAGCAAAGCTTGTGGCTTCTAAGGCTAAATCATAAAAGCGTTATCAGCATTTGCCTTCCTCTCTCTTGGGCCCCTTGATCTGAGGAAAACCAGCCACCATGTTGTGAGGACGCTCAAGCAGCCTTAGGGAGCGGTCCCTGTGGGGGGGAACTGAGGCTCCCTATCAGGAGCCAAGGCCAACTTGCCAGCCACGGGAGGGAGTCATCTTGCAAGCAGATCCTCCAGCGCCGGTCGGGCTTTCAGATGGCTGCTGTCCCAGGTCTGTTTTGAGGCTTTCCTCACGACAGACCCCAAGCCAGAACTCCCCAGTTGAGCCAACCCCCAATTCCTGACTCCCCAAAGCTGTGTCAGATCATAAATGTTCATCGGTGTTTTGAGCTTCCTAGTTTTAAGGTAGTTTGCTACATAGTAATAGATAATTAATAAAATAACTATATAAAAAATAAAATGATACTGTATAACTTACATGCCAATAAAGGGAGAAAAGAAATATTTTTTTTCAATCACTCAATTTTAATAGAAGATTGGACATGGGAAGAGAAATATAAAGAAAAATCATAGTAAAAGCAAATACAACATAATATGGTATCATAAAAAATGTCATTAACTTGAACAATTAAAATTAAATTAAAAAATAAAACCAAAAAAAGTAATTAGACCAACTAGTAACTTAAAAAATATTCCCAGGACTTCTGCCAAGATGGAGGCATAGGTGGAAACACTGTGCCTTCTCCCACAACCAAGTTTGAATACAACAAAGGTTTGGTGAACAAAGACGCAGCCAAAGAACAGAAAATTGAACAATATGGAAGTCCGACAACAATAATGGTAAAACGGGGACCGGTAAGAGGGGGCGGAGCCAGCAGTGGAGCAGGGACAGGCAAGAAAGATCCCCCAACCCCAGGCCCCCAGGCAGCCCCGCATTGGGTGGACCCAGTGAGGGCGCAGGGCAGCGGGCTGGCTGAGGTCACATATTCGCGCGCGCGCAGATAAAGCAGCAGAGGAGTGAGCAGTGAGAGAGACCGCGTAGGCCCCAGCAGCGAACCCAGCAGTGGTGGGCTGACACAGGTCGCACATTCACGCACAGTGGGAGAACTGCGGTGGTGGCAGGAGGCAGCAGAGGAGGCCGCCATTGCTTTCCTTTGACCCCACCCCCACATATAGCGTCACAACCCAGTGACTGAGTGGCCCAGCCCTGGTGAACACCTAGGGCTCCGCTCCTCATACATAACAGACATGAACAATCCAAAATATGGCTCAAGAAGAACTCAAAGCCCCAGAGCCCATAGCTCTAAGCAACCAAGAGATTGCCAGCCTCTCAGATGCACAGTTCAAGACACTAATGATCAGGATGCTCACAGAACTGGTTGATTTTAGCCACAAATTAGAGGAACATATGAAGGCTAAACTAATTGAAATGAAGGGAAATGCACAGGAAACCAATAGTGATGGAAAGGAAACTGGGACTCAGATCAATGGAGTGGACCAGAAGGAAGAACGAAACATCCAACCAGAAAAGAATAAAGAAACAAGAATTCAAAAAAATGAGGAGAGGCTTAGGAACCTCCAGGACATCTTTAAACGTTCCAACATCCGGATTATAGGGGTACCAGAAGGGGAAATGAAACAGCCACCAGTGGAAAACGTATTTGAACAAATAATAAAGGAGAACTTCCCCAGTATGGCAAAGGAAATAGACTTCCAGGAAATCCAGGAAGCTCAGAGAGTCCCAAAGATCTTGGAGCCAAGAAGGAACACACCAAGGCACATCATAATTACATTATTCAAGATTAAAATGAAGGAGAGAATCCTAAAAGCAGCAAGAGATAAGGGGACAGCCACCTACAAAGGAGTACCCATCAGACTATCAGCGGATTTCTCAAAAGAGACCTTACAAGCAAGAAGGAGCTGGAAGGAAGTATTCCAAGTCATGAAATCCAAAGACCTACATCCAAGACTGCTCTATCCAGCAAAGCTTTCATTTAGAATGGAAGGGCAGATAAAGTGCTTCTCAGATAAGGTCAAGTTCAAGGAGTTTATCATCACCAAGCCCTTATTATATGAAATGTTAAAGGGACTTATCTAAGAATAAATATGAAAAATATGAACAGTGAAAGGACAGCAAACTCACAGTTATCAACAACCACACCTAAAACAAAAGCAAACCTAGAGGACAGCTAGATCAGGAGTGGAACCATAGAAATGAAGAAGACATGGAGGGTTAGCAACAGGGGAGTGGGAGGAGGAGAAGGGGGGAGAAGGCACAGAAAATAGCATAGACGGTAGGTAGAAAATAGATAGGGGGGAGGGCAAGAATAGTAGGGGAAATATAGAATCTAAAGAACTTGAGACACGTGGTTATAAACTAGGGGGGAGAATGGTGGGGGAGGGGGTGTGCAGGGTGGAAGGGAATGAAGGGGAGAATAGAACACTGTAATGGCATAATCAATAAAATATATTTTTTGAAAAAGACGTAGACGTTGGTAGTTACAGAATAGATAGGGGATGTTAAGAAGAGTATAGAAAATGAAGTAGCCAAAGAACTCACATGCACAATCCAGGACATGAACTAGGAGGAGGGATTACCAGAGGGAATGGGGGTACCGGGTGAAGGGGGGCAAAAGGGGAAAAACTGAACTGTAATAGCATAATCAATAAAATAGATTTTTAAAGAGGATAAATAAATAAGTAAAAAATATTCCCAGGTTTGATTTTTAAAAAACTGGTATATGTTATTTTTGAACTTAACAGAAAGACATTAAAGTTAAAAGATAACTGAGAGAAAGCTGGTATATATCTAAACATATCATATAAAATAGACTTTTAAGCAAAAATAAAGAAAGGATCATGTAATAATTATAAATTGTACTCAATAATACAGGCTCCAAATAAAGCAAAAATTGACAGAAGAGCAATAAGAATTTGACCAATCCACAATCAAAGAAGAAGATTTAAACACCTATAACTTCATAATAATCAAGCAAACTAAAACTTTAGAAAGCAGAGGAGTAACTAACTGAAGACTAGGCTTATAACCTAGGATTTACAGAAGAAGACACATCAAGAATGGTAGGAAGGGCAGAGGCACAAAAAGGGCTGGGGCCTACTCCTACAGGCAGTCTCTGAGATTGCAGAAGGATAGCTCAGCTTCAGAGGTTCCCCCTGAGGGTTCAGGAACATGTATGAAGGACACATGGACAAAACCAAAGGGATAAGATCAAGGGTGAGAGGTGAGGATGGCTGGGGTGGGGGAAGTGGAGACAACCGTACTTGAACCACAGTGAAAACATGTGAAAAAGAAAGGTTCCCCCTGAGAAGTGTGGGGTCTAAACCCCAAGCGTGGCTCCTCAGCCCAGAACACGGGAGGTGGGAAGAGGCACCCAGATAACATCTGGCTGTGAAAATCAGCAGGGATTCTGTCTACTAGGGAGAGATGGGAGTCTTCTGGAGACACTGGCACCCTCTTAAAGGGTCAGTGCACAAAATATTATTCACAGCCACTTACCCTGTGTTCCCCCCAGAAAGGAGAACAGAATGGGCTAGAGTCTCAGGAGGACAGACTGGGGTTTGCAGCTCTGGAGAGAAGGCCACAGAGACAGCAGCCGGGACCTCTGTGCTGAGCCGCTCTCCTGCACCACAGACACTGCCTCTCGTGGGCGGAGCACTCCCCTCCATACTGCATTACCTTGGGGAAATGAAACAACCCCCGCCTGCAGAGCTTGTGCCCTGCGGAGGAGCCAGCTGCCTGGGCCCAGGCGCAGAGGTCCGGGCAGACTCAGGGGACAACAGTGACTGAGTTGTGTGGCTTTGGGGAGGGTGCCATTCCCCCCCTCCCCGTTTCCCATGAGCCTGACTGGCACCTCCCCCTCAGGGGAGATCCAATAGCCCCACTCTCTTGGCCTCCAGGGGCCTCACACTCCTGACTTCCGGTGGCTCTGCCTTCCTGAAGTCCGTCGGGGCAGAGTCTGGGACAGACTGAGTTGTGCGGCTCTAGCACGGGGACCGTTTGTTCCTCACATGCCTGAGGACTGCAGATCGCTGCGTCCACAAGGCCAAACCTATGTCTGTTTGGGCCTGATAAACTCCGCTGGCCTCACCCACCCGACCCCACCACAAAGGTGTACCAGCACCCGACAATCTCAGGGTAGTGGCTGCTCCTGGGAAAGGAAGGAAGGAGGAAAAAGGTCTTTAGCAATATCTGTTTTATTTTATTCCTGTAAAAAATAGAAAATTCTTTTACAAATGCACATCTAGATCAAGTAATAATAATAACAGTCATGTGTATTTAACATTGGTGGTGGATAGGTAGAAATGTGATGCCTCATTTTCTGACCTTCTGGAGGTGTAGGAGATGTGTCTTAATAAACAATTTTAAGAGGAGTTTAGAGATGTGAGATTGTGATTGCTTTTTATCTTTTTTTAAAATTTATTTATTCATTTTTCTATCTTTAGAGGGGAAGGGAAGGAGAGAGGAAGAGAAACATCAATCTATGGTTGCCTCTGGTGTGTCCCCTGCGGGGAACCGGCCTGCAACCCAGGCATGTGCCCTGACTGGGAATCGAACCGCAATCATCTGCTTTGCAGGCCGGGGCTCGATCCACTGAGCCACACCAGCCACAGCTGCTTTTTATCCTTTATCTTATCTCTTTTCGTAAACTCTATAATTGCCATATATTACTTTTATAATAAGAAAAGAATATAGAAAAATGCACAGATAATCCTTGATGATGTCTCAGGCCACCTCAGTCCTAAATGTGGACACACTAAATCAATCATTTAAAACGAATTTCTAAAGTGTGTGATAACTGGCTGCCAAGTGGACACTCACCAGGAGACTAGGTCATGGCACAGTGGACTGGGTCATTTCAGTCACCCTAGTCACCACTCGCAGCACTGGCACCATTGGTCTGCAGGTAGTTATTCGCCTTGTTCACTACCGATGGCAACTGATTGGTTCTGTTGAACATAAATATGTAGGAATATTCTGCTTCCATCAAAAGTTTCCTTTCTCTGAGACTTCTGCCAAGATGGAGGCATAGGTGGAAACACTGTGCCTTCTCCCACAACCAAGTTTGAATACAACAAAGGTTTGGAGAAACAAAGACACAACCAAAGGACAGAAAATTGAATTATACGGAAGTCCGACTACATCTAACCGTTCAACGGGGACGGTAAGAGGGGCGGAGCCAGCAGTGAGCAGGGTCAGGCAGGACAGGGCCCCCGACCCAGACGCGCAGGCAGCCCGGAAACAGTTGGGGTGCGGGGCAGACCGCGGGCGCATATTCGCGCACAGTGAGACAGACCACGCAGGCC